>NC_136486.1:12417552-13057552 GCF_053919585.1 Euprymna scolopes
GGCCCTGCACAACCATCGCGCATCGTTGATCAAAGTACATTAACAATGGTTGTGAAATGTGGAAATAGCTTCTGGAGCATAAAAGGTTTTTCTTTTTTAATGTCCCGAGTCCCATTTTTTAATCTCTCTTACTTTTTAATTTAAAACAATAGGAAAATGTTCTTTGTAACTACCATTATACGACAAAGTGCTATCCGGACGCCCATGTAAAGCTGTCGTTCATTGCTGACCAAAGTGCACTGAGAATAGTGATGACTATGTAGCAAAATATATACTGGTGTACAAAAATTGGCTTGTTTTAATTATACTACTTCCGTTTTCGTAGTTCTCTAATGTTTTCAGTGTAAAAGTAGGGGGCTTTACTTTTATAACTAATCCGGTAATACTCTTATTCACTTTACGCGTTTAATATTTCAATCATATTAAAAATGTAAATGTGACAGACCAACGCGAACATCGGTTTTATACGTCGACCTTTATACTCCTCTATCTATATCTGAGATGCCTTAGTCAAAGAAACACCATTTTCTTATTTTAACATGGTTTAGCAGTAATGCTTGTCCCCCTTCATCTATCGATTTTCTACACTTCAGACACCCTGTTATCTAAAAAGATTCGGTTCGGTTGGAATTAAACATTAAACAAATAAGATGTGCCAATCAATGTTCATTAGCATTTCCTTACCAAATCGAAAACGTCTGGCTATCAAACAAGTGAAAAGAGGCATTGATTTTTGTTAGGCGTCAGTTGTTCACACTTTATCAAACAAATAACACAAGAAAACACTCTCGATCGTTGAAAAACGTTATTAATGAATAGATACGAATAGTAAACAATGTCTTAACGATTTGGTTTTTCATAAGCGATGAATTTTGCTTTAATTTTAATTTGTTGTTTCTTGGTATAATTTTCTTGACTTTGTTCTGTGGCCAGAAGGTCGTAGTCAGAATAGGGGTGCAGTAAATGCACCCGAACGTTACATCCAGTTATCATGGGGAGATCTATGAATACGATGTAACCGAACTTTTTATGGGTTTAAAAACAGGTTGAAAGCCGAATGACTTGTAATATAAGATTACGTGCATCAAAATATGTCTTTTGTGATATTCTTATTGATTTCATAGGGTTTTCAACATATATATATATATATATATATATATATATATATATATATATATATATAAAGCTGAATGTGTGTATGTGTGTGTGTCTGGTCACGAATAGGATCCTATATGGTTGACTATTTTAAAAAAAACTGATTACCTATAATGATAGTAGGAATGGGTAAGTTTGATCTGGCAGAATGATGGTTCATCAAAATTGTGGGGTCTGCGTTCGCGCCTGGTCCACAAAGTATGGAAATAAAAAAATTAAAAATTAAAAAAAAAAACGTTTACAAGTGTTTTTGATATAGATGTACATGAGAATACTTTGATAAGTATGCTTTAACTTAAATAGGGATGCTATAATAAAATTGTGGGGTCTGCGTTCGCGCCTGGCCTCCTTAGAATGGTAATAGGCACAAACTTTAATAAAGATTTTTCATATATATCTGCGTAAGTATACTTTGATAATTATGTTTCAGTTTGAAGAAATATGGTATAATAAAATTATTGGGTGTCCGTTCGCACCTGACCTCCATAGAATGAAAATATGTCACAAAGTTTAATAAGGTTTTTTAATATTGTGATAAGTATTTCAGTGTGAACAGGTATGGTATAATAAATTATGGGGTTTATCTATTTTATTTTTACTTTCATCATGTTTTTCTTTGGTTTTGATACCCACAAATTCGAAGCTGTCTCTTTACGATCCTTCCTTTTCATAACCTATCATACTTTCATAAATCAGAGTCCATTTTCTGTAGGCTGTTTTTGAACCCACTCAACGACGGGTACTTTTGCTAGTATATATATACATATATATTTATATATACATACATACATACACATATATATATATATATATATATATATATATATATATATATATATATATATATATATATCTCAATACATACTGTATAAGAATAAGATGAGTATACAATACTTTTCCTGGTCCAAAATCTATATTAAATATTTTTTTAAAAATCTGGCTAATTCGAACGATGATTATAAAATTTACACTGATTTTCCAGTATTCTCTTCTAGTTTCTCTACGTTCGCCCACTCTTTATCATTCTATGTTATTTTTCATATTTTACATCTTTTCTTTCTTGTTGAACAAAAGAAATTTTAATTATAAGCATACAATGGAAATTAAAGTCGTTTGTAAAGAGATTTAACGTGTCATTAGTTTTTCTTTTAATTTTCTTTTCTGAAGGTAAAATATGTAGTTGAACTTTTACAAAGGAAAATCTTTATAATAGCTATCATAGTTTGGATATGGATGAGCAACTTATTGCATAAGATTATTTTAAAAAAATTTTAGAATTGAAGAGTTCTGGTTTCCATTGTATTTTATTTATATCTCTGCTGACGATTCATGATTTAGATAAAACGCATATGTATTTCGATAACAAAACATGTTAGTGTAAGAAAAATCGTTTGAAACATATATACAGCATATAAGTAGGTTGTAGTTTGCTTGAAGCATTGTTGAAGAAAATTATAAGGTAAAATTAAAAGCCAAGAACAATGCGAGATTTTTATCACCATTGAATACAACAGAAAAAAAAATTACTGTTGTTTAGAGTTAAAATTTGTGTGAAAAAGAAAAAACAAACAACAAAAAAAAGAACTTTATTTCTTTTGTTTGCATTTAATTTTACTCTATATAAAAAAAAGAACTCGCATTGTTCTTGGCTTTTAATTTTACCTTATAATATATACAGCAGTTTTAGTTACTTATCACTACGAATTCAACAATGAAAGGTCCATTTAATTCTTTTTATACAAATAATATGATATACAGGGTGACCCAAAAAACAAAAACACAAAAGCTAAATTGGAGGTCATCTAGAACATATGATGTAGAACGGAGAAAAAAAGCCAAAGACCCTAGTGTTTTGATGTGATGTTTTGAATATAATAAACTTGTTACGACCAAAGTTTCATTTCATTCGGACAAAACACTTAGAAACGGGGCTTAATTAGAGTTGGGGCCCGTTATTTTTGGGTCCACTGTGTGTATATATATATATATATATATATATATATATATATATATATATATATATATATATATATATATATATGACTACTTCATTTATTACATAAAAAATATAGTAAGATATAAATATATGCGTACATTTTCAGTATTTACTTTAACAGTGCTCAATACATAGGTAGATGCATGTAGTAAGTAATGAAAATATATATGGCAGTTAAGCTACGCAGAATATTATATATAAGCCTGACGAATTCTCACGAGAATAGAAACGGGAAATATACTGTGTAGCTTAAATTCCATATAGATTTTTATAGTTATTGTATAGATTGGTTTTGTATATGTAAATAACAATGAAAGAGTGCTACATGGAGGACAGAGAAGGTATATAATCTATTTATTATGCAAATATTATTGGTTACATATGTGCATACATGTTTCGATGGAGACCCTTTTTAAAGAGACCAACCTCGTCAGCTCAAAAAAGGAAACTTTGGAAAAGAGAATCACAAATCAATTCATTTTGTGCAATATATATATATATATATATATATATATATATATATACATACATATAGATATACATATATATATACATATAGATATACATATATATATATATATATATATATATATATATATATATATATATATATCCGGGTATGGATTATACTGTGAAAGAAAAGAGGGTGTATACTTCATGAATGTGACCAGTAGAGGTTTTTTGGAGGTGTGGTAGAGTATGGGTGAGAAGTACAATTCAATCGCGCAGGGCTATCACAGCGAGAGAGCTTTCGGTTTTATTTTAAACTTTACGAATATCTCTCTGTTTGTTTTGATCTGAAGTAATATTATACCATCGCAAGCGCTGTTTTTCTAATTTAAGATTTCATGACTTGCTTTTCTATTCGAGTGTCATAATCTTTATCTATCTATTTTATTGATAAACTCTATTTGTTTCTCTTATTTCTCGCTTATTTATTAATTCTTTTATTTCTCGTTTTAAGTTATTTATTCAATTATTTTCTGCTTATTTATTCCAATATAATATACGTCTACATGATCAAATTAACTATATTTGAAGAAATATAGAGGCTAATTTATATGGTTTAAATAATGGTTCTATCGTGAAACAAAAATAAACGTTCTTGGTCTTCTGGCTAGGATCCAATGGTAATATCTGTTTTGTCCTCAGATGTGGGATTTCCGTTCGCGTAGGGCGTCCATACAATGGAAATAGGCCACAGACTGCTATAAGGATATTAGATATAAACCGTAATAACCATTTATATTCTGACACTACATTAACCAGATTACTTAGCTTAATACCTTTACAGTTTTAACAATAGAACTATAATAATATCGCGGGGTGTCCATTCACGTTCAACGTCCGAAGAATGCCCAGTAGCAATATGTTACATATGAAAGTATATAAAATTACTTTTATAAAAGGAATCATAGTTTATTTATCTAAGATGTATCATAACTAATAACGACTTATCCATTCCCGCATAATAGACTCTTCTAATTATTATAAAAAAACAAGTCTAATTACCTATGGACAATTATCGTCACCCGACGTATAAAAAGTAAATTTATATTCTAGTAATACCCGTGGAAAGTTCACAGTGGCATCTTTCATATGTAACATATTTTTGATGTTTGACTGAAACAAATATATAGAGAAACCCTACAAAGTTCAGTTTCTCGGGTCTTGCTTTCCTATTTTTTGGAAGAAGTTTGTTTAATCTTATAGATTATAGGTGTAACATATTAAATTAATGAATGAATATATGAATGAAAAGCGTGCAACTGAAGAAACAGGAAATAATCCGAGTAAAGACAGTTTTTAGAACATCACAACTTTACTACACGTGTATACAAACACACACAAGAAATTCGTTGATATACAGATAAAGAAACCCACCGTAGTGGTTTTATCGAATGGATTCAGTTTAGTAAACATTGCGTGTCTCACTGCTACGGCCTCACAGCTGGCAAAGATAAGTATTGTTAGAATTTAGATAGATTTTGTATAACTAAAACGAATATTTTATTTCTTTCGTTGCGGAGATTTAAAGGTGTAAACCTGACCTGAAGGGAAATGTCGTACAGTAACGCTGTGCACAAAACATCTTAAGAATAATTTTGAAGGAGAAAATCAAGAGAGAGACGATAAAGAGAGGTAGAGATGAGTGTAGGAAAGAGAAATGGAGTTAAAGAAAATGAAAAGGAGAAATACCAATTCCGGATTTAGTATTTTTGTATTCTTTCCTTGTTTCTTGTTCTTATAGAACTGACGCGTTCCAGCAAGATTTCTTGTCGTTGAATCGTGGCCAATTTTCGAGATGTTAGTTTTAGTAATAATGAACCCTACTTTTAACTTTACTTTATTTGTTTAGTTAGGAATATGGTGTCGTATCTGTTCAAATAATACATGTATACATTTAATGCTTGTATTGTGTGCGTTTATTAACTATAAACTCACTGATTATTAAGACTCACAGGTAACTCAAGGATAAGCATGAATGACAGCTCTGTGAGACAACACTGTGACGTTAGGCGATAGTGGAAATCGGATAGGGATTCATTTAAGACGATAGCTCAACAAAGACTTGTGGATGTTGGGCACAAAAACGACCATGTTATAACCAGTTCTGAATTAGCTCAGCGATAATGTGTTCCATGGACTAGTAATTCTGTGAAAAAAAAAGCTTTGCTCAGGGAATTTTCGATTAGTTTTAGGCACAGCTATATAGTAAAGGAAATCGATGATAGATGTTGTAGCTAGACGCGTGCTTGCTGTGAATATTTTCCTGAAGGAACCATAACGTGACGTGCAGTTGAGCACCTGTCATGAAAATAACGATAGAGCAAAAAAAAAAAAGGAATATTTAGTCTGAGAAAGGGGATAGCAGGTAGGAGAATATGGCATCATCCACCAGATTTCGAAGTTTGTGTTTTACCCAGTCTAGCCAGGAAAGCATGGCTTCAGAAGGTCTTCCCTACAACAGTACTCTATGTTGGGGCGTATTTTGTTTTGCACAGTAAAGGAATGCATCGGGAGCGGTAAAATAATGTATTTTTCGGCGAATCTGACAGCGAGTTGAATGCAAATGTTCCATTTCAGGAAAGCTTTTCAAAGCAGAGTGCTGAGTCATTTATTTCAATGTGAACCGTGTGTGGGAAAGATAGAAACTTGGCTTCAGACGCATTGAAATTAACCAGTTACCCTTTTCCCCATCGCGCCAAGTGCTCAAGGTCAGAAGAAAGAGTAACCAAAAGATCTGATCATATCCGGCTGATGCACTATGTACTCGTTAGGAAAGGAAGTAAAAATAAATAATGCATTCCTTTTCATTCTGAAAGTGCAAGTTAATCCATATATATATATATATATATATATTTAAAAAAGTGAAATTGTCTGTCTGTCTGTGTCGGAGTGTACATGTCCCTACCTAACTACTCTTTCGATTTTCAGTCTACAGACTCGAAATTTGACATAAGGGGTATTGAGATTTGGGAATAAGGTTTTAAGCCAAAAATTTGGCTGTCAAGGGGTCAAAGTGAAACGATTTTATCTCTGAAAACTCTATCAAACGTTTCCGTCAAACTTGGGTGCAAACACTTAAAAATGTAAATGGACTAGTAATTACTTGGATCGGGATCAAACTTTTTAATTTGATTGGATCCCAAAACAATAGATGTTAAAGGGGTTAACATTAGTGTCAAAGTTAAAAAAAGATTGAGCACTCCGGTCTCTTCAAATTTGACCTCTGAGGTCTCTACCAAATGACTCAGCCAATTTTTGCTCTAATAATTTGAAATTTTACATAAAGTGTATTCAGGCATCGGGCAAGCATTTTAATCGGTTTGGGGCCGAAAATTTCGCTACCAAGGAGTCAAAGTTCAAAAGATTTTACCTTTGTGGTCTCTAGCAAACTATTCAGCCAATTTTGTGTCTAAACATTTGAAATTTTACATTAAATGTATTCAGACATGCAGCAAGCTTTTTAGTCAGTTATGGCGCAAAAATTTGGCCGGCAAGAGAACAAAGTTGAAAGAGTTAACATCTGCAAACTTTACCAAACTCCTCCACCAATTTTGAGCCTAACACTTTCAATTTTAGATGTAGGTTACCTATTTTTAATATATATATATATATACATATCAGGGGCGGAGATGGACCTAGTGCCACTCGTGCCCGGCACGACCAATAACTCAGTCAATGTTATTCAAAATGGGTTAAAAATCATCCATTAATTTCAAGCAAACATACAGACTAGATCTCAATTAAATTATGTATCTATTCAAGTTTCGATAACTAAGTAGCCAAAAGTTCATAATTATATCTAGGTATAATACAACGATGCTGTATTGAATGGATGGTCTTTCCGGCCACCGTCAGATCCATTGAACATTGAAAGCGGCTATAATGTTGAACACGCGCATTCCGTGCAAAGCACAAAACCCTTCTCATAATAACAGTGCTGTTAGAGAAATCTCGCTTTTCACTGTAGCCAGTGACAAAATCTAGTACAAAGGCTCGTGCTAAAAAAATTTAGCACATGTTACTGCTGACGACTGTCTTGGGAAGAAAGAAAGAAAGATAGAAAGAGATCTATAGACACATACGTACGCATAGACACATGAAGAACGATTACTACTACTGCTGCAATATGTAGTAGTACGAATAGCTATGTGTAAATATAAGCACGCGTATGATTATAAATATCAGTGATGAGTTTATTGTTTCATTAATTAATAAAGAACAGGTTCTGAATGAGAGTGAATTTGTTTTTTTATTGAGGAATGTTTTTTTTTTTTCGTGAATTTTGAATCATAGAAATCTACGAAAAATACTGGGTTTAAGTCATTTTCTATTAATACTAGGTACGGTCAAAATGAATAAACATTTTGACCCCTCCCTTTACTAAAAATTCACCAAAAAATTAGGAAATTAACCAATTTTAATGTAATTTTCTGTATGTATCAACTAATGATCGCGGAATATAATGAACTAATTATTTTTATTTAAATCTCAGTAAACTGTTTTAACAAAAATTGTTTAAACAAAAAATATCTTTACTAAAGTTATGGTTTTCAGTAGTAAATAAAAAACGCAAGAATTTATTTTTACTTTTTTATATATAAATAAAGCATCATAATTTGTAACAATAAAAATAAAATTATTACAGGAACATTAGGAAAAAAGCCCCTGAAATCCGTATTAATGAATTCGATATAACTCGAAGAAAAATTTATTTTTTGAACTACCAATATTATCATTGAATTCAGCATTGTTCATTTAATATTTTCACAAAAAAATATTATAATTGCAGAAATCATTTCTACGTTTTTTACGCTTACATTTTTAACGTAATCTTTACATGTAAGATTCTAATAGTTCCATTGAACGCAAGAACGTATAATTATGAACGTAAAATAATGTTCATACAATATTGGAAAATAAAGTAAAAAAAATTAAATTGAAAAACAGGAACATAGAAAAATAATTTAATTAACAAATAGTAAAAATTATACGAACGTTTCATGTCGGTAACTACGGATGCGCAGAGTTGAAAAGAAAACCAGTCTGTTTTGCCCACCCCTCCTCCTCTTTTCAACTACATGCCTGTTTGTGTTTATCAACTTTAAATTTAACGTAAACATTATGATAAATTTTGACGTAAGTCTGTATTTTTAGTGTGTATTTTTTTCAATGATTATAAATTGGTTTCTTAACCAATTATAGTTCTGTATTAATATTAATCAATAATGGTGCTAACTTTTTTTTCAAACAATAAATTGTCAGTAGTATAATCAATGAATTTAATTAGCTTTTATGCATTTTTAAATGAAGGAAGGATGGTCTTCGACTAAAAAAAAAGTCGCTTGGTATGCCGGAATAAAGACATAAATTATGTCTAATTTGTCCTTCCATACATATTTCAATTTTGCCACCAGAATTTATTTTGATACGATGAACGAGTCTCGTTCCTACCAGTGATACATTTTTGGATAATTATTACTTTTTTGCAAAAGTTAAGTATATTTATTGTATTAATTCATCATCTTAAGACTTTAACTTAATACTTAACTTGGAAATAATTCCAGAAAAATGTAAACGCGATTTTTGTCATAATGAATTTATACGTGCAATCTAGTATTTTTAAGATTTGAGATAAAATTATTCCATGTATTTTTTTTATTTCACACACATTTATCTTTGAGAAATGAACTTTACACAATAATCTTTTAAATACAATAAAAATTACTCAAAAATTACAAAAATATTATGATTTACCGCCGTTAAAGACCATGCCCCCTATCGAAGCAGCCATGAATTGCCCGTACCTAATTAATCCTAAGAAAACCCGGCAAACTAATGAACCTTCATAGAATTTCTTAGTGATACGTAAATAATTTTGTCATTTTTTTCATAAAGGTCCTGCATGAAACTTTTTGTTGCATCCATCATTTCACAGCTATTTAAACTTTATTCATCAATATTACCTTTTATTCTATGGGAAAATTTAATTGCCATTTTTGGAGAACATTATTCAGTTGCCGAAAATATTTAAGTCGCTTCACTACATTCAATTTTATCACGGACTTTATTTACGAATTTGTTGTATCTTAGAATTTTTGGATAAAATTAAGATTTTCAATGTTCTCAGTGTTTCCATGAATAACTTCAACTGGTCAAGATATCATGTTTCAAGATTCATCAGATGAAATTTACATTTTAGAAGTTCCCCGTATTTTGCGTATAACGTCACGGGTTACGTTTCCTGTGTTTCACGGGTAAGTAAATTATTCTCTAAAACATTAAAAAAAAGTTGTACTGCATTTGCTGTTAATGATCTGGATTTAAAATGAGATATAATGGATATGGATATTGTGTTAGACCTGTAAAAAATATCGTTAGTCCAGAGAAATGTAGCTGAGAAGCGATAAATTATCAACGTTGGGTGCCCAACTTCTTTATTGGTGAATAAGGTTAGAACTCGTTCGTTCCAATCCAAATGGTTTAATGACATTGACTGGTTATGTGCGAATAAATCTGTGGAAAAACTCTATTGTTGGTCTTGCTTGCTTTTCACGCCTAAATCAGGACAATCATGGACTGATACTGGCAAGGTAAGGTATGTTAGTCAATCTGTGCTATAAAATGGAGAGTCCCGCAATAGCAAATATGATGACTTACTTTGGGTCCACGGACTACGGCTTGGGAAATAAAGTTGACAGAGGGCGGTGGGTGGGGGCACGAGTAGCAATATTAGGCTAGAGTCGCCACTGATACATATGCATATAAAGTTATAGGACTCGAGCAAAGCCAGGCTAAACTGCTAGTATCTATAAACGTGAGATTGTGTGCGTTTGTGTGAGAATAATATTCAACCTACATGCTCGACAAATCTTTGATCTACACACATAAAATTTGGTATATAAAGTTTTCAGACATGTGGAAAACGTTTTAAAAAGTGTCATTCGTAAAAAAAAAAAGGTCTGTTAACGGGCCAAATTGAAAAAAAAAATCATATGTGCGGCGAAATCATCGGATATTTTTCTGTTTGTCAAATGTTTCATGGATATGCAGGGGTGAATCGTTTACCAGACATATTCCTTATGTTAAGCATAAGTAGGCTTGAAAACCCTTCTTAAAATCGTTTCAAGCTGGCCTAATGCTTATCCTACTTGACTCACTGTATTTAGGTTTTGATTTCAATTTTAGCTCAAATATTTCTTGCAATTACTTTTATATTTTGAAAACTTGGACGTTTTCACTCGAACCTCTTTGCACACACATATAATTGAATGTTCATTTCAGAAAGATATTTGTGAGAATAATACAGAATAACACTAGCTTACATTGTTCAAAGACAAATTTTGATCACTCTAAATAAGCTATATTTCCACTAAGACTTAAGGAGCTACTGCAATTAAGGGAATCCTTAGAAGGAAGTGATACATCAAGATGTTGTTTCACATTACACTTAAATTTCTACAGTCGAGAAAACAGGAAGCGGAAGCAAAATATTAAGTTGTAAGATGAAAAAATAAGAAAAAATAAGAAAAAAACAACACAGCAAAGTGACTCAGTAACACGCAACAAAAGGCTCCAAAGTTGCTCGTAACTATTTATCTATGTTCTCCTCGCGGCCTCCTTTTATGTAGTAGATTAGTGAGATTTTGCACACATGCAGCGAGATTTTGCGTCACTTTGCGAGATTACTAGTTATAATAAATACTGGGCGCCGCCAACATGATTCTTTCTTCCCCTCCTCCCGATCGCAAAAGCGTGGACATGTTATCAGTAAGTTATTTCTTGGTTGCCACAATGTTTCTTACATAAATCAATCAATCCGCATAGAATATTTTTTTCGGTATCTAATATTCTCAGAATTCATTTTCTTACTTTTCACATGAATCTAAACGCAGCAAAATAAAAACAGTTTTTAAATAAAAGTCGTTTGAGACAATGCATGCGGCCACTCGATATAAGTGGCTAACTAGAAAGAAAGATTATTAGAGAAAAGACAGGAAATGCATATTAAGTTTAGTATTGCAAACAAAACAAAAAAAAACACTGAGGATTTACCTTAAACCTCCACAAGATGTCACTTTCAACTGAATAATTTACTGCAGTGGACTTTTATTGCATTCATGATATTCTAAGTAAATAGATGCCGATGATTTGGCGAATGTAAAAGTTTACTTACAAATATTTGAAATTGAATTTGTACCGATTACGCATCTGGTCTAAACGATTGTTTTAAAATGACTTATTTCTTGGTTCTTGAGAGATATGAAAAAAAAATAATGAAACGCAGGAATAATCTTTCCCTACATTGATTTATCGGATGAATACTTCTAAATATTATATGAATGGAAATGTACTGAACTATCTCTAAAGCCATTTTTTGTGTGTGAGTTGCTTTCTCATAGGCTGAGCCTCTCTTCTGCAAATTTCATGCAAATCTAATTTATATGTCTGGCAATGTTCTTAGAAAGGTTTTGTACAGTAATTCATCCGATAAGCATCGAAAATCGAAAAAATCTGATCTTAAAAATAGTCTTTCTTCTCCGATAGATAAAAAAGAAGAATTTTTACGGAGGAATATTTTACGCTACACCGGCCAAAAAATACCATACAATTTTCAATAAAATCATTACTTAAAAAACGTTTGTAATTTATTTACTATATATATATATATATATATATATATATATATATATATATATATATGTATATATACGAGGTGCTTTTAATAAGTTTCTAAACTTTTTTGTACAAGCATTTAACATTGTCGTAGACGCTTGAAAATTCAGAAATTTATTGCTATATATCTAATGAAAAGACTTACAAAGTTTAATGATTTTAGGTTTGGGCCATCTTGAATGAATCTAGCATCCGTTTTGAGTGGCACAAGATCTTTAAGGAAGGATGCAGAAATTTTGTGCGAAGTTTTTCCAAATGGTGATGCATCCTTTTCGCAGACTATTTGACCAAGACAGGCATCAAGACAATTCCTTACCCTAGTGCAGATATATCTCCCTGTGACTTTTGTTCATTCCTTAAGCTCAAGGAAAATCGAGGAGGCCGTCGTTGTGAGACAATTGAGAAAATAGAAAGAGGCTGGAGCAACCGCCATTAATACGCTTACATGAAACGACATTCATGGGGCCTTCCAGAAGTTGTGGGAACGGTAAAACAAGTGCATTACAACTGTGGGAAATTATTTTGAAAAGGGCTACAGTTTAATATGTGTACTATCAATAAAAATGCCAATATGAAAAATCTGGAAACTTTTTTAAGATACCCGTATATATATATATATATATATATATATATATATATATATATATATATATATATATATATAAAGTAATATATACACACACATGCATATATATATATATATATATATATATATATATATATATATATATACTATTTTCTTTTGGGTAAATACGAACTACTT
Organism: Euprymna scolopes; assembly: GCF_053919585.1. NCBI lineage: Eukaryota > Metazoa > Mollusca > Cephalopoda > Sepiida > Sepiolidae > Euprymna > Euprymna scolopes. Next base: position 12,430,650 of record NC_136486.1, read on the forward strand.
CTGTATATATATATATATATATATATATATATATATATATATATATATATATATATACATATAATTAAAGAGTATTCGTTGTTTTTACTTTAGAATTTTTCCAACTAAAATAACCAGAAACGTAACACGTGCAACACATCTCTGTACGACGTTAAAATAAATTTAACTGTATTTGTTGGGAGTGTTTTTCGCACTATTTCCAGGAAAATGTTTAATGAAGCTCACACTAAAATCTAGCATTGACATATTCATGGGTGTGCCATGCATCTTCAACTCGAAATCTGATGTAGGAGTTGATTCTTTAGTATTCGAATAGAATAAGGCATTCAGATGCACAACTTCGAACTGTCAATTATTCATGGACATCTAAGATCTTTCAATATGGATGTACGAGGTGTCTTCAACAAGTTTCGAGACTGCTTTTTGCCTGGGCACTTTTATTGATAATGCTTATATGAAACTCTAGTCTCCTTCGAAGTAATCTCCGCCGGCTGCAATGCACTTGTACCATTCCATCAAGATCTGGAAATATCCATGGAAGTTTTTTTGTGTGACAATGTGACCTTCGTCACAATTATTCTTACATAAAACTAAACTTCTAAACGATAAATTTTACTAATTTGTATTTCCCTATTTTATTTGTGGTTTTCTATATTCTGTACTATCGACTCGTTTATAACTGTTTGTTTCAAGATTTGCGTCTTTCGAGTCATAGAAAATGTGTAACTGTTTGCTAGCATTTGTTATCTTTGAAAAAACAAGTTTTTATGTTTTGAAATTAGTTTTATAAAATAAATCGAAGCTTATCGTTCAAATTAAGTGCAAGGAAAAAATACCGGTCAACTATTGAGAAGAACGGACATGGCCGTAATGACACTTCCTATTTTATAACTACTCCAGAGTAGATAGTATTATTAGCACTCCAGATTCCTTCCACTTGGAGACACTGGTCCGCTAGGAAGTCCTTTTGAATTGACAAACAAGTTATGTGCATCTATCCAGTCCGTGTTGTATATAACCTATGTAAATCGCAACCCATTTCTTTTTATTTCTTTGCTTTGTATATCCTACTGTCCAGGTATTTATTATTATTAATTATTAATATTTTATTTACTTATTATCAAACAAATTAATTACTAAAACAGATTAATTTTCTCACCATACTTAATAACATACACGACATCTTCTTAAAGTTATAGGGAAATTCTATCTCAAATTTAAAGTTTTCATTTAAGAATAGAACAAAACTTTCTTAAGTATGATACTTAATATTATCATCCATCCGAGGGCGTGAAAATATCTGGTTCAGAAACCAGGTGCATGGTTTGCGCCTTTCAGAGTGATGAACCCGTAGAATTTCTATGATTATCCATCAAGAAGAAAGAAAACTGTTATTAAAAGAGGAGGATGGGACGACCATCTCAGTCATGATCGACAACCTTCCATGAGCTTGGTATCCGAACAAATTCTCCGGCTTGCAAATTTAAATTGCTTAAATATTTGCAAGTTTTGACACTCCGTTTTTGTCTTTTTAGCCAGGCGCAGAGATGCAATCACAGGGACCCTCTGGAGTCACCCTGTACTTGACATCGTTCTCTGACTAGGACATTGAATGCCGTTTCTATCTCCCCAACTCTTTTCTCACAAACTGAGCAAATTGGGTGTGCTCACTCGGCTGGTCTGGACCGGTCTTGTCTTTGAGGTTGGGAGTACCTGATGGACAGTTTGTCTGGCTGCTCTTTCATACTGAGAGTACAGGTATCCTAACTAGTGGGTAGCGCTTAGAGTGACTGCTCTATCATCAGTTGTGTAAGCAACTCTACATCATTTAGATTACTTCTAGATCTACGGATTTGTGAATGCGAGGTATTTGTTGAGGTTTCATTTTATTTCATTACTTGTTTGATTTCAGATTGGAGGGGGCCAGTTTAAACGTTTAAGCCCACCAGAGATAGCAACAGAGCCCCTTTCTATGCGCGACTAAAACTATCCTGTATATACATATATGTGTTATACATATATATATATTGCTTTCGGGTTGCACTAGCTTACACCACTGCATTTATATTTGCCCTCTATCGCCCCCACAACAGTCGGGCTACTATCTTTAAGAGCATATCTGAGAAAATTGACCACATCCTGTCTGCTCATCCTTCGGCTAACATTCACATTTGCGGTGACTCAATGTCCATAATATGGAATGGCTGACCCACTCAAATAAAACCGATAACGTGGGGAGGGTTTTCCATGATTTTGCCATTGACTATCACCTCACTCAGATTGTTCACAGACCCACCCGTGTGCCCGATACTACCGGTCAGTATGCAAGCCTTCTAGACCCTTTCCTCACAACTTCCCCTGAGCCATGTTCATGTTCCGTTCTATATCCTCTGGGATCCTCGGACCACTCTGTTGTATCAATTAAGATAAAAATGAAATGTAATAAGTTTTCAGACGTACCTCTCCACCGTACTGTATATCGATACTCTATGGCTGACTGGGATAGCGTCCGTACATTCATATCTAACCTACGTCTGAATTTCATGTTTAAAAATGATGGGTCCTCTATAGTATCAAACCTAACCGAATGGTTAATTGTAGGCATAGACCGATTCATACCATCCAAAAAATTCCAACAAAAACCTAACAGCCAGCCATGGTTCTCCCCAGAATGTGCTGCTGCCATCACGCACAGAAATCACTTTTTCAATAGCTATCAACGTAATAGATGTATTGAGACTAAAGCTGCTGTCAGGAACGCCAGCAGCTACTGTAAAAGAGTAATAAAATATGCAAGAAGGCTATATGCTCAGTCCGTTAAATCCAAAGTAGCTGAGCAGCGGCTTGGTTCCCACCAGTTTTGGCAAGTAGCAAACAGGATCCTGAAGCGTGCGTTCCATCCCAACCATCATCAATGGACCTGAGGTCATCTCATCAGCATCAGGCAAGGCCAAACTATTCGCCAAGAACTTTGCAGCTTACTCTACCCTTTGCGACGAAGGGCATCAACTTCCCATATTTCCTCCTACAACAGACAACACCTTATCCAACATACAAATATCCATGCACGAGGTCACCAAACTAATCAAGACCCTTGATTCCAGTAAAGAAACTGGCCCAGACGGCATTCCAATTATAGTGTTGAAAAAGCTTCGATTAGAACTTGCCCCCATACTTACAAAACTGTTTAAGCGTTGCCTTAAGGAGAAGTGCCTTCCAACACCCTGGAGAACCTCGTCAGTATGCCCTGTATTTAAGAACTCAGGTGATAGGCCATCTTCCTCTCAATACAGACCAATAAGTCTCTTGTGTGCCATTAGTAAGTTACTGGAATCCATATTAAATAAAGAAGTAGTCAACCACCTCAGCAGAAATAACCACCTTAGTAACATGCAATACGGTTTCCACCCATCGCCAAATCGAACCAATTTTTCATTTTAGTTTTTATCCATTGGTTATTGTTATTTATTAGAACTGATTTTCTACATTTTTTAAGAATGTTGATTTCTTCAGTGTATGCCTCGGCAAATTCTAGGGCAATGTTAAAAAGTTCTTCGGATATCGAGGGATGAAAGTCTATGATGTCAAACTGTATGAACGTACATTTATCTTTGTTTTCTATATTTTTAAACTAGATTATTGCTTCGGTAGTATTTGCCCACTGGTTTAGTTCTAGGTCCTGTTTGATTTGTTTGTTTACTCTAGAAAGTATAGTTTTGCTAATTCTACCATGAAAAATTTGCTATCCTGTACTTTAAAGAACCTCAAAATCTATTAAACTGTAGACGAGAAATAGCAAACAACTGTGTTCACAAAATAAAACTTACTCTAGGATAGCGATACAAAATAGCTTTAAAACTAACAATAACAATGGAAAACAAACAAATAAATAAATTAAATAAACATGAATATACATAAACGATCACAAATATATGTGGTTATATATGTATATATATATGTGCATGTATGTGTGTACACATAGGTAAGGAAGGGAAACATCTACTGTAAACCACTAACCTAGTTCTAAAACAGATCCTTTGTTCGATAAAATGCATGCCCATTGGCTGATAGGAAGGGGCGCGGTGGATACTAGAAAGCTGATTGGCTAACTAGAAATCGTCAACATATATAAAAACAAGAAGCAATCAGAGAATTCGCGCATAAGCCTGACGAATCCTATAGTGGATGAAACGCAGAATATTCAGTGTAGCTTAATCGCCATATATATTTTATAAATTACTAACTAGCTCTACCAACGTATTGAGCACTCTTGAAGTAAATACTTAAAGTTTACGCATAAATCTATACTTTCGTATATTAAATTTATGTGAGTAAATGAAATAGTTATATATATATATATATATATATATATATATATATATATATATAGTAAAGCATGAAGATATATTTATAGCAATTAAATTCGACTATTGTGTCTGCGTTTAATTTCCATATATAATCGTTAGGCGTAAATCTTATTTTAAAATAGATTTTCATATATTCACGTGGTGTTTAGTTTACCTTACTCACCAAACATAAATGTTATTTTATTTTATTTTTTTTACACGGTGGTCACCACTAATCAAGGCCTGGAAGTAACTCAGGGATAAGGGTTATTGTAAGTACAGTACGTTAGTGTGGAGATTTAATGAAGTGTTTACTTAAGGGGGCCGTTCATAAGGAATTTGTTTACGTTGGACTTGAAGACATCCAGATTGTAGTCAGCTGGGAAGCAGGCAGACGGAACATAGTTCCACAGGCGTACAGTTCTAAGAAAAAAGTTTTGTTCATGGAATCTACGTTTTGATTTAGGCACAGATAAAGAGTGGGAAAAATTTTTCAAAGTGGATTCAGCTAGACGGGTGTTTTTCGTGAAAGATTGGCGAGGGTGGACCAGAGATTGGAGTTCAGACGAGCACCTGCCATGGAAATAACGATAAAACAAGGATAGGCTCGCAACGTTTCTTCTGTGGTAGAGAGGTTGCAGGGTAGAGAAAAGGTCATCCCCCACTAAGCCACGAAGTCTATTTTGTACTCTGTCAAGGCAGGATAGGCTGTTTTCAGCAGCTCCTGCCCTTATGTGGCAGCAGTATTCCATCCTTGGACGTACTTGGCTTTTATATAGATAGAGAATTGCATCAGTAGTGAGATATCTTCTGCAGCGGTAGAAGGATCCCACCATCTTTTCAGCTACGGGTTGATATTTTGGGTGAATTGTTTGTCTTGAAGAAAAAGAAACGAACAGTCTGATCGTAAGACACTGTCAGTGATCTTTTAGTAGAAATATTTCGATAATAAACAGGAATGTTTGGATAACAGAGCTAAAGTTATTGAGAACTATGAGGTATGTAGAATAACAAAATATAGTGAATAGTTTACAATACCTTAGACTATGAAAATAAGCAAACGTTTAGGTTTATATTATAAAAAACAAATCAGTAATTTAGATATGAAAATGATACATTAGTGACGTCAGAGAACCAGAGAAACAAATGCTTTGAATAGATATACACGTGGTCAGTGAAGAGGTGGGCGGGTCCAATTCGGTACCCAGCGCGATAGCAAAGGGAGGGGTGTCTTGTGCTTCGGGGTTTGGACTTGATGCCCGTCGAAGCCAAGGGGAAAGAAATAGCAAAATGCAGTTGGTTGGTTGTTTTTATTTTACGGCATATCAACCCCTTTCAGGTTATTTAATGCCAAATCCAAAGATTTTGAAGAAAGATTTGTTAATAGAATATATTTGTTGTTTTGAAGTCGGTTTCTATTTAACCCATAGTTGGGACCCTAATAGGTACTACCACTCCGGGTCAGAGTGGACCTGGAAGCAATGGCAATTAAAGGGTGGCTCCACGCTCCCCAAAGCCCACACGCTGGGGCCTCCCCATCGGATATAGTTTAAGATTATATTCAGGACCGCAAAATGTAGACTTGTACAAAACTTGCTTAATTATGAAAAGGGATCAGCATGAAAATAAATTATCATATCCAAATATAATTCTTGTCGTTTTTCTTTTCGAAGAAAAAAGCATTTTAATTGCAACGAAGCACAAAATAGACGTGTAAATATATGTGTATTTTGCTGGTGTCTGCATGGACAATGTAATTTGTCGTGTTATGTAGGAAGTATCTCATATATTGTTGCACGCATCAACTAGACGATCACAAAATAGAAAAAATAGAGACGACAACAACACGTCACACACTTAAGAATATGCACGCAAATACATAACATTAAACGCATTATATAAACAGTTTATATACACCTTGTTATATGCACACCGGTATATAACATACATCGATTTGATCATTCGTTTTATGCAATATACTAGTTTGAGTGCCGTTATATACACCCCGTTATATGCACATAGTTTATATACACCTTGAGACTATATTTAATTAAATAATAAAATCACGTTGTTACGTAAATTCATGTGTCCTGTTACTCAGATGAAGTTTTTTATAGTACGAGTGAGAATTGTAATTTTTCATCTTTATCATTTATTGTTTAGAGATTAGGTCTGCTTTGTAAGTGATCGTCGCTCTGCATATACGAGAACGCGGTTTTACTAATAAACATATACGTATATAAAGGAAATATGCGTGCTAGGATATCTACTCGTACTCTTTAGTAATCTATCTATCTATCTATCTATCTATCTATCTATCTATATGGTCGAAGTCTTTGCCTGGACCAATGTGACTCTCTCTCTCTCTCTCTCTCTCTCTCTCTCTCTCTCTCTCTCTCTCTAGATTTTCTTGTCCTCCATCAGCTGACTGAGATCTTTAGGTTCGCAGTTGGCGTCATGTGCAATTTGCTGGATGTAGGTGGATCTAGGTCGTCTTATGCCCGTGCGCCCATGCCGTGGAGTCCACAGCAATGCACTTCTCACCAGCTCTTGCTTGCTCCTCTGACAGTGACCAACAAATCGTTGACATCGCTCTCTGATGGTTGTAGAAATGACAGGTAGGTTGCACTGAAGTTGCTGCTTCGTGGGATTATTTTTCCAAGATATATTAAACACATTAATTTAAGAAATAAGTTCTACCGCTCAGTAAGTATCTCACTGCTGATGCAATCCCCTACCTGTATAAAAGCCACACACGTTTTAAAATGTAATACTTTTCACGTTGCACTTGAACTTCTGCATGTCAGTACAGTCGGGGAAACAGGGACCCGGAAAGGAATTCCAAAGTCTAGCTGTTTTGGAGAAGAAACTACTTTAGTAGAAGGCTCTCTTGCATCTTGGGATATCTACTGCGAAGGGTGGGATTTAGCTACTTGTCGGGTTTGCCGGGGGATTTACGTCGAGGAGCACAAGTACTTGCAGTTCGTCAGAGCATTCACCATTAAAGTACTCGTAGAACAGGTAGAGGGATGAAACATTTCGTCGATGGGACAGAGGCTGATGTTTAGCTGACAGTTCAGGAACTATCAAATTGGCGACTCCCTTTGGAACCTTGTCTAGGAGCGAGAGACAAGTGGCAGATGCACCAGCCTAAATATGACAACAATACTCCATACATGTGCGAATGGTGGCCTTATAGAGGTAAATTAAACTTTCAGGCGTTAATAGCTTTATAGCACGGTAGAGAGAACCCATCTTTTTCGCAGCGGTCCTGGTAATGTTCCCAATGTAATTGTTCCAACTCATGTTTCCTGTGAACCTTAGGCCGAGGAGTTTAAAAGATGTACTTTCAGATAAAGAATATTTGGCTATTGCTATTGACGGTAGGGAAGGTTTCTTGTAATTATTGAAGAAAAGAAGTTTAGTATTAGCGGCATTGAAGGTGACCATCCATTTTTGTCCCCATTCGACTACGGATCGGAGGTTTTCCTCTCGGGTTTCTGCCATTTCTTTACATATGTGTTCATTTGTTTTCCTGTCGTGTCTGTTATAGGGCGTGGTGTCGTCACCATAATACCATCTCGCAGCCAATTTTGTCAGGGAGGTCATTTATGAATATTAGGAATAACAGAGGTCCAAGGATAGACCCCTGAGACACTCCCGCATTTATGTTATATTGTTTAGATGTACGACCGTCAAGGACAACCCGGATTTTTCTCTTATCTAAGAAGGATTTAATTATGTAATTATTCTTTCAGTGATGCCGTATGATTTAATTTTCTGAAAAGACCCTCATACCATACCCTGTCAAAACCTCAGATATATCTATAGCTACCGCTCTACCCTCGCCCGCTTTGTCCAGTGACTGGTATATACGTTCTGAGATTACAGTTAGGATGTCTGCTGTGGAACGGGCTTGCCTAGATCCATATTGTTGGTCAGTCAGAAGTTTAGCATCTGTAAGGTGATGGACTAGAGCTTGGTTAATTATTGTCTCAAATATTTTGGCGAAAAGTGGGAGGAGGCTAATGGGGCAATAATTTACCTGAAAACTGGCACAACAGAAGCAGTTTTCCAGCAGGCAGGAAAGCAAGATTCTTTAAGGCACTTTTTGTAAAGTTTGGAGAGAACTGGGGCTATTCGGCGGCACAGTTTTTTTAATAGCACAACCGGGATGAGATCAGGTCAACATGCTTTTGCAGTGTCAAGCTTTCTTGTGATAGCATGCACGTGAGCAGGGGTTATTTTCAGATCGTCTAGTGTGGTGTTTGTCTGCAAAGGAAGTCAGGGGGGGGGTTCGCAGAGTCGAGTTTGGAGTTGGAGGAAAACCGTCTGGAAAGCATGATAGCTTTCTCAGTTGCTGAGCAAACAACCTCATGATTGTCTGATAGTGGGGGAATAGTTGAATGCCAATTATTTACTACACTGTTGTAGATTTTCCAGAAGTCTCGGGTTCCTTATTTCTGTGCTTCTATGCGTTTAATGATGGTTTCCGTTAATTCTCTTTTAGCTGTCGCTATTTCTTTCTTACAGTTATTTCTGGCGTCTATGTACTTCTGTCTGTTTGAACTAAACCTATGTCGGTTAAATTTGCGGTATACATGCGGCCTTTGTGCTATGGAAGCTTCACAAGTTGAAGTGAACCATTAGGGAGAGTGGGGTTTGCTATAGAATTGCGTGTGGTACCATGTGCTTCAATTGCAATTTTAACCATTTGGTGCTCTCATTTGCGCAATGTTCAGCAGGAAGTTAAAAGATAGTTTGCCATAGAGCGTCCCTGATGAGGTTTCTGATGGTTTCCCAGTACGCCTTGTTATGATATCGCGTTGTTGTGAGCAGTGGCTCTTCAGTTTTGGCTTTAGAGTTTATGACGATCTCAACCATTACCACTGCGTGATTGGCGTTCCCAAGAGGGCTGTGGGCATTCATTACACGGTCATCGGGAATTGTGGTCAGAAACAGATCTAGAAGCGATGCATGTTTATCTTGCTGGTCTGGGAAACGCTTTGGAAACGTACCCGTCTGTGATAGGGAATGAGATATAGAGAAGTTACGTGTTGTGGTACCAGCTGCGTCTGTGTGAGTAGAAAATCCAAGCCAGTTGCTATGGTGGATATTGAAGTCACCAAATACATACACTTGAGCACTAGTGTCGAGGGAAGGTGCTGTATCTATGCTGTCAGAGACTTTGTTTATTAGGGTACAGTCCTGGGTCGAGGGAGAGCGGTAGAGAAAATATTGTGTTGTATGTTAAGTCTAAAGCACATAAAGGTTTGATCGTCCGATTCTAGTTTAGTTTCTCTAGTCAAGCGGAGGGTGTTTCAAATGTAGACTCCAAGCCCATGCATATGTCTGTCAGAGTCCATATGGCAGAGTGGGGGGTATTCGGGCATGTTAAAAGTATTAGAGGGGATGGAGGAGTGTAGGCTAGTCTCATTTAATGCTAAGATATTCGGGGTGTTTGTTAGGAGAAATGCTTCAACATCATTTAAACTAGTTCTAAGCCCACAGATGTTCGTAAATGCGAGCCTCCAGGGAGAAGGCAGGTTGTTTTTGTTTGAGTTTTGCCTGGTTTTAGCATAATTTTTTAATGTACTGTCATTTTGATTTTTAAGAGTTTAAGTAAGGGGTGCTGAGCAAGTGGTTATGCAGAACAAAAGACATGCAACACAGGCAGATCATCAGCTGTCCCTCCATCTACTAGGTTTGTGGCCTCAGGATAGCCCACCGGGGACGAGTGCAGGGTCCCATTCCATGCGAAACATGGCACTACAATCATCCCGATATTATACAACTGTTGATGGAGCAGCCGCTCTAAGCGCCACCAAAGAGTTAGGGCTCCTGTACTACCAGTTTGGAACAGCAGCCAGTAACTGTTTATCCGGTACCCTCAACCCATCAGATGATGGTCAACCCAATCTGCTTGCACTTGCATTACGGTATTTAAGCACTCCCAAGTGCACAGTTTAAGGGTTGGGATGTGTTGGGAGTGGGAAAAAATGGTTTTCATTGCCCTAGTCAGGAAACAAGATCGACCACCGAGTGTTTCTATCGACTCCCAGTGGTTCGACCTCTACGCCTGGCTAATAGACAAAGAAGGAGTATGGAAGCTGGGCGATAGACAGTGCCTATCTACTCCTTAAGCAGTTTAGGTTTGCAGACCGGTAATTTGTTTGAGTCAACATCTTGTCAAGAGCTGCCCGGCACGTCCTATCTTGCCTTGTTAGAGTTAAAACCGGCTTCTAAATCCAGTAGGTGATGCCTTATTCTCTTCACTGCAACCCCTTTCCCACAGTAGAGACATTGCGAGCATATCTCTGCTATAACATTATTTACATGCCAAGTGCTCGCCTGAGATCCAATCTAATGCCCTTTTTGCCAAACTTCCACAAAAAACATTTGGTTAGCCACAACCACTCTGAACAATCATCTCCACTCTTTATCTGTACCTAACTCTTAAAGCAGATTTCATGAACAAAGCTTCTTTCTTAGAACTACCCGCCTGTGGTACACTATTACCCTGGCCTACTTCCCGGACAATTACAGTATGGTAGCCTTTAAGTCGAATGCAAACACGTTTTTGAATAACCGTCCACATAAATAATCAAATTATACCCAATTTACACCATTAACAATTACTACACTACCACCTTACATTCGTTAACCATTATCCTCGAGTAGCCTTCGCGTCTTGGTAAGTAGTGAGTCCCTGTAATATAGTTAGATACTATTAGCTAAAAGCGAAACCAAAACCATTTAGCGCCCCAGCAGCGTTTACTTTCGATATAGTTATCGAGAGATAGGAAAGAATGATTTAATATTCAACGATTTGAAGAAAAGAATTTAATTTGGGCAGGCCCATAAAAAATAAATTGTGTCTTCAAGTTGAAATGAACAGTTTGAATGTCAAACTGCCGATATGTCAGTACGCATTATTCAACTATCCAAAGAAAGATTTTATTCGTCATAAACCATCCTTGGTATATGATTACTATTTCCTGTTAATGTCGGTAGTTTTAGAGTTATACAGAGAGACACACACACATACATCTGAACGGAAGTGCCAAGGCTCTTAGAATTCACAGGATAATGTACATATCAGCGTGCAATCCCGCCTTACCGGAGATAGATTAACATATAAAGACCGTTTCAAAATTAATACCTCATATTTTGTACTCAAAAAGTTGAAGTGGTGCAATTAAACAAGCGACCATTTGTGCTCCGGAATTTATTTTTCTACATAGTTACCACCATTCTCAATGTACTTTCGTATGCGATGAACGACGTGCTGTGGATGGGAGTCTGTAACGCAGTTGTTTGCACACAAGGGTCGTTTCAAAAGTAAAGTCTTGTTTTTTAAACACCGAAAGTTAAAGAGTTACGAAGACGGGAGTAGTACTATTAAAATTAGTGACTTTTTGTGCTCCAGAATTTATATTTTTGCAATGTCATTGCAATTGCTAATGCACTTTTGTCAGGAATTCAATAACACATATCTGTTTCTGACGTTACGACTCTGACAGGGGTTTATTGTTGTTGAGTCTCAACCGATGAATATCTGCAACAGAGAGAGTAATCATTCTGATAATAAATGCATCATTTTAGATACCAAAACATTATCCTTTGATGGATTTGAGTTGGATAAAAATAGGCATACATTTTGGAACGCCCTTAGTAATAATGACTATAGTAGAGCAAGCATAATAATATGAGTCATTTTATGTACCATCTACTATTTACTAAATTATACATTTATGCATCATATACTATTTACTAATATAAGACATTTTATGTACCGTATACTATTTATTAAATGTTATTCCGTATTAATAATTGAGTTTGTCTTGACTTATTGCGCAGGGCCATAAATAATAAAGCAGCATTAAACAAAAGTGTTTAGCAAAACTTATTTCTTGATTTATCATCATGCTCATTAGTTTTAAAGCAAAATATAATAAATAACACAAAAACAATTTCTGAAATAAGCTGTTAAATGTAAAATACTCAGGAAGACTATAGAACTCTACCGAAAACATTCAATAAAATTAAGGAGACATACAGAGCAGTATATAAACCAAGTTTCTAATCCATAACACCCTGAAAAGAAAATATATTTTTTAAGTGAACACTAATGGCAAGAATTGGAAGGTGAGGTTAGCGATTAAGCAACACTTCTTTAATTATACACTCAACAAGCAGTACGATCCATTAGAAAAAGTTCGGTTCAGAATAAGCCATTTAATATTGTCTTATAAAGGTGCGTGGTCCAAAAGGACAAGTGCGGTTATGCATTAAGAAACTCTTGCTTAACTATTTACTATTAAACAGAGTCGGTTATGAAAATGAAGGTCGATTAGGAAAAGAGCAGCATTTGCTTTTCTATAGACTCATCAAGCAGCGAATTTTAAAAAAAATGAATTAAGCAGTAAGATCTAGATGTGGAGGTGAGGGCAGACATTAAAAAACATTTGTTTCACTATTTACTCGTCAAGCAACAAAGTTCAGAAGTGAAAAGTTCGGTTATGAATTAAAAAGCATTTGCTTAACGATTGACTCATCTAGCAGTAAGATTCACAATGGAGAATCACGGTTATTGACTTATCAAGCAATCAGCAGCAGAAAGAGAGAGCGCGGTAAGGAATTTAGCAACACTTGCTTTATTATTAACTCATCACGCAAGAATGTCTCTAAAAGAAAAGTGCTGCTAGATATGAAACAACACTTGCTTAACTCACCAAGAAGTTATGTCCATAAGAGGGGAATGCGATAAAGAATGAGCGATGAAGCAACACTTGTTTTATTAAAGATACGTGCATCAGTAAGGTAAAATAAGTGGAAGTGCGGTAAGATATTAAGCAACATTTGTTACACTATTTACTCATCAATCAAGGAGGTTTCCAAAGGTGAAAGTGCATTTGGAAATTAAGGAACACTTGTTTCAATATATTTTAATCTGGCTATTATGCCCAAACCGTGGTCGTTACACTTCAAACCTCGTCTGGACCCCCACCCTGTCTGGTACCGTCCAAAAGGAACAAACAAAATAAATAAATCGTGTTATATAGGGGTTTCATTGAGAGAGTCTTATTACAAGTGATGCTTAGGGAGAGATGTTGTAAAGAGATATTGAGAGAGATTGTTCGTTGCGTTCCGTGTTCGTGTTATGACGCGATTCATATATATTAAAACTGTTCATACTTAGACGTGTTGAAGAAGGAGAAGCTCTTAAAGTGATTGTGTTCAGACAGTCTTAGTGTAGATATGAGATGTAGATTCACATTGTGGATATGAGATGTGTATGTCTATAACATGTTTATAACACAGACATATAATAACAATTCACTTTACCTTTTTGTAAGAATCACAAACACAAAGACGAGCTTTATCAAAACACATGATGGGTTTATTTCTTCACGACCGGCCGTGGTTGTCTCATCAAGAATTCAAAGCTTCACATATTAAGTTTAAAAGTGATCGTCTCGCTTCTAGACGTTCGAATTTCAAACTCCAGACTCTCTCTGAGTTTCTCACTGACTAACTCACTTTCTATATTGAGACATCCATGCATGTCCGGCCACGTGAGCAAAATTCACGTGTCACCAACATGCGCGACTTTGTACGTTTCCGACATTATGATTTCCAAGTAACCTATTTTTTCTTTGATTTTTTTACAAAGGAATTCAGCCTACATATCTAATTTATTTAACCCATATTTTATTATCCACATTCTTTCTAACAATTGTATAGTTTATTTATTATTTATTTCATCAGAATTAACAATTTACTGGACATTCCATTTAAACCTATTGTTCTTTAAAACTTATATCCAAGGTTCGATTTCTGCTTTCTCTCATTTTATGTTCATTTTAAGTAATCTCTCTATTTTTATACTTACATGAAAAGGGGACAGCCCTTATCATGTAACAATCGGACTTCGGCTTTTTTTTAGCAAATTTATTACTGCTACTTTTAAAACAACGCCTGCTTCTTGTCTTTTTTTTACTGTTCATTTCGTTTGCCATGAGATTAACAAAACTCCGTCGTCTCGACACACGCTTAAAAAATCTCTCGCAGGACCTGGCTCACAAGTTCATCTTGCTTGGCGCGCACTTTGCTACTCTCCGGTCACGTTCTGTCCTTTTATCACACAAGCCCGCGCACAATTGCTAATTTGCGTACGTTCCCAAACCGCTACTACTACTACTGCTAATACCTTCGCTAGTCATCCATCCTTCGTTTGTTGCTGATATTTTCACACACACTTTTACGCGCTCTGTTACATATTGAGTTATCAGGTAGTGGAAACCAAAATGGGGGAAATGCAGTAATATTTAAGCAACGCTAGCTTCACTATTGACGTATCAAACAATTGGGATCAGAACTGAGAGCGACGGGACAGGATTAAGCAACACATTTCACTATTCATGAGGTACAGAAAGGTGAACTGAACTTTGGAAACTGAACTGGCTTCATGATTAAATCATTAAACAGTGAAGTCAAGAAAAGGAAAATGCGGCTAGGAATTAGGCAAACAGTGAGGTACGGAAGGTGAAGCATGATAAGAAATGAGAAACTCTTGCTTCACTATTGATCCATCAAATACTAAGGTCCAGAAGGGGAAAGTGCGGTAAGGGATTTAGCAAAATTTGCTTCACTATTGACTCATCAATCAGTTGGGGTCCAGATATGTAAGCGCAATTAGGAATTCAGCAACACTTGCTTAAGTATTGTACTCATGAAGCAGTAAGGTATAGAAGGGAAAGGAACGGTTAAGAACTAAACACATGCTTTAATATAGAATCATAAAGCAGTGAGGTCCAGAAGCAGGAAGCTCATTTAGTGATTAAGCCACATTTGCTTCATTATTGACTCACCCAACAGTGCCAGTTATGAATAGGATGTGCGATCAAGAATAAGACAGCGTTCATCAATGTTCTTACAACCACCTCGTATTTATTTAATAGATATTAAAACATGTCCTCAAAAAACAGTGACATCGTGGCAAGCAAATTTAGAGTTTTAGTGTAATGATATAAAGTAAGCACTGGCGTTGGTATTATTTCATAAGTACGAAGTAATCTTCTACCAAGTTCTAACTTACATAGAAGCAGTAAGTTCTGTCATTTTTATGTTGGCGACGCATTGAATAATAGTCTCTATAACGAAGAACGATATGTTTTCTATAGAAAGAAGAATGTAAAGTAAGTAATGTGTTTAATCATTATTTTTAATAAATTTAGTGTTTTATTATAAGCGACTATTTTGTATTAAATTTGATTCTTAATGTGAATAAAAAGTACAAAACAAATGTATTTTTATATTTGTATGAAATATAGATAAAATAATGTTATATAAGAATAAACATTATATCGTTCTTATAGCATAAACAAGAACATAAATCCACGAAAGAGTCATAGAGACGATGATTTTTAAGTCATTCACGATTTCCTGTTTTGTTGGATTTTAAATAATAGTTTCTATACATGACCAGTAGGTCGAAGCAACTCTTTTTTATTATGGGGAAACTAGTTTGGTAAATGTATGTATTAAAAACGAAAGACGGTTTATTAAGTTGGAGTCTCAAACAAGGAAATGTAGGGGACAGTTTGTTATGCATATTTTAACAAGCTCATTTAGAAGGAAGGTTATGACCCTTTTGTGTATTTATTTTGCTATGAAAATTCGTATTGGAATAATGATTAAACTCAAGTGACTTAAAAGATATAATGCAAGAATTGGATCCGATTAAAACTACAATAACTCTATGACTATGTATAAGATTGTGATTACTATTTATAAAGCGTGTTTAATCACTCCTGCTCATGTATATATGATATGATTTTATTAAGCCGGTAGAAAACAGTTCAAATATTGTTCAATTTTAATTAAATATTTTTAAGCACGTATCAATAAACGCCTGACGAAAATACTAAGATATTTTAATAGTACTGTTAATTTTATTCACGAAATTATACCAGTAAATGTAATTAGGGAAATTGAATTTATATATATATATATATATATATATAAGTATATTGAAATAATCAATTTTACAGGGATCAATCAACGAGACGGTTATCAAAGGCGTGGTTTTCTGGGATTGACGATAATATTCCTCTTCTACACTCGCTTTTTTGCAATTTTGTTTCTTATATTTTTTGCCCTATTTCAATTGTTCGTTATGTGCCTCTCTGTATATTTTCATCTCTATTTTTCTTTTGTTTTTCTTTCTTCCAATCTTTTTCCAGTTTTATCTCTTTCTCTAGTTAATTATTCTTCGGTTTCTGATTCGTTTTACCTCATTATCTCTCTTGTAATCTTCGTATTTATGTATCTGCCCATAATTATTCCAGTGTCTTCGTCTCACAGTTTCTTTCTATCTCATTCAAACTCCTTCACGGCCTCTCTTGTTTTCATGCTCAATTTCTCTTTACAACTTCTTTCTCTCTCTCTCTTTCTCTCTCTTTCTCTCTCTCTCTCTCGTTTTGTTTCCTCTACAGCCTTCCTCGTCCCCTCTCCAACTCTCTATGTTAACTTCTCTCTTTCTCGTCCCCCTTTTCTCTCTGTTATAAATCTTTCCAAGAAATGCATCACTTTCATTACTTGTATATTTATCCACTCAAAATATTTTAATTTACCGCTTCTGACTGTGACATATGTTATGCAAAACCGTTGAAATATTATTACTGCAAAACAATCATCCAAATTCTTAATGTATTCCATCAACCTAAATACACCAAACGTGAAAAATGATATTTCTGCATTTGACACATTAATCTTTACGCAGCAGGTTCGCAATCTCTTTAAATTCTATTGTTGCTTCTCGGTTCACCTTTCATAAAAAGGGAGATGGGTTAAAGATAATATGCTTTAAGGAATTTCATTCGATTTTATTTCAAAATATTGGATTTTAGTTTAAAACGAAGAAATCAAAAATAAACTTTATATACAAATATAAAACATGAGCATGATATATACCGTGTATTAAATGCATATATATATATATATATATATATATATATATGCATGTGTGTGTACATATACTTACATATATATATATATATGTATATATACTGCAATGAAAACAATACCAAAAGCTGTAAATTCTATACCATTTTATAAATCACACTATTTAACCATTGTATATTTATGTTAACTGCGTCATTAACAGGGAAAACTTTTTTTTTACACACGAAACGCTGTACTATTTCAAAAAGCATATAAAAGCATTGAGCTGTTAAACGAAACGGCAATCAAAAACTGCATTAAGACAACTGACGAAAAACAGTTGAAAGTACTTGCAAAAGAAATTTAAAAAAATAGTCAACAGTTGGACAAGAACACCTATAGAACTTTCTTCACACATTTGAACTAGACATCAGAATTACCATATGAAAAATGGAAAACTTACAAAAATGGCATTAAGCAAAAACACTCCGTGCTATTTAACATTATCTTTCTTATTAAATAATCTTAATTAAATAATCTAATTATATATATATATATATATATATATATATATATATATATATATATATATATATATATATATATATATAAAGCTGAATGTGTGCGTGTCTATGTGTGCGAGTGTGTGTGGTCACGATTAGGCTCCTATATGGTTGACTATTTAAAAAAACTGATTGCATATAATGATAGAAGATGTATCGAGACACAGGAATGGGTATGTGTTATCTGGCAGAACGGTGGTTCATTAAAATTGTGGGGGTCTGCGTTCGGGCCTGGTACACAAAATATGGGAATAAAAATAAAAAAAAACCACTTACAAGTAAATGCACATAATAATACTTTAATAAGTATGTTTCAACTTAAATACGGATGGGATAATAAAATTGTGGGGTCTGCGTTCGCGCCTGGCCTCCATAGAATGGAAACAGACACTCACTTTAATAAAGACTTTCCATATCTATCTGCGTAAGTATACTTTGATAATTATGTTTCAGCTTGAGGAAATATGGTATAATAAAATTATGGGGCGTTCGTTCGCATCTGACCTCCATAGAATGGAAATATGTCACAAAGTTTAACAAGGTTTTTTAACATAGATCCACAGAATATTGTGATAAGTGTTTCAGTATGAACAGGTATGGCATAATAAATTACGGGATTTATCTATTTTATTTTTACTTTCATCATATTTTGCTTTGGTTGTGATACCCCTAAATTCAACCCAAATTTACAACCCTTCCTTTTCATAACGTATCATACTTTCATAAATCAGAGTCCATTTTCTGTAGGCTGTTTTTGAACCCACTCAACGGCGGGTACTTTTGCTAATATATATATATATATATATATATATATATATATATATATATATATATATATATATCTTTCTGGTGGGAAGATATCAAAAAATTAAAAATAATTGAATTTCAACAAGGGTCGTTGGTAGTGCTCAATCAAAAGAGGGCAAATTAGATTTTTTTATTTATTTTTTATGTTAATAGTGATATATTGCTAGATGTGAAGACCGTTTCAATAATATATAAGATATCATCAGGCAAGAAGAATTAAGATACAAAAACTAAAATGGTTCCAGACCTTTACAACTTTTATGGGGAGAAAACAATTTTAATTTTTGTCCATCGCCACTCATGGCAAATTTTCCCTCCTGTAATTTGCAAGGGTCTGGAACCTTTTTAGTTTTGTACTTTAATTTTTCTTGCCTGATGATATCTAATATGATTGAAACGATCTAAACATCGTAGCAAAATATGACTGTATTTACATAAAAATAAACAATATATATATATATATATTTATATATATATTCATGTATATATATATCTTTACATATATATATATATATATATATATATATATATATATATAAGCAGAGAGAGAGAGAAAGAGACAATTTAATTCCAACCGATATATATATATATATATATACATATATATATATATATATAACAATATATATATATATATATATATATATATATATATATATACATATATATTGTTATGGAGTGGGATGCGTTATGATAAATATAACAAAAGTTTCTTACCGCAGAGTGGCCAGCATTCCCGTGAGTATATTGTCAGCACATGATAAAATAAATTTAGCTCAGGGAATAATTATGAACAAATAAGAAAATCACTCGTTGTTATAGGGCGATACACGTTTATTAGGAAGACACGCACACACTCGTAATGACAATTCAAACATAATACATGAAAGGTTTGAAGTAAAAGTATAATAATAGGAACATTCGAGAATTATGCTCATTTCTCTATTTTGTATCGTCTTTACACACACACACACACACACACACACACACACACATATATATATATATATATATATATATATATATATATATATATATACATATTTGAAAGTACAAAGTTTTAAGTAACCGGTATCTAAGTTAAATTCATTTGAGGAATAGTGAGATATAGGATAGAAAGACTTTCTTTGTTTTATTGCATTGGTGGACTAGGAAATAAATGGCGGATTCAATGAAACCACGCATTGAGTTATTGTTTTTGTTTTATAAGATTTGAGTTTTCCCAAGTGACCTCATATGGATCATGGATATAGTCCGAGAGTATAAATCTGACACCACGTCTAAAATGATATTTTATTTCCTGTGTTGATTGTAATAATATCTGCATTGGAGGCCCTTAACGAATTCTGGACATCAGACTCTATGAACACAAGAGAGACATAAAAACAAATAACGAGCGCAACGAAATGCTTTCTTATATTATGGAGTATAGCCATCACTTTGACTTGGAAAATGTAATCATATAAAATGAATACACAATAAATCTAATTATTTTTACGATAAAATAACAAAAAAAAAGTTTTTTTCTTTTAAAAGAAATAGTTTTATTTAACTATTTTAATTTAATTAATTGCACACACATTATAAATACACCCCCATATATATATATATATATATATATATATATATATATATATATATATATATATATATGTGTGTGTGTGTGTGTGTGTGTGTGTGTGTGTGTGTAAACAATAATATAAATGTAACTTTGTCTGTGTGTGACCTTGTTCCTTATAGACTCCAAAACGACTTTACTTTAAAATTTATAGAACTTTAATGCATAAGTCTGAGAGCGATCTTAGTAAGGATTCTTTTCTCAGAATATCCTCATAATTTCCTATAATCGATAATCGAAACCGTTAATTTTATTTATCTATCATTGGGAAAGCCATTTCTTTCTATATCGTCACGTAGTAACAATGATATAACAACGGGCCGTGTAAAGTCTACTGTGAAAGGATTAATATCATGTTTTTTGTTGTTGCTTTTTGCATTAGGTAGTCTTTAAGTTTAAACTCTGCACGTAAATTTCATTATATTTTTTTCATGAACTGCAAAACATTTTATAAGACTTGAAAATTCACGCGTTGTTTAGCAGTGCAAACGTAAGTTATGTTTCTGTTTTCGAACGTCCATTGAACAAGCAACCGATCCTAAAGAAAATGCAAAACAAGATACATATTTAGTGAAAATGTAATTGAGAGGTTTCTTATATATCAGTTTAACAAGACATAGCCCCAACAACCAAGCGCGAGTAGTATAAGTAATTTTTCGATAGAGTTGACTAATTGTAGAACTATATAGCGACAACCACATAAATTCTTACAACGAATAATCGATGTTGATCTTGTGGTTTCTTTTGCATAAGGTTCAGGAATTAATGGCCCCCGAAACCTCGCCAAAATAGTTAATTTTGAACTAGAAAAATAGCTGCTAAGGGGATATATATATATATATATATGTATGTATGTATATATACAACAGACCTTTGGTCCTGGATATGACCTTAAACTATATCCAGTGGTGAGGTCCCAGCTTGCGGGCTTTGGGGAGTGTGGAGTCACCCTTTAATTGCCATTGCTCCCAGGTCCACTCTGACCCGGAGGGGTAGTACCTGTTAGGGTCACAACTATTGGTTTAATAGAAACCGACTTGAAAACAACAAACATATTCTATTAAAACATTTTTCTTCAAAATCTATGGATTCGGCATTAAATAACCTGAAAAGGGTTCATATGCCGTAAAATAAAAACAACCAACCAATCAATCAACAACAGACCTTTATTGATTAGTCAAGAATATGTTTCTGTCGATTCTTACTAATTGCGTTGTGCAGAAGCCAATAGGATCATCTCGTTTTATGACAGTTAATCCATTAGAAAAATGGTCATGTATACTTACATGGAATGTGTACGCTTGACTAGGATAAATGTTCATATACAACGTAACAATGTGCGTCTAGTTACAGCTAAACGATTGGCAGTAACAATCTATTACTTTCCTCACATTAAAAACGGCCTTGTGCCTAATTTGCTCAGTGGGGGAGCAAATAAATACCATCTATTACTTATAAGATGACTACGTGGTTTACGATCTACTTAAAACATCCGAAAACTGTTTGTATTCCGCGTTGATAGGTATATCTGATTGATTATAGATTTACCGAAGTTGTCAAATTGTCTTATATCGAAAGCGATTAATTGTTTTCGTATCTTTTAATATCTTATGAAATCAGAGGACGTGTTAACCAAAAACGACGCATTCATTAAATCTGCGTGTCTTGCCATAAACGTATTATTTGAAACTCGTGTAATTGACCACAGAGCATGCTTCATGATTCAATTTTACGCGTGATAGAACAAAGGTTAAGCTATTCAAACATTGGCGTAACGAATAATCGAAAAGTATTTGGAAATCATGAGTGACCGATAAATAGGTAAACTCAGCTATATACCTGGCATATAAAATCATGTTATTTAACCGAATTATAGACAGAACAGTATAAATGCTATTTGAAAATGAGGCTTATCCATACATTTAAATCAAGTTTAAAAGTAACTAAATTGGTGATTTATCTAATTTAACCGTACGCGTGACATATCAATTAATATCGGTACGTTTGCAGATTCTGAACTGAAGGTATCTCAAGCTTTGCCCGAAACATGATGACTACCTCCGGATTATGCGGAGCGTTTCCGATTATTAAGTCTTAGCAATGGTACAAAACAGAAATAGTAAAATAAATGAAAATCGCAACAAAAAAATAAATAAATAAATGACAGAAGATAGAAAACCCAACAACCTACTTTTGTGTTATTACTCATAAACTGTTTCATGATAAACATATTTATGCAAGAAGACGGGGGTTACTTTAACTATTTTTAAAAAGATGTTACTTTTTAGATAGATGACGTTTTGCAAACAAAGGTTTCTTTTTCTAGAAAAAAAAAATATTTTTTAAATTTTTTTTCTTTTTAACTATTTTTTAATTTTTTTTCAGCAATTTTTTCAACTTTTTCTTCTCAAATAATTTTGATTTTTTGTCTTTTCAAGTATTTTTTTTTCATTTTTTCATTTCAGCAATGTTTTTATTTTTATTTTCAATTATTTTTTTCATTTTTTAATTACAAATCCTTTTAAAAATTATTTCTTTTCAACTATTTTTTTCATTTTTTCATTACAAATCCTTTTTAAAATTATCTCTTTTCAACTATTTTTTTCATTTTTTAATTACAAATCCTTTTTAAATTTCAACTATCTCTTTTATATTTTCTCTTTTCAACTATTTTTAAAATATTTTTCTTTCCATCAAGTTTCTTTTATATTCTTTGTTCGTTTTAACTATCAATTTAAAAAAAAATTTTTCTTTAGTTGTCAAGAAAATTTAAAGAAAAAGTTTGTGGATCTCCAGGCAAATCCACCACTTAGGAGCCTCTATTTGCAATAATTGATTTAACGCCACATGTAAAGCAAATTTCTTACACCCGATTAATTAACAGATAAGAAAAACTCAAACAAAAACAAAACAAAACAAACAAAATACTTTTTAGAGCATCTGAAGTTGTTTTTCCAACATATATAAATACATAGTGCTCTCTCCATAGTTTCTATGTAACATCTAGTTTATTTTTCCCCAATATTCATCCGAAAGTCGTCTGCTCGTTGCCTTGTATTGTAACTGACTGACAGACATCTTACGTAAGATTACAGGCAAACCGAAGCAGTTGACGTCATGTTCTTGGCAAAGCCGAGTGGACGCTTAGATACGGCCAGTTAAAAATCTGCACAAGCCCCTAAATATCTTATTGAAACATAAGAGTACTTGGTAACTGAAAATAAGATTTAGAAACATTTATCGATTCTTGAAAGCATTTAACATGTTTAGCTTTGAAAATAATATTTCAATTTTTTAGACGGACGATAGATACGTAAATAAAAAACGTGACAGACCAATGAACATGCTATTTCAAAATGAAGTGTAGCATACAATTGTGAATTCAGGCGTGAAAACAAACTTCAATCCAAGGACACAGGATCATGTCAACCAAAACATGTTCTGTTTTCTATCACTCGGAAGAAATATTGTTTTCTCTGAGTGTTTCTATCTTTTTTAAAAACTTTTCATTTCATTAACTTCCTGATTTCAAAACAACATGTTCCTCTAAAGCAAAGGGCAATATTAAAGTTTCCGCTTTTACCCAGTTTTCGTGCGCTAAATTGAAAATAAATCCAGATTTTTATTCATCTCATGCATCGTTCTGAAATTCTTTTTAACAAACTTCCTCGCTTGAGTAGTTGCACACACAGGAGAACGCTAAACAGATATTCATTGCAAAATCAGCGATCGTATAAAAAACGACGTAGATGTAGCCAACTGTTTGGTAAATAGGTTGGATTCGAATATAATTCACATATTAATAACTAGCGGAGGGACACAGCATTGCCCGGGTATAAGACATTTGACGGTTTTTTTTTTTTTTTAATCTACGTGAAATGCGTATTATTATGCAGACACGAATGACGTGTTCTTTTTGCGATCTATAATGATGCGAACACAACGAATAAATCCGTGAGATCCACTCGAGGATTAAAATTACGCAGCCGCACTGATCTTTACTCAAAAAACAAAGAACATTATCTAGGCACTTACATCGACCAATAGTAAAAACTACGTTTCTGAATTTTAGATATAAGAATTAGTTATTTATAACATTTGAATTTTTCGGACTACTATTTCCATCTGGAGTGCCATTTTCACTACGTTTCGCTCGATGTAATCTCCAACCTGCTTCATGTGTATCTTGTCGAACTCGGGAATATTTCTGTCGAACTATCGAATTTGGACGGAATTTCGAACGGAACCCTTTATTTGTTTCACGAGACTAACATGCTCTCTTTCCGTCAGCCAAGACTGGATAGAATTTCTAAGTAATTCTAAGTAATTCAAAATTGTATTTTTCGTGATGAAGTAAATTGGAGGTCCCGTTTGAAAATCCGTTCAAATTTCGGAATTAGATAGAAACATTCTCGAGTTAAACAAAATACAAGTGAGGAAGGTCGGGGGTACATCGATTGAAACGTTATGAAAATGAAAGTTAAGAATCCAAATAATACGCATATGAACTGCGTTTGGTTATTTTTGAAGACATTTTATGACAAACGTTTATAGACATTAATATTTAAAGACGACCATGATGTAATAAGCTATATGAACAATTCCAAACCATTAATCCCATTCAACGATACATATTACTTGTAAATATACATGACCATTTTTCTCCTAGATTATTGGTCATGTGACCAGAAGTCCGATCGTGGTTTCTATGCAGCACAAATATTAAGAACGGCCGGAAACGTATTCTTGATTGATCATGAAAATTCTATAGGAGAAAATTCTTTGCAAAGAAACTTTGTTAATTATTATTTTACATGACGCTTATGCCCACGCACAGAAAGAATGGAAAGTATTTTCTGTTCTGGTTATGAATGGCTCTCGTCTTCAGGAGGCCTCAAGTTTTGACAAGCTTCTGGGCTTGACCATTACTCCTGATCTTAAATGGAACACGTATATCAAATCTGTTGCCAAGGCCGCTGGAAAAATGGTGGGATCTTTCTATCGATCCAGTAGATATCTCACTGCTGATGCTATTCTCTATCTATATAAGAGCCAGGTACGTCCAAGGATGGAATACTGTTGCCACATCTGGGCAGGAGCTGCTAGAAAGAACTTGTCCTGCCTTGATAGAGTTCAAAATAGACTTCGTAGCCTCGTAGGAGATGTCCTTTTCTCCTCCTTGCAACCTCTATCTCACAGAAGAGATGTTGCGAGTTTGTCTCTGATGTATCGTTATTTTCATGGAAAGTGTTCAACTGAGCTTCAATCTATGGTCCCCCCTCGCCAAACTTTCACAAGAAACACTCGGCTAGCTGTAAACACTATCAATAATTTCCCCCACTCTTTATCTGTGCCTAAACCTAAACGTAGATTCCATGAACAAAGCTTCTTTCTTAGAACTGCACGCCTGTGGAATTGTCTTCCGTTTTCCTGCTTTCCGGCTGACTACAATATTGTTTTGTTCAAGTCTAAAGTAAATAAGTTCTTGATGAGCCGTTCCATATAAGTTATTAAATTTACCAAATTTTCATTACTAATGATTACTATATTGACCAACTTCTATTGTACACACTTTAACCCTTATCCTTGAGTGGCCTCTGGGCCTTGATAATGTGGTGATGCCTTTGTAAAAAAAAAAAAAAAAAAAAGATTGAAACTTGGTCGAACACTCTTCATGGAAATAATTAACGAGAAACATAGCAGCATCCATTCTGTGCATAGATTACTCTCATGCGATTTTGAAATTAATGTTCTACTGCCATGGTAGATAAAAAGTACTCAGCCCCATGCCTCCTTGGATGAAGCAGGAGTTTTTGATTTATATGTATCTGATTTTATCTAAATAAAAGTTTGACGGCATATGCATTCTAGAGCGGTGGAATGATCCAATATTTTTTTCAGCAACAAAAATACGACGGTCGTTCCAAAAATGATGCATCCCATTTTGTACTAAAAAATGTTTACGAGCTACGAATATGGGAGTGGTACGATTAAAATGAACGAATTTTTGTGTTCTGGATATTTTTCTGCACATTTTTTCTGCACATTATAATTCGCAATGTAATTTTGCTAGCGATGAGGTAGCGATTGTGCATGAAAATCTAGAGGGATCTTGTTACTAACATCTCTGACATCAACGAAACGATTTCTTAAGTGTACTGACACCAGCTGCACCGACTTCATCAACGTTCAACAGGTGGCGTTAAAATTTGATTGGTTCAATTTCTCTTGTACAGAGGAATTCGATGACGAATCTCTGCGTCAGACGCATGCCCATAACAGGTGTTACTTTATTACAGTTTTACACCGTTAATATATGTTGCAACGAGATGGAAATTCCGGATAACAAATTCATAGGGTCCTTATCATAATATCGCAATTTGATATATTCAAGCGAAATAAAATATAGTAGGCATTATGTTTGGAATACCCCTTGTTTATACGTCTTTTATTTCAGAGCTTAATAAATCGAGAAGGCTTTTTCACGGAAGAATGCATTTATTTTACAAGGACACAATATTTATCTGAACGTTGGTGGTGAAAGGAAAGCGACTACATTGTTTTTGTGTTAAACCTCACAAAGAAAGTTCTCCTGACTGAATCCTGCTCAACACGAGCCTATCTGTCTGAAAGGAAAATTTATTTTTATTTTATTTAATTCCATTTAGCTTTACAAATCAGTGAAGCGAAGCAAAATATGTAGGATCATATTTAATGTTCTCAAAAAAACAACACTTTCTTCTAACAACGATAAGTAAATCATTGCGACATCCGATTATAATAGCCAATAGGAATTTCTAAAAAATCTAACATTCAAACACTTTGTCCTGATAATCTTAGGCAACATGAATGTAATACATAGTAAATTTTACGAACTAGTCTCTTTCTATCGGTTTAGAAAATTCTCACAATTGCTTATCCTCTGGTTCTATCAAGTCACAACTCGTCTGTGCATGACGTATTATCGTCACGTAAACCTGTGTTGCATAAGTGACGTACAACGCCGGAAAATATCGGATGTATTTAATTCACACAATTATGGATCCGGGCAAAACCAGATTTATATGGGATTGCCGAGCGATTACAACAACCTTTAATTTCGATCCAAGAATCGAGATCCTGAACCATTTTAACTAGATTGGACTTTCTAAAAGTGCAGAGCAATAAAACAAGCGAACGTTCAAATCGAATGTCACAATAAGCGAACAGTCAGATTCTGATTAGGGAATGTGGGTGGTGCTAATATAAGACATAAACAAAGGCAGCCAGCCAGAACGTGTGAGAGAAAAAGTTAGCAATAACACTTTTACCATTGCCACATCAACTAACTAACCACCACTAACCCACATACCGACCGGAACTCTATCTATTGTCACGCTATCAGTTTAATGTGAATAACACTTGATGTTGATTTATCAAGTGTCTGTTTAATTTAATAAACTTTGCACTGTCAGCCAAGTTTCAGTCCCTATCATATTATAGCAGTTTTGTACCTTTTTATTTTACAATTTCACTAGAGCTGCCTAGATGAATGGTACATGCTCCTGACTCACACTAACCTTTTATGACCTGAATGATGACGTAGTTGATTACTTATTATTGTTAATTTTAATTAGTTTTGAAAGTAATGATACTATGATTGTCCCCAAACTAGAAAAATAAATACGTTCAATAGTTCAACTACCACTGAGAAGTTTTGTATTTCATAACTTTCCTTGATTATAATCTATAGTGGCTGAAAAAGTGTGTTTAAGACAACAACCCTCTACTATTTAAGAAAGATGACGGCATACTGAATGTAAACAATGGACAATAGCACTCTGGAGGTATCTGGCATCTACCCAGATAATGAACTAATACGTACAAAATGCATTTGAATGAATTTCCACTTAATTTATGCCATTATATTCATTTATTAACGATTGAACGAAATAGTTCTACAAGGTCGTAAAGGGTTAACAATGAAACCATACGGCATCATCGAAGTATCCTAATTCTACTCTTTTACGTTTCTATGTTTTCATGTGTAGGGCTATGACAACAGCATATTCTTATCATTGTTTTGACTCTCGAGTATATATCCGACACAGTTAGACACATTAAATCAACCGAGAATTCTATCACTCTATATAGAAGCACATAAGGTATCAACGGATATACACTCGAGAGTCAAAGCGATGAGAAGAATATGCTGTTGTCATAGCGCTTTCATGTGCATGGATACTTGATAAACGAATCTGATGCGTTATTTATACATGAATCTTTTATATATTATGGTTATATAAAATATGCAATTAACTGATTCAAAGACTAACAATTTTTTTAAAAATGATTAGTTAAATTAATTAAAGCGGATAAAAATACCAGAAACATATTATACTGAAAACCTTTATAATCTTTTGCCAAATCAGGAATTCTAGAACATTTTCCTTTGGGGCTATAGCAACAGAATATTCTTCTTCTTTTAACTCTCAAGTATATATCCGACACAGTTTGACACAGTTTATTTACCGAGAACAACATCACTATCTAAAAACATATAAGATATCAAGATATATATATTCAAGTATCAAAACAATGAAAAGAATATGCTGTTGTTCTAGCCCTAGTTATTAAACAGATCATGTGTTAGTTTTAATTTTTTCGTATGACCACAGTGTTAATATGCTAAACCCCAGACAAATATTTCACATGTAACAGATAGTGTAAAATCTACTGGAAATAAACTTAAGATTGTAGATAATAAGATTTTTTTTTCAGAATTGTATAATTTTTAATAATATTTTATTCAATCATATTTTTCAAAATCCTAAAAATAGAAATCCAAATGACGCCATCCCGAAGAAAATATTAAAAAAAAATGTTCTTAGTCGCTTATTTTTTATTTTCAAATTGCTTTTTTAATGTAATCTAATTATATTATCCATGTAAATGGAATGAGAATTAACTCCTACACAGCTACTATCTTACTGGGATTACCCTAAAACTATCCTTTTTCCTTTAGTTGTACAGTATGTGAGTAGCAAATTAATATATTTTAGTAAGTTATGATTAAAGTCTTTGTGCACTACACCAAAATGTGGCATTATATAACTCACTGGATATTTATTTACTTTTTAATGAAAGCAAATCAATTTTTATCTATGGATAAAAAGTCCTTAAATTTACACTGTGAAATGAAGTGAAATATTGATGTTGATTAAAACTTCAAAGCTTTCATAGTATTAATTATAAATAGTATATTAGATTGATCTTATTTAAGCCGTTTAATGCTAATTATTCCAAAGGACTGTCTAGTGGGTAATGCACATCCTAATGAACCTCATTTATTTAATTTAAATCACAAACGCTTTTCCCCAGTTGTGGATCGAACCTAAACCATCGAGTTGACAGCTCTACTCACAAGGCTACGAGTCGGTGCCCGCAAATGACCCTCATCAAGTGCCTATCAAAGAAGCACGTGCCCATCGCTTCACAGTGCTCAAACAGCTAATTTGATTACAAACAAACAGACAGAAATATTCGCATAATAGATAAACGAGACATCGGGTGAAAGTACATTTGCGAAATTGCGCAAACCAAAGTAGGGAGCTTTATTAGTCATCCACATAGAGCACTGTTCCATTGTATCACAACTCATCAGTGTGGCTATACATATATATGTCGATATAGTTAATTATATTTTGGCAGCAAGTCATTATTCAAGCACGTCTGATTGAACACGTCAGAGTTATTCTTTTTTTTCCGATTTTTCTGGATATATTTTCCATTCGCCGAGCAGTCTTTTTTATTTCAGCTGGCATGTTGTATAAAATGGCACCCAAAAGTTGTTGTTCAATATTCTTCTCAAGCGCTTTCTATCGGTGTGTCCGATTATCATCAGAAGCGATTGTTGTTGTCGTTTTCTTTGTCTTTTCCTCTGAGGCTTGGTGTATTTATATATATACAGTCATTCTAATGATCGAGTGTATGGCCTATAGCCTTAATTACTTGCTGTAGTCGTTTATTATAGTTTTCCACTAACTTGTAGCATTCTTCAGCAGTAAATTTAGCTCATTCCTCCTGACAATAATCATCTAAATGAACGAGATTCTTAGGCTTCCTCTCCATTACCCTCAATTTTTAAATCCTCCACAGATTTCCAATTGGATTGGGGTCCTGGCTCTGGGATTGCCACTCCAAAATATTGATATTGGTTTTCTCAAGCAATTTCTTAGTCAGATTAGCCGAATGCTTTGGGTCATTATCTTGCATGAAGCACCAACGTCGACTAAGTGATGGC
The DNA here is from genome assembly GCF_053919585.1 of Euprymna scolopes. NCBI lineage: Eukaryota > Metazoa > Mollusca > Cephalopoda > Sepiida > Sepiolidae > Euprymna > Euprymna scolopes. The sequence continues at coordinate 12,461,214 of NC_136486.1, forward strand.
TCTCTAGTAGAGTCCTTTAGGTTTTCAATCAGGATTTTAACATAATCCCCCTTTTTATGACGCCTGTGACCTTAACAAGTCGTCCTGGTTAAGTGGCACCAAAGCTCCTCAAAACATCAAACTGCCTCCGCCGTGCTTCACAGTTGGTATGGTGTTCTTAGGCAAGCTTTCCTGTAAACAGAAGAAACACTGTTATGGCCGATTAACTCAAATTTCGCTCCGTCGGACCATATAACGTTTATAGAAGGTAGCATCTGTATCAATATGGCGCTTTGCGAACTCTAGCCTTGCTTTCAGATGCACAGGTTTCAATAAGGGAGTCTTTCTTGGGTGGCATGCTTTTAAACCAGTTCAAAACTCTACCAACTGTGTGTCGAGACACGTTCACTCAAGTGATCCTTCGGGTTTGGTTGATACGTGGAACTATTTTTCCTTCTGCGCTCGCGGACAGTAGCCTTTTTCCCCGCGACCTTCCAAATTCATAACATGACCTTGTGATTTGAACTTCTTTATGAGTGCTCGTACGGTGGATTTGGGCAGGGTTAGTTTCTTAGAAATCTTAACATAGCCCTTCCCTTTGAAATTACATGCTATCACACGCTTCCTGAGGTCTTCGCCGTGTTCATTAGTCTTAACCATAATGAAAATTCCTTGATTACAATTTATTCAAAGAAAACGCTGTCTAAAAATTATCTGAAAAATATTTTTTTTTTTTAAATTAACATTAAATAAGAATAATAAGCCTACAAAATGTAACGAAACCATGTCAAACATAAAATTGATTGTAATTAAACTGGTAATAGATGAAAATAATAAGCCGTGCCAATAATTTTGAACACGATAATTTAGAAATTTCGTTTGTAATTTCTTTGGTATTCAATTTTTTTGAAATCTAATTGTTGCATCGGAAAGAGCGCTTATAATACTACATAATAATCCATTGTGACGATTTTTATGAGATTTTATTAACAAAATATGATTTTTATTGGACTGTGCTTATAAATATGACCATGACTGAATATATTTTTTATTGATTATAAAGGTGGGTGCAGTATGGTTAAGGGTGAAATATTTTTATTTTTAATTTCGAATTTCTTATTTTATAGTTTATTTATTTAGTTTCTTGTTATTTATTAAATACTCTTAGTATATTTGTCCCGATGTTACATGAGATCTTGTTAAAAAGGAGATGTAGTTCTTTTTATAAGTATGGTTTCTAGTAATTTTAGTCTTGTGTGCAATTGTAAGGGTATCCAATTTTAGTATTTTTAGTTAAGATATTTCTAATGTCAGACGACTGTAGCTTTTTATCGTGTGATATTAGATGTTGTTTTATAGCGATATTGTCAGCTAAATGATACGTTAATCGTCGGGAGAGTATTGTTTCGTTGTATGAGATTTTGAGAGTGGGTTCGGAGTAATTCTTCGAAGGAGCAAATACATTCATAATCTACATAAGATTTGTTTATTGTGGTGTTAGTATTATTATTGTTTTTAATTATTAAAATAGAGGTTTTTAAATTATTATAATATATCAGTAATTTGATCATTTTGTTCCGGTCGGTGGGTCTGGTGTATCTTTTAATTAGTTTTTTTAATTATTTTTTATCTGTTTTATAGTTACTGCGTAGTTGGTTTATATATATATATATATATATATATATATATATATATATATATATATATACATATATATATATACATATACATATATATATATATATATATATATATATAAATACCCGTTCACATGCACTTTTCACGATAAAGCTAGAACCCAGAATTAGATAGAATCATCGACAACGGACAACGCCAGACCCAAAGTGGGTTTCGATGTACTGCATCTCATCAGTGACGTACTCCGACATAGCCGCGAACCCAGGTCGTCGCACGTATGAAGTGTGCAATACTGACGACCTTACGATATGGGCCACGGCGCAATCTATTGGCTATGCCTCGATTTTTAAATTCTTATATTTTTATCCAGTTCTACATTCTAAGATGTGACAAGCAACGCGTCCTATACAACTAAGATAGTTACTGCTGGTATATATATCACATCTACAGACATTAACTGAAATTAGCCGACACCCCAGACACGATTTCGGAACAACCTATTTGTAGAATGTAGAACTGGATAAAAATATAAGAATTTAAAAAATCGAGGCATAGCCGTGGCCCATATGGTTAGGTCGTCAGTATTGCACACTTCGTACGTGCGACGACCTGGGTTCGCGTCTATGTCGGAGCACGTCACTGATGAGATGCAGTACATCGAAACCAACTTTGTGTCTGGCGTTGTCCGTTGTCGATGCAATTGCTCGATTCTATCTAATTCTGAGTTCTAGCTTTATCGTGAAAAGTGTATGTGAACGGGTATTTAAATATCTATTTATAATCTCCTCTTAATGTGTAATATATATTTATATGGAAGAGTATTTTCGTAGCAAGATGAAATCATTAGTTCTTGATCAGGGGAATTATAAAGTTTTCTCCAACATTACTCTTTTTAATTATTTGGAGAAAGGAAACAATTATCTATGGGATGCGATAGTATGACTAACATCGTTAATTCAGCAGCAAACAAGAGATGTCTTAAAAATATTTTGATACTTGTAAGCTCTAAAGGGACAGACGATTACAATGAAACTTTTTCTATTGAAGTAGTATCAGTTGAGTCTCCTGTAAACACGCACACACACACACACACACACACACACATATATATATATATATAAAACAGGATTGAACTAACAACCATGTAGTTTCTAGTCAACGGTTTTTCTATCTGGTCCAAGGTAACCTTTACTGCAGAGGCAGATTCGTTTACCAAGTGAAATCAGAAAAGCGTCTTGCTCGTCTCAAAAGGGTTCATACTTATTTTATGTGTTATTAATGCATTTATTATAATATATATGTATATGTTTTAGTCATCCATTCAATTACACGTAACGTAAGACCTATCAAGTAATAACTGGCCATTTAAAATAAAATATGGATTTTAATGAAGATAACGTTGCGAATTATCGGAGTAGTTTTAGTATTATGTATGTGGCAGACTACGAACTCACAAGAAATCTGGTACTTTCAGAGATTTCGTGTGTCATTGTAATAGGAAACTGCATTTACTTTTTTACAATGGTAAATATCAGACGAAAGCAATTATTTGCTGCAAAACCCAGGCTCGAGCAGTATGAAAGAATTATTTTTCTATTTACATTAAGAAATAATTCTATAAATATTATAACATTTGAAAGGCGGGAACGTTAACATGATTTCAATTATTCATAAACACGAACCGTTCCTTAAGATACGTTGCAAATTCTAGAAATAAAAATATAAAATATTGAACTCGATTAAAATGTTTGACGTCATGAAGCTAAAACATTTTGGCATATAATGCTTATTTTATGCCTTGTAAACAAGGGAAAGAGAAAAGAATGTTTTAAAATGGCTTAGTAAACACAAAAGTTCGGGACGTGTAAAATTAGAAAGACTTGAAAAAAGAGCCCGATTCTATATTTTGTAAATAAACAAATCGAGTACGGTAAAAAGTGGTATGCAAAAGTTAGATGATATCGTTTATATATATATATATATATGTATATATATATATATATATATATGTATATATACATATTGATATATATTGATATATATTGATATATATATTGATATATATATATATATTGATATATATATATTATTTTATAATCGTATTATTTTACTATTTTACTGCTTTTTATCAATTTATTATTCTCTATATATGTTATATTTTAATATATTACTATGATACCATAAATACAACAATAGTTTGATAACTTTGTTTTACTTCATATATACATACTTACCTTTTTTACTTCATATATATATATACTATCAAAATTACCCGGGCTTCGCGCTTCGCGCGGAACTTTGCTGTACTGCAAGGGTACCTGCGAAGCTGTAATAATTTCTTAAGATATTTAAATTTTTATAAATTTTCTCCTGAAGTCATTGACTCCAACTATGCAGCTTAAGCAAATAGCTTATATCAAAGTGTATAAATACATTGTTGCACATAAAACTTACAACATTTACCGAGAATCACAATTGTTAGCATTTTTTTTAGTATCACAAACACATTTTATCAAACATATAGAAAAGTTACCGAGACTCCGCATGGCACTTTGCTTTGCGCTCGGGTACCCGCTTCCCTGGCACCATTGACATTGTAAAAGCAAGTATTACAAAATGTGCTTAGCATTTTGATTACCTCCTGGAATCACTTAAATTAAACCATGGATTTAAATGTGCTTAGCATTTTGATTACCTCCTAGAATCACTTAATTTTAACCATGGATTTAAATGTTATAAGCATTTTGATTACCTCCTGGAATCACTGAAATTCAACCATATATTTAAATGTTATAAGCATTTTGATTACCTCCTGGAATCACTTAAATTTAACCATAGATTTAAATGTTATAAGCATTTTAATTACCTCCAAGAATCACTTAAATTTAACCATGAATTTAAATGTGCTTAGCATTTTTATTACCTCCTGGAATTACTGAAATTTAACCATAGATTTAAATCTTATAAGCATTATGATTACCTCCTGGAATCACTGAAATTTAACCATAGATTTAAATGTTATAAGCATTTTTATTACCTCCTGGAATCACTTAAATTTAACCGTAGATTTAAATGTTATAAGCATTTTGATTACCTCCTGGAATCACTTAAATTTAACCATGGATTTAAATGTGCTTAGCATTTTGATTACCTCCTAGAAACACTTAAATTAAACCATTGATTTAAAGATGCTTAGCATTTTCATTACATCCTGAGATCACTTAAATTTAGCCTGGATTAAATATGCTTAGCATTCTGATTACCTGCTGGAACAACTTAAATTAAACCATAGATTTTAATATGCTTAGCATTTTGATTACCTCCTAAAATCACTAAAATTTAACCATGGGTTTAAATGTGCTTAGCATTTTGATTACCTCGTAGAATCACTAAAATTTAACCATGGATTAAAATATGCTAAGCATTTTGATTACCTTCTGGAATCATTTAAATTTAACCATGGATTTAAATGCGCTCAGCATTTTGATTACCTCCTAGAATCACTTAAATTTAACCGTGGATTTAAAGGTGCTTAGCATTTTGATTACCTCCTGGAAAAGTTAAGTTTCACCATGGATTTAAATGTGCTTAGCATTTTTATAACCTACTAGCATCACTTAAATTTAATTATGGATTTAAAGGTGGTCAGCATTTTGATTACTTTCTTGAATAATTAAAATGTAACCATGGATGTTAATGTGCTTAGCAGTTTTTCCTCCTGGAATCACTTAAATTTAACTATGGATTTAAATATGCTTAACATGTTTATTACCTGCTGGAATCACTAAAATTTTATCATGGATTACATAGGTTTAGCATTTTGATGGCCTCCCTGCATCACTTAAGTTTAGCTAGCATTTTGATTACCTCCTAGAATTATTTAAATTTAACTATAGATAAAAATGTGCTTAGCATTTTAATTACCTCCAAGAATCACTTAAATTTAACCATGGATTTAAATGTGCCTATAATTTTGATTACATCCTAGAATCACTTAAATTTAACCATGGATTTAAATATGCTTAACATTTTTTTTATCTCCTGGAATCACTAAAATTTAATCATGGATTACATATGCTAAGCATTTTGATGACCTCCTGGAATCACCTGAGTTTAACCATGGATTTAAATGTGCTTACCATTTTTATTACCTCCTAGCATCACTTAAATTTAACCATGGATTTAAATGTGCTTAGCATTTTGATTACATCCTGGAATCACTTAATTTTAACCATGGATTTTGATGTGCTTAGCATTTTGATTTCCTCCTAGAATCACTTAGATTTAAACATTGATTTAAATGCGCTTAGCATTTTGATTTATTTCCTGGAATCACTTAAATATAAACATGGATTTAAGTATGTTTAGCATTTTCATAACCTCCTAGAATCACTTAAATTTAACCATGGATTTAAAGGTGCTTAGCATTTTGATTACCTTCTGGAAAAACTTAAGTTTAACCATGGATTTCAATGTGCTTAGCATTTTGATTACGTTTGGAATAACTTAAATTTACCATGGATTTAAATGTGCTTAGCATTTCGATTACCTGCTGGAATCACGTAAATTTAACCATGGATTTAAATGTTCTTAGCATTTTTATTACCTCCTAGAATCACTTAAATTTAACCATTCATTTAAAGGTGCTCAGCATTTTGATTACCTCCTGGAATAACCTCAATTTTACCATGGATTTAAATGTGCTTAGCATTTCGATTACCTGCTGGAATCACGTAAATTTAACCATGGATTTAAATGTGCTTAGCATTTTTATTACCTCCTAGAATCACTTAAATTTAACCATTCATTTAAATGTGCTCAGCATTTTGATTACCTCCTGAAATCACCTAAATTTTACCATGGATTTAAATGTGCTTAGCATTTCGATTACCTGCTGGAATCACGTAAATTTAACCATGGATTTAAATGTGCTTAGCATTTTTATTACCTCCTAGAATCACTTAAATTTAACCATTCATTTAAAGGTGCTCAGCATTTTGATTACTTCCTGGAATCACGTAAATTTAACCATGGATTTAAATGTGCTTAGCATTTTTATTACCTACTAGAATCACTTAAATTTAACCATTCATTTAAATATGCTTAGCATTTTGATTACCTCCTAGATCACTTAAATTTAACCATTGATTTAAAGGTTCTCAGCATTTTGATTACCTCCTGAAATAACCTAAATTTTACCATGGATTTAAATGTTATAAGCATTTTGATTACATCCTGGAATAACTTCAATTTAACCATGGATTTTTATTTGCTTAACATTTTGATTTCGTGCTGGAATCACTTAAATTTTTCCTTTGATTTAAAAACTAATAGGTTTTATCAAATTTTACACTTATATGTTTACAAATAACAAATTGAAACAATTACAAAGAAACACAATGGTTACCATTGGTTTAGTACCACAAATCTATTTTTGTCAAAGGAAATGGAACTCTATTATATCACATAGTAAATTCTTAATGACAGTAAATTTGAACTCATTACTTGAATTTAATCGCAAGTATTCAATACTTAAAAGTTAGCACGATAATTTTTACCATATTCTTTTCTAGAACTTTTTATTAAAGAGCGCCATGGTAGACTACATGTCTGCTATTTTGATTTGGAGTCAAAATGTAGAATATTTCTTAGATCCCTTCTCCGACTGATGGAAACGTTGAACATATGGTTACTGAAACATTCTAATTTCAGGTCCGGAATGTTTGGCCTTGAATTTATTGATGTTCATTGCAAAACACACTTCGGCGCTGAAGTGGCGGCGAACCCCAAGTTGGTGCCTACCATCTCTAGGTAGGGAAGTTTTTGAAGAGCCACACCAAATATGACCTTAACCTGTGACCTTCACCCTGAAAAATCGTGAGCACAATCCTTAAATTATAGACCATCATCAAGATATGTTTGGTGATGATCGGTTCAGTGGCCTGTAGAAATGTATATATATATATATATATATATATATATATATATACATAGGCTATAATCTTGATGTTTTACCTTGACGTTGGAAAGTGGTGAACATCATCATACTAGGTTTTGTCACGATCTGTCCAGTAGTGAAGATTGTAGGAGGGTACATATATATATAGGCCATGACCTTTAACTCCCTTCTTAACTTTGAAAAATAATGTGCACGATCCTTAAATGGGTATCATCATTATTTCAGGTTTGGTTATGATCGATCAAGTTGTGTGAGCTATAAGAGAGTTGGATTTTTAAAAATCAATTTTCACCCCAAACAAGGCACAGTGCCACTTTGAAATAAGAGGCTACTATCGGGGACATAAGTTGCAGGGACATTATGAAGGGAGATGAGTAGAAAGATATCTGTTCACATTAAACTTGAACATTTACATGTCAGTACAGTTGGGAAAGCAGAATGCCGGAAGGGAATTCCAAAGTCTAGCAGTTATGGGGAAGAAACTATTGGAGTAAAAGGCTTTCTTACACCTAGAGATTTCTACTGTGAAGAGGTGGGACTTAGATGCTTGTCGGATTTGTCGGGGGTAGTCACGTCGAGGGGGTGCAAGTGCTTGTAGTTCGTCAGAGCATTCACCATTAAAGTACTTAAAGAGGCAGAGGGATGCAACATCTCGTTGATGGGACAGCGGCTGAAGCTTAGATGACAGTTCAGGACCTATCAGCTTGGTGACTCTCTTTTGAACCATGCCCAGAAGTGAGAGACCAGCAGCAGATTCAACAGCCCAAATGTGACAACAGTTCTCCATACATGGACGAATGGCGGCCTTCTAGAGCTACAGGATATTTTCAGGCGTAAGTAGTTTTCTAGCACGGTAGAGGAAGTCCACCTTCTTCGCAGCAGCCTTGGCAATGCTCTCAATCTATCTATCCTAGTTCATGTTCCCTATAAACGTTAGGCCGAGGAGTTTAAAGGAAGTTCTTTGTAATTATTGACGGGAATAAGCTTAGTCTTGGCAGCATTGAATGTGATTATCCATTTTTGTCTCCATTTTACTACAGATTGATGGTCATTGTCTAGTGTTTCTGCCATTTCCGTAGGTGTGTGTTCATTTTTTTTACCTTCGTGCCTGAGAGTGGTATCATCAGCAAGTATTATTGATTTTGTTAAAAATGGGACTCTTTTAAATCTATTGCATTTTATTTTGCACACCTATAATATAAGGGGCAGTTGCTGTGTGTATGTACATATGGATGGCTGACTAAAACTAAAATAACACATGATAAATACCCACAAATTTGGTATTTTCTTTATCGGCTTAGCTTTAGATGAATAATATTTAAAACACATATTCATTTTTTACCCTACTAGTAAGTACGTTATCATGTTATCTAAAATACACCATTTAAAAAAAAAAGAAAAAAAGCACTATTTAAAGAATAAGACATCTAAAATGCCAATCTATGAGTTAATGGGATTTGATTGTTTGAACAATCTAAGCTTTTTTGTTTTCGTTTATATCTACATTTTATTGTTTTTCGCATTCATAAATATTTTATACTATTTATTACTAAAAATAATTTTGGAAGTAAGTATGAAAAGAAATTATTCCTTATTCGACTCGAAAAATGAATAGTTTAGTCAAAAGAATACCTAACAGAAGCGAGGAGTTACCTTATTTTTTTTCTACTATAGAAGACAGAACTATAAAGTTAAAAAAAAAAGTAAAATTTTCATACGCATGCGCGCCCTCTATAAATAGATACAAAATCCGGGTAAGGAAGCGAAGCACTACCTACCCTTTCACCTAAAACATGGTTACGCACGCTAGCAGTCAAGTCAAATGTAGATGTCCAAAGAAAAAATCAAGTGAAACTAACCAATCCTAATCCTACCAAAATGCCAACTGCTTTTTTTTTCTTTTTTTTACTTTTTTGCCAACTGCTGTTTATACTTTCTCTCTTTTAAATTTATTTATTTAATGTATTTTAAATATATGCGTATATATTGTCTTTAACTCCTTGCTTCCATGCGAGACGTCTGTAGTTAGAATTCGACTCGAAAAATGAATAGCTTAGTCAAAAGAATTCCTAACAGAAGCGAGGAGTTATCTTATTTTTTTTCTACTATAGAAGACAGAAGAACTTCATTTAAGTAGTATACTTAATATCTGCAATTACCATACGCTTGTTTGTATTAATAAAGTGGCCTCCATGATATCCATACCAAACCACTGAACCTAGCTTACAATTTAACTCTCACTATATTTGTAATTGCAATATACAGTATCTTAGCTGTTATACTAGGGTTAATTTTCTGAGTAGATGCAATACTCTGTGCCTCACCTTAATGACTACCTATAAATAAATAATACAAAATACTAATTCCGAATCACAATGAACTAGTTGTTCCTCTTATAACTGGGGGGGGGGACCTAACAGCTAGCTACGAAATCTTAACAGATATTTTACCTCCAAGACGACTGCGTTTGTTTACCATGCATGCCAAAAAAAAAAAATTTTTTTTTCCTTTCTTCAAACTAAACCTTACCTGTAACTCAAAATCCTAATGGAGATCTACTGTTAGTAAATAAATAACCCCTTTTCTCTTGAACGCTTACAATCTGCTCCTTCCCACAAAGCCGCAACTAAACTCCCACATGGCATCGCATTTGTAGTGGAATCTCTAACTTCCAGCCCTTAACCCTCACATGCAAACTGTTTAATAGTCATCACTAAACATCTATACATTTCTACCTCTAAGACATGAATCAGAGCTCATTCCTATCCAGCAAGGTATTCAATAGCCAAAGTACGTACTCAGAAGCAAAGTGATCTGCATTACATAACTGTCTCCTCGGGAGTTTTGCAACGATTAATACAAAACTGAACCGACACTCCTTGTTATGCAAAATGCCCTATGACTCTTATTTGAAAACTGAAATTATCTTCTCGATAATAGAAACACACTTTATACCTACAACTTCAACTTTATTCCCACCTACTGAAAACCTGCCCATATATCTATTCACCTAATTACACATGACTCAAATCTTGCTGTTTTATCCATACTATATTGCACTTACATCTTAACCCTCCTATCATCTAAAATAGTTTGGGCTCAACTCGTAGATCAATTCTTAATACCTACTCATACTGTAACATTATCCTAGACCTAAGCTAACATAAATAAAATAAATAAAAACGGAAAGACTCAAACCACATTATCTCCTCCTTAACAAGCCTTCTTACAATCATAGTTGCTTACACTGCATGAGCTCTACTCACCCCCTTTATCCAGTAACAATGAAATAGCAATGTCCCAAAATCACTTTGAGAAGTGTCACTAATCAGCAGATATATAACCTCTACAAACTAACCCCATAACACTAACTAACCACGCGGGGTCGCAGAAATACCTGGATTAGAACCTAGGCGCAGAGCAAACCCTATCAGTGAGGACGGACCCAGTAGATCTTCCCAGATCATCCGTCTAGGAGAAGGAAAACTCTGAAACTAAACCAAACGAGAGGGAGTCCTTTTCAGTCTTCGATTACAACCTTCCTAGAGATGGTGACTCAAACAAATAACCGGTTGCAAACCTAAACTGCTTAAGGAGTATATAGGCTCTGTCTATCGCCCGGCTTCCATACTCCTTCTTTGCCTATTAGTCAGGCGCAGAGACACTATCTCAGTGATTCGATAGAGACACACAGCGGTAGATCTTGTTTCTTGTCTAGGGCAACGAACGCCGTTTTCCCCATTCCCGGCATACCCCACCCCTAAAACTGGACATTTGGGAGTGCTTGAGTACAAGATATGCCTGAGCAATAAGATTTGGGTTGACATTCTTCTAATGGGTTGAGGGTACCGGATTGACAGTTCCTGGCTGCTGTTCCCGACTGGTAGTACAGGGGCCCTAACTCTTTGGTAGCGCTTAGAGCGGCTGTTCCATCAACAGTTGAATAATATCGGGTGGTTTGTAGTGCTATGTTGCGCATGGAAAGGGACCCTGCATTCATCCCCGGTGGGCTTTCCTGAGGCCACAATCCTAATTGGAGAAAGGTCAGCTGATGGTCTACTTGTGATGCATGTCTGATGCTCTGTATAAACTCTTGTTTAGCTCCCCCTTACCTAAACCGAAACTCTTTAAAAAATATGACGACAGTACAATCTAAAAATAAGCTTAAACGTGGCTTAAGGACAAACAACTTCAACTTGCCTTCTTCCTTGAGGCTCGCATTCACAAATATCCGTGGGCTTAGAAAAAAATTAGCTGATGATGAAGCATTTCTCTTAACAAATACCCCGGATATCTTAGCACTAAGTGAGACTAACCTACACTCCTCCATCCCCACTAACTACTTTAACATGCCTGGATATCTCCCACTCTGCCGTAAGGACTCTGCTAGACACATGCATGGACTTGGAGTTTACATTCGTAATACCCTTCCCCTGACTAGAAAAACAACCTAGAATCGGATGATCAAGCCTTAGACTAAACATGCAACATAACATTAGCTACTTTTATTTTCTCTACCGCTCTCCCTCGATCCAGGACTGTAGCATAATAAACAAAGTCTCTGACAGCATAGACAAGGCACTCTCTCTTGACACTAGCGCACAAGTACATGTATTTGGTGACTTTAATGTCGACCACAAAAACTGGCTTCGATTCTCTACTTACACAGATGCAGCAGGCAGCACAACTCATAGCTTCACTATATCTCACTCCCTATCACAAATTGTTACGTTTCCAACCCGTTTCCCTGACCAGGAAGAACAACATGCATCACTTCTAGATTTGTTTTTGACCACAGTTCCCAATGATTGCATAACGAAGGCCGACAGCCCACTCAGGAAGGCTGATCATGCAGTGATAATGGGTGAAATCGCTCTAAACTATAGACCAAAACTGAAGAGCCAGTGCTCAAAACAACGAGATATTATAAAAAGACTGACTTGGAAGCCATCAGAGATCTTATCAGAGATGCCCCATGGGGAAATATTTTTCTCTTCCTGCTAAACAGTGCGCAAACGAGACCACTGAGTGGGTCAAAACAGCAATCGAAGCGCATGTTCCTATGCGGAAATTTTATAGTAAGCCCCACTCTCCCCAATGGTTTACTTCGACTTGCGCAACTGCCATTGCTCAAAGGCAGCATGCATACCGCAGATTTAACCGACATAAGTCCAGTTCAAACAGACTGAAGTATATAGACGCGAGAAATAACGTTACGAAAGAAATAGCGACAGCTAAGAGAGAATTTACGGAAACCACTAAAAAACGAATCGAAGCACGAAAATTAGGAACTCGAGACTTCTGGAAAATCTACAACAGTGTAGTAAATAATGGCCAATCAACAAGTCCCCCCCTAACCAACAATCATGAGATTGTCTCCTCAGCAACCGACACGGCTAACATGCTTGTCAGTGGGTTTGCCTCAAACTTCACACTGGACCCTTCCAACCACCCCTACCTGACTTTCCTATGCTCAGGTGCATGCTTTCATAAAAAAACCTTGACACTTTTAAAGCATGTGGACCCGATCTCATCCCAGCTGTGCTATTTAAAAAAATGCTCAGCCGAAGTAGCTTCAGTTCTCTCCAAACTCTACAACAAATGACTTAATGAATCTTGCTTTCCGGGTTGTTGGAAAACTGCTTCTGTTGTACCAGTATTCAAGAATTCTGGCGAAAGAACTGACTCATCAAAGTATCGCTCCATTGGCCTCCTCCCACTTTTTTTCCAAAATATTTGAGACCATAATCAACCATGCTCTAGTCCATCACCTTACAGATGCTAAACTTCTGACTGACCAACAATATGGATTTAGACAAGCTCGTTCCACAGCAGACATATTCAGTGTAATCTCTGAACGTATATACCATTCACTGGACAAAGCGGGGAAGGGCAGAGCGGTAGCTCTAGATATATCTAAGGCTTTTGACAGGGTATGGCATGAGGGTCTCCTCATGAAAATTAGATCATACGGTATCACTGGTAGAATACTTAATATAATTAAATCCTTCTTAGATAAGAGAAAAATCCAGGTTGTCCTCGACGGTCGCACATCTAAACAATATGATATAAATGCGGGAGTGCCCCAGGGGTCTATCCTTGGACCTCTATTGTTCCTGATATTCATAAATGACCTCCCAGACAAGATTGCCTCTGAGCTGGGTATATATGCTGATGACACTACACTCTATAACAGGCACGACAGGAAGACGATTAAACATACTTCTAAAGAAATGGCAGAAACACGAGAGGAAGACCTCCAATCTGTAGTGGAATAGAGACAAAAATGCTTGGTCACATTCAATTCCGCCAAGACTAAATTAGTTTAATTCAATAATTACAAGAAACCCTCTCTACCATCTATAGCAATAGCCAACGACTCTTTATCTGAGAGTACATCTTTCATCTCCTTGGCCTGACGTTCACAGGAAACATGAGTTGGAACAATTACATTGAAGGCATTGCCAGGGGCGCTGCAAAAACGGTGGGCTCTCTCTACCGTGCTAGACAACTACTAACACCCGAAAGTATCCTGTATCTCTATAACGCCACCATTCGCCCATGTATGGAGTACTGCTGTCAATTTTGGGCTGGTGCATTTGCTACTAGTCTCTCGCTCCTTGACAAGGTTCAAAAGGGAATCACAAACCTATTAGGCCCTGAACTGTCATCTAAGCTTCAGCCTCTGCCTTATCGACGAAATGTTGCATCCCTCTGCCTGTTCTACAAGTATTTTAGTGGTGAATGCTCTGACGACCTGCAATCACTTGTGCCCCCATGACGTGAGCACCCTCGACAAACCCGACAGGCTGCTAAATCCCACCACCACACTGTAGAGATCCCTAGATGTAAAATATCTTTCTACTCCAATAGTTTCTTCCCAGAACCGCTAGACTTTGGAATTCCATTCCAGGTCCCTGCTTCCCCAACAATACTGACGTGCAGAAGTTCAAATGTAACGTGAACCGACACCTTGCTGCCCAAATCCCTACATAGTACTCCAGCAGTTGTTGCCCCTGATAGTAGCCCCTACACCAAAGTTGCAATTTGCCTTGTTTGGTGCGAAAATGTAAAATAAAAAAAAAAAACCCTCTCCGAAACAATTTATCAGGGAGGTTATTTATGAATATCAGGAGTAATAAATGTTCAAGGATAGACCCCTGAGGTACTCCCGCATTTATATCAGATTGTTTAGATGTACGACCGTCGAGGAAAACTTGGATTTTTCTCTTACTTAAGAAGGATTTAAGTACATTTTGTATTCTTCCAGTGATTCCATAAAATCTAATGTTCCTTAGAAGACCATCGTGCCATACCCTCTCAAAAGCCTTAGATATATCGAGGGCTACCGCTCTACACACAGACACGCACGGTACTACTTTGTCTATATATTCATATATATATATATATATATATATATATATATATATATATATATATATATATATATATACAGGCTGCCCCAATTTTCATATGTAGGTAGATGAGCACCTCCATGCTGTTTTGAGATATAGTAGTATATCATAGTCAACTTATTTTTATTTTATTTACACAGTTTTATCTAGGGTATGTTTTTCCAAGGTCTAATTTTAGTTATGAAAAATGATGTAACTCAAATGTCCACCATTTTCATTTTCATTTTCACACTCTTGTGCTCTCTGCAGAACATTGTCCATTGTCATTGGCTGAAGCTCTTGCACCAATTGAAATTCATATGGAAATTTGCCCTCTTTATGAAGAATTCTTTGAAGAGGTGATCGAGAGACCCCAATTTTACTTGATCTCCTTCTTACTGATGTGGACGGATTCTTGCACACACTTTCTGATTATATCTGACGATTATCATCACGTCTTACCGTACGGGTCTACCAGATTTAGGTCACACTCTCAGTAAATCGAGCCACCATAGCTTTTATTTCATTGGGAGTAGGGGAATTTCTTGTGTTGAAGTTTTGTCGAAATTCTCTTTGAGTTTCTGATATTGACTCATTTAAAGAAAATACGACTTTACGATAAATGTCCGCTTCTGGGTAGACTACGACTTAGGATAAGCTTGGAAGGGTTACTGTTGATGATCTGAAAAAGTAAAAACAAATTATGAAAAATTAAGAAAGTTATGAATTTTTTTAAAACCATCAGCTTGTTTTTTGGGGGGACACCCTATATATATATATATATATATATATATATATATATATATATATATATATATATATAAATATATATATATATATATATATATATTAAAATTGTAAACCACGTCTTTGTGTATGCAATCGTTATTAAGGGGGCATTCATTTTTATTTAGGCAGTTACATCTGTTACTAGTTATTAGGTCAATTGGTATATCCAGTGCTTTTTTAATTTTCCTGTTATTTGTTGAAATTATTGTCTGTGCTAGATTTGGCATTGTGGAGTATGAGCTTTTTATGGAGTTTAATATGGTACTATACTTATGAGGGTATTTAAAGGATTTTTCCACTATTCTGAAAAATTCTTTTGGAATATTAGTTTTTACATTGGAACTGAAAGGAGGATTGAACCAAATGGCATTCTTACGTCTTACTTTTCTCTTCTTTAAAATTGCTTTTGATTTGGGATTGGGCTGGTGGCTGTGTATTTAGTGAGGAAATTTGTATTGTTCGGAACATTTTGGCTTATTCTGTTGTTGTTATTTTTTATTGTCATATTATGAGTAATTACTGAGTGTAGTTTTCTCGCTAAAGGGTGTTTTTTGTTATATTCTATGCGTTCTTTATATCCTGAATTCCTTAAAGTATTATTGTAGAATGTCGATACCTGATCAAAGGCTTTTTTGTCTGCTGATAGATTTGATATTCTTTTGGAGATAGATGGAACTATTGATTTGATTATTGACTTTGGGTGATTAGATTGTTTGTGTACATAAAATAGGTTTAGATTTGGTTTATGGTACGGGATGTAAGATTCATATCATAGATTTAAAGATACGTCTAAAAAGTTGGAAGTTTTCCGGCTGGACCCATACAGCAATCTTAAAATAAATAACATACACTCTCGGTACAGATGAGAAATAGGTAAAAACAAAGTACTAAATACACACCAGTCTTGACTAAAATCTAAACAATTACTTTACTAATAAGTTAATAATGTTCTTTTCTAAAGATAGGTTCTAATTAACCTCTTTTAACACATAAAATAACTTTCTCTGTTTATGTATATGCGCATGTTAAGTAGAGCCTTACTATAAGCACATTAAAATACTACACTTTAAATCTCCTACACGTAATTTGCACTCTAAGATCTAATTATAATAGTATTTCCAAAAGCATTTAGCTTCAAATTTTAAGAATTTATAATTCCGTACCCATCTACTAACCAGAAAAGGAGTAAAAATTCCCCATTGCAAGGTAATCTCCAGATCCGTACGTATAAACAAGAAAGAACTATACTCATTGATGCGTCATCCCTGTTGGTACTAGGTCAATTAAATTCTATAACCATAGTTACACAATCCCATTTTTTTCATCTTATTAATGTTAAATTAGCAGAGGAGGGGTTAAAAAATTATAACAACATTAAAAAAATAAAAAAAATATCTTTGATAAACTTAGGTAAGTTACATACACTAATTATTGCTATAATTTATGGTGTTAAATAATGGCATACATTTTTATGTCTAAATACATCTTTGTATATACATCTGTGTATATATGGAACACCTGTTATTTGTGGGTATATATGGGCTTAGATGTAAGTATATATCGAATAAGTTAAATATTATTAAATAGCATAAGGTTATGGATATGGGCTTAGATGTAAGTATATATAGAATAAATTAAATATTATTAAATAGCATAAGGTTATGGATATACTGATTTTAAACGTTTATTCAGTAAGGTATTATCATTACTTTATTAACTTATTTAGCATTGAACTATTACCGTAAGGACCATAAAATAAAGATAAAACGATCCATCAATAATATTAGAATTAATTTCACAATTAGCTAATAAACATTAGTATATTCTAAACTTTATGTCAATCCTCTTTCTAATGGGAAATATAGATACGTATAAAATTAATAATAATTAGGACCTCATGGGCAGTACATATAACTTGAGTTGACAGAACAAATACGATTTAAATTGACAATGAGGTTTGAGATTAAACTAGGAAAAATCAGGAAAAAAAGAATTATTCCATTTACGTATTTGGCCCATCTTTTTATTTTTAGTTTTTTTTTGTTTTTGTTCTTATATCTATATTATTCTTGTTCATCCACCTTTCTTCCCCCCCCCCAAACCAAAGTCCCTATATCTTGTACACGACCTGACCTCAATTAAGCGACCGGTCCAACTTTATGATTCTTAGATTCTACTTGAAGAGATATCTATTTATATAGATGTAAGTATGTTTATGTGTGTATATGCATATATATATATGTATGTGTATGTTTATATATATATGTGTGTATATGTATATATACATGTGTGTATGTGTATTTGTATGTATATTATATATGTATATTGTGTGTATGTGTGAGTTTGTATATGTGTGTTCATGTATATATTATGATGAATATGCACATATGTCTCACCCCACCTTCTACCACTTACCATTACCTACTCTCCCTAACACTTCGCCCCACTAAAAATAATATAAACTTCTAATGAAAAGGTTTCCACCAGACTTTGAATTATTTTCGGCTTGACCCAAAACAAATTTAAACAAGCACTTGCCCGATGCGGATATATACACAGCTATGCGGATTACCCAGTATATAGCTTGGAAAGTATTACCAAACGGATGTAAAGAACGTATAATATGGATTTTACCAAGCAAGTTGGATCAACAAAACCATTCATATCCTTTTTCTACAAATACTCCTGCTACAGGACTTCTGATAAATGCATTATTTTCACTTTGACTTTCCATGTCTCACTGACTTTAGCAAATAGGGTGCATACCTTTATAACTATTTGCTAATATTTTCTCTCCTCTGATGAGATGGTAGACATCGAAACCTTATAGGTTAAGGAGATTAATTTTCTAAAGCATTCTTTGTCTTGCTTAGAATAATAAAAATTCTTTGATATGAAACTCAACCACTTCATTTAATTTCAATGAGAGTTTTTTGAAATTCATTGATTTACAATTTTAATTTACTTGCTCTATCTTGCATATCGAGCAATTCTTGTTTAGATGGGATAACTTATAGAATATTGCTGCCAGTAATATTTTGTAAACCTACAATCTCACGTTTACATAACCACTGATTGTTAAATAAAAACTATTCCGAATAATATATATATATATATATTTATATATATGTATGTATATATATATATATATATATATATATATATATATATATATATATATATATGAGCATGCGCCCTCAACACAAGCCTACGAAGAGGTTCAGGGACTTTACAAAGAATAATTTGAAAGTCTTACAAATCGACATCGACACATAGGAAGAACTTACTCTTCAAAGGCCGAAGTGGAGAAAGCTTGTACGTGAGAGTTGTGACGCTCTAGGGGTGCAAAGTCACTTGAGATGGCATGGACGGCAAGATTGGAAGAACTCAGTGTGACGGCGATCATCTGGAAAGATGCAGCAATCATCATATATATATATATATATATATTATTATTATTATTATTATTATTATTATTATTATTATTATTATTATTATTACTAAACTTTTTATCATTATACTACATATATTACATTATAGTTTTGTACACATATACAATATTATATTATATTATTATAGATATATAGTTCTCTCCCACCTGCAAGACCTGTGACGCCATAGTGGGAAAGTGCAATTGAAAAAGTCAGCACGCAAGAGAAGAAACCCTCTGATGTTACCGGTAGGGCGCCTCAGCCGATTAGCACTAAACTAACATCGTTCTCAAAGAGAGAAAGCAAAACGTAGGGGGTGATCTCCTTAAACTGCACAGAACCAAAATTACACCGAAATCAACAGGCACCAGTTCGTTACAAGAATGCTGTAACTGCTGTTGAGTTTGGAGACAGCAAATAAAATTTCTCAATTATTTCGATAGTAGTGTTTCATTATCTTTTTTATTTTAATATTCTACTGTGTATATCTTGTATTCTATTTTTTATTACCATATATTATAACTATTAATTTACAACATCATAGTTAGTATTGAATGACGACATTTATTAATAATAAGTGTAACATATTATTAGGTTGGTGCAAAAATAATGTAGTTTTTTATATTAAAGTCGAACATCAAAAAACGGCATTATCTCTGCACCAACCTAATAATTTTTATGCAGGCACACACATACATTCATCTACAGATTTATTTATATAAATTATATTATTATATCAATATATTATCTTATTAAATTTCTTGTATGGTTGCAAACTTTGTATGTTTATTCTTAAATAATAGAGATAAAATATATACAGTAGTGAGCCAGACAGAATAGCACTTGCTTCCCTATAACTATTGTGTATAACAACTATACATTGACAAAATTTGATCTTCTCCTTTCTTTCTTATTGTTGTTTTATTTTTTAATGTCGCCCTGGAAAGGTTACGATAGAAAACAAGGACATGAGATTAGTTAGAAAAGGCAAAAAATATTGAAACTAAAAAAACAGCATACACAAAGAACAACAGTCGTAGTAAGTATCGCCAAGATGGCTGACTACGAAAACGGAGATTCCATGAACAAAGGTTCGTTCTTAGAAGTGCACGGCTGTGTAACTCTCTTTCGTTTGCCTGTTTCCCATCTGACTACAACTTGGATGTCTTCAAGTCCAACATAAACAAATTCCTGATAAACCGCCCCCTTAAAAAAGACACTTTATCAGATCTCCATTACTAACGATAACTACGATATTGTCTCATTGATTACTGTAACCGCAATAACCCTTATACCCGAGTGGCTTCCGGGCCTTGATAAGTGGTGACTTTCCTGTAAAAAAATACACTAGCCAATGTTTACAACTTTCCAACCGCGAGAAATTGTGACACAAAGTCAGAAGACGGGAAAATTGGCCAGCACCCAAAGAGTAGGAGCATTCTGGCCTCACAAAAATAACTCTGAATATCCCCGTCGGCATTCCTCGGTGAGTGCGCCTCAGAAAACAAGCAATAGACTTGCTCCTTCCGAAAGTCAGGAGGCAAGGCTTGGGAGGATGGACCTCCTAGGGATAACAGAACATTTTTGCATCAGTTCGACAGCAGTCCGACAGCCATCGAAATGGCCCAGTTTCTGTCGGAACTTCGACTTAAATTTACTATGAAAATACACAGATTATTCCAACTCTCAGTTAATCTATATAGTTCGAAAGAGTTTATATTATGAGCATGAATGAATCCCCATACAACCACGCTTCCAATATTTTTTGCACCGAAAAAAGCTTGTCAATATCTTTTCCGCGTTTGGCTTATTAAAAGCGGGTCGTTAAATATCCTCTTTTTGCATAAACGTTGCTGGTTTGTAAATTGTTGGGTGGAATCGATAGTTAAACTCTCAAAAATTGTGTCGATCAACTCTACCTCTGTGATTAATGTTTCTCTGGTGTTCTTGGATTTCCGTTTTTTTTTTTTGTTTTGTTTTTTTGCCAAGATGGCGTTTATAGAGTCCTGTATAATGTAAATCATATCACCAATCATTTTACTGACCTTATCCAATTCCTTTAAAAAGTGTTCTTTCCAAGACAGATGAAAAATTCTTTTTCTCCTTGTTAAAAAAATTTGGGGTTCATATGTGGCCTTATGCAATGTTTCCTTGTTTTGGAAGGAGTTTATCAAAATCTCATCTCACCCTTCTTGTAAATATATTTTCCGCAGGAAAGAACGCCTTAGTAGTGTTAGGATTCTGTGTAATTCTGTATACCTGTAAGAATTGTTTGGGCGCTTCGTCCGTAAGAGTCTGTTTATCGGCTTTCATGCCATTTTTAGAGTTCTATGGCTGTGTTGAATTGATCATTTTATCTCCTGATATGATTTTTTTTAAATACCACTAAACTCTTTGAACTCTGCAGATGTGAGTTGATTTCCGTTCTTATTTTCAATGCAAACTACCACATTGAAACGGGCGAATAGTTCATATAAAATGTTAATTGTTGTCCCTATGGTAGGTACTTTACACTTTAGTAACTTAGACCACTTGGTATTACTCTGAAGTACAATAAGGTGGCAATGGTCGACGAGAAAACCCGCAAAATCGATGTGGATTCTAGACCACAGCTATTCTGTTTTTAAGCAGGGTTTAAATGTTTTAGGCAGTGCTTTTGCCGCAAGTGCGTGACCTTTTCAAGAGTCAATATTTTTCATGATGCCTTTGTCCATGTTTTGCCAATACACATAGTTCTAATCAAACTCTTCATTCGATTTTCTTGTGTGAAAAACACATGGTAATATTACAAATAATTGTCATGAATTGCAGCAGGACTTCGTCGCATATTCCGAATTACGTCTGAGATATTTTTGGCTTTCGTAGCAATTTTAGTATTTATGTCATACATGGAATTTTCCTTTACCAATTATTTTTTTTATTTCTACTGATTTAACCGGAAACTCCCTAACTGTGTTTGATACCACTGTCGAATTTGGCAATTGGTACGAAGTACTTCGATTAAAGAGTCTTCGAAAAGTTCTTCTTCCTTAAGTATTAACTGAGATATCCATTAGCATGGCTGATTTTGTTGGATGATAGGTGTTCCAGTTTAAAATTGTAATTTAACAAGATAGAACCCAATCTTAATAATCTGTTGGTAGTATACGTTCCCAACCCTTTCTTTGATTCAAAAATCCTAGTAAATACTTGTGGTTGTTAAGCAGCGTAAATGTATCTATGAAATGTTGACATTGCAAAAATGATAAACGACGCCTCTTTCGCAATTTGCGAGTACTGTCTCCTGGCGGGTGACAAGGTTCTTGAAGAATGTGCGAGTGGGATTTTTGTGCTATCAGATATTTTGTGTAATATATATGCTCCAATATCGTATGGACAGAATTTCTTTTAAATTTACAATACTGGTTATAATATATATATAAATACATACACACACACACACACGCGCACACACACATATATAAGAATATATATTAATATAATCATATATATATATTAATATAATCATATTAATATAATCATATATATATATATATATATATATATATATATATATATATATATATTAATGTGTACATATTTATCTACGATTAAATAAGAGTCACATTGTGCGTGAAAAATCCTTCGTCATGGATTCCGAATCGGCTGAGATTTACTTTTGCAAATTTCACATAAAAGCAATTTATATTTCGGACTGTGTTTTTAGATACATTTTGTAAAGAAATTCATTCGATAGGTATCGAAAATCGATTAATATGATCTTGAAATAGTCTTTCTTCTCTTATAGATGAAACTAATTTTTATCTATAAGAGAAGAAAAACTGTTTATAAGATCGCCAAGCCAAAATACTAGTTGATGTGAAATTGTATACAAACACAGATGGAATTTGATGAACGATATTATCATTATTATTTTTTCGAATTAGTCCACCGAGCAAATTATTCTCTGTATTATTTAATATTCAATAGACAATTGATTCCATAATAATGCATACGCAATCTGCATCTATTAAAGTATCATGTTAAAGCGTATTGTACGACCGGGATACGCCGGGCATTTAGCTAGTGTATCTATGTAAGATAAATGTATATGCTTCGTATCACAGAGTATTGTTATCATATTACCTATTTAGTTTTCAAATCAAATTTTAGAATAAATTCCAACTTATTTTTTCAAAATATTGTTTAAAAGACAGAAAAAGTTATATAGTATGCAACAAATTTATGTATATGCAAAATACGTCAATTTTTTTTTTTATGGAAATTTCGATGATGTTAGAAGACATTTCGTTTTTCTATTTTTCGAAATTGCGTATGGAAATTGTATCAAGTGTTATTCCCTAACTCTGTTAACTTTTTCTCCGGTTATAAATGTATTAAAAAATGCAGAATATCGATTGTCTTCAGCAATCTTTAAATCGTATGAGGAAAGAACATGACAACGAAGAAGAATACGATTTTCGACATTTTTAATATGATAAAATTATCGCATTGTTAAACAACTGTCTACAACTTCCAAAGAAATATTAAATCAACAACGTTCATATCTATAATACAGTCCGATATTTATTTAGTTTTATTTATTCATATATAATGAGGCTAGCAGAGGAGCCCCCAGCTTTGACCGGTCGTAAAATACGCTTAAATATGATATTTTAATTTGTCCAGATTTCGCATATATTATTATAGAGTCGTATTTCAAAAGTAAAAACAAAGTATTTGGGTGCAATCAGCTAGTATCAAAATCGAAGCTTTAAAAGCTGGTGACGTTAACACATACCAACGTTACACGCAAGCTTTTGGCATCTAAGGACCTCAAAAGTAAAAGCGTGGGGTTTTACTGTTAGTTTGGGATATGTATGTCGAGAGGCAAAATTAATAAAGTAAGAAATAAATAAAAACCCAGTGAAATATATCCGCGTGTTTTATTGATAAACAGTTAATTAAAATCGTTGTGTTTATTTGTAAAAAAAACGTTATCTTTATTTCGATTACTTAATGCTCAAAATCCTATACGATTCATAAATAATTTGTTGCACAGGAGTATCTATCTATTACACGACTCTTTAGCCATACTTGGTTTGATATTGATCAAGCTGTGCGTAACTAAAGTGCAATCCAGAAAAGAATATTCAATTTAAACTTAAGCATGACAAACAATCTAAAAATTCAATTTAACACTAAAGTGAGAGGCAAGATTACATTATATTTAAAAAAATCGTGATAGAAAACATTTAAAATGTAAACTTGATACACAAACATTCTCCTACAACTGAAAGCCTGAGAGATCCAAATATTTGAAATTGTTTGAGAAATATCGATAAGTTAGGAAATCTTTAGTAAATAAAATCCAAATTCTAAGCGAAATTCTCTTGATTGTTTTGGTAATCAACAACTGTTTATAAAACTAAAGGTTAGTGAACAAATTTTAACAAAACAAAATTGAAACGTGTTTCAGAAAAAGGTAATAACACAAACGAACTTTAAGTTTAATAAAGACAACCACGTTTCATAAAGCATGAGAAATATTTAAAGACGCCTAAAATTATGAAAGTTTGAAGCCTATATAATTTAAAACTCTGCAAAAATTAATATATATATATATATATATATATATATATATATATATAAAGTTATGAAAATATCTAGTGTAACTGAGTTATCTAGACTTTTTCACGTTTTATCCGCGTAAAGATTCAAGATGATTGGGCTTGATAATAACAAAACGCAAGAAATATATATGCTCCTGATACAAAATTTTCAGACCATTTAAAAATTTTTCAAATGGGGACCTTTCTAGAATAGATTTTAAACTTCCCCCACTTAAGGTTACCAACACTACAACCTAAAATTTTATGGAGAAAAAGCTATATTCTATATATTTAATTCAAAAATGTACATTTTATATGATTTTACACCCCCCATATATATATATATATATATATATATACCTTAATTATCTTATTTAAACTTTTGAGAGTAGGGTAGACGCAAGGATTCAAATAAAAGTTAAAATTTGACATGGATTTAAAGTCGTGTGACACATTGAACACTCACACTCCCTACTAATGATTACCTATAGAAAGAATTAAGCATGTGTATTTAAGTAGATATTTATATATTGTCAGCATGATATTGATAATATATATATATATATATATATATATATATATATACTATATTAAAGGCTATATGTTTGTCCGTCTGTCTGTTTTACACATCTTCAACTTTATCTCTTTCGAAACTAGAAGCGGCTCAAGAGGCCTCAATGATTGGATTTTATAGACCGTTTATTTATGAGCCTTTAGTCGGGGAAAACCGTTTTTAAGGGGTAAAGCGGGCCTCATTCACTTTAGTTTATTTTCATTTTTAATTTTTAAGCAATTCATATATGTGTCACTTCGGAACAGTGGTAACGTAACCAGCTTTGAATGCCCCAATTTTGTTTTCAGTTTAGATTCTGGCTGATGGCACCCAAAAACATTTTTTTTTAGTTTTTAAATGACGACTTTATAATAATATATACGAAATCTGGACAAATTAAAATATCATAATTAAGCGTATTTTACGACTGGGCTAAGTGAGCCCCCCCCCGCTAGTAATCTATATATATATAAAAGGAAAAATGAGTGTTAGTGTGTGTACTTTTTGTTTATGTCCGCAAAAGGCTTTTTTCTGGGGGAAGCGATCGGTCGGATCACCTCTTCTTAAAACTTTTTATATGTTGTGTAAATCATAATATCTACGACTTAACAACGGGGGTAAAGTCTATCTTTAATTTGCCCGATTTTTACGCAATATTTTCGAGATTTCTTTCGATCGCTGCGGGTTGATTCGGCTTTTTCGTATAAAAGCGAAACTAATCTATATATATATATATATATATATATATAAAAGCGAAAATGTGTGTATGTGTGTGTGTTTGTGTGTGTGTGCGTGCGGGCATTTTTTCTGTATGTCCGCTAAAGGCTTTTTTTCACCGGACTTTTCAATCGGATCACTCCTTCTTAAAACTTTTTATATAATGTCTAAATAATATGTACGAGTTATGACCGGGGGTCGCGTCTATTTTTTTTTGTCCCGACTTTTACGCGCTATTGTCGAGATATTTTTCGCTCACGGCGTTTTCGTTACGCTTGTCAGTATAAAAAAGTGAAAACTGGCTTAATTTTATCGCACCCGTCAATTTCACTTTATAAACATTAAATTAAGGCAGCTTTCCCTTCCTCTCTCCTCGTAGCCAAGTGGTTAGGTGTCTGACGTTTTTCCCCTTTTGTTTCCACTTTCGTGCCAAGGCTTCGGGTTCGAGCCTACCTTCCTACTAATCTTTTTTTTTTACACCATCTAAACACCCGGCTAACGTTTTTTTAAACAGGGGTGTTTTGATCTACCCCACACACACACCTCCAAAATCCCGGGCAACGCCGGGTCTCCCCGTTAGTTTCTCTATATATAAAAGGCAAAATGTGGTTAGTGTGTGTGTGTGTGTGTGCATTTTTTTCTGTATGTCGACCAAAGGCTTTTTTCGCCGGGCTTCTCGGTCGGCTCACTACTTAAAACTTTTTCTATAATGTCTAAATCATAATATCTACGAGTTATGACGGGCGGCCGCGTCTATTTTTAATATTCCCGACTTTTACGCGCTATTGTCGATATATTTTTCGATCGCCGCGTTTTCGTTACGCTTTTCAGTATACAAACGCGAATGATGGGGCGGGGGAAACAGAAACCGGCTTGCAGGGGGGTTGGGCATGAATCTAAAAGTGGAGTATCTCTTCCACCTATACTAACACACATTTTGCTTTTAATATATATATATATATATGTATATATATATATATATATATATAGATTACGAATTATGAATCTAAAAGTGGAGTATCTCTTCCATTAACACTAACACGCATTTTGCCTTTAATATATATATATATATATATATATATATATATATATATATATATATATATATATATATATATAGAGAGAGAGAGAGAGAGAGAGAGAGAGATTACGTGCGGGGGGGGGCTAGCTTAGACCGGTCGTAAAATACGCTTAATTATGATACTGCAATCAAAGGCCACATATAAGACCACTGCTGTTGAGCAGTCAGTTATTGGTCACTGTAGGAGAAACTCTTCATACAAATTGTCACTATTCAGTTCCCTCTTGGGGGAACTGGTCCCCCTCCCCTTCACTCTCCACGTTAAAAAACGGATGTGTGCCTAATTTGCTTAGTGGGGAAGCAAATAACCACCAACAGAAACTGGCTTGCAGCGCAAATCGCGTCACGCGACTTAACTTTATCGCATCTGTCAATTTCACTTTATAAACCTTAAATTTAGACCTCTTTCTCTTCCTCTCCCCTCGTGGCCGAGATGGTTAGGTGTCTGAGGTTTTTCCCCTTTTATCTCCATCACCATCGTGCCAAGGCTTCGTATTCGAACCTACCACTTTGTTTTTCTTTTACATATCCCAAAACCCGGCCAACGTTTCTTTAAAACAAGGTTGTTTTGGTCTACCCCACCTCCCAACACACACCTCCAAGCACCCGGGAAACGCCGGTTACCCCTGCTAGTATATATGAAATCTGGATAAATGAAAATATCATATTTAAGCGTATTTTACGACCGAGCAAAAGCAGGGAGCCCATCCCGCTAGTGATATATATGAAATCTGGACAAATTAAAATATTATATTTTAGCGTATTTTACATTTTACGATCGGACAAAGCCGGGCAAAACAGCCCCCCCCATCGTAGTTGTATATAAATATATATACACTTTTCCAAATATACATTTTCCAGTTTATTCATAAAATTTTGAATCATAAGAAAAATGCATTTGACAAACGTAAACCAAACATAATAGACAAAAAAAGTTTGTCAGATAAATATTTGGAGGAAGCTGTTTCCATATCAATGCAATGAAATTCGCACTGTTTAATCCGACAACGTCCCTGGATAATGAGATGAGAATCAGTCTACGATTTATTAAGACTCTCAAACTTTCCACATGACGTGCGTCGCGGGGTGTTCTGTTGTTACCGAGTAAATTTCTCCGACGCTCCTTTCATTAATTGAAATTTAAGCTCTAACACCCCCCTTCAACTAGTACATCGATATTTTGGATGATCATCCGGACGATACTCGGTTCCATTTCCATGAGAGGATGCGTGACCAAATTTATAACGAAGCAGACAGACAGTTATAGGATATGTAAATCTATTTTACAATACAATAGAAAGTAGGTAAATCATACTATATAACTGATTCTGAATCACCTTATACACACACAAATACATATATAGATATATAAATACATATATATATAAATACATACATATCTTCTCTATATAAATAAAATGAACTCATTTTTTCCCGTTTGATTTTGACATTAATAGGATTAAAATCAAGATATTTCATGCAAATATAATATGCACAAACGGCAGAACAATATCTGAGGTGTGTTATAGGCTTATTATTTCTAAAATTCCTCGATAATCTTAGATTTCTATACTTTTTCTGCTGAGAAGTCACGGCCAAAATCGGTTAAGATCAATGGAAGTGGTAAAATATTTTCTCTCTAATAAATTCCTCCTCCCCCTGTCACCACTTAACACAGTTGAGAAGAGAACACCGGTTTGGCTTCGTAGTTCTTTCATGTGAAGTTATTTAAAATCACTAACCTAAGCTGCAGTGCTCTGTGGCGTAGTGGTTAGCGTGCTGGACAATTCACATTATATTTTCACGTTCGCGCTGACCTACCGTAGTTGTTTTTTTTTTCCTAAACAACTGGAATGGACTATTCTTGATGGCCGAACTGTTAACGTTTCAGATGTTTTTTTGTTTTTTTTTCACACTTTATTTTCCTACTTTTACTCATGACTCCGGGTTTGATCCTTCCTACTTACCTACCATAACATTTTTTAAAACTTCCCCCTCCCTCGTCCCGGAAACAAACACTCGGGCTACGCCGGGTACCCCCGCTAGTATATATATACATTTTTATTATTTATTCGAAGGTAAACAGTTATATTTGGTCGCTACAAACAGCCATCTTTTTCAGTCAATAAGACTCCGTCAGGCGACACTGAATCTTTCGACGCTATAGTAAAAAAATTAAAAAATAAAGAAAAAAATAAAGAAAAAAATAAAAAGTGTGTGTGTGTATATATATATATATATATATATATATATATATATATATATATATATATATATATATATATATATATATATATGGGGTGTATGTGTGTGTGTGCGTGCGTGTGTGTATGATTAGGAGCCTTGACTGTCGTACGGGCGGTCGGGTTTCAATCATAACTTTAGGTAGTTGCCTATCTTTATGTTGATTGGAGAAATAAAAAAAAATATAAATGCTTATAAGTAGTTAAACATTTAATTAAAACACTTCTACGGATTCGGACGAGGACATGAGTATCTCGATCTTTAAAGTTTCGAGTACAACATAAATGAACGGGTTTTGGTAGAAAAAAAATAATTAGCTTTAATGCACGACGAAAAACATTATTCACTTAGTCTATTGACCGGTCTTTATATTTACTTATATATCTGTAGTCATCGATATACAGTCCTGTATCGTTATATCACAACTCATCAGTTTCGCTAGACTAGCACCTCTCCCAACCCAAGGATTGAACCTAGAACCGTCGTGTTCACAGTCGGCAGTTCTCCCACTCGACCATGGAATTGAAGCCCGTAAATAACTCGTCGGAATGTCTATTCAAATAGACACCCGCTTACTTATATATATATATATATATACACTTGTGCCCGATATTATTCATACCCCTCGGATCTTTGAGATTTCTATGAGAATATTGCTCAAACCAGAAGGTAGACAATATTAAAGGGATTTCAAACAATAAATCAAGCATAAGCATTTAATTTAAACTCAACAAATAAATAAATTATGCAAGTTTGAAACATTATACAAAGAAAAACAATAATGGCACTAGTTCAAAATTATTCATACCTATCTTACTAATAGTCAATAGCATGCCCTTTATTCTTAATAACTGCCTGTAACCGTTTGGGATATTTATCAACAAGGTTTTTACAAGTATCAACACTGATTTTTGACCATTCTTCAATGCAGTAGTTCTCCAAATCCCTCAAATTTCTAGGTTTCCGCTTTTTAACCTCAGTTTTCAATATGTGCCAGAGGTTTTCGATAGGGTTCAGGTCGGGACTCTGGCTAGGCCATTCCAAAACATTAATTTGATTATCCTCAAACCATTTCTTGACTATTTTGGCAGTATGTTTTGGATCACTATCCTGTTGAAGGACCCAGTTTGGTCCTAAATGGAGCTTCTCCGCCTCCTGTCTAATGTTTTTCTGGAGTATCTCCAAATATTGCTCCTTCTTCATGGTTCCATCTATCTTGACCAAACTACCTGGACCACTAGCCGAAAAGGAGCCCCAAAATATTAGGCTACCACCACCATGTTTCACCGTGGGTATGGTGTTCTTTGGGTTGTAAGCTTCTCCTTTCTTCCTTCAAACGTAAGAAGCATCCATATGGCCAAACAATTCAATTTTTGTTTCGTCAGTCCACCCAATACTTGAGAAAACGGACTCTGGAGAATTCACATGAGTCCCAGCAAACTTTAGACGTGCTGCAAGGTGTTTTCCGGTGTGCAATGGAGTCCTTCTTGGTCTTCTTCCTTTCAGACCATTTTCATGCAGAGTCCTTTGCAATGTTTGCCTTGATATTTTTATGCCAGAAGACTCCAGATTTTCTAAAATGTCCTTATTAGTGGTGGTTGGATTTGCATTAACACTTCTTACAATATTCCTGGTGGCTCTAGCAGACAGTTTCCTTTTCCTTCCTCTACCAATCAAGTTGTTTGTTGTGTGGTGGCTCTGGAATTTTTTGATGATGCTCTGTACTGTTGCTGTAGGGACCTCAAATTTCTTGGAAATTGACTTGTAACCTAAACCATCCTTATGTGAATTCACAATTTTAGTCCTAAGATCATTACTAAGCTCTTTTTTCTTCCTCATTCTAATAATTTTTATTCTTTTATTGGTTTTCAGTTGATATCATTTTAATTTCTGAAAAATGCAAAAAACGAAATGAAATTAATCAAAGGTTGTATAAAAGCATTCAAAATAAGAATCAAACAGAAAACAAACAGTCAGAAACTCGATTAATACTGAAAAAATAAGGGGGTATGATTATTTTTGAACATTGCAGATTTTATAAATAGCTGTATATTTCTTTTATTACAAGTATCCCGAGATTTTAAAATGACGAAAATGATCAGAAGAGGTTTATTAAGAATATGTATCAATATGGACGTAAACAATAAATTCTTACAAAAGTTACACCTAATAAACTCAATTTTCAAGGGGGGTATGAATAATATCGGGCACAAGTGTATATATATATGTGTGTGTGTGTGTGTGTGTGTGTGTGTGTGTGTGTGTGTGTGTGTGTGTGTGTGTGTTTTATTATGATTTTTTTATGATGTATGAATGTGAAATGATATATAATTATTTCCACAAACGAACAACTTCACAGCTTACAAAAACCATTAAAACCTCAGCCCGAAAATAAGGACTCGAATTCCGCCCTGTATGTTTTCGCATCTATTTCGAATGACAGATCTCTGGGACAGAAGAATATTGCATATTAATAAATTTAATTAACATTCTATGATGAACTGGTCAATGCGTATATTTTTGTGTTTATATACAGAAAAGTCCTTTCATACAAGTGTTAGTGAGTAATAATTATGGAGGAAACCATTCCAAGAGTACTGGAGAGAAGGGCATTGCAAAGGTAAGTCATACTATCAATCGCTGTTTGAAATGAATTTGAACATATGTTCTTCGTTCTAGTTCCATAACGATGCGTATTATATCCTTGTATGGCTTTACATTTCTGTGCCGATTAATACGTTTTTCTTTGTTTACTTATTTTGATTCATAACGTTTCTCTCTTGATTCTATTTATACTTAACCAATTAATACGTTATTTTTTAAATGATATAATGATTTGGTAGTATAGTTTTTAATGTTGTTTTCATGTGAATTTAAGATACATCTATAATAGACATTTTCTACATCGACACTATCAGACATTACATGGAAAAGAAACATGAAACAATAAATACTAATGTTAAATTATAGTTCTATTATGAGACGGTTTATGTTTAGTTTGTGCATTTGTATTTCACAATCGGTTGATACGTTATTTCTTTGTTTACACTTTCTAATTAAAGACGTTACTTTTCTAGTCTTAGTTTACCAATTCAGATGCCATTTTATCTGAATATGATTAGTTTTTAAATCACTAGTGAATTGTATTTTGTGTCATTTTTATGTAGATTTTAGACTCTTGGAGTTTGGTCATTTCATTTACAGTTTTTATCAAAAATACCGCCAAACTTTTATGCACGGGTGTGTTACTTGTATAAAGCGATTAGAAAAAAAGTATTAATTGTAATGTTTTACGATTAAAATTGCAGAATAAAATTATTTCCTACGTTTTAATAATGACGATAAACCTTGATAATATCGATCTAATGTTTGGTGATCAGCAAAGCAATCAATAAACGTCAATTAATTTCGATCATTCAGGCTACTGTTCTCACTTGGATTTGACCGATGTAACTTTCGACCTTCTTCAGAAACATTTTGTTTAAATCAGGGATTTTTGTATTTAAAACCGTGATCAGCATATTATTTTGAACGAAACGATTTATTAAATTTTTAGTTAGTAGCTTGTACTTGTTGTTGGTAGATTATATTATTAGTATCGTTGGAATTAAAACTAAAACATCAAATTTCAGAAGGTTCCCTTAGAATTCATTATTACATATACCCGTTGTGCTATAGATCATTACAAATGAAGGTAAAATGTAAAATCTGTCAAAATGTTGTCATAATTACACCCACGATTAGAGAAGTAGTTTGAATAATCCAAATAATAATAACTAGCGGGACCTGTGGAAACTTCACAGGGGGCTCATTCATACGTAATATATTGATGTTGGCATTCTGTAAATGTTCAGTGTAAATGGAGACGCTCTGATATTATTGTAGCTATTTTGTTAAAACTGCAAAATATTTATCTAAGCTAGACCCGGTCATAAAGTACGCTTAAATATGATATTTAAATTTAATCAGATTTCGTATACATTATTGCAGAGTTAAGTTTCTATTGATTTTTATATATTATAAAGTTGCAATTTCAAAAATGAAAAAAATATCCATATGAGTTGGGTGCATTAACTTGAATCGAAACCGAAATAAAACCTTATGAAAAAACAAAACGTATGAAGAATTTTTGATAAAATTATTTATAAAATGAAATATATTGCTGGAGTGTCATCAGTTATAATCGAAACGGAAACCAAAACTTATGAAGAATTATTGATAAAATTATTTATAAAAAATAAATTAATGGAATGCCATCAGCTATAATCGGAACCGAAACTAACATTTAAGTAGAATTCTTGAAAAAATTATTTATAAAAAAAAACAGATCAGTAATAATCGAAACCGAAACCAAAAGAAACAAAAGAATTCTTGATAAAATTCTTGATGATAAAAAATAGAAGTACATAACAATCAAATGAACCGGGTGTGAGCATGACACAGAAAAAACACACACTATCGTATAAATATATAGATTCTAAATCGTCATAAAAACTTCCGAAACGTAATTCGAAATACGTTTATTACAATCGCAAAACTGCAAATTAGAATATATTGATTTAAGCCATTCACTTGTATTTAACCGAATTAATACGGCCGTTTCGAACTGGAGGAAATAAATTGGAAAATCTAATAAATGTTATTACTGTGGGGCATTTCCGTTAGAGATTAATGGAAGTAAATCGTCTTATTTTAACAAATACAGATGACCGGTGATGATAAATGTCATTGGATCCATTAGTTATTGACAAATAAATGATATTGATTGCACATGCAATACGAGGGAATTCTCACCTTGGTGTCACACATGCATAAACCAAGGTGCGTTTTATTTTTGTAAAAACATTAAAGATCAAAATAGAAATTCAAAACTTGAGTGTTGGTTGTTCTTTCAGATCGGAGAAAAATCTGATAGAAGAAATCGAGATGCACACATTCTTATATGTAAGTATATATATATATATATATATATATATATATATATATATATATATATACATATATATATATACATATATATGCATACAATATATGTATATATATATGCATATAAATACAATATATGTATATATAGGCATACACGATATATTATATACAGTATATATTGTATCTTATATGTACAATATATATATATATATACATGATATATTATATGCAGTATATATTATGTCTTATATGTATCTATATATTAATACTGTAGTAGCTTTAACGTACGTACATGCCGGGCGTCCATACAAGGAAAATATGTCACATCTCCTGTAATGATATTTGTGATAACCCCGCATTACCAGATATATTCTGACACTATATTACTTATATATATATATATATATATATATATATATATATATATATATATATATATATATATACATTTACTGTTTAACCAAATTGGCTTAGATAAATGCATTTACAGCTTAACCAAATAGGCTACAATAATATCGCGAGGTCTTGTAAAGAGTGTACTTTTGCAGACTCTACCAAACTCCTCGGCTAATTTTGGGTCTAAAACCTTGAAATTTTAGATGTAGGTAAACTGGACACAGGTTAAACTTTTTCATATATACATATATATATATATGTATATATATATATGTGTGTGTGCATATAGTAATTTATAAAATATATATGGCGGTTAAGCTACACTGAATATTCGGCGTTTCATCCACTCTAGGATTCCTCAGGCATTAATTACTAGCTCTACCTACGTATTGAGCACTTTTGAAGTAAATACTTAGTTTACGCATAAATCTATACTTTCGTATATTAATTTTATGTGGGTAAATGAAGTAGTTATATATATATATGCATATATATATATATATATATATATATATATATACATATGAACATAAAGGTCTGAGCAGTGCATGGGGCCCGAGAATAGCCGAGCTGAACTGCTAGTATCATATAAATGTATAAAAATAATGTCCCCATCTCTAAATATATAAACAATAATGTCCTTACTTCAAAATATATAATAATTGATGTCCACAACTCTAACTATATAGAAAATAGTGTCTCCACCTCTAAATATATATAAAAAAATGATGTCCTTAGTTCTAAATATGTATATAAAATAATGATGTCCTAAACTTTAAATATATATATATATATATAAAAAGATGTCGTCACATCTAAATATATATATAAATGATGTCCTCAACTCTAAATATAGATTAAAAACATGGTGTGCTCAAATCTTAAATATATATATAAAAAAATGATATCTGCTCCTCTAAATATATACAAAAAAGTGTCCCCAAATCTAAATATATATGAAAAATGATGTCCTTACCTCTAAATATGTATATAAAATAATGATGTCCTAAACTTTAAATATATACAAAATGTGTCCCCAAATCTAAATATATATAAAAATGGTGTCCCCCACATCTAACTATATGAAATAGTGTCTCCACCTCTAAATATATATTAAAATGAGTTTCTTACCTCTAAATATGTATATAAAATAATGATGTCCTAAACTATAAATATATACAAAAAGTGTCCCCAAATCTAAATATATATAAAAATGGTGTTCCCACATCTAACTATATAAAAAATAGTGTCTCCACCTCTACATATATATAAAAATGATGTCCTTCCCTCTAAATAAGTATATAAAATAATGATGTCCTAAACTCTTAATATATATATATATAAAAAATGATTTCGTCACATCTAAATATATATCAAAAAATGATGTGCTCAAATCTTAATATATATATATAAAAATGATGTCGTCTCCTCTAAATATATACATAAAAATGATGTCCTCACCTCTAAATATATACAAAAAAGTGTCCCTAAATCTGAATATATATATATATATATACATATATATATATATATAAAATGACGTCCTCACTTCTAAATATATATATTACATTATGTCCTCAACTCTAAATATATATAAAAAATAAATTTAAAAAAAATAAGAAGAAGAAGAAAAGAAGTAAAGATTAAAGTAAAAAATCTTCCATGTTGTCTCTTTGCTAACCTCGTATTTTCGGAGTGGAAATTGTTCGTTTAATAATTTGCTTTCTGCTTATCGGTTTTAATTGATTTTGCGTTGTTGTGAACAATTCGGAAAACATCTTCCACCATCCTAAATATTATATTAAGATCAAGCACGATGTTCATATATTTGCTGATTTAATATGTGAAAGATATATTGAAAAATAATTAAATAATGCAAAGATTCATAACGCAAATATTGTCTTCGATTTTTTGGTTTTGGTTCACGCTGTCTTTCTT
The DNA here is from genome assembly GCF_053919585.1 of Euprymna scolopes. Lineage (NCBI taxonomy): Eukaryota > Metazoa > Mollusca > Cephalopoda > Sepiida > Sepiolidae > Euprymna > Euprymna scolopes. The sequence goes on from NC_136486.1 coordinate 12,497,850, forward strand.
CACTTCGCTTTCTTCTGAGTTTCATCATAAATATTTAAGTTGGTGCAAACATAATGTCGTTCTTGACACAAAGTCGAATGTCAAAAAAACGGCATTATTTTTGCAGCAAGCTAATATTTATTTACTAGCAATGTTTCAACCAATATACTATTCTCTGTTTTTAACTATAATCTATACGAAAAAATCAAGCGCACTAGTTTTATGCCTTACTATCTGAGCTAAGTCCATACTTATAAAAACCTTAAAAATATAACGTTGTAAAAAATATTAATCTATATTTGCGCATACGTAGAAGTAACATTTTTATTAGATCCAGCTCTGCAACGTTTTATTTGTTTTTTATTTGCCCTTCTTAGGAGTTATTTCATCGGCTAAACCCTAATCGAATTTTTTCTATAGGTACAAACCCTTTATATATAATTTTAAGTTATATATATATATATATATATATATATGAGTATAAATAAAACAAAAATACAAGCGATGCTTGACGTTATGTTATTTGAGAAGGGAAACCGAGAATTATTAAAATATTAATCAACATTTCCTCCCTATTTCAGGGGACATCATCAGGATTTTGTAGGAAAAATGCAGAATAAAAACGATTAAAGACCCGGTGCAGGTGAAAAAGGAAAAAAAATCCTTAAGCCCTTCCCATTCTGGGCAGAATCTATAAGTATGCGTGTGGAACGGTTCGATTATTCTATGCTTATATATACGCATTAAAACGTTATTTATATACATATGTACAAGCACATTTACTTTTTTTTTATCTTGTTTATTTTGATGAAAAGATATGAGGAGAGACGATTAATAACATATTGACTGATTACCCAGGGTCTGTATTCATATTTTGATGTCTGAGTGTTATATTTCCTATAATAGAGACTAAATTGTAGACCCCCTTTCTTTGCGTGATAGTGCTAGTATTTGAAAGAAGTGCTTATTCTAGAAGTCTTCGTTTAGCTCTATCGACATCGAATTTGATGATTTTTGCATGATTAAAGTTAAACGAGTGATCTTGTTCAGCGCAATGACAGAAATGTGCATTTAAGGAATTTCCATTCTTTATGTTTCTTCTAGGTTCATTAAGTCTTATTTCTAAATTACGCTGTGTTTCACCTATATATGTTTAGTGGAAGTCATTACAAGGGATAGAGTATATGCCGGCATTGGATGTGAGAGTTTTTGGGGAGTGCTTAGTGGTTTTTAATGTTAATAATAATAATAATAATAATAATAATAATAATAATAATAATAATAATAATAATAATAATAATAATTGTTGTGGAGAGGCCCACTAATTAACATAGGCGGGTGAGTGAGATAAATACCAGTATCAATCTAATTGATATAAGTATCAATCACCAATATCGGAAGAGTCCGGCAACGACCGTAAAATAGGCAAGACGCTTATGCTGCCTCCAGTAAGACATGCAACACACCACCTGCCGGAATATCTCCAACTGAAGTATATCTGAAGATATGTAAATATATATATATATATATATATATATATATATATATATATATATATATATATATATATATATATATATATTATTCCTTAATTGGAATTTTTTATTTTGAGATGAGCATTTTTATGTTAATTTTATTTTTTATTTCGGACTCCGAAATAAAAAATAAAATTAACATAAAAATGCTCATCTCAAAATAAAAAATTCTAATTAAGGAATAATATATATATATACCAATCGGTACGGACCCGACTATGGAAGATCAGATAATAAATAAATGTGGATTTATAAGATCAAAGAATCCAACCTTGATCGCCCTTCGGGGCCCGTGGCGCAGTTGATAGAGACGTTGAATCTCTACGGTTCCAGATGAACATTGTCTGAAGATAGCAGTTTCAATCCCACCCAAAGCGTGCCAGAGGTAATTGGTCAAAAATGTGGCGAGACGACAACAACTACAGATGGCAGTGATGGCTGAGAATGCAGTTAGGAGATTCGAAGTTCCTATCCGTCGCGGTTACCACCTGACGAAGGGCAGAGGAAGTTGGCCGAAACGTTGTGAACCAATAAAAAGATTAAAAAAACAACAACTAATAAAGATGAGACTAATAGTCCGAAATAAAAAATAAAATTAATATGTAAATATATATATATATATATATATAACTTTTATTCCTAATATATTATTGTATACCTTTATTTTGTGTTCTTGTTAATTATTTGTGGAGACACGACAATAATAATAAAAATAATAATGATAATAATAGAGCCAGTTCTCTATCCATGATTTTGTATCGGTAGTAATGCGCCCTTTACGTAACCCGGTCGTACAATATGCTAAATATACTGTGTTAATTTATGCGGTTTGTGTATTTATTTCTGACAATGCTTTATTTATTATTATATTGTACCTAATATATTTTGCTATTTTGCTGATTTTAAAAGTTATAAAAAAATTTTTGAGTGGCATCAGCTATTAAGTTGAGACGAAACTTCTTGCAGAATTTTTTATTTCGATTTAAAATTATGTATTTTTACATAATTTTTCGTGATAATACCTTTACTTTATACATCATTTTAAAGAGCGTTTTTAGCTTTATTTAATCGTTTATACTAGAATTGTTTGAAAACCATTATGTGTTTTTCTTTTCAGAACGTTAAATACTTAATGAAAAATGTTAATTCGCAGAATTTTAATGTTTCAGATCAAGCTAGGCCGAAAAGCTGCTGAAACACAGGAACCAGTCCTGCACGCACAGCACATAGGTGGTAAGACATTACCTTGCAGCTACGAAAGACTTGAAGATGATGAGCATAATGCTCGGCTATCGGATGTTGACAACGGTCAATTAAGAGACTTAGTTGAAGCCAATTCACGCACAACTGTTAGACGTAACGTATATGAGTATTTCTAACCATTTGAGAGAGATTGGAAATGCAACAAACTTGATAATGTGTGCCTCACGGATTCAATGACAAGGATAAGAAACGGTGGACGAAGCTTCACTACACTTATTGAATGCAGAGTTTCACCAAAAGAAGAACATGTTTGATAGTCTGCGATTTGTCTTATCCATTACAGTCTTTTGAATGCAGGTGTCACCATTACGGCGTGGTCGTGGATATGACCTTTAACTATATCGAGTGGTGAGGCCTCCGCTTGCGGGCTTTGGGGAGTGTGGAGCCACCCTTTAATTGCCATTCCTCCCAGGTCCACTATGACCTGGAGTGGTAGTACCCGTTAGGGTCCCAACTATAGGTTAAATAGAAACCGACTTGAAAACAACAAATATATTCTATCAAAAATATTTCTACGAAATCTTTGGATGCGGCATTAAATAACTTGAAAAGGGTTGATATGCCGTAAAACAAAAACAACCAACCAATCAACAATTACTGTAAGATAATTGATGAAATACATCAGAAATTTCGATAACAACACCTTGCATTAGTCAACAAAAAAAGCCCAATTCTCTTCCATGGCAATGCCCGACCGCAAGTTGCTAAAATAACCTTACAGAAGTTGGATGAATTAGATTACGAAACTCTGCCCCATCCGTCATACTCTCCAAACTTCTCACCTACCGACTACCACTTTTTCAAACATCTCTACCACCTTATGCGTGAGGAAATCTTCGAAAACCTAAGCGATATCAAGAACGCTTTCAGCGATTTCATCGGCACCAGAACGTAAGATTTTTACGTTACTGGCATAAATACATTTGTTTTGCGTTTGTAAAAGTGTATTGATTATGGTAGTGCTTGTTTCAATTAATACATTTTGAGCTGAGATATGTTCATCTGAATTTAAAGCTAAAAAACCGCAATAACGTTTTTGTCAACCTGACAGAATCGAAACCAAAACATAGCTTATTCATTAACGATCTACATAAACTCACACGTATTCAAAAAACTATATATAGAGAGATAGTTATTTAAAATATAGATTTGAAAAAATATTAATGTTGAAGTCAATATATGTGAACATATTTAATATATATATACAGTCCTGGTCAAAATCATAAAACCACTTAAGAAAGTAAGCGTTTACGCATATTATCGAATTTTTAATCAAACAAATGGTTGAAACCATTGCCAAAAGGGAAAATATGATGGAAAAAATGAAATCTGCTTCATTCAAGACCTTAACCCTGATCTAATAATTATTTAAAAAAAAAAAATTTTCACCTGGTCAAAATGATAAGACCACTGATAATTTATCTAACAAAAGACAGTTACAAATTACTAAAAAGTATTTAGTATAACCTCATTTATTACGAATTACTTCAAAAATTCTCTTCGGCATGCTTGCGACTAAGTTTTTTTTATCAGTTGCGAAGGAATTTTATCCCATGTACTGAAAATTGAATCAGAAAGTTCATTTATCGAATCATACTGGGTTCTATCCTTGAACACTTCTTTTGCCATCCATCTCCAACGATTTTCAATGGGATTGAGGTCCGGAGAACATGCTGGATGATCTAACAATTCTTTATTATTTGAAGAAAAGTATTCTCGTACTTATCGTGACGTGTGTATCGCAGCGTTGTATTGCTGGAAAATCCAATTTCTTTCACACAGACGTGGACCTTCAGTCCTGATAGAAGCATTTTCAAGCATTGAAATGTACTTCAATGGTGTTTGCCGGCCTTTCACTACTTGCAACTTTAGAGTCCCAGCTGACGAGAAAGCACCCTAGATTATTCAAGACCTTCCCTCACTATGCCGAGTTGAAAAAGTATCTTTGGCCAAATTTTTATCATGCCAATAGTGTTGAAATCCATCTGGACCATCTAGATTAAACTTTTTCTCATCAGAGAAAATTACATTTTCCCACTTCTCTTCATCCCAAGCCTGGTATTTGGCGGCATATTTAAGTCGGTTACTTTTGTGCTGTTCAAGAAGACGTGATCTCTGCAGTCACTTTAAATGATTGAAACCCTTCATTTCCAGATGCCTTCTGATGGTTTTAGGACTACATTCTGCTGCTGTTTGGATTTTCAATCGACCTGAGCTCATACTGGATGTTTTTTTTAACTTCTGATACAGTAGTCCAGTGATGGGGTTATTATTTTTGTTTTGGTCGACCTGTGCACATATTGATCTGGATTTCTTAAAAAGTTTGTGATGCCCGTTTTGATACGATTCCCTTCGTTTGCAATGGATCTATGGGAGAGTCCAGCCCTATTAAGCTCAAAGATCCTTCCTCTCTCAAACTCTGATAATGGTTTCCCTTTGGCCATTTATAATTTAGTAAGATGTTTTTTTATCCACTAAGAAGTAGCTTTTAGTAACATAGAAAGCTTTTCGTATTCATTTTTTCAAAACTAGCCGATTTCATTAAAGTAGTCTTATCATTTTGACCAGGTGAAAATGTTTGTTTTTTAAAAAATAATTATTAGATCAGGGTTATGGTTTTTGAATGAAGCAGATTTCATTCTTTTTCCATCATATTTTCTCTTTTGACAATGGTTTCAAGCATTTGTTTGATTAAAAATTCAATAATATGTGTACACACTTACTTTCTTAAGTGGTCTTATGATTTTGACCAGGACTCTATGTATATATATGCGTGTCTCTGTGTGTTTTTGTGTGTTATGTGTATGTACATATGGATATTTGTTGATTGGTTGGTTGTTTTATGGCATATCAACCTTTTTCAGGTTATTTAATGCCGAATCCAGTGATTCGGAAGAAAAACTTTTTTATAGCATATATTTGTTGTTCTCCAAGTGGGTTTCTATTTAACCTACAGTTTGGACCCTAACATGTTCTACCACTCTGGGCCAGGGTGGACCTGGGAGTAATGGCAATTAAGGGGTGGCTCCACACTCCCCAAAGCCCGCAAGCTGGGGTCTCACCATCGGATATAGTTTAAGGTCATAACCAGGACCGTACATATAGAACATATTTGGTTTTCATGATAAGCGTCATTATGTAAGATAGCCCAGTATTCACGAAAAAAAAATGAAACAACGAAACAACTCAAATCAACATTTTAAAACATTTGTCTGATTTTCGCTCTGATAAAATTAGACAAAAGATTAAATATCTTGATAAGATTTTTTTCTTTTTTTTTTTTTAAACTTTATACATATATTTATATCACGTAGACGTGCACTTTTGGCCTCGGCTTGCTTTCTTATTTTCATAAATTGTAATTCCATTGATAGATTAATATTCGAGTATTTCACAATAATGTTTACGACTAATGTTTTTTTCTTTTCCGATAGTGTTATTAAGAAGAAGAAAAAATATTCGCACATCTGTTCAATGTATGCCATAAATTTTCGCACTGGAGACAAATACTATTATTAAAAAATATCGATCTTAATTTCATAATTAAATCTCATTTTTTAATCAAACTCAAAACGTTTTACGAATCTTTACTTGAAATCTGAACTCATAAATAAGGGCCATAATTTAGTCTGCCTGTAAAATATTAGCGCAGAGAGTTTTACAGACCATACTGAAATAATAACTTTATTATTTGAAAATTTATTATTAACGTTGGATGGGCGTAGCTTTTGTACTATTCTATACTTTCAACTGATAATTCAATATGCAAAAAAGAATAAAAAAATACAGCTTAACAATTGTTAGCTACTGTGATTTAATTATGTAAGAGTTTAGGCATATTCCAGTGGTTTCCATAACCTGTCCGAAATATGACGAGGACAATGTGGCCCATATTCCGAATAAGCAGCAGACATAATTTAACCAATTTATAAAATTTTGGGTCCACTTCCAAAGTATAGTTTTTGATTTAAACTAAATAAAAAAGAATATTATACACTTTTCTGCGAGAAAACTGGTCCTTGATTTTATCGAATGTATTTTTTATTACATTTTCACACCGAATAAGGGACAATGCCATTTTGATGTAGGGGCTACTATTAAAAACACAAGCTACAGGGGTACTATGTGGGGAGTTATGCAGCAAGACGTCGGTTCACGTTACACTTGAACTTCTGCAGGTCAGTACAGTTGAGGAAGCAGGAACCCGAAAGGGAATTCCAAAGTCTAGCGGTTCTGGGAAAGAAAATACTGGAGTAGAAGGCTTTCTTACATCTATGGACCTCAACTGTGAAGGGGTGGGATTTTGCTGCTTGTCGGGTTTGTCAGGGGTATTTACGTTGAGGGGGTACAAGTGCTTGCTGTTCGGCGGAACATTCACCGTGAAAGTACTTGTAGAACAGGTAGAGGGATGCAACATTTCGTCGATGGGACAGAGGCTGAAGCTTAGATGGCAGTTCAGAACCTATCAGGTTGGCGACTCTCTTTTGAACCTTGTTTAGGAGTGAGACTATTAGCAGATGCACCAGCCCAAATATGACAACAATACTCCATACATGGGCGAATGGTAGCCTTATAGAGGTACACGATACTTTCAGGCGTTAGTAGCTGTCTAGCACGGTAGAGAGAGCCTACCTTTTTCGCAGCGGTCCTGGCAATGCTCTCGATGCAATTGTTCCAACTCATGTTTCCTGTGAACGTTAGGCCAAGGAGTTTAAAAGATGCGCTTTCAGATAGAGTATTTGTCCATTGCTATTGACGATAGGGAAGGTTTCTTGAAGGAAACAAGTTTAGTCTTGGTAGCATTGAATGTGACCATCCATTTTTGTCTCCATTCTACTACAGATTGGAGGTCATCCTCTAGTGTCTCTGCCATGTCTTTAGATATGTGTTCATTTGTTTTCCTGTCATGTCTGTTATAGACTGTGATGTCATCAGCATATATACCCATCTCACAGACAATTTTGTCAGGGAGGTCATTTATGAATATTAAGAATAATAGAGGTTCAAGGATAGAACCTTGAGGCACTCCCGCATTTACATCATATTGTTTAGATGTAAGACCATCGAGGACAACCTGGAGTTTTCTCTTATCTAAGAAGGATTTAATTATGTTAAATGGGTTTCATAAGTTTAATTTTGTTGGTTAGTCTTACATCAGATAAATCGTTTTAAGTTATTAATAATTATAAAATAAAATTCTTTTAGAAATATTTCATTTCATACAGTTTATTAGATCAAAATCATTTTCTTTACTTCTAGGGCGTTAGTGTATGCAGAGCGATTGGGCTAATTCAACGTAACATTTTGAGGGTAAAAAATGAACAGTGTATTTGCAGCAGTCCCCTTACTCTTGATCCTTTTATCTTGTCATTTATTTATCACATTCCATGAGCAATCTTTCTGACCAATTATTATTTTCTTAGTCTAGCGAAAAACACCGGAAACTGTAAAATGGTCGTATAATATGATGGAATTATAATGGCTGATCATTATGACGGGTAAAATATATTGTTAGATAGAAATCTATCTATATAGCTATAAAGTGAACGTGTCTGTGTGTGTGTCTGTGTATGTGGGTACATTTCCCTACGCAATAACTCTGCCAATTTAAAGTCTACAGACTCTACATTTGATATACAGGGTACTGAGATTTGGTAAAATCTTTGTGATCTGTTTTCGGACAAAATTTTGCTGTAAATGAGTCGAAGTACAACGATTTGACCTTTGAGAACTCTACCAAACTCCTCCGACAATTTTGGGTCTAAACACTTGAAATTGAGATATAGGTTCCTTGGTCATGGATCTAACTTTTTAATTTTATTTGAGCCCAAAACAATAAATGTTAAGGGGTAATAATAGGGGTCAAGTGTAGAAAAATTGACCTCTGCGGTTTCTACCAAATTACTCAGACAATTTCTGTTCTAAACATTTGAAATTTTACATAAAGGTTATTCAGAGATAGGGCAAACTTTTTAATTCGTTTGGTTCGCGAATTTGAGCTGCCAATATATAAATGTATGTATGTTTGCATATCTGCCTAAAACTTTCGACAAAGGCAACGAATTTTAACAAGATCAGCTCGATGCTTCAGAAGACAAATGCCGAAAAATTGGCTAAAAACATTAATATCTTCACCCTCAACTGGGCACTTTTCAACAGGGAGGGTTTGATTTTTTCGCCGATATTTTCGAAAGTCATTTTCTCCTTTCGATTGTCTAGCCTTAATTAAAGCCTACGTCACTTCCGGTTTGACGATGGTCGTAATAGCAAGGACGTCACGTTATTTTCACGTTCTTTTCCTCCTTCGCAGTACGGGTTCGAGCCTGCCTTCCTACTACAATTTTTTTTTTGCTCAACACACACCTCAAAACACCCGGGCAACGTCTGGAATGTAAAACTGATGTTAATTTGACGGATGGAATTTAAGCTAACCATAATATAAGTAAATATACGTGACAAAATTGAGCAAATATCTTAAGGCTACGTGTTGTAATGACGTAATAAAAATATAGATATTGAGATGTAAACGGGGAAGATCGATTTCGATACGCAACGCGTTAGAGACTGATGGGTTTGTATGATTGAAATTGCCTGTCTGTGTGTGTGTGTACGTTTCCCTACCAAACTACTCTGTCAATTTTCAGTCTACAGACTCAAGATTTATCAAGAGGAATATTGAGATTTGGGAAAAGTTTTTACTCGATTTTCGGCAAGAAATTTGATGTTAAATGGTCAAAGTTCAATGATTTGACCTTGGAAAACTCTACCAAACTCCTCTGCCAATTTGGGGGCTAAACACTTTAAATTTTAGATGTAGGTTACTTGGACATGGATAACACTTTTTAATTTGATTGAAAATCCAAACAACAAATTTTAAGAGCTCAAAATTGGGGTCAAAGTTAAAGGTAATTTGACATCTGCCGTCTCTACCAAATTATTCAGCCAATTTTTAGTCTAAATATTTGAAATTTTACATAAAGGGTATATAGATACGCAGCAAACTTTTTAATTAGTTTCGGGGGAATATTTGGCTGGCAAGAGGTTAAATTAGAAAGAGCTGACCTTTGCAGACTCTACCAAACCCCTCAGCAAACTTTGGGTCTAAACACTTTCAATTTGGGATGTGGATTAATAGGATATGAGTAAAACTTTGATATATATATACATATATATATATATATATATATATATATATATATATACATATGCACATTAAGTTATGGACAGTGCATAAGACCCAAGAAAAATTGGACTGAACTGCTAGTATATATATATATATATATATATGTGTGTGTGTGTGTATATATACTTTGTTTCAAAAAAAATATGTCAAAATTATTGTCCGTGGCTTAATGTCTATCAAAATAAAAACATCGTTCCCGAAACGATCGTACAATATATTGACTTTGTTGTTGTTCCTTCTTTTGAAACAGATTTTAAATTTTTAATTCTAATTTGAATTTTAAATCATCAATCACATTACTATATATATATATATAAACAAGACAAACATATATACGCTCGCCATACGGAATGGAGAAAGATTTCTGTTTCATTATGTAATTATTTATCCATATAATTCCTTGTTATGGCTTTTTTGCATATTAAAATGATATTTTGTAGCTTTCTTCATCAGGTGGCTTCATCTCCCATCCGGAGCTGTTTCTATAAAAACAATAAATTAACATGAGTGTAGTTGATGAGATGCCATATCCGCCACATCACCCAATCTACAACAGTATCTCAGCAGCACATAACCTTACTAATTAAACGCACAACAACCATATATGTTAATAACAATGGCTTGAAGATCGTACAAAAAACTCATAAAATATGAAAACACATATTAATAAATAAAAATTCTTACATCAACACCGTGGTATAAGCTGTTATATATATATATATATATATATATATATATATATATATATATATATGTATAATAAATTCCACAGCTAAACAACGTCGCAGCTCACAAGAGCCATGACAGTCAACGAACCGGAAGTCCAAGACTCGAGTTTCGCACTCATTTTGGCTCATCAGTTAGACACATCCGAACCTAGGATTCGAAACCCGAGCCTCTTGCAAAACTCGAATCTTGGACTTCCGGTTCGTTGATTGTCATGGCTCTTGTGAGCTGCGACGTTGTTTGGCTGTGGAATTTATTATATACAACCTCTCACATTCTAAAAATCCTATATATATATATATATATATATATATATATATATTCTTACATCAACACCGTGGTATAAGCTGTTATATATATATATATATATATATATATATATATATATATATATATATATATATATATAATTTTCTATAAGTCACAAAATTTTTAAAAACAAACTCGGACAAATTCTTAGATTTGATACAAAAACACTTTCCGGTAATAAATCCCTTAGTTTGTTTTAATAAAAAACAAACTAAACTTTATAGTTGCTGTGAAAACCGCGACATAATAATTTAAGCAGAAAATAATAGAATATTTAATGAAGACATTAAAAGAATAAAAGAACAGAATATTTAATTTGAAAACTGACCAATATCACAGATACAAAACTTATACGAGTAACAAAAATATTATTATTCGAAATTGTAATAAAATAGAAAATATGTGATTATTAGAAATAATAATGAATCAAATCCTTACAATTAGCAGAAATTTTTTTCTAAAATATTGGCACTCAGTCCGCTACAAATAAATGCCTAACAGAAATCATAATTTACAAGTTACACGTGCCAAAGAATACACGAATAACAAGAAATATTACGTGGAAATGTACTCCCTAGATTTTAAAGTGAAATATCATGACCACAGAAGTACATTAAAAAAACAATAAAGGAAAAAAGAAAACGCATAAAGAAACAAGTTAATTAAATGACAAGTGTACCCCCGTTTGTAAAGCCGCGCTTATTTGCTATGAAAAACGGGGGTTTGAATAAAAAAGAATCTGGCTGCTACATAGCAAACCGAGCACAAAGAGAATATAAACAAATACGAAGTAACAGCGATTTCTATCTAATAGCCTGACGAATTCTCACAAGAATAAAAACCGAGCAATTCTTGTAACTTAAATGTACATTCATATGTATGTGTGCACGTCTGTGTGTGTATGTTTGTGAATTGATTTATGTGTTTTTATGTAATTTTAAAAAGCCTGCTATAAAGCATATGTATTACGTTTTAATCGACCGTCCTACATTAATTTAAAACATATATTTTACCAAAGTTAAAAAAGAAGATAGTTTTATATTTTTCACAGCTTAATCACATCCACGAAATCAAATAATCCGACTGATTAATGTATTTAGAATACATTATCGTCATAAAATCTCATTTATCAGTGTCTTCTAAAAAAAACTATAAAATAATTCTGCTGGTAACTTATTTATTTTGTGTAACTATAGACCAAGGGTTTGTAATCCATTTAAACCGATGCTGCAGTCGTGTTAATATAACCTTCTTTTCATATGAAACAAGAATATAACAGTTGTAAGACTGCATTTTTCTACATAATATATTACAGATTTTCTGTCATGATAATGTATAATGCAAAAAGCTTTATAATCTTCAGGCTGAAAGGTACTTACTTAATAAAGAACGACACGTTATTTTTATGTTGCCTTTGCATATTCTGGCATCTTACGTAAACCACCGGAATATGGGAAAAATGCTCACCTAATGCTGCGGACGACTGTTAAAAATTAGGAGGAAAGTCGTATCGATGGAACGCGTTGGCAGATGATGCTACATTTGCGGAAATGTTTTATTTATTTTGACAGGAAGTGAAATTAATCGTAAATACATGTGTTTTCACCTCATTGCAAATATAAGAAATTGGCAGCTAGACGATGCCATTGGTTCGGAACACACCAGGACTGATTAGACATTTCTTATGGGGAATCTGTAACGCGTACTTCCTCAGCAGTTTCTGGTAGATAATCGAATATTTTCAAAAATCCGAAACTTAACAAAAAGAAACGAAATAGAGAGAGCCATAATTTTACAATACATAATTATTGTTCGGCTTTGTTAAAATCTTATTAAAACAATTACATGTTGTACGAAAATAAATAGGAAAATATAGAATAGCAAAAAAACAACATTTTTTTACAAAAAAATATTTATTTATGAAACGTTGATTTATTTTTCTATTTTTCTATTTCCACTTTTTTCTCTTTGAAATTAGTAAATGTTTTCTGTCACGTTTTTTGTCTACTTTCTAGTGTTTTAAATATTGTTAACGCTCAGATAATTCAGGCGGTTTACATAAACTACCGGAATATGCTGGCACAACATCTACCGAAAAACTTTTTACTTTCTAGTGTTTTAAAAATTGTTAGCGCTCAGATAATTCAATCGGTTTGCATAAACTGCCGGAATATGCTGGCGCAACACCTACTGAAAAAAACCCATTCGTTTTCTGCATCAGTAAAGAATGTAAAGTAAGCCAAACACTTATATGAACATCATTTCCCCATATTTTATAGACTGTTGTAGATATTATGGCATGGTCGTCAAGTGGTTAACGACACAGTTTCACGACCTTATTCTCTAAGTTCGAATCGAGTTCGTTTCACACTTACTTGGAATGTTAACAACCTTCACATGATCAGACGCGTAAACATCCGATGTTTTTCTAGAGGAATTAGGCCCAGAAAAATATCAGAGAAACCAATGCCAACAGTAAAATCTTCGGATCGTAATATGATAATAGTAAGAGGCATAAGAATTTTACATCAAATTTCTAGTAATCGATATTTGGAAATCTCGGTATTATTCGAATTTTTGACGGTCAAGATCAAAGTTTAAGATACAGTTTCAAGCGTAATGTCATATGAAATGCGAAACTTCAATTATATGGACTGCTTATCGAGATGCGTATTATTTATTTATTTATTGCGGACTATTATCCCTATATTTTTGTTGTTGTTTCACGACGTTCCGGTCAACTATTCCTCTGGCCTTCGTCAGGTTGTAACCGCGATGAGATATGGACTCCGACTCTCCTAACTACATTCTCAGCAATTACCGCCTATCATAGTTGTTTTTCGTATCACCACGTTTTGGCCAACTAATCATCTGGCTGGCTTTTGGTAGGATTGAAACCGCTATCTTCACAATACTCGTCTGGAACTGCAGAATTTCGAAAAACAGCTATGGAAGGCAGTAATTGCGGAGAATGCAGTAAGGAGATTAGGAGTTCCATGCCGTCACAGTTCCACCTGACGAAGGCCAGCGGAATAGTTGGCCGTAACGTCGTGAAACAACTAAAAGATAAGGTTAAATATCCGCAGTATATAAATGAATGCGAAACTTCATTGCCTACAATATAAACAAAGTTTCGAGCTTTTAGGATGAACAAAACGAAGTTATTGCCAAGAGCGTGACTTTCAAATTTTCCTTACATTGACCTTAACTTTGACTTAGATATCGTAAAATTAAATTAGTTTGGAATGAAGATATAATAATAAGTCAAGTAATGCTGATGATTAGCTGAATATAAAAAGTCGATCGAAAACATAACTTCATTAGCTTATGTAACAGGACAACATTTTCACATTTCTAAAAAGAAGGGCTGTAACCATATTTTCTAGACGTTAATTGTCTAAAAATACAGTTTTAATTAATATTTTGTTCGTAATTTTACTAACGAATTAAAACCATGAGTTATAAAATCATAAAAATGTTTCTTATGTTTGGAATTATTATGTTACTAAGTTGTCTATAAAAAAGTCCTTTTAAATAATGAAACAATCATGTAATTTTCACAAACTCTTATTACGTTAAGAAAATACATCCCTATTTTTTTGCTTTCATTTAAAACGTGACTTTTAACGATTCCTCGAACAGAATACCTTACATGCGTTTTCAAGTTCGAGGCAACCACATCTTTTGAGGAGTTGCTCAAAGCATCTTTGATGATCTTTACATAGTTCCAAACCAGCTTTAAAATCTAAGCAGTGATTTCCTCTTCTTAGTGCCCAAACTCTTTCTCACAGTAGAGATGTTAGAAGTATATATTTAGCATATCAGTTTGCTCATGTGCATTTTCGCCTAAGATTACATTAAAAAGTCACATGATAATCTATTTTTACCGTTGTAGAACACTAGCATTTCAGCCCGGCGTTGCCCGGGTGTTTGGAGATGTATGCTAAGCAAAAAATTTTTTTTTTAATTTGACTCCTATTATGACCCCCTTAACATTTATTGTTTTGGGCTTAAATCAAGTTATTAAGTTAGATCCATGTCCAAGGAACCTATATTTAAAATTTCAAGTCTTTAAACCCAAAATTCTCGGAGGAGTATGGTAGAGTTCTCAAAGGTCAAATTGTTGAACTTTAATCCATTAACAGCCAAATTTCTGGCCGAAAATCGATCACATCGATTTCCCCACATCTCAGTACGCCGTATATCAAATTTCGAGTCTGTAGACTAAACATTGACAGAGTTATTGCGTAGGGAAATGCACACAGAGATACATACAGACAGACACAGACGCACAGACACGTTCACGTTTATAGATATATAGATTGTTAGCGCTTTGATTGTTCAGGCGGTGTACGTAATAAAATAGTCAACAAAATTGCTGAAGGTTTTTACGTGTTAGTCTTTCTTTCATACTCGCTTCTTTCGTCGTTCATGACTGGCCGTTATCTTCTTATTATTGTTGACCACTAGCCTCCTATGTTTTACTAGGCGATCAAAGCTAAGTGTGCATAGAAACACAGTAGAGACTTACTGAGTTTTCAAAGGCTTTATTTAACGAAAGTTTGCTCATGGAGGAGAGACTACCTAACAAATGTTTACTTCGTCTTCTTAACTTAGTCTTAAGGATGGAGATTAAGACAAATACCGACAAAATCTCCGTATAACATCCGTTTAGATTCTCACTCAATGCTGGGATTCTAAATGATTTATTTAAAGACAGAAATATTATCTTGGAAAGGAGAGACTATGTAACTAATTAATTGTTTACCTACTTAGTTTCCTTAAAGTAATCCTTATAGTGGTATTAAAACCCCTCACATTGACAGTGATATGAATTTTGCTTAGATAATCTCCGTTATATATTGATTTATATTGGAGGAGATGATATATTAAAAAGTGTTATCTAGTGGATTTAAGATATTGTTCTTTTAACAGACAGATAATTAACGTATAAATCATATGTATGTTGTATGAGGACATATTGACGTGTAAACTGAATCATGTTGTATCAGACTTATCACACGGGATATTTTTACAGTTCATATGTAAGAAGAATAATATATGCTTCATACTTTTTTTCTTGAAGAGTTCTTCTGTATCTTTCCGCTGCTCCGTGACGAACCATGAAACGATCAGCATCAACCAATTGAGACATCTGTTCTTATTTGTGAAACCATTAAAACAACTCTTTATATTTTTATAATATAAATTTATTACAGTTGTCTCAAATGGTTTTCACAGGATCTGCAATTTGTCTACATTTCTGTTCTTACAGCTCGCTCCTTAGCTGTCTGTCCACTCCTGTCTAGACGTCTGTCTGCTCTGGTGGTCAATTTTCAACTCTCTGAATCTATCCAAAACTAACTACATCACGTGTTCTCTTACGTCACCTAATTACGTGTCTCAGACCAACCTAATCCAGAGCTAGTTATTTGTTTATTCAAAACCCCAAAATAATGTTTACATATATTTTCTATTTTCACATTCCTTTTGCGATTCACACGACAATCATTTCTTCCGCAATTTAATTGTTTATTCTTCTAATCATAATAACTGACCCAGCGATCATTCGTCGCTGAAATCAATTAACAAGAATACAATAACAATAATAATAATGTTTTGCCCCTTGACCCCGCTTGCCACAGTTAAGAGATACTACGCTATGATCACAGCCTAAAGGGTCGTAACATTACATCTCGACATTGGCGAATATATATATTGTATTTTCGCTGCCGACAAGAGATTTACTAGAAACTCTTTGTTATTCCACAAACATGTGACGTATATTCTATCGTTATCTCGTTCTCCGGCATTTCAAGATCATTTTGTCTAAAAAGCAAATATTGTCCCCACCCACTCAATCTTTCCACCTGCAGCCATCTGTTTCTGTTTGCCATTATATTAACTTGGCATCTAATAATGTAAATCTTGTAAATATATGTACTAGTTCACATAATCTCTACTTGCTTGCGAAGGGTCATAATACATAACGAGAATTTAAGAACACAAAAAGTAAACACTTCATTAAATATTACCAGATGTTGTCCGATAAACTAACATTATAATTATGCGAAACGCATAATAATAAATCATAGAAAAACAAAATATAATTTATTGTAAGAATAGTCGAAATGTGTTTAAGGTATTAGAGCAGTTAAAGCGTGTTTACCATTCAAAGAAACATTTGTAAATGAGAAATGTGTATTCAAATATTCTTGCCACATTTGCGCGAAGTCGATGATTGAGGACAAAACTAATCGGCGCTGATTCAGAGCAGTGTTCGCACCAAACGTGTGACAATATAGGAAACATTGATCTATTGCTTTAATTAGTACTCAAATCAGCAGAAGCTCAAAACTGTCCAAAGCGACAGAAGCAAGGGTTCGGTCTATGTATTGTTGAATGCGCGAAGTTTTGTATTCGTCAATAATTTTCGGGAGGGGGAGGCATCAAGAACGAATATTGCTGCTTCCGAAAGAATGGGAATTGGCTACAACACGCCCAACAAACGAAGACGCAACGTTTCAATAAAAAAAATGATCTAAACGATGATCATATTAGATAAATTACACTTCTAATTGCCTCCGCTCCCAACACAATCACCAGTTCAAATATTTTCAGAATGTAAAGGATTATATAATTATTTCCACAGCAAACAACGCACTAGAGCCATGACAGTCTAGGAACCGGAAGTTCAAGACAAGAGTTTCAGGCTCACTTCGGTTCATTGCCTGCCATGGCTCTTGTGGGCTGCGACGTTTTTTTTGGCTGCGAAAAAAATTATATATATATATATATTTATGCACACGCACTCACATATATATAAACGCACCCAAGCACACACACACACACACACACACACACACACACACACACACATATATATATATATTGATATAGCTATTGAGTTGTACTCACGTATAGATCACGCTTGATGTAAATACTGAAAATACATGTTATAATATTATATTTATATACATAAACTTTAGAGAGATAAATCCTATTATTCTCATGATATATAACATATATATGCGCTTCATTTTAAATATATATAAATATATAGTCATACTCTTAATTGGCAAATAACATTATATTCTCTGTATATAAAATTTGAGTACAACAATTCTACTTATATTTAATTATCTCATAATGAAAATATATTCGACATTCTGTTTTACGCATTACTTTTTTGGCGAGGTTAATTTTCCCTCGTTAATCACTAATTCTGCGCAAGTAATATTAAATCATTGCTTATTGCGCGGTAATCTGATTGTGGAGTAATACCGGACTCTGTTATTAGCATAATTGTTATTAAGTAAATCATTATTTCGAGATAAAAAGAAAAATAATCAAGTAACAATAAAGCATTCTATAACTTTAGGAAGTATATTTTTTAAATATTGGAATATTGACTACTAGCGAGGTTGTCGATCGTTTCCCAAGTTTAAATGGTAATATTAAATGGAATTCTATTAATCGCAAAATTAATTGCACAATTTCAACGCTATTCTCATTTAACTGTAATCGACGTTACTCGA
The DNA here is from genome assembly GCF_053919585.1 of Euprymna scolopes. Lineage (NCBI taxonomy): Eukaryota > Metazoa > Mollusca > Cephalopoda > Sepiida > Sepiolidae > Euprymna > Euprymna scolopes. Next base: position 12,516,383 of record NC_136486.1, read on the forward strand.
AATAAGGGGAGATTATTATCGACGTTTTTCGAAATAAAGGGGGGGTTATTATCGATGTTCCCCGAAATGAAGGGAGATTATTATCGACGTTCCTCGAAATAAATGGCGATTATTATCGACTTTCCTCGAAATAAAGAGGGATTATTATCGACGTTCCTCAAAATAAAGGGGGGTTATTATCGATGTTCCTCGAAATAAAGAGGGATTATAATCGACGTTACTCAAAATAAATGGGGATTATTATCGACGTTCCTCGAAACAAAGGGGGATTATTACCGACGTTCCTCGAAATAAAGGCGGATTATTATCGACGTTCTTCGAAATAAAGAGGGATTATTATATCGACGTTCATCGAAATAAAGGGGGATTATTATCGACGTTCCCCGAAATAAATAGGGATTATTATCGACGTTCCTCGAAATAAAGATGGCATATTATCGATGTTCCCCGAAATAAAGGGAGAATATTTTCGACGTTCCTCGAAATAAATGGCGATTATTGTCGACGTTCCTCAAAATAAAGAGGGATTATTATCGACGTTCCTCGAAATAAATGGGGATTGTTATCGACGTTCCTCGAAATAAAGGGGGATTATTATCGACGTCGTCGAAATAAAGGGGGCTTATTTTCGATGTTCCCCGAAATGAAGAGAGATTATTATCGACGTTCCTCGAAATAAATGGGGATTATTATCGGCGTTCCTCGAAATAAAGAGGGATTATTATCGACGTTCCTCAAAATAAAGAGGGATTATTATCGATGTTCCTCGAAATAAATGGGGTTTATTATCGACGTTTCTCGAAATAAAGAGGGATTGTTATCGACGTTCCTCGAAATAAAGGGGGATTATTATCGACGTTCCTCGAAATACAGGGATATTATTATCGAGGTTCCCCGTAATAAAGGGGGATTATTATCGACGTTCCTCGAACTAAAGACAGATTATAATCGACGTTCCTCGAAATAAAGACGGATTATATTCGACGTTCTTCGAAATAAAGGGGGCATATTATCGATTTTCCCCGAAATAAAGGGATAATATTTTCGACGTTCCTCGAAATAAATGGCGATTATTATCGACGTTTTCCGAAATAAAGAGGGATTATTATCGACGTTCCCCAAAATAAAGGGGGCTTATTATCGATGTTCCTCGAAATAAAGAGGGATTATTATCGATGTTCCTCGAAATAAATGGGTATTATTATCGACGTTCCTCGAAATAAAAGAGGGATTGTTATCGACATTCCTCGAATAAAAGGGGGATTATTATAGACGTTCCTCGGAATAATGGGGATTATTATCGACGTTCCTCGAAATAAATGGGGATTATTATCGACGTTCCTCAAAATAAATCGCGATTATTATCGACGTTTCTCAAAACAAAGAGTGATTGTTATCGACGTTCATAGAAATAAAGGACGTTTGTTATCAACGTTCCTCGAAATAAAGGGATATTATTATCGACGTTTTCCGAAATAAAGGGATTATTATTATCGACGTTCCTCAAATTAAGGGGGAGTATTTTCAAACGTTCCTAGAAATAAGGGGGTTTATTATCGACGTATATTTGACGTTCTTCGAAATAAAAGGGGGCATATTATCGACGTTCCTCAAAATAAAGGGGGATTATTATCGACGTTCCTCGAAATAAAGGGGGATTATTATCGACGTTACTCAAAATAAATGGGGATTATTATCGACGTTCCTCGAAACAAAGGGGGATTATTACCGACGTTCCTCGAAATAAAGGCGGATTATTATCGACGTTCTTCGAAATAAAGAGGGATTATTATATCGACGTTCATCGAAATAAAGGGGGATTATTATCGACGTTCCTCGAAATAAAGGGGGATTATTATCGACGTTCCTCGAAATAAAGAGGGATTATTATATCGACGTTCCTCGAAATAAAGGCGGATTATTATCGACGTTCTTCGAAATAAAGAGGGATTATTATATCGACGTTCATCGAAATAAAGGGGGATTATTATCGACGTTCCTCGAAATAAAGGGTGATTATTATCGACGTTCCTCGAAATAAATGGGGATTATTATCGACGTTCCTCGGAATAAGGGGTGATTATTATCGACGTTCCTCGAAATAAAGGGGGATTATATCGACGTTCCTCGAAATAAAGGGGGCTTATTATCGACGTTCATCGAAATAAAGGGTGATTATTATCGACGTTCTTCGAAATATAGGGGCTTATTATTGATGTTCGTCGAAATAAAGGGGGTTATTATCGAGGTTCCTCAAAATAAAGGGGGATTATTATCGAGGTTCCTCGACATAGAGGGGGATTATTATCGACGTTCACTGAAATAAAGGGGGTTCCTTCTTCGGCTTAGATTGTATTTATATGAGAGACACATATCTAATCTAAGTGTTCCATTCAATTTTTCCTCACTTTTCAAGTTTTGGAATAAATGAATAAGAGATGAGCATTAATTTTCTTCTCACTGCCAAAACAGAAAATTATACTGTGTTTATTACTCATGTTTATTACTAATGTTTTACTCATGTATATTACTTATGTTTATTACTCATGTTTTTTACTCATGCTTTCTGCTCATGTTTTTATTCATGTTTATTAATCATGTTTTTTACTCATGTTTATTTCTGACGTTTTTACTTCTGTTTATTACTCATGTTTTTTACTCATTTTTATTACTCATGTTTTTACTCACGTTTATTACTCATGTTTTTACTTATGTTTATTACTAATATTTTTACTCATGTTTATTACTCATTTTTTACTCATGCTTATTACTCATGCTTTGTACTCATGTTTTTCTCATTTTGTTTACTAATGTTTTTTACTCATGTTGTTTACTCATGTTTATTACTCATGTTTTTATGCATGTTTATTACTCATGTTTATTACTCATGTTTTAAATCATGTTTATTACTCATATTTTGCTCATGTTTGTTACTCATGTTTAATACTCATGTTTTTAATCATGTTAATTACCCATGTTAATTACTCATGTTTATTACTCATGTTTTTTACTCATATTTATTACTCATGTTTTTACTCCTGTTTTTACTCATGTCTATTACTCATGTTTTTTACTAATGTTTATTAATCATGTTTTTACTCATGTTTTTAATCATGTTTATTCCTCATGTTTTACTCATGTTGTTTACTCATGTTGTTATACTCATGTTTTTATTTATGTTGTTTACTCATGTAAATTACTCATGTTTTTACTCATGTTTTTTACTCTTATTTATTACTCATGTTTTTACTCATGTTTATTACTCATGTTTATTACTCATGTTTATTACCCATGGTTTTGTACTCTTATTTATATTTTATTCCTCATGTTTTTTTACTCTTATTTATTACTCATGTGTTTTACTCTTATTTATTACTCATGTTTATTACTCATGTTTTTTACTCATGTTTTACTCTTATATATTACTCATGTTATTACGCATGTTTATTACTCATGTTTATTACTCATGTTTATTACTCATGTTTTTACTCTTATTTTTACTCATGTTTTTACTCATGTTTAATACTCATGATTTTACTCATGTTTTTTACTCATTTTTATGACTTATGTTTATGACTCATATTTATTACTCATGTTTAATACTCATGTTTATTACTCATGTTTTTTACTCATGTTTATTATTAAAGTTTATTACTCATGTTTTTACTCATGTTTTAATCATGTTTTTACTCATGTTTATTACTCCTGTTTTTACTCATGTTAATTACTCATATTTAATACTCATGTTTTTTACTTATGTTTATTACTCCTGTTTATTACTCATGTATTACTCATATTTATTACTCATGTGTATTACTCATGTTTATTACTCATGTTTATTACTCATGTTCATAACTCATGTTTATTACTTATGTTTTTACTCATGTTTATTACTCATGTTTATTACTCAGGTTTATTACTCAGGTTTATTACTTATGTTTTTACTCATGGTTATTACTCAGGTTACTTACTCAGGTTTATTACTCATGTTTATTACTCATGTTTATTACTTATGTTTTTACTCATGTTTATTACTCATGTTTATTACTCATGGTTTTACTCATGTTTATTACTCATGTTTATTACTCATGTGTATTACTCATGTTTATTACTTATGTTTTTACCCAGGTTTATTACTCATGTTTATTACTCATGTTGTTTACTTATGTTTTTTACTCATGTTTTTACTCATGTTTTTACTCATGTTTATTAATCATGTATATTACTCACGTTTTTCACTCGAGTTTATTACTCAGGTTTTTACTCATGGTTATTACTGATGTTGTTTACTTATGTTTTTACTCATGTTTTTACTCTTGTTTTTATTCATGTTTTTACTCTTGTTTTTATTCATGTTTTTACTCTTATTTATTACTCATGTTTATTACTCATGTTTTTACTCATGTTTATTAGTCATGTTTTTTTACTCTTATTTATTACTCATGTTTTTACTCTTATTTATTACTCATGTTTTTTACTCATGTTTATTACTCATGTTTTTTACTCATGTTTATTACTCATGTTTTTTACTCATGTTTATTACTCATGCTTATTTATCGTGCTAATTATTCATGTTTATTACTCATGTTTTTACTCATGTTTTTTATTCATGTTTTTACTCATGTTTATTAATCATGTTTTTTACTCATTTTTATTTCTCATATTTATTACTCATGTTTATTACTTATGTTTAGTACTGATGTTTATTACTCATATATTACTCATATTTATTACTTATGTTTATTACTCATGTTTATTACTTATGTTTTTACTCATGTTTATTACTCATGTTTATTACTCATGTTTTACTCATGTTTTTACTCATGTTTATTACTCATGTTTATTACTCAGGTTTATTACTCATGTTCATTACTCATGTTTATTACTCAGGTTTATTACTCAGGTTTATTAATCATGTTTATTACTCAGGTTTATTACTCAAGTTTATTACTCATGTTTATTACTCATGTTTATTACTCATGTTTATTACTCAGGTTTATTACTCATGTTTATTACTCATGTTCATTACTCATGTTTATGACTCATGTTTATTACTCATGTTTATTACTCATGTACACCGGAAACAAGGCGTATTGTTTATTCTCAGTGAAAGTGGCTACTATATAGAATCATGCCTAATGGGGTATTGTAAGGAGTTGCGTAACGAAATGTCTGTGTACATTACATTGAAAGTTCTGTATCTCTGAACAGTCAGAGAATCAGTAAAAAGGGGAGGATTTTCAAAGCCTGACATCCGAGATGAATACGTTTCAGAGTTGCTTGTCTAGTGTATCGGGAATATTTATGATGAGAGGGAAAATGTGTGAGGACTTCGAAAATTAAGAAAGAAAAAAGAAACGCAGGAATCTGACATTATACCAAGCATTTCTATTAAAACTTTGCTTAAAATCTATCCCCTGTCGTGGAAGATTTACTTAAAATGTATGAATTTTTTTTCATTAAATTTTGTCTCCGTTCGTGAGGAATTTCCAGCAAAAAATAATTGTCAGAAATATTTATCGTCTTAAAAACAGTAAAAATCTGTAGGAAATTAAAAAGAAAACTTTTTTCACCAGTCTGTAAATAAATATTTTTAATTCTCTTACTGTAAAATACGTTTAAATATATTTACAACCATGCAGATATTCGTATTTTTGCATACAAAGATATGATGACAAAAATAAAAAAAGTAAAATGGCTTGGTGCTATCAGCTAGAATTGAAACCAAAGCACCTAGCGTTCCAGCCGAATTCTCTACCGATGTGGTTATAGACATAAACATTAAAGATTCAAAATATTAAGATACTTGAAGGAGTGAATTCATGTGAGCATGCGCAGAAAGAATTAAAAATATGTCGACCAGTTGAAACCTACATTTCGCATTTCAACTTGCTGATATATGTCTGTACGCGTTATTCATCAATCTAACCATCGTTGATCTATGATTACTATTTTATGTTAATTCCAATGTTATGTGACCAGTAGTTTAAGAGTTTACTTGTTAAATATCTACAGACACATACATCTACTGTTTTATTTACATGGATAAATTAGGAATAACAATGGTTTTCATTATATAGTCTGATTATATGTGTTACTAAGATAATGAAGCAAATAAATAAAACGAATATCGGACGGAAATGGAAACAATAAAAAACAAAAGAATAATACAGAAAAATGTCTTTTATAATGACTAATAATTAAATCAGTCACTTTGCATATTTCTGAGTCTTACAAGAATGACAAGGTTATGAAACAAGGTCATATCGACCAATGAAATAATCAATCTGAAAAGAGTAAATAAAGCGAATGACGTCAACATATCAGAATTGATATCGTGAATAACCGATAGAGGTTGATGTAGAGATATTCATTTGTGATGTGGTAATTGATTTTAAATCAATCTGTAATTAGAAATCTTCAAGACACGAACGTCCACCGTTTTAAGATATTGAAATAAAAACATTGATAACGCTAAGAATTATTACTTTAGTCGAGTTGGATAATCGAAATTAAGCGACGTTAGGTCTGATTCATACTTAGATAGGCGATACCTCGCGGATAATAGGTGTTATAATCAAATTAATATATTGTATAAATCGGCATCAGATTTGCTGGTATTATAAATGGTTCGAGAAAACTTCCTATCAGATAAATGGTAAATGGTTTACTGCATTTGTATTGATCAAGGCTGTTAATCAAATTATAATATCTAATGTTTTTACGAAGATTTTATGTGAGCATTTTCTCAAATAGTAAGATTTATCATCCAAAAGAATGTATAGATATGCACAGAAAATTTTTTATTCTTATAGAAAGTCAAATAAAAATTTAAATTAAACAAACATCAAACATCGACGCAGTTTTTATCGTTTGCAATTCTAATACATTGTTATTTTTAAAAATTGTCCTCGTTAATCTTTTTAAAATAATTATACTTATATATATTTAAGTGTATTCTATCCAACCACGAATTTATAATCACCTGAAATTCGAAGATCCATGCATTTATGTCCAAACATATTATTATGTTACAGTGTACACCTCAACTGCTTTTATTCTGATATTTTTTTACAAGTCAAAATGATTTCAAATATCTACTTCTTACACATAAAATACATTTTAAAGCGAAAATGTCAGAGTAAATTCAGTAGCAACTTAATATCTCGTGCTTAAACATGGTTATGAAAAATAATTGCACGTTATAAGTCAAAGTGATTAATATAAGTGTATGTATTTATTCCCGTTGTAATACAATGTAAAATGGTTTACAATAACACAGATTTTGGTATATATAAGGGATCTACGCCGGTAGCTAACGATTATGCTATCTAGTATGAAATTTGCGCAGTTTGCATGAAGTATATGTCGGGATAGCAAGTGGCAAACGAAAATGGACCATTTGCACCTAGCGTGATTTATGCGACGACACTGAGGTTAGATCACTAGAGTAAACACGCGAAAAGCAGGTGTCGATGATTACATAAGATATGATTACGTGCTAAAGGATTGGAACGAAGGTCAGATCATTATGAAGCGCGGAGGCGGTCATAGCAGACGTACCTTATGATTCTGGAAAGACTGCAAAATAAATAATAATCTGTTTGGATTTTGGACTTCTAAAATAGCTTCAAGAATGACATGGCTTTTTTTCCTTATAATTTTCTTTAAAATTTATTGATCTGTGTGTTTGTTTTTAATATTAGCTGTTTGTAAACAAAAAGAAAATGTGTAAACTATATTTGAATAACCAGAAAAGATAAACATTTTTCAGAGAATTTTGTAGAAATATTACTGTAAAATTTATTCAATAGATCAAATAAATTGTCAAGTTATTTTTATGACATATAGATTTAAAAACATATTTTATTGGTAAACGATTATTTCAGGTCCAATATATATATATTTGTTACATTAAATATTTTAAATCTTTTCTAACGTTTATATAAAATCAATAGGTTATTGTCAGTGAATTGATTAATACGTTTTTAAATTATTCTATCTGTAATACATAACATAGGTGTTAGTTTTCTTACGTCTTCTTCAATATTACAATGCATGTTTATATCTGGTAAAAACGTTTTATTTAAAGTTGGAAACTGACGACATATAAAATTACGCATTGCTCACAATTGAGAATGACTGGGCCTCCGGTCTGCCATGTTAAATTGTTCTCGATCAAACCTTGCGACATAACATTAATAATAATAATAATAATAATAATAATAATAATAATAATAATAATAATAATAAACACGTGAATTATCAAAATAAAATAGGCACTCCATTTTCACTTGTTTGTTCGCAACCAGGTGCGGTTAGCAGTGGCAGTTTTATTAGTTATGATGTTTAATACTAATAGTTTTCTGCCCTTGCAGTATACTATTAACTTATTGAATCTGTCGTAAACCATTTACGAGTAAATGTTTTAAACAACTCCTTATACACACATACACGCACTCATGGTAACTAAGCTATACAAAAAATTCGTAATTCTTCGAAATAATACGCTAAGTAAAATCATGCTACAATTCTATCTATAAGCAAGTATGTTACTAATCAATCTATATATAAATCATGAGTATTCATCTCTATTCCAATATCTACTATTATATAGAAGTTTCGTCTGTGTGTCTGAGTTCGTTGCTTATGGACTCAAAAGCGATTGGGTCGATTTTTATTATTGTTTCGCGAATGTAATTCATGTGCTTGGCAGTGTTCGTAGACAGATTTTGTGTCGGAATATTTTCGATAAGTATCGATGATACTGGAAATAAAAGTAACAGGCGAGTTGGACTAAAGTTAACATCGTATACAGCATGTGCATTTGAGAAGTTATATCACAACACCAAAGGAAAGATTCGACATATAAAAACAATAAAAACTTAAATTCAAGTAATTATCACCGCATAACCAGTAATGCCAAGCATATAATACTAACAGTAGTTCCTTTGGTATGACAAAGGCGCGGTCGAAATTAATGTACCGCACAATTGAAGCATGATGCTTGACTTTTGCATTTTAAACTTGAATGCAAGCTATTTTATATTAAATAATTTATCAGAGAAATGTAGATGACAATATATCGTGAACATAATCACTGCGAGAGGTATGCGAAGCTTCATCTAGGTGCATCGCGATAGGTCCCCAATTCGAACAGGTAATCAATCAATCAATTTAATTGAAAAATGGGCTATTATATCGATTTCAATAAAAATAAAAATATGGGAGTTCGTTGATCATCATTAAACCCCCGCAATGTCGAGTCACTCTGCAAGTATATATATATATATATATATATATATATATATATATATATATATATATATATATATATTACGTATATATTGTTGTTGATTTTTAAAAGATATAAATGTTAGCGTCTCCACCTTTGAGTGCGGGTGTTCTTTTTTTCATTTTTTTTGTTTTAAGAAAGTTTCCCAAATTTTATTTGGACATAAACAAATAATATTTTGTTATTTATTTACTTATTATTTAAAAAATATATATATTTTTTTTTGGACATAAAGAAATAATATTACATCATTTATTTTATTTATTTTATTTTATTATTTTTTTACATAGGCATCACCACATTATCAAGGCCAAGGGGCCACTCAAGGATAAGGGTTAAAGAGTGTAGAGTAGAAAGTGGACAATATAGTAATCATTAGTAATGAAAATTTGGTAAATTTGATAACTTACATGGAACGGCTCATCAAGAACTTATTTACTTTAGACTTGAAGACAACCATATTGTAGTCAGCCGGAAAGCAGGAAAACGGAAGACAATTCCACAGGCGTGCAGTTCTAAGAAAGAAGCTTTGTTCATGGAATCTACGTTTAGGTTTAGGCACAGATAAAGAGTGGGGGGGAATTATTGATAGTGTTTACAGCTAGACGAGTGTTTATTGTGAGAGTTTGGCGAGGGGGGACCATAGATTGAAGCTCAGTCGAACACTTTCCATGAAAATAACGATACATCAGAGACAAACTCGCAACATCTCTTCTGTGAGATAGAGATTGCAAGGAAGAGAAAAGGACATCTCCTACGAGGCTACGAAGTCTATTTTTAACTCTATCAAGGCAGGCCAAGTCCTTTCTAGCAGCTCCTGCCCAGATGTGGTAACAGTATTCCATCCTTGGACGTACCTGGCTCTTATATAGATAGAGAATAGCATCAGCAGTGAGATATCTACCGGATCGATAGAAAGATCCCACCATTTTGCCAGCGGCCTTGGCAACAGATTTGATGTACGTGTTCCATTTAAGATCAGGAGTAATGGTCAAGCCAAGAAGCTTGTCAAAACTTGAGGCCTCCTGAAGACGAGAGCCATTCATTTCAATTGATGCCAGATGTGGATCAGAATTTGATGATGTAAAGAGAGAAGCTAGGTTTTAGATGCAATAAACGTAACCAGCCACTCCTTACCCCATTGTACTACGTGCTCAAGATCAGAGGAGAGAGAATTGGAGAGAACTTGGTCATTTACTGTCTTAGATGTGGTACCATAAATGGTAGTGTCGTCAGCATAAATGTCTACAAATGATGTAAGGATGTGATTTGGAAGATCATTGATGTAGATCAGGAAAAGAGTTGGGCCCAGGATGGACCCCTGAGGGCACCGGCATTAATACTGTGGGCTTCTGATTTTTGCCCCTCAACTACTACTCTTATAAACCTATCAGAAAGAAATGATTTAATAATTGAGAAGACATTTCCAACAATACCATAGCTAGAGATCTTATGAAGTAAACCTTTATGCCATACCCTATCAAAGGCCTTAGATATGTCAAGAGCAATTGCCCTAGAAAGGTTGCCTCCGTCGAGAGATTTGCTATTTATTTACTTTTTATTTAATATATATATATATATATATATATATATATATATATATATATATAATTGCAGGGTGACCCATATTGGTTAACTAATTTATTGTATATTTCCACTCTCTCTCTCTCTCTTTCTCATATATATATATATATATATATATATAGAGAGAGAGAGAGAGAGAGGGAGAGGGAGAGAGAGAGGTTGAAAGAAATATACCACAAATTAGTTAAATAGGAATAAGGGTTGAGGAGTTTAATTATGGGACCAAAGCGAAATAGAGGTGCTTTCTTCAACAAGAGGGAGGGAAGGAGACGTAAAAATACCAATTTCGAGTAGGGTTTACAAACTAGCAAAGAAGTAGAGTTAATAAACTAGCAAAGAAGCAAGCATATTCCCTTTAAAGGACAACAAACAGGATTTCAATAATAAACCAATCACTACGCTGATCAACCCCACTAGACTAGAAATTGAAAGAATTAGTGGGAAAATCTTGGAAAGCATTTACTCTCAGATAAAAAAAAAATCACGTATAATCTTAACTAATGGATTAATACTGCTGAATCTATTAGGTCGTTATCTAGAATAAAAATCAAAGATAAATGTGCCTTTATGCAATTTGATATTGCAAATTCCTATCCTTCTATCACAAAAGAGCTGTTCAATGATGTAATGGAATTTGCTTCACTCTTTACCGACATCATTATTAAAATGGAGAAACACTATTTTTATTAGTAAAAATGAGCAATGGATTAAGAATCAGGCTGGACCTTTTGATGTCCCCATGGGTCTTCTCGGCTCTGCAGAAATTACAAACTTAGTTGCACTATACATCCTATATAACCTAACCATTGAATATAAAAGTTGAAACGATCGGCCTATATAGAGGTGATGTCCTTCTTTTTGTAGAAAATGCTGATGTCCATAATGCGATAGGATAAAAAAAAACCTATCATAAGAGAGTTCAGGAGAATTAACCTTAAGGTTGAAATTACAACGAACATTAAAATAATCCACTTCCTAGATGTTACGCTTAACATCAACAAAGGAACTTATGAACTCTATAAGAAAGAAAATAGTAACCCTTTATATACCCACCCTCTCTCTAATCAACCTAAGTCTATCATTAAACATCTCCCCAAATCTATTGGTAAAAGAATTTGTTCAAACTCATCATCGAAAGAAATTTTGACAAACAAATTGTTTTACAACAGAGCCCTAGTAAACAGTGGATATAAGGAAACTAAGTTAGAATATATAGAACCCTCCAGTAAAACACTGACATCTAGGAAAACCTGTGAAAGAAAAATCATTTGGTTCACTCCACCCTTTAAATCAAATGATCAAAATCAACTTGGGGAAGAAGTTCATTAATCTCATAACACCACATTCCCCCCACCTCAATGACATCCTTCACAAAATATTTAATAAACACACTATAAAACTAAGCTACACTTCTGTCAATAATGTGGAAAATAACTAAAAACCATAATAACAAAATTTTATGCAATGGCACAGTATACAATCTGGGAAATAAAATAATAAAAACATGCAGTTGTATTGATAAATCTAAATGCCCCCTTAAGGAAAATTGTCTTACAACCTCTGTAATCCATCAAGCTAGGATTAGGGTCAGGGAGGACCTCACAACTTGCAAATTCTACATCGGTCAAACCAGCAATACTTTTAAACAGAGATATACAGGCAACAAAAGCTCCTTCCTAAACCCAAATTATAAAGATAAGACATCATCGGCTGCGTAATACAATTGTGTAACAGGTAAAAACTGAACAGCAATTGTTAGCTGGAAAATCTTAAAGAATTCACCCCCTGCTTTAAATTCAATCCCAAAACTACTTGCATATAATATCCGACGGATAAACACCTGCCGATCTAAATTTCCTCACGTCCAACATTCACTAAATCCAACACCACCAATTTTCACAAAAACACGCACATAAGAAATTCCATTTAACCACACTCAACACTTACACATTCCTCTATATACTTTAGATATTCAATATTCCCCTTAATCCATCCACTGTGGAATTAACATCTAGCATATGCATGTATACATCTAAAAAAGAATTCCCCAAACTTCGTTAACAACATTCACCCGTAACATAAATATGGATCTAAAATTCAGCTTAGATGTGTACGTGCTGCTCTCGATCCGCCCTATAACTCGAACACTACAAAAATAGGAGAACATCTAGTGCAACCTTAACTTTAAAAATTAATTATCCAGTAACCGAAAATATACACTATAAATATTTCTAGGCGAAACTGGAATAGGGCCGGCCACCTCCCTAGATGAGTTCATAATTAAAGGATACTCTAACTTAACATCTACATCTGACCCCCAAGATCGCCACAGGTATGGAATATGTGCGTACATTAAAGATGGCTGCCCGTATGTCAGGGATATCGCCAGAGAAGACTTTAATCTACCTTCCGGGTTGCACTTGCTTACACCGCCGCATTTATATTTGCCATCTATCGCCCCCACAACAGCGGAGTTACTGTCTTTAAGAGGATATCAGAAAATTGACCACATCCTGTCTGCTCATCCCTCGGCTAACATTCACATTTGCGGTGACTTCAATGTCCACCGTACTGTATATCGATACTCTATGGCGGACTGGGATAGCTTCCGTACATTTATATCTGATCTCCCTCTCCATTTCATGTTTAAAAAGGATGTGTCCTCTATAGTATCAGACCTGACCTAATGGTTACTTGTAGGCATAGACCAATTCATACCATCCAAAAAATTCCGACAAAAACCTAACAGCCATCCATGGTTCTCCCCTGAATGTGCTTCTGCCATCGCACACAGAAATCCCTTTTTCCATGGGTACCTACGTAATAGATGCACTGAAACTAAAGCTGCTTTCAGGACCGCCAGCAACCACTGTAAAAGAGTAATAAAATACAAGAGAACTATATGCTCAATCCGTTAAATCCAAAGTAGCTGAGCAGCGGCATGATTCCCACCAATTCTGGCAAATAGCAAATAGGCTCCTGAACAGAAACGTGCGTTCTATCCCAACCATTATCAATGGACCAGAGGTCATCTCGACAGCATCCGACAAGGCGAAACTATTGGCCAAGAACTTTGCGGCAAATTCTATCCAGTGCGACGAAGGACATCAACTCCCCGCATTCCCTTTTATAACAGACAACACGCTATGCAACATACAAATATCTGTGCGTGAGGTCGCCAAACTAATCAAGAACCTTGACTACAGTAAAGCAACTGGTCCTGACGGTATTCCAATTATAGTGTTAAAAAATTACCACCAGAACTTGCCCCCATACTTACGAAACTGTTTAAGCGTTGCCTTAAGGAGAAGTGCTTCCCATAACCCTGGAAAACCTCATAAGTCTACCCTGTATTCAAGAATTAAAGCGATAAGTCATCTCCCTCTCAGTACAGACCAAGAAGTCTCCTGTGTGTTATGAGTAAGTTGTTGGAATCCATATTAAATAAAGAAGTAGTCAACCACCTCAGCAGAAATAACCTTAGCGATACGCAATATAGTTTCCGTTCTGCTAGATCTACAGCAGATGTGCTAACGGTTATATCTCATATGATTAGCGAATCTCTCAACAAAGGCTTTATTTTTAGGGCAATTGCTCTTGACATATCAAAGGCCTTCGATAAGGTTTGGCATAAAGGCCTACTACACAAAATGTCCAGCTACAGTATAGCTGGAAATGTTTTCTCGATACTTAAATCATTTCTCTCTGATAGGTCCATAAGAGTAGTGGGCCAATCAGAGGGCCACAGTATTAATGATGGTCTCCCTCAGGAGTCCATACTGGGCCCAACTCTCTTCCTGATGTACATCAATGATCTCCCAAAACACTACTAAAAATCTTTCGTTGACATCTATGGCAACATCAAAGGGCGTAAATGATGATATTCTCTCTGATTCTCTCTCCTCTGATCTTGAGCGCGTTGTACAGTGGGGGAAGAGGTGGATGGTTACCTTTAATGCATCTAAGACCAAGCTCCTATCTCTATATCATAAACGCTCTGATCCCCATCTGGCATCAATTGAAATGGATGGCTCTCGTCTAGGGGAGGTCCCATGTTTTGACAAGCTTTTGGGTTTGCCCTTTACTCCTGATCTTAAATGGAACAAATACATCAAGTCTGTGGCCAAGTTCGCTGGGAAAATGGTGGAATCCTTCTACCGCTCCAGAAGATATCTCACTAATGATGCAATTCTCTATCTATATAAAAGCCAAGTACGTCCAAGGATGGAGTACTGCTGCCACATCTGGGCAGGAGCTGCTAAAAACAGCCTATCCTGCCTTGACAGAGTGCAAAATAGACTTCGTTGACTTTTACTAGCTTCTCCGTAGAGAAGCAATTTAACACTTCAAAAAAGAAAAAAAAAACTACCAGACTCTCAGCGACGCGAGAAATGGGCATAATTTTCGCAATCCTACCAGAGAAGACAGCAATTCATATCCTGAGGTAAGGCTTGCTTTTAATCCGTTTGTCCTTTTTTGCACTCTGCCGAAGTCTTAATCGTGTGAGGAAATTAATTCCCACATACAAATAATACCTGTGTGCATCTACTTCATGGAATTATGTAACATATCAATCTATGGATACGTGTATATACAGTCTTCTGCGTGTACAAGATCCGTGAGTAGTACTATTTACAAATAATTAATATAACCTTAAGTAAAGTTATATCATTGATAGTTAGTTGCAAATAACTCAGAAGAATTCCCAATCACCATCGATTTTAATAATTAGTATCGATGTCATAACAAATAATTGCATCTGAGCATAATAAGTTTAGTAGTGATATATATTCTAAGTTTACAACTACTATTATTACGAAACGTTTAAGACTACAAATAGCAAGGTTATACATGAATATACTATTAAATAAATGAACCTTAAAATAACAAATTAAATAGTAATAAATATTAGAGGTAGATCTAGAAAAACAGGTTTTAGTAAAGCGGTAGAAAACAAACTACCTATGTTAAATAAATTAAGAGCCCACCTCTCTCTCTCTCTCTCTCTCTCTTATCCCTTTCTTCTCTCTTCTTCCTTTTGTTTATTCCTCGATTTCCCTCACCTTCCTCTTCTCCCATCGTCGTTGGACCCTTTTCCTCTCTTCCTTTCTTTCTTACGTTCCCTATTCTCCCTATTTCTTTCCTTTACCGAGTCTTTAAGAGTTGAAGAAATGGTCGATAGATCCGGGTGAATTTTTAAACTTTTCGCCGGAATTCCTAAAAATATTAAGATAAACAGATGAAATAGAAGAATTATAATGCCCTAGCCCATATAGGTTGAGATTCTAAAACGGGCAGCAGACATTAAACAAACACTTATTAAAGAAAGCATCTATATTTCGCTTTGGTCCCAGAATTTAACTCCTCACCGACCAACCCTTTCCCACTCCATCTCTAACCCCATCATAAAATAAATGAAAGAATAGATGAAACAATAAAAATAATAAATAAATAAATAAATTCACACTCAGCCAACCAACCTTATTCTCCGCACAGCTGACTCTCCTTTTTTTTACTACAGAACCTTCTTTTGCTGAAAGTTGATTTTCATTTTTCATTAAGAATTCCGCTTTTGAATATAAGCGTTGTTGCCTGAACAGGTCTCTAGTTACTAAAATCTAGAAGACCGAAATATGCTCAGGACTGTGTAACAACACATTATAGCTTATGTAAAGACAAATTGAAAGCATATATATATATATATATATATATATATATATATATATATATATATATATATATATATATTGGGGCCGACGTTGTGCCTAACTGGGCTCTCGTAGAGAGACAAGTGAATAGGAACAGATAGGCTAACACAACGCGGCACACCCGCATACATGCCCATAAGTGTATACACCCATGCACACAAAGCAAATCAAAAAAATTAAAACACTCACGCACACGTACCGCATCCATACATACGAACACCCACGCGCACGCACACACGCGCACACACACACACTCCTTATTTTTCTCTCTTTGTCTATTTCTGTTTTTACTTCTTACACGCACAGACACACATACAGATTTTAACGTTTACGCACACGTGGCACACAACTACTCACCACAACGCACGCTCTGACAAATGAAATAAACTTTAAACCAGTCTCATTGGAGACATCTGGTCTCACCTTCAAAAACACCTTCCAGAAGCACCAGTCATGCGGTGCCAAATAAAGTGAGATTATCCGCAAAAGAAAATTCCATAAACCTTTTACCAAGAAACAAACTTTTACTACAAAAAATTTAAACTAAAAAACTTTTAACTAAAACCATCTGAAAGCTAATAAAACTTGAAACGCCTTATGAAAATACTGAAAAGTATTAGAAAATAATTCAAGTCCCCAAAAATCAAAAAATGTATGCGGCTATACTCTTTTAAAAAGACATTTTTTCTCGTTGTAATCACACAACCATGACATATATATTAGTGTTGTGACGATTAACCGGAATCGGAATTGGGAATCGAAAAAATCGACACACTTGCGGGTATCAGAATCGATATCAGAATCGGAAAAAATGATACATATTTTCCGATGCCAAAACGATTCTATTGATTGTCTTGTTTTATTTGATTTTGTTTCAAGCAACATTTTCTTTTTCTGGTAATAATGATAAACTTATGAATATTTATTGATCTTTAAATACTAGTAAAGCTAAGATCTATAGTTTATCCTGCACAAGTGTAATTTTTAAGTTTACGAAAATAATTACATATCAACATGTGTTTTTCACAGAAAATGGGACAAATAACATCTCTATAGTTATATATTAAGAGAGTTTTTAAAAAAATCGGAGTCGGTAACTGTGTCGGAATCGAGAAAAATACTGGAATCGTTCCATAACTAATATATATATATATATATATATATATATATATACATAAATATGTATATACACATAAATATATATATATGTGTGTGTGTGTGTGTGTGTGTGTATTGGGGTTTGTGTTCCTTGATTAGAAGCGCTGATTGAGTTTGAATAAAATAAATACGTATAAGATACGTTTGAAGCCAAAACAACGCATTATTACAAAATAAACAGATATGTATTTCGTTTGAAATTTTTAAATATATTTCGAACTAAAACTTCAATATGTCTTCCTTTTTTGCCATGTTATTGTTGTTTGGCATAGAATCAGTAGAAGAGTCCGTTTGTTGTTTCCTTCAAAATGTTGGAACGGTGCGTTGATCACAGAGAATTCAAGTCAGGGTTTTTATTCCATGAATAGAAGCGCTTATTGAGTTTAAATAAATACGTATTAGGTACGTTTGAAGCCAAAACATTATTACAAAAAAACAAAAACAGATTTTTATTTTGTTTGAAATTTATAAATATATATCGAAGTAAAACTTCATCTTCAGTATGTCTTTCTTTTTTTTTTTTTTGCTATGTTGTTGTTGGGCATAGAATCAGAGTCCGTTTGTTGTTTCTGCGGTAGTCTTTTCAAATGTCGGAACGGTGCGTTGGTCACGCGGAATTCACGTTAGGGTTTGTTTTCCTTGAATAGAAGCGATGGTTGAGTTTGAATAAAATAAATACGTATAAAATACGTTTGAATCCAAAACAACGCATTATTCATGTATTCAAGCTATGTGGGCACCCTGTAGATTGTGAAGCCATACTTTGTGGCCGTATTGCAAATTTTGAGCCTTACTTTGTAGGCACCCTGTAGATTATGTAGCCATATTTGTGCGCAAAATTTACATAATGTAGCCAAACAGTGTGAACATACTGTAGGTTATAGTGTCACACTTTTTTGCCACCCTGTATCCTATGTATGCGTCTTTTACAATAAGGCAACCCTCTAATATATATATATATATATATATATATATATATATGTATAACTACTTCATTTATCCACATACGAAACTATAGATTTATGCGTAAACTTTAAGTATTTACTTCAAAAGTGCTCAATACGTAGGTAGAGCTATTTAGTAATGTATAAAATATATATGACGATTAAGCTACACTGAATATTCTGCGTTTCATCCACTATAGGATTCGTCAGGCTTATGCGCGAATTCTGTGGTTGTTTCTTGTTTTTATATATGTTGACGATTTCTAGTTGGCCAATCAGCTTTCTAGTATCCACATCCACCATCAATAATAATAATAATAATAATAATAATAATAATAATAACAAATAATAATAATAATAATAATAATAATAATAATAATAATAATAATAATAACCAACCCCGGGCAAGAACAACCATAGCATAAATAAAAATACAAGAACAACCATACCATAAATAAAAATACTAATAACGAACAAGATAAATTCAATTGTAGACACCGCACACTTTGCCCAGACCAAAATAAATGTCTAACAAAAAGCGTAGTTTATCAAGCAACAATATTTGCGAAAGAAAACCCGAATAACAAGAAATATTACAAAGGCATGACTTCCTTAGGTTTAAAAACCCGATACTATGACCACAAAATCACATTACAATATAAAAAACACCGTATAAAAACAACACTAGCGAATAAATACTGGGAACTCAAAGAAAGCGGACATTCGCCGGTAGTCGAATGGAAAATAATGAGACAAGCTACCACATGCAGACATTTAGACGACCCATGTAAATTATGCCTCCATGAAAAATGTTCTATCCTGTACTTTAAAGGACCTCAAAATCTATTAAACTGTAGGCGGGAAATCGTAAACAACTGTGTTTACAAAATAAAACTTACTCTAGGATAGCGATACAAAATAGCTTTAAAACTAACAATAACAATAGAAAACAAACAAATAAATAAATTAAATAAACATGAATATACATAAACGATCACACACATATATGTATATATATACATATATATATGTATGTATATATGTGCATGTATGTGTGTACACATAGATATATTTATATGTATAAAAAAAAGGAGAACGTCTACCTAAAACCACTAACCTAGTTCTAAAACAGATCCTTTGTTTGATAAAATGCATACCCATTGGCTTATAGGAAGGGGCGCGGTGGATACTAGAAAGCTGATTGGCTAACTAGAAATCCTCAACATATATAAAAACAAGAAGCAACCACAGAATTCGCGCATAAGCCTGACAAATCCTATAGTGGATGAAACGCAGAATATTCAGTGTAGCTTAATCGCCATATATATTTTATAAATTACTATATATGTATATATATATATGCATATATATGTATATATATGTGTATATATATATATAAAAGTGAAAATGTGTATGTGTGTATGTCGGTGTGTGTACATTTCCCTACAAAAGTATTGTGTCAATGTTCTATCTACCCACTCGAGATTTTAAATAAGGGGTATTGAGATTTTGGAAAATCTTTTTACACGGTGTTCGGCAAGAAATTTGGCTGTCAAGGGGTCAAAGTTTAACGATTGGACATTTGAAAACTCCATTAAACTCCTCCGTCAATTTTGGGTCTAAACACTTGGAATTTTACATGTAGGTTACGTGGGCACGTGTCCAACTTTTTAATTTGATTTGAGCCCAAAACAAATGTTAAGGGATTAAAATTGGGGTCAAAGTTTTAAAAAATTTGACCTCTACGCTCTCTACAAATAACTCAGCTACTTTCTGGTCTAAAGATTTAAAATTTTACATAAAGTGTATTCAGAGAGAGGGCAAGCATTTTAATAGATTTGGGTCGAAAATGTGAGTTACCAAGGGGTCAAAGTTAAAAAGAATTTTCTTTTACGTTCTCTAGAAAACTACTCAGACAATTTTCGGTCTCAACATTTGAAAGTTTACATAACAGGTATTCAGACATGCGGCAAGCACTTTAATGAGTTTTGGGGCGATAATTTAGCTGGCAAACGGTCGAAGTTGAAATGGTTGACTTTTGCAGATTCTACCGTACTACCCGGCCAATTTAGTGTCTAAACACTTGTTGTCTTAAAAAAATACCTCTGCGATCTCGACCAAATTACTCGGACAAGTTTTGATTTAATAATTTGAAATTTTACATAAAAGGCGAATCACACAAAGCGGACGTTATGAACAGTAGAAAGGGCCCGAGCAAAGCCGGGCTGAACCGCGAGTATATATATATATATATATATATATATATATATATATATATATATATATATATATATGCATGTGTGTGCGTGCGTGCGTGCGTATGTAATGCATACATATAGATATATGTATTTTTCAAAGTTAAAACGGAAAATATAATCTTATATATTTTCTCTTATCTGTTGACGTATGAAAATGAAAGATGCCGTTTGAAAAAGAATATATTCGAAAAGAAGAAAAAATTCGACTGGGGTGGTGGAAAGGAGAAACGAATATAACTAATAGAATCAAGAAATATTTACGTCTAAACATTCCAGCATGTTTGAGGCTAAATACGATCAGTAACTAAATATGTCATAAAATGTTGAAGAGTAAACCTACAGACACACATACAAACATACACACATGCATATGTATTTATATACACATGGATTTGCATGCATATATACAAATATATATTTGAACACACATGTACACGCACATAAAAACACATCCAACCACAAACACACACGCATATATAAAGTGAGCGAGAGAGAGGGGAAGAACGAGAGGGAGAGAAAAGGAGAGAGAGATAAAGAAAAAGGGAGTGTGAGTGTGAGAGGGGAGACGAGATAGATGGATAGATAAGTTGTCGAAAGTTCTTTCTAGACGAAAGAAGAATATATTCCCTCGGAGTCATAAAATGATAGAGATTGCTGGATGGGAGAGGAGTGAAAGGGGGCGAGTCTTCGTTTGTCTAGAATATATATATATATATATATATATATATATATATATATATATATATATATACATGCATACATGCATATATAAATATATATATATATTTATATATATACATACATACATACATATATAAATATATCTGATCAAAAATTTAAGACCACTTAAAAAATTTTTAATAGAAAGCTTTTTTTAAGGATAGATTTCAAACTCTTCCGACTTAAGGTTACAAATACTGCAAAAAGATACATTCCAAAAATTTTATATAAAAATTTGCATTTTTATTAAATCAGGCTTTTTACACATGCTAAAACTTAAAAGACCAAACGTATAAATGTTAGGTTTATGGTAATACTAATGTTTTTAGTTCAGTTAGAGATTAGCAATCACTATGTAAAGGTGTTATCATGCGTAATGCAAGAAAACTTACCGAAACTGAGCGCTCTCGAATTCTAGGATTCCATAAGCAAGGTTTATCACAGCAACAAAGCTAAATCGCAGATAAAATGTTATTTACAACTTTCTAAATAACACTAAGGACTATGGAAAAGCAAAATCCTTTGGTAGCCTCCCCCCTCAAATTTCTCCTCTATTGAGTAGGAGAATCAGACGGGTTGTTATGAATGGCAGATGACTTTCTTTTAATCAAATTAAGGCTGTTACAGATGCTGATTGCAGTCCAATAACCATCAGACAACACTTACAACAAAAAGGCCTGGTAAATAAAAAACGTAAACAAATTTCTCGATTGCTTCCACGTCACAAAGTGGACCACTTAAGATTTGGTTGTGAACACCTAACTTGAGACGTTGAGAAGTGAAATAAAGTCATGTTTTCTGATAAGAATAAAATCAATTTAGATGGTCCTGATGGCTTCCAACGATATTGGCATGACAAAAACATGCCCCTTGAAATTTCTTCCACACGTCATAGTAGAAGAGGATCCGTAATGGTATGGGGTGCCTTTTCTTACACAGGGACGATGGAGCTCCAGGCGGTGCAGAGTCGTCAGACAGCAGGTGGTTATGTTAGCATGCTACAAAAAGCATCTTTGATGATGGAGGGTCATCCTTTGTGTGGGCATCGATGGTTATTCCAATAGAATAATGCTGCAATCCACACTGCAAGACGGACCTTGAGTTTTCTACAAGAAAATGGAGTCCATAATTTGGGACACCCTGCATGTTCAACAGACTTTAACCCAATTGAAAATGTTTGGGGATGGATGACAAGAGAGGATTATCGAAATGGCAAACAATATTTAGAAAAAATGAACTTCGTGAACCTATCTTCACAGACCGGAGCAGGACCTCCCGCAGCTTAATGGAAACCTTTATTTATAGCATGCCCCAAAGAATTGTTGAACTCGTCAAAAGCAGTGGAGGTAGACCCCATTATATGTTTGATTGTTGAATGTTTTCTGTACAATTTAATAATTTTTTTGTCTCTGGTCCTCTAATTTTGATCATGTGTAAAAAGCTCAATTTAATAAAAATGTAAATTTTGAAAATAAATCTTTGGAATGAAGCTTTTTATTTCAATAATATTTAAGATCGCAGTATTGGTAACCTTAAGTCGGAAGAGATTAAAATCTACCCTTAAAGAAAAGTTTTTTAAAAAAGATTTTTAAGCAGTTTTAAATTTTTGATCAGCAGTATATATATATATATATATATATATATATATATATATATATATATATATATATATATATATATATATACCCAAAGGCACACGAGCACAATCATATTTGCATCCAACTAGAACATTTATTAATGAAAATAAATACTGAATAACTTACAATATTTATTAATCCATCAAAAATTCAACCGAAAAATTATAGCAAAGTCTATAAACTACAGATACACTTGCATATCTATGTATATTTGGATTTTCTGATAATCTTTTCACACAAAGGATTAAATTTTCTTCATTCAGAATTGTTTTGCACTTTTTATTCAATTTTAGTGTTTGCGCAATCCATTCGAAAATTGGATTCTTTATTTTGTCTTTATTGATTACCATTTCATTAATTACTAGCGGGGGGGGGTACCCGGCGTTGCCCGAGTGTTTGGAGGTGTGTGTGGTCAGGCGTGGGTGGGGGTGTTAATGAAAACATAAGAATAAGCGAAATAAAAAAAACAAAAAAAGAAAACAAAAACGAACGTAAAAACTTATCTGAAAAATAAAGCGGGGGTATCCGGGCGGTGGGGGGGGAGTAATCAAAACATCGAAAAAAAACAAAAAGAACTAACATAAGGCAAACCAATGATAACCCTGCTTCACTATCAAAATTTAAAAAATCGAAAAAAAATAGAGTACCTCAAATGAGAACAAACGACAAAGGGAAAAATAATTTACGAAAATATGTATCAGTAAATATTTTCGACGAACAAGTGAAATTTCAGCTTTACTCTGGATCGGATTTGTCGTTAATAAAGGCCAACACTTGGACGCAGCTGAGTAAACCTTCTCTTCAAACGTCAAGTAAAGGTGCACGAACAGTGACAGGAGACGAAATAAAATTCGAAGGAGAGGTCATCCTGCCCATTAATTTAAATGACACGACGAAGAAATTGAGAATCTTCCTATTTAAAGAAAGCAAGAACTTACTGGGAATTGACTGGATTGAAAAATTCAATCATTGGGAAAAACCAAGGAACGCTTTTTGTATAAAAATAACCAGTTGCACCCCAACATCAGAAAATATTTAAAACGATCTAAAAAAGATATTCCCAGAAATATTTACTACTCGACTGCGAAGATGCAATAAATTTAAGGCTTCGTTCGAGCTAAAAAAAAAAAAAGGATGCAACACCGATGTTTAAGAAAAAACAGAACGTACCGTTCGCGGGTTTAGACAAAATAAATAGCGAGCTAGATAGACTCGAAAAAAACAGGCATCTTATCGAAAATCGAAACTAGCGTCTGGGCAGCCCCTACTGTGTACGTAAAAAAAAAAAAATCGGAACAAATTCGAGTCTGTGCATACTTTTCTACAGGACTAATCGATAAATTTAAAGACTATCACTACCCTTTACCAAGCCCTGAGGAGATATTTGCCAGACTAAATGGTGGCAATTTTTTTCAAAAATAGATTTGTCTTACGCCTATTTACAAATTCCGATGGAAGAAGAATGCTCAAAGATATTATGCATTAACACGCACAAAGGGTTGTTCAAATACAACCGTCTACCCTTCGGGATCAAAGTCGCGCTGGCGATTTCCTAACAAGCAATGGATACAATGCTGAACGGAATAGATTGTGCTTGTGCCTACCTGGATGACATAATCATCAGGAGCGCGTCAATAAGTGAACACCAAGAGCATCTAAAAGAAGTATTCACAAGAATAAACGAATACGGATTCAAGGTGAAAGAAAACAAATGCGAATTTTGTTTAGACGAAATCAAATATTTAGGGTAAATAATAAATAAAGACGGTCGACGCCCAGACCCGGAAAGATCGACAGCAATTAAAAACATGCCGGCACCACATAACGTGACGATTCTGCAGAGCTTCTTAGGTCTCGCAAACTACTACCAAGTATTTATCCAAGGAATGCACAACCTAAGAGGTCCGCTTAACGAGTTATTAAAGAAACAAACACCATGGATCTGAACAAAAGAATGCCAAGACGCATTTGAGAAAATTAAAAAGACGCTGACGTTCGATCTATTTTTTAACCAATACGACCCAAAATTAGAAATAAGCGTTGCAAGCGACGCGAGCTCGTATGGTATAGGAGCATGTATACAGCGTATCCTGCCAGATGGATCAAAGAAACCTATAGTTCACGCCTCAAGGACACTACTTCCGGCAGAAAAGGCTTACTCTCAAATACAAAAAGAGGGGTTAAGCATTATTTTCGCGATGACGCAATTCCACCGTTACCTGTACGGGAGACACTTTATACTGGAAACAGATCACAAGATCCTCGTGACTATCTTCGGCTAAAAAAGGACTTGCCGGTATATACGGCAAATCGCCTACTCCGTTGTGGTACGATCTTGCTAAATTATTACTTTTAAATAAAATATCTGGGTTGGAAAAAATAGGTCATGCGGATTGCCTATCAAGGCTAATACCGAAAATCGAGGAAACCCTTGAAAAGTCAGTTATAGCAGCTATACGTTCCAATTATGATGAAAAACCATGGTGGCGAATATAATAACAGAATTACCAGTCACATTAACCGATATAAAAAGGGAGGCTGAAATGGCAATGTCATCACAGACATATAGAAAAAAATAAGGAGAAATTATGAAAAGACGCAAAGCATATTTTCCGTATACAATGATGTTTTGTTATATAGTGAAAGAGTTGTTATCCCGAAAACATTGGAGAAAAACATCTTACGTGGTTTTCATACAGACACCTGGGTATAAATAGGATGAAGGCACTTATGCGGAGTTACGTTTACTGGTGTAACATGGATGTGGATATTGCACTAACAGTAAACAAGTGTAAAGGTTGTGCGTTAGCCACAAAGACACCACCGATAATCCATAAACCTTGGAAAAAACTGACCATCCATGGTCACGCATTCATATAGACTTTACTTAACAGACCGAAGGACAATACTACCTAATCGTAGTAGATAGTTTATCCAGATGGCCTGAAGTAAAGCGTTTCAAGAACCCGTCGACAAATAACACAATAAGTTTTCTGCATGAAATATTTGCACGGTTTGGTGTGCCAGACATACATATATTTACGTGAAGTGATTTCAAGGACGTTTGTGACACTTTTCAGATAAAACATATAACTACATCACCGTTCCATCCTAGTTCAAATGGATTGGCGGAAATATCCGTAGACACGATAAAACGTGCAAATATACAGGATAACTAAGAACCCAGATACACCGTCGAAATTATCACCAGAAGAATTAATGTTTGCTAGAAAAATAAAAGCACCATTTGATAAATTAATACCAAAGCAAGCAATCGTCCATCAAACTACGCACACATCACGTAAAAGGTTTAAACCTGGTTATCGTTTATATTTTAAATGTATGAAAAATAATATTTCATATTGGGAGTTTGGTACGGTAGATAAACGTATCGGCGATTTAGTCTACGTGATAAAAGGTCTAAAAGGCTACATCAAAATCAATTCAGAAAACGTCATATAAAAGAAATTGAGCATGACAAACCTGATGAAAAGGAAGATCCAATTGATATACTATACGAAGCATTTGATATCGAACCACCACAAACCATGCCCGAACCGAGAAAATCGGGAAGGAAAAGAAAGTTTACAGAACCAATTATAATGAACTCCAAGAGGAAAAGATATTCAAATCTACGCGACTTCAAATCTTGGGAGGGGGTGTTGTGGAGACGCCCACTTATTAACATAGGCGGGTGAGTGAGATATATAAAAATATCAATCACCAATACCGGGGGAGTTCGGCAACGACCGCCAAATAGACAAGACGCCTATGCTGCCTCCAGTAAGACATGCAACACGCCACCTGCCGCAATATCTCCGACTGAAGTATATATGAAGACATGTAAACATGTATATAACTTTCTTCCTAATATATTATTGTATACCTTTACTTTCGTATTCTTGTTAATTATTTGTGCAGACACAACAATATGGTCCCAGTTAGATATGTTTTATTTAAACTCCAACTTATCCATAGCAAGTTAAATTTGTTGGTTATGTGGGTTGGTTTCCTCATTCGAAGATATTCCTCGAGATCTTTGCCGTTTTTTTTATTGTCCTGCATTATATGAGTTGTGGAGACGCTCACTAATTAACATAGGCTAGTGAGTGAGATATATAAAGGTATCAATCACCAATACCGGGGGAGTCCGGCAACGATCGTCAAATAGGCAAGACGCTTATGCTGTCTCCAGTAAGACACGAAACACGCCACCTGCCGGAATATCTCCAACTGAAGTATATCTGAAGACATGTAAATATGTATATAACTTTTCTTCCTAATATATTATTGTATACCTTTACTTTCGTGTTCTTGTTAATTATTTGTGCCGACACAAAACTAAATATGTTACGTGGAAATTTAAACATATTTAAATTTGCCTAAGAAATATTTTTATTTTTATTAATATTGATGAAAATTCTTTCCTAAATGAAAACGTTTAGTAATTTCTTTGGTTTCTGTAATAAAATAGCGATGTTTTGTGAAATGATTTTGTATTTTTTTTATGTTCCTGTCATAAAATAAGTAATATCGTTTTGATATAATCATACGATGTTTAATATTTGTATATTTTCTTAAAACAAACTTTATTAACAAAGGATTTCCTCCATGACAATACAAGTAAAGTTGGTTTGCCTTCTATATATAATCAGCATGTTAGTTTTACATTGGTGATTCGTATGCTTAACACTTTGACAGTTTGTAGAGCTTTAAAATTGAAGTCCCCAGAATCATACGATATTAAGTGCCACTTTTAACCCTTTGTGACGAGAATTATGACGTAGATGATTAAAAAATATTTGTTAATTTAAGTTAGTTTAAAAAGTGACACTATGATTGTCTTCAAACTGGAAAAATTATGAATTTAATAGTTAAACTACCACAGAGAATTTTTGCATTTCATTATTATTCATAGAGTTTGAAAAAGTGTTTATGACAACAAACGAAATCCTCATCCTCCACTCTCTGAGACAGATGACGGTATACTGAATGTAAGCAATGGACAGTTGTAATCTACAGGTATCTGGCATCTACCCAGATACTGAACTAATACGCACAAGGCGTGTTTGAACCAATTCTAACTTTATTTATGCCATTATATCCATTTATTTACGACTAAAGGAATAAGTTCAACCAGGTCATAAAGGGTTAAAAACAAAAACAAAAAAAAAACATTAGAAAAATGGTTTAAATTTCACGACATTGTAACTCGTGTATCTCAGGAACTAATAGATAATCGTTTGCTTTTTTTTAATGAAATGTAATGCAATTTTCATTTCAATATTGATAATAGTTGTGATGTAATGACGCTGAACTCTGATGAAGACATTCCTCCCAAATCTGAAGTTACTTGATCTAATATATTAGTGAGGCATGAACTAAACAATGTTTGATATGGAATCGGTCCTGCTTAACTTAAATTCAGACAGTCTTATTTGTTTCATTATGCGCCATAATTATTTAGTTTATTGCACAGACTATGTTCATTCTATGCAAAAAAAAAAACGCGAAACAAACGAACTCACGAAAACAGCACACAAGAGATATGTATTCAGCCACCTCTCTCTTAGATTAGTATCGATATCAGTTGATATCACTTTTGAGTAAACGTTTTTCTTTTTATCACTATCTGCTTAGAAACTATTACATTTTCTCTGCCTCATCTTTCTCTATCATATTACGTCGCAGTATATATCCACATTAGTGTCGTTGCCAACGTTATAAACTCGAATTCTCCCACATTCCAAATACATAAGGAGAAATATCAAGAATGGAAATAATGATTTGTTGCTTGCTGTGTCGTTTTACGGCATATCAATTCTTTAGGGGCTATTTTGTTAATCTGATAATGTTTTGAGTTATTTATATTTTTCTCGAAATTCTTTATATAGTGTTTGATTTATTTGTTTATTTCTACAACAAATCTAATATTTAAGATTTATTTAATGCTGAATGTTGTAATTTGATAAGAAATTTAGATTTCAAACTCATTATGACTTCATTAATCTACTTATGCCGTTTGTATTGGTTGTTTAAAGCTAACAGAGAGCCGACATTGTCTGAGGATGAATTATAACTAACTAATGTTCCACACTTCCGATAATTTACGGCCCTGTCGGTGGGGCATTAGAATACGCCAACTTCCTCCCTGCAGAGGGTAAAAGTCCCTCAATGGGGGTCCTGGATATAACCTTAAACTATATCCAGTGGTGAGGCCCCAGCTTGTGGGCTTTGGGGAGTGTGGAGCCACCCTTTAATTACCATTGCTCCCAGGTCCACTCTGACCCGGAGTGGTAGTACCTGTTAGGGTCCCAACTATGGGTTA
Organism: Euprymna scolopes; assembly: GCF_053919585.1. NCBI lineage: Eukaryota > Metazoa > Mollusca > Cephalopoda > Sepiida > Sepiolidae > Euprymna > Euprymna scolopes. The sequence goes on from NC_136486.1 coordinate 12,546,015, forward strand.
AATAGAAACCGACATGAAAACAACAAATATATTCTATTAAAAAAATATTTTCTTCAAAATCTTTGGATTCGGTATTAAATAACTCGAAAAGGGTTGATATGCCGTAAAACAACGAACCAACAACCGATACTTTATTGTGATCAAAATCGGTGGAATTGCCATTTTTCCAATCAAATTGATTGCCTGCTCTAGCCAGGAAACGCCGCGGTGCACCGGAAAGCAGCTTTACATGCCTACGCACAGTAATTAGTCCGCAATACATTGTAGTTTCCTTGCAATGTAGTGAACCTACTGCTGATTTTCTGAAATTATTTTTATACAATAGCTTGACGTCAAGTTTAAAATTAAATAAAAAACACGATTCAATAATGCTCTATACACACATCCATTTTAAACACGTCCCTGTCTTATAAAATCCAATTGTTGAATTTATACGACTAGTACTGCTTGTACGTTGATAAAACATCTCAAATGCACTAATGATGTTAAGCAGTTCAAGTTTGGTAAAAATCGAATTATTCCTTTTTTATTCGACTTTTTCAATTATCCAGACTTATTAGATATATTCCGATAAAAAAACGAAGAACTCTCCCAGACACATAAAGTATAATGGTGTGAAATAAAAATCGGCCAACCGTTCAGGATTTTATATGGAACGAACTCACAGATACACACATATTAAGTGCCTTTTATATATATGTATATAGATAGATAGGTAAATATATAGATCGATAGATAGATATACAATTATTGATGTTTATTTTCATTTGCAATTCAGAATTTTACTACGCTTTTTATAGGATGCGGTTTTCTAACTCTATTAACGGCCTTGTTAATATGCTACTAAAAGCAGCTTGTGTTCAATTAACCATGCACTTTAGTTGTTTTAGTAGATAGTGTACTTCTACAGATAAATTAACTACCGGAAAATTACGAAGACTGAGAGCATCAACTGTTTTCCTTTCTCTTCCGTCTACACTTCTATTTTTTCTGTTTTTTTTTTTCGTATTTATTTTTTTATTATTTTATTTTGCCTCCAAAACAACATTCTGCTTACTTTAATTTAAATGTGTTGCTGACTTTTCAATTGTTTGCATTTTTTCAATTGTTTTTGCTATTCATTTCATTTTCATGCTGTTATAATACTCAAAACTTTTCTCACATATTCGAATTTCGTCTCTGATTTTTAAACTTAAAAATGTTTGTTGTAGAAGAGTTCTTATTTTGTTATGAACAATTAGAATTGCCATAATGTCTCCCGGATCGCTTTAGAATATCGGTTTTGTTGGTCAGTGATGTTTAATTCATAAATATCACTTTTTTGTTATTTTGTTACTTTTATTAAAAACGATTATGCTCATTAGTCTGTGACATTTCGGGTTAGATATAACAATTTTAGTTGTCTATAAATTATTAACTTGGAATAGCAGTATCATCCATCTATAACGCTTGTTGAAATATAATTATTAAATTCGTCTATGTATCTATATAAGATCCTTGTCCGTCTATACATTTGTTTATATATATATATATATATATATATATATATATATATATATATATGTGTGTGTGTGTGTATATATATATGTGTACGTTTTATTTTTTATTACCGTATTTTTGTTTCGGCTACACGACCGTTTTTTTTTACCGTCCTGTAGCTTCCTCAGTCTTTTACAGAAATGTTCGTTTATGTTGGAATGAAAGGGTGAATGGTGTCAGGGGAGGGGTGCGATAGAAAAGCGGAAAAAGAGGAAGGGAAGAAGGGGGAGAGGTGGGAGAGGTGCTTGGTATGTCGGCAATGTTTTACTTTTGGAGTTTAAGGACAATAGGTGTTTTTAGGGGATGTGGGAAGTTCATCTCTGGTGTGTCTGAGGACATTGGGATACATAGAGTGGGAGGGAGAAATATGGGGGTAGGAGGAGGGGGTTACTTTTAATTTTGAGTCCTAAGGTTTAGGTTGCTGGCGCCTCGTTGGTGAGATGATTTCTTAATAAGTATATCTTGACCTGTTGGGTGTTCGCTTAGGTTGGGAGGCGAGGGGGCTATGATTCGGTTTATCTATTTCATTTTTATTTGTTGTTAAGTGCTTGGAGAGGGTTAGCCTGCGGCCGTACGCGCGAGCACACACGTGCGTACATACACACATATACTTAAAGAATCGCTCATATGTAAACATACATCTCCGCCCAGGCATGTATGCATATACACCCGCGCTGCTTCCGCTGACCCCAAATTTTCCTTAAGGTGTTAAATATATATATATATATATATATATATATATATATATATATATATATATATATATATATATATATTATTATTACATTTTCACCCCAAACAAGGCACATTGCCACTTTGGTGTAGGGGGCTACTATCAGGGGAAACATCTACTGGGGTATTATGTAGGGATTAGGGCAGCGAGATGTTGGTTCACGTTGCACTTGAACTTATGCATGTCAGTACAGTTGGGGAAGCAGTGACCTGGAATGGAATTCCAAAGTCTAGCAGTTCTGGGGAGAAACTACTGGAGTAGAAAGATCTTTTACATCTAGGGATATCTACAGTGTGGGGATGGGATTTTGCAGCTTGTCGGGTCTGTCGATGGTGTTCACGTCGTGGGGGCACAAGTGCTTGCAGTTCTTCAGAGCATTCACCATTAAAATATTTGTAGAACAGGCAGAGGGATGCAACGTTTCGACGATGGGACAGAGGCTCAGCTTAGATGCCAGTTTAGGGCCTATCAGATTTGCGACTCTCTTTTGAACCCTGTCAAGGAGCGAGAGACTAGTAGCCAATGCACCGGCCCAAATATGACAGCAATACTCCATACATGGGTGAATAGTGGCCTTATAGAGGTACAGGATACTTTCGGGTGTTAGACGTTTTCTAGCACGGTAGAGAGAGCCCACCTTCCTCGCAGCGGCCCTGGCAATTCCCTCGATGTAATTGTTCCAACTCATGTTTCCTGTGAACGTTAGGCCAAGGAGCTTGAGAGACGTACTCTCAGATAAAGAGTCGTTGGCCATTGCTATAGGTGGTAGAGAAGGTTTCTTGTAATTATTTAAGGAAACCAGTTTTGTCTTGGCGGCATTGAACCTTATCATCCATTTTTGTCCCCATTCCACTACTGATTGGGGGTCATCCTCTAGTGTTTCTGCCATTACTTTAGATATATGTTCTTTTGTTTTCCTGTCGTGCCTGCTATAGAGTGTGGTGTAATCAGCATATATACCCATCTCAGAGGCAATTTTGTAGGGCAGGTCATTTATGAATATCAGGAACAGCAGAGGTCCAAGGATAGATCTCTGGGGCACTCCCGCATTTATATCATATTGTTTAGATGTACGACCGTAGAGGACAACCTGGATTTTTCTCTTATCTAAGAAGGATTTAATTATGTTAAGTATTCTACCAGTGATACCGTATGATCTAATCTTCCTGAGGAGACCCTCATGCCATACCCTGTCAAAAGCCTTAGATATATCTAGAGCTACCGCTCTGCCCTCTCCCGCTTTGTCCAGTGAATGGTACATGCGTTCAGAGATTACAGTTAGGATGTCTGCCGTGGAACGGGCTTGTCTAAATCCATATTGCTGGTCGGTCAGAAGTTTAGCATCCGTAAGGTGCTGGACTAGAGCATGGTTAATTAAGGTCTCAAATATTTTGTCAAAAAGTGGGAGGAGGCTAATAGGGCGATAATTTAATGGGTCAGTTCTTTCGCCAGAATTCTTGAATACTGGTACCACAGAACCAGTTTTCCAACAGCCCGGAAAGCAAGATTCATTAAGGCATTTGTTGTAGAGTTTGAAGAGAACTGGAGCTACTTCGGCTGAGCACTTTTTAATAGCACTGCTGGGATGAGGTCGGGTCCACATGCTTTGGAAGTGTCAAAGTTTTTTTATGATAGCATGCACCTGAGCAGGGGTGATTATCAGATCGTCTAGCGTGGCGTCTGTCCGCATAGGAAATTGAGGTAGGGGGTGGTTGGAAGGGTCCAGTGTGGAGTTTGAGGCAAACCAACTGGCAAGCATGTTAGCCTTGTCGGTTGCTGAGGAGACAACCTCGTGATTGTTGGTTAGTGGGGGAATTGTTGATTGCCCATTATTTACTACAGTGTTGTAGATTTTCCAGAAGTCACGAGTTCCTAGTTTTTGTGCTTCGATGCGTTTTTTAGTGGTTACCGTAAATTCCCTCTTAGCTGTCGCTATTTCTTTCTTAACATTACTTCTAGCTTCTATGTACTTCTGTCTGTTTGAACTGGACTTATGTCGGTTAAACCTGCGGAATGCATGCTTCCTTTGAGCAATGGCAGTTGCGCAAGTCGAAGTAAACCATTGGGGAGAGTGGGGCTTGCTATAGAATTTCCGCATGGGAACATGCGCTTCGATTGCAGTTTTGAACCATTCAGTGGTCTCGGTTGCACACTGTTCAGCAAGAAGAGAAAAATTATTTCCCCATGGGGCATCTCTGATAAGATCTCTGATGGCTTCCCAGTCAGCCTTTTTATAATATCTCGTTGTTTTGAGCACTGGCTCTTCAGTTTTGGGTCTAGAGTTTAGGGCGATTTCAACCATTATCACCGCATGACCAGCGTTCCCAAGTGGGCTGTCGGCTTTCGTTACACAATCATAAGGAACTGTGGTCAAAAACAGATCTAATAGTGATGCGTGTTGTTCTTCCTGATCAAGGAAGCGGTTTGGAAAAGTAACAATTTGCGATAGGGAGTGAGATACAGAGAAGCTATGAGTTGCGCTGCCTGCTGCATCTGTGTAAGTAGAGAATCCAAGCCAGTTTTTGTGATGGACATTAAAGTCGCCAAATACATGTACTTGGGCGCTAGTGTCGAAGGAGAGTGCTGTGTCTATGCTGTCAGATACTTTGTTTATTATGGTGCAGTCTTGGGTCGAGGGAGAGCGGTAAAGAAAGTAAAAGTAGCTAATGTTGTGTTGCATGATCAGTCTAAAGCACATAAAGGCTTGATCATCCGTTTCTAGGTTTGTTTCTCTAGTCAAGGGAAGGGTATTACGAATGTAAACTCTAAGTCCGTGCATGTGTCTGTCAGAGTCCTTACGGCAGAGTGGGAGATATCCAGGCATGTTAAAGTAGTTAGAGGGGATGGAGGAGTGTAGGTTAGTCTCACTTAGTGCATCACAAGTAGACCATCAGCTGACCCTCCATCAACTAGGACTGTGGCCTCAGGAAAGCCCACCGGGGATGAGTGCAGGGTCCCTTTCCATGCGCGCCATGGCACTGCAAACATCCCGATATTATACAACTGTTGATGGAGCAGCCGCTCTAAGCGCTACCAAAGTGTTAGGGCACCTGTACTACCAGTCGGAAACAGCAGCCAGTAACTGTCAATCCGGTACCCTCACCCATCAGAGGAAGGTCAACCCAATCTAATTGCTCAGGCATATGTGGTACTCAAGCATTGTCAAGTGCCCAGGTTTAGGGGTGGGGTGAGTCGGGAGTGGGGAAACGGCGTTCATTGCCCTAGACAAGAAACAAGATCTACCAATGGGTGTTTCTGTCGAATCACTGTGATAGTATCTCTGCGCCTGACTAATAGGCGAAGAAGGAGTATGGAAGCCGGGCGATAGGCAGGATCTTTTTACTCCTTAAGCAATTTAGGTTTGCAAACCGGTAATTTGTTTGAGTCACCAGCTCTAGGAAGGTTGTCATCCAAGACTGAAGAGGCCTCCCTCCTCTTTTTCAGAGTTTTCCTTCTCCTAGACGGATGATCTGGAAAGATCTACTGGGTCCGTCACCACTGAGAGGGTTTGCTCCGCGCCTGGGTTCTAATCCAGGTATTTCTGCGACACCGCGTGGTTAGTTAATGTTATTGGGTTAGTTTGTAGAGGTTATATCTCTCTCTCTTTCTCTCTCTCTCTCTCTCTCTCTCTCTCTCTCTCTCTATATATATATATATATATATATATATATATATATATATATATATATATATATATACTGGTTAAAACTTAACGGCATGCTATGTTACTCTTAACTGTCACTCTTATGTTTAGAATATTGCTCCACATATCTATTAGCACTAGTTGAAATTTAAAAAATGTAATTAGACAATATATCTACTCGAGGTGCCTCTGGTAAATTTGAAATATTATTTCTATCATTAAACGCGTATAGTATAATGGATGCTATCATGTCTGGTTCAGAAGACATTCAATCGCCTTATAACATGAATGGAATGATTAAAAACTGATTTGGTTTAATGGAACTATAAAACAGACTCTCAACATTCTGCGAATGTTTGGAGTAGGCCAATAGGCTACTTCCCTTCAAGCTTATGAGTTCATCTTGAGAATGATTTCCAAATAAAACAGAACACTAACGAGATTTAATTGAAATACTTTTTCCACTGCTGTACGTTTAATTATCTCATAAAATTACTTTGTGAACATTCACTTCGTGAATAAGATCCGGTCTGTCTATAAATCAACTCCTTTTTTATTATTTTGATTAAATACGTAAAAGGACACCAGTCCAGTCTTAACTTAGGTACTATTAAGTTTAGAATAGAATTGAGATATAGGGACACACCTCTATCATCCCATAGCTCCGTCATATGGGATTTTAGCAATGATTAGACATAATATCAATCCTAGATGATGCTCCTAAATAAGTAAACATGCAGATGTTAATGGATGCAATATGTCCCGGCTCTAAAGCATCGCTGGTCCAGTAGAGGGATCTGGACTGTCTTATAACGGGAATTTTATATATAAAATATATAACGAAAAACAGATTTAACTATCAGCGAACGTTAGAGAAAGACTGTCGTATATGACAACATAAATACATCAAAGGCACGGATAGAAGAAAAAAGAAGGATAGGAAGAAGAAGAAAAAGAAGAAGAAGAAGAAGAAAAGAAGAAGAAGAAGAAGAAGAAGAAGAAGAAGAAGAAAAGTGTGTCTTTTTTATCATATACGAAGTACATTTTTCATCACAGAAACTCCATGACGGAACATTGTTGAAGTATGTAAAATAATTTATTTTAAATATGATATTGCCTTCTTAAGAAAACTTACACAGAAAAACGACAATATATTTTTGTATATTGTGATATTTTGCTTTTCGTTTATTTACAATATAATCGATTTTTATACAATAAATGCAAACTTGCATAAACATGGCGGACCGTGAAAATATGTGCTTTTAAGGAAAAAAAATCCTTGATCTCATATACAATTTCCTTCGTTCTGTAAAAAGATCAATGGAGAAAAGTTGCGATCGTGAATTTAGAATGTCATAAGAGTTTTCATACGTACATGGTTTTGTATTTGTGAAATAAACGTGACAGAGGAACACGTACAGAGCAAATTCCTCAGCCAAAGACAAAGAAACTCGCATTTGTTCAGCTAATTTTTTATCAAGTATGATGATCTTGTATTTTCCTTGTGTATTCGGCATATATGTCTGATTTGATTAGAAATATGTTTAATTGTGAAACTGTTTGACAAATCTTGCTTATCATTAGAAACATTATAAGAAAGACGATGACGTTTTAGTTTCTTAATGTTTTTAAGTATAGTTCTCAAAACGTTTAGTGAATTTTGAGCATTTTATCGTAGAGTATATATTATGTATATCGGAAGGAGACTAAATTGTTCAACATGTGCTTCTGAGAAGTACTGGCGAAGAGTACCGAACCAACGTTTTCCCTGTATTGTCCCCAAAACAATGCAGTCATTACCGTTAAGAGTATCGCTGATAAAATTAAATCTATCGTGCTTCCTCCCCCTTCTCCCAAGATCCACATCAATGAATATCTGTTCCACTCAAACAAGACATGATCAAGGATGGTTATGTTATGATTTCTTCATTGCTTATGATGTAAGCCGGATTGTCAATAGAGTTACTCGTCTTTCCTGTGCTTATTCTTAATTGGCATGTCATCTCCATCTTTTTTCTGACACCTTGCCCTGAACTGCGCTTATTTTCCCTTTTATCTCCTCTTAGATCTTCCGACCACTAGGTTATCTCAGTTAAGATTAAAACAAAGTGTAAGCAGAACTCAGATGCTCCTTTCTATGACACTAGATATCGATACACTATTCTGACAGCGAGAGTTTCCGAAACTTCACATAAACAATACCTTTATACTTTATGTTTGTAACGATCGTGTACACTATAACATTAAAGTTTACCCATTGGCTGTTGGTATAGATAGTTAATAAACAAACTTAACCGCTAAACCTTGTACATCTCTGAATGTGCCGCTGCCATTACACATAGAACTGACTGTGTCAATAGCTTTAAATAAAATATATGTTAATACCGCTTTTAGCACAGCCAGCAACCACTGAAAAGGGGTTATAGAAACTGTTGCTTTTTTTGCTCTGACTGTGAAGTCTAAACTAGCTGACCAGGGATTGTCTTCAATAAGATTTAGCGCATACTATACAAGATTCAGATCAGATGCATTAACTTCATCCAAAGCATAATACTTGAAGAGATTACGTCAGTATCCAGCAAATCCAAGCTATTTAATAATAATTTCGCAGTTTAATCCATCCCGTGTTATAAGAGACGCCTTGAATTTCCTTCCACAATTAAAAATACTATATGCGACACCATATATATATATATATATATATATATATATATATACGACATCCAAATAGAAACATATGTATATATATGTATATATATGCATATATATATATACATATGTGTATATATATATGTATGTATATCTATGTATGTAATATATATGTATGTATATATGCATGTACATATATATATATGTATGTGTATATATATATGTATATATATCTATGTATGTAATATATATGTATGTATATATGCATGTACATATATATATATATGTATGTGTATATATATATGTATATATATATGTATATATATATGTATATATAAATATATATATATATATATAAATGGAACGTCTGGTGTATTCAAAATCTATAAGCTAGAAATTTACAATTCCGTTTTCTGTGAAATTTTATAACTGAATCTTTATCATGTAACTATGTTTTTAAATATTACCTTAAAAAAAAAAAAACTTTTATTCGTCGGGGAAAAGTTCCGATTTTATCCGAGCCGATTAGCGAATATACTTCCGGTTTAACATTTTGAAATGACGAAACTTATCGATTCTGACTATAATACACTTTTATTTTAAAATCGTTAAAATAGTAACACAGAAATTGTTATTAAATAAAATAAAAATATTTTCAGTAAATGTGGAACTATTTTTACCCATGCACCATGAGTTGATGACTTCCGATTTACAATATTTCAATATCTGTTTACAAACTTTTCTTCCCAAAAAGCCCGTCTAACGTTCGTATATAACAAAACATTTTTTTTTTGTAGATTTCGGTGTGCTAAAAACGAAACTGTAAACCATTTCCGTCACAAAAAATACTTTACATGATATGAGGAATTTACTTTTCCGAAAACTTGGTGATAACTATTCCATGTAAATTTAACAACATGAGCACTCATTTTCTGTCCACCTGAGAGAGGATGAATTTTCTCTCGTTGTTTATTGTATATAAGGTTTTTTTGACAATGCCGTTTGGTCCGCGAGTGCATATTTACCAGCTTTCGTTTATGCTCGTGCGTAGCGTAAACGATGGCTAAGGCTGTGAAATGGAAAATAGTCCCAGAATCCAGGGGTTATAACCATGCAAAGAAAATCAAACAAAATAAACACACAAAATATGCCGCCCTCTCACGTGGCCACAAAGTGGGTGCTCATTCCAAGTTACATTTACATCGCAAAGTGATCACCCACTTTTCGAAAAAGTAATTTCTTCATATCATAAAAACTGCTTTTTTTGCGACGGAAACGGTCTGTAGATGCGTTTTCAGCATACCGAAATAAATCTTCAAAGCATTATTTTCTTACATACGAACGTGAGACAGGCCTTAAAGTAAAATAATACCGTATTTTGGGGGGCAGATTCGCCGTTTAGTTGTACATATATCCTCACATCATGTAATCACTAAAAAGGACTCTTAAAAGTCGTCACCCGTATCGAGCAAAAGTTTGTTACATGTTTTGCAACCTTTAAATGGGTAAAATATTATAACATACTTATTGAAAATGTGATCATGTGCTTAACAAATTAAAAAAAATAAACTGCAAGATGAAGTTTTTAAATGATTACATGTCTTTCATTTTATTTAGAATGAGAAACATTGACCAATAAAAATGAAATTTTCGGCTCTTATGTAGTTTTGGTGCCATGCTGAAATATATCGTTTTATTTGGAAAACCATTCTTACGGATTAGGTGAGGGTGTTTTCTAACTAGTTTGTGCTTCTATCTTACATTCATTAGATATTAAAAAAACAATATATGTAAACATAGTATGGTTACCATGCAGCTGGGAACAATATCTCCTGTAAAATTAACCACATTTTGGTCCATATACATTTTTGATATCATGCTATTTTTATATTTTGGGGGGTTAGATTAAACTTTCACGATATCTTTTTATTTTTTTATTTTTACTATCCTTCTAATGTTACGAATGTCTTTCAAAATATTAACATTATTATTTCAGCACATTAACAAAAAATATATAAATACCCAACATTTTATTTTTTTTACTAAAACAACAAATTGTTAGGTGAAAGTACAGTTTATTATGAATTTTTCGTATCGTACTGAAATAATAGCTTTTTATTTTTTATTTTTTACATTGGCGAGGGGAGAGTGTTTTGTAACTATACTGTGCTTTCAGGTACAGCTAAAAATTTATTATTAAACAATAAGATAGCGTGAAATTATATAAAAAATGCAGATTTGCTGTGTAGTTGTACAAATAGCCTCCAACCCTGTTATCAAAAAAGGGACACGCTGAGTCGATACCGGTGTACATATATCGTAAACAGAAAGTGTGTTTATTGTTTTGAAAATATAATCCTGTGATTAAAATTTAATTAACATTAACAATGTCGTTTAACAATAAAAACATTAAACAATATGAATAAAATGTTGGTTTTGTTCTCGAGAAGAATTAATGAAAGATGAAGTTAAACATTAAATTATTGTGGAGACGCATCCTATGCATCCGAGTACAATATAAAATGTAAAATCAAACCAAAATCTTATTTTTTATTGTTTAATGTTTTAAATATTAAATTATAAAATAAAATTTTACATTATAAAATAAAACACATTTAATCATTTTAAAAATTCATTTTTCATTTCTGTTTTATTTGTTAAACAACGTATCATTTGTATTGTTTAATGTTTTAAATGTTTAATTATAAAACAATAATAAATTGTAAAATTAAACACATTCAATCCTTTTATTTGTTAAACAATGTGGTTAATCTAAAATAAATTATACGTAAAAAAACTTCTTGATATATGCCACAAAAATATATATTTATATTGTGACATTATATATCAGTCGATTGTTGGGGTTTTGCTTTTTTACCATAACTTGTAAGGTTAAAGCTTTCTTTTTTTCTCAGAAAACTTTTAAGAGTGAAAATACACTTTTTTTTACAAGAGGTTGATTTTTATAAAAAATATGAATGTTTTCCTTCATTAAAGAAATTTTTATGTGACATACAAATACGTTTCTACAAAGAAAGCCGTTATTTTCTTTAGCCATTCTTACCATGGGGAGGGGATGGTGTTTGGTAACTATTCTCTGCTTATAACTAACAATTTATTAGAAAAAACAAAAAGTCTTAGCGTGGGGAGAACTGTGGTATTCACTCCAAAAGCGATTTTTAATATGGCATTCTTAATATGATGATTTTGCCATTACTCCAAATTGAGCCACAGCAACGCGTGACAGGGTACACCAGGTATATATATATATATATATATATATATATATATATATATATATATATATATATATATTACTAAATAGGAATTGTAAGGTCGAATGTGTAGCCTATAAAGCAACTATGCACCCGGAAAAAACTAAAATGGCAAGATATACATCGGTATACCAGCGGGCAGGTGGAAACGATTCTATGTTTGCAGAATTTATTACTAGTAAGATTAGTGTTTTAAGGTGTTCTTAAATTAATGTAGAAGTATAAATTGTAGATTCGGATCTATCGATTACGAAGGACGTTGGAATATGCACAAAGAGAGAATGATACACTATTGTCTTTTTACTATAGCTTTTAACGTATATAGTATTTGATGTAAGAAATTTTATTTCAGATAATTTAAAATTAACTAGCAGAGAGGAATGAACGAATGAAAGGCCAACTTACCTGTTATGACAAACAACAGCTGTCTTTTTTCTCCGTTGCAACATCATTGTGTCATTTTTCATCAAGGCGTAGTCTGGAAGGTGATGCATCGTAAGAAGTATTAGTTAATTCTTTACTGAGCAGAGTTTGAATGTTCTTGTAAAAAATGACACATTTATTTATGATACCAGTAGAGTTGGCAGTTGGTTCCACCGAATAGTAATTAGGATATCAACATTATTAATTAATTTAAAGGAAACGATATTACGTTAAGGAAGGAAACCTAATAAGTTAAGTAGCATACCGTTTCAGAGGAAAGAAGAAATGGCTTCAATCGCCCTTAAATTAGTCCGTCATGAAAAAAGGAGAGACGAAAACCCCGCCTATCCTTTTAGAAAAATATACGCGTACGGTAGCGTTTCAGGCGAGGTTTAAATTTAAATCACCCAATCAAAAAAGCTAAAATATGACATTAAATTCTTATTACCTATTGAAAAATAGCATTTAAATCATGCAATTTCTAACATTGATTGCGCATGAACGATTATGCATAGACATGCTCTCAGGTATGGTAAATCGTAGGTGCTTATGTATGTATTTCCATATATATATATATATATATATATATATATATATATATATATATGCATGTATTCTTATTCATTTGTTTATTTGTTTACTTTGTATATATATTTTTATACCAACACACTCACACACACGCGCACACACATATACATGTATATATATATATATGTGTGTGTGTGTACGTGTGTATGTATGCATGTTTATACATCAATTATATAAACAAATTTACAAATTCGCGACATTGGACATAATAATGTCTCAAATAGAAGGTAGGTTAAACCCACAAGTCCTCGATAGATGACTTAATAAATCGTTAATTTTCTAACGTAGAAATATGCCATTTTCGGACTTTAAGATTTTAATCAACTACATGTCCGAAACATTAGCATGCTAATTGTTACGACCTTGCAAATTTGTTTAAATTAATAAAGATATATCTTGACATTCTTTTAATGGGCAATCTTAATAACCTCGTTAAATTCATTAGTTTTTTTTCCTTGAATACCTTTAACTTATGATATATATATATATATATGTATATATGTATATATATAATATGTGCGTGCGTGTGTGTATAATGTAGCTTATATGAGTTTCGTATGAGGCTATAAGCTTGCATTTTACGTGTGTGTAGGTAGAAATGTGTACCACACGAAATGGTGTAGAGAAACTGCATTGAAACTTTTATGAGTGTAGATACAGAGATATACACATGCTACTGTAGATATATTGATATATGCATATATAGATATATAGATATATTGATATATACATATATAGATATATACATATATAGATATATGCATATATAGATATATACATATATAGATATATACATATATAGATATATACATATATAGATATATACATAAGTGCAGGTGTGTACATATAAAGTAATATACGTCTATGTATGTTTATGGAGACGTGTGTATTTTTGTACACATGAAGAAAAGGGAGACATTGCTCAAAGCCTACCACTAATCGTCAGTTGGGGTCAGATTGGGGAATTCTATTATAAATTAAAGTTTAAATCCTAGAAATGTGCCCTGAAATTAGAATTGATCTTAAAGTCGTTAGAACCATACAGACACTAGAAAGGATACGATGTGGCAGGGCGATAATCGCATTTTATTCTCCGCTTAATCGTTTATCTCTTAGTACGCCTTTCTGTCGCCGATCCCTTCTTTCTCTTGTCAACTTGAATTCTGGCTCTCTTCCTACTTCTGGATTTATTTCTGTACTTCTTCCTTATTTTATAATAAATACGCACATCGGTTGTGAGTTTCTGTTGTGGGTCTCTGACAACATATCCATCATGAAGCTTAAAAAACTGGGATCGCAACTAGCTCTTATGTTTTGACAACTGTTTAAGCGTTGCTTGACATTGAACTGTTTTCTGACAGGTTGGAAACCTTAACAATCTGCCCAATATAAAAAAAAACGATGAAATAGCTTATACTATCTGAATACAGATTTATCTATCTCCTGTGCACTATGAATAGGTTGATATGATTAAGTTGCTTGAATTTGTAATATATAGAGAAGTTAAACAACTTTATCAGCTACAAGCAATATAGTTACCGGTCTGCAAGTAGCTTATGTACTGATGGTAATATCAATCAGAATAGGTGAACATTTTGATTATTGTTTCATTTCTCTTGCCTTTTGGAAGCCCCCTTTTTGACAAACTTCTGAGACTCATTTCTACTCCTGACCTTTAATAGATCTACATCAGGTCCATTAACAAAATCACTGGAATCATTGTTTGATAATTCTAGTATACTAGAAGTTATCTCACTCTATCTAATGCTAACACTATCTTATTTAAACAAGTATGTCCTTACATGGAGTACTGTGGACCAGTCTCTAGTGTACATTCCTGCCTGAACAAAATAAAAAAACGTCTTCAAAATCTAGTAGAAGAGAATCTTTTCCCCTCCCTACTCTTCTTTTTTCTTACGAAAAAAGATATTGCAAGTCTAATTCTACTCTATCGTTACTTTCACAGTAGGTACTCGACTAAGCTTCAAGAAATGATCGCCCTGTAAAACCGTCTGACAGAAAGTATTAAGTGGGCGATCTCAAAGGTTTAAATTGTTCATTCTGTCAGTAAGAAAAGGATTCTCGGAATTTTTTCATCGAACTCTATTAATATTTAACAGTATTGTCCTTATTTACTAGTAAAAAATAATTCACTTATAAAAGTAATGTTATTTGAAGACATCGAGTGAGCTGAAGTTAGTGTTTTCTCAAAGTAGGTTAGTTAAGTGTCTTTCGTGTATTCAAATTTGTAATTGAAAGATCGAACCGAGTGTCCAACTTAAATATTTTATGAAATATCCTTACTATTACGTATATATATATTATGATTATTTTTTATTGAATTTTGTATGTACAGTTTTCTATGTTGTTTTGCATTTGCTTTTAGAACACGAATCTTTTTGATAAACTTGCCTTAATTTCCACAGGTTTTATATCGAAAAAGGGCAAAATCATTTCCAGTGTAATTCTTTACACCAGGGCTAATTATCTTTGGTTTTGTATGGTCTGCTCGTTTTGAAAGCTGAGTATACGTTTTCTTTTACTCCTTTTTAAGGTGGGGGTAATATTCGATTCATACTGATAATGTGGTAAACATAATACTTTCTCAGGAGATAAATTTTTAGAAGTTTACTTTCTTGACGTATGCTACATCCGTGTCTTCTATGTTTTAGAATCGCTTCTAATGCTAAAAACACTATCACAATCCTTCGCAAGTTTCGGTAGAGTTAGATTAAGTTAACTTTCAACTATTGCTAATAGTCTTCGGCTGACACTAATCACTTAAACGGAAACGATACATTTAAAACCATCTGTCGACAATTAAGATTTTCGATCAGATTACAGTGCATGTTTACGATTGTCACGAACGTTAAATGATCTCCATCGTCTTGCTTAGGTATATTCAACTTTTTATGAAAAAATGACGTATTGAGGTTGACAGGTTCTGATAGTAACTTCACGATTTCTGGGAACTTTAGATCGTTTATTTTGCGTCGAATGTACTCAACGGATCTGCTGTGTTCCGCTGTTCTAACTTTTGTAAGAGAAGATTTTTCGCATCAGGCCAGGCTTCGTAACCGATGTTAGAAAGGTCCTCATACTTTGCCGTAGAAATCATCGAACGTCTTCGAGAAGGCAAGTAAAAATATCTCCATAGTGGTCCATCACCAGTTTTTCGAAAACAGTGTATTAGTTACAGTTTAGTGTGCATAAGTCTAACGTTTAAAAAGTATATTTCTATTTTGTTGTTTATATTGAAGGTGTTCCAATTTCTCGATCAACCTTTCTTCAATTTTCTGTTGTTTTTTCTCACGTTTTTGTTGTTGTCGGATCTGTTGTTTTATGTTTATTTCTTGGAGTTTCATTTTAAAGTGTCGGGTGAAATACGTGGTCTTTCGTCGGTCCAGATGTGTGTATTGTAGAAAAAAATTATTGAAAAATATATATAAATTTAAACTTTACCTCAAAATATAAATTCGTTTTACTTAATATTTTTTTCCAAAAATATATTATTAAAGTTCTATTTAAAATTATATTTTAAAGTAAAATTGGAATTTACATTTTAAAGTAAATATGAAACTTTCTAAAAGAAAAAATAATTATGACGAGCATCGCGAATGAAATCATAACAACGCTACCTGAAATCAAATAGCAAGATGTTAAACGTAGAAACATAATAGAGAAAGAGAAAAGTTACCGTGATTTTTAATTTTTACTAACTTCGTGAAGAAAAGTTTATAAGAAGCAAATAGTAACAAAAAAGTAAATTCTTTATTACTAAGTTATTTTTAAATGTAGTTTCCGGGTGTTTTATGTCAAATGAATACTTTTTAGCAAATGTTTTCAAGGTAAGTTTCAAATGTTAATTTTGTTTTTCTTAATTATTTAATATTTTCTCATATTTTTATTTTAAAGTCAGTATTTAGTTAAATTTGAAAAAAAAATATTGTGTTTTTTTTCTCGAAATCGCCTTCCCAAAACCAGAAGTTAAAAAGCAGTTAAACAGAAAACTTACTACATAAATCGATTAAGTAAAAAAAAAGTTGAATACATTCTATTCAAAACACATTAGTCAACAAAATTCAAGATGAGTCAACAAAATTCAAGATGAGTCAACAAAATTCCAGCAAAGTATAAAAAATAAGAAAACGAGAAAATGAAAATAAAATATCGAGAATACCGAACAACACAGAATAATACCCAGCGTTCCGGGTGAAACAGGCGTAAACAGAGGCCAAATAGAGTCTAGCATATATGGCCAGAGACTGATCCCTTTCTAATTGCAGATGAAACTGACGGTACCGTTTTTTCTAGTTTTCTATAACACATATATAAACAAATATTAGTTACTTTTATTGATTTTTCTTTGTAATTTAAAACATTGCTGGGGTTCTCTTCGACAACCTTTACACACACGCACACACACACACACACGCACACACACACATATATATATATATATATATATATATATATATATATATAATTGTATATTTGGTCAGCATTCTCTCCTTAATGCACGTTTCATTGAAGAGCAGAGACAACTCTTGTTTGTTTCTCTTATAATCATTTCTTTTCCTTTTTGACGGATTGGTTTCCGACCATTCTGCTCGAGTGTAAAAGGAAATTTGCCGTATTCGAGAACGTTTTCGTTCACTATAAGACGTCCGCAGGCAAGTGATTAAAAATAATAAAAAATAAGATAATTAATTGAATGCAAAGATGATTAAGGTCTTTTAAAATCGTTTATAATATTTAATACCATTGAAACGAACCATCTGCTTCATATTGAGCTTGATGTCTATATTCACCTATAATTTCATTTGATTTAATGGAGCCGATATGTGCAT
This sequence comes from Euprymna scolopes, assembly GCF_053919585.1. Lineage (NCBI taxonomy): Eukaryota > Metazoa > Mollusca > Cephalopoda > Sepiida > Sepiolidae > Euprymna > Euprymna scolopes. The sequence continues at coordinate 12,563,715 of NC_136486.1, forward strand.
TGTTGGTTGTGAGTAATTTAATATTTATTTTTAGTTGTTCGGTAGGGTTTCTTTTTATTTTTAATTATTTAGCCGTATCAGATAGAATTTCTTCTAATTTGTTTATATATAGTTCGGTGGGAATTATGATAAATGTATTGGATTTATTGGCGCGTATAATGGTTAAGTATAATGAAATGTTGTTCCAAAACAATAATAAAATGCTGATTGTGACGTACGACACTTTTAACAAGCCTAATAACCACAGCCAGCTTATAAAAGTTCATTTATTTCTACCTTGTCCAACATCTAATTTTTGCTCTCAAAGGTTCATTTCATTATGCGATGTGCCGTCCAAATGTCTTTCAGTTTGATAACGCAATTGCCAATCTATCCGAGAATTGTTGGCTATAGTCCAAGGATTCAATTTGTAGCTCGTAAGATTGAACCTTTTTGGGCGTGTCTCGGGCCTCGTATGGACTTGGATAAATCACCTTCAGTCACTCCCACTTATTACTACGGGCATTTTATGACATTAACATAAAATGAAAAAATTAAAAAAAAAAACGTTGTACGGTATATATTTCTAAACCAAACAAAACCAAAACAGCTAACCTTTGAACGTACAAAGGAATCAGTCTGTTTTAGGATAAATTTTCTATTAATAATAAAATAATTAGCAGTACCCGTGAAAATTCCACAGTAATTGAAAACATCAACCCTCGCATCAGCAAACGCCTTCTTATTACATAAGAAAACAATTAAAATGAGGCTGCCATTCAATAGAATAATCCGTGGAATATTAGTTCAGATCAGACCGTTAATTAAAACGAAATTCTGGTAGACAAATATGGAGAACTACTTGAGAATATAACAAGAAATAGAACTACAGTGAAATATCTATTATTAAAGTGACTTGTTAACTAGTAATAGTTATGTCACTATCTTTTCTACATAATCTGATAATTTAGCATGTAAATAATATAAGTTGATAAATACATGTTACATCTCAACATTTGGTAAGAAAATGAAGTCAATTTGCAATGAGCTTTAATGAACGAATGAATCAGAATGTAGGATGATTGAGGGGGTTTGGTTAAAGAATAAAAAAGGTATGGATTATATGGATCCACTTTAAATATATTTCATTTTTTTTTTATTTCATTATGAAATTTAATCTCTGAATTTGTTAGAGGTGTATTCATTATTATCAAAGTTATTTGAACTTCTAATCACATGTTTATTGTTATTTTTGTTATAGATATTGATTGTTGGACTTTTTGTAAGATGAGTCTTTTTTTTGTTATTATTCAAATTAATACTTTTTTTTGATTGATATTTTGAAGATGATTATTTTTCATCTGATTTGCAGAATGTGTATTCAATAGACACCAACTTTTTATACTGTAAATATATGTTTGTAAAGATCTTCTACATAGATATTCTAAATGCATTACCTCCACACAACTAATAATGATTCGGAAATGAAAACATTTTCTCTTTCATCCCTATATATGATAAAAGTGGCAAGGTTTTTTCCCCTCTGGACCAAAATAACATAAGTTTACAACAACCGATGGTACATACAAATGTATTATGTTTACACTATAGCCATTACCTTATTTAACTATAGACCGAAATTTTGAACACATGTAATGTTTCGTAATATCAAAACATTAGATTTAATCCTAGGAGCGACATCATCAACATCGTTATAACCTTCATCAAGTACTCCCACCATCACTTACTTACACCGCGTATTTATACTTACAGGGAACTAAAATTAAGACCTTTTCCTACGTAACTGATCTATTAACTATTTGACAGGATTTACTTTCCGTTCTTCCAAACTAAAAATACTAACGTCTCCCAATACCTCTTCCTCACATTCTGATTGGCTGAGACGATCCATTCCCTAATTCATGGATTATTGCAATGGAAATATTCCCTTTAAGTAATGACCACTACGCCAACTTAATGTCCTCTATTACCGATGCATATATATGGTTACATTTTAGCCAACTATCGTAATGCAACAGTTTGCTTTATTTTCTTCTGGGTTTAGTAAGACAGTTGTATCATTGCCACACTGATGCTTCTTTGTAAGCATGAAACATATATGTATGCATATGAAAAATGTATTACAATTTATTAAAAATATTTTTTAAATTAAGTGGCATATATCATCTAAAAATAGCGTGAATGTTATTTTCTAATATAGATAGAAGACACGTGACTCAAATAAACCAGTGAACTGATGAAGTTTACTGTATTCATACTAGATATAAATAATTTCTTTCTTTCATAGTTTGCCTATGGTTTATCAATAAAGATGCTGGATATATTACTCAAATTCAGAGCATAAAGCTTTAATCGATGGAATAGTTATATATAGCCACACAGATAAACTTTAGTCAATCTTACACATATATTAGTATTTATTAAAAAATGAATAATTATATATATATGCGCATATATATATGTATATATATACTTCTCTTTTATACACGAGTTTGCATTAATATATGTGTTTCATATTCACTTATAATCATCTGTGTGGCTTTTACAACTGCGCTGCTTATTGAACAGTTTTAACTATGTTTCCTCAAACTCTAATATTCTTGAAACATTTGTACACCGTAATAGTTATGTAAATTATAGGAAAACAAACTTTACTTTATGTAGGAACATACTTAACGCCAAAAAACTATCAAAGACAAAACACGGGAGCAATATTGCTTGATAATAAATTTCAAATCCCCTACATTAAGAAGCTTTAATTATTATATTTTATAAATTAATAATTATCATACTCACTCATACACATATTTCTTTGATAAATGTACCTGGCTAAATTTTTGTGAAGTAAAATATGTTGGATAGATTTTGGATAGATTTCAATTCGAAGTCAGATCCTGCGACCGCTGATACATTTATAGTAGGCCACATTAGTGATTGCAGGTTAAGGTGAAACATATACGTATTTGGTTAACAAGAATAATTATTATCAATAATTATATAAAACTTTCTGAAAATATTTTTTTATCTACTGAAAAAATATTTAAAAAATCAGTGCAATATTGATAATGACCCGATCGATATTAAAGCCAATATTAGCTTTTCAACTTTATATAAATTTCATTAAATCAAACCACAAACTGTAATTTTAAAACTGGGACAATTCTCACGCAAGACCTATAGATATATGACACCAAGATATTCAATGTTTAGCTATATGCAAAATTCCATTGGATTTACGGATAACCAATTTTACTAGTAGGATATAATAATTCCTGTAATACATTGCTACATATAAATTTTCGTGTTGAATATCTTTAGTCATCTGTATATATTGTACATATTCTTTAGACATTATTCCTCTAAAACTATGTACACTCGTGAACAAAAAAAATGGGCCATGATTAAAATTGGAACAAAAAAAAATGGGTCATGATTGAAATTGGAAAGAAAACAATTTTTAAAATTTTTATCGCTTGTTTGCTAATAATTAGCTGTTATTTAGTATTTTTCAGGTTATTAGTATTAAAGATGAGTCCAAGAAAAGTAAGACGACGTCTTGACGAAAAATTTAAAAACCGAATTGCAGGATTACGACAGGCAAATTTGACTTACAAGCAGATTTTCGACATTTTGAAAGAAGAAAAGGTGGCAACATCTCTTTCAGCTGTGAAGAGAATTGGGCAAAGGTTCGAAATTGAAGGCACAGTGAGCAGGAAAGTTGGTTCTGGTCGCCCGAGAGCATCCACAATGAAGGACGATCACAGGCTTAAAATGACCGTTTTGAAGGATCGCAAAAAACGTATGTTGACCATAGCAAACAATGCGAAACAGCAAAAGGAAATTCCCTTTCTAGAGTGACAATATCCAGAAGGATGAAGGAAATGGGATTTTCATCAAAAAGATGTGCAAAACAACCTTTGTTAACTAAGAAGAACATCAGCGACAGAAAGACATTTGCATCATGTTATGGTACGAAAGATGCAGATTGGTTTAGAAATGTTTTCTAGTCGGACGAATCAAGATTTTGCCTTGCCAGTGATGCCCCTGAACGTTGCATCCGAAAATCCGGAGAAAGATTCAACAACACGTAACCTTCTATGATAAAACCTACAGTAGACTGGCATCAGAAATATCGTAACTAAGAATATTACAATTCAATACCTTAACAACTGCACACGAAGACTAACATTACTATAAGGCATATTAATAAAAAATCTACAGTCCCTTATTCATTGGATCTCATTGTATACTGGGACATATATATATATATATATATATATATATATATATATATATATATATATATATATATATATATATATACTAGCTGTATTCCATAACTAACAAGAAATTAAATAAAATTATATATATTTAATAAAAATGACATTGTCTGTTTCTGTGTCCGTCTGTGTGTGTGCATTTTCCTACACAACGACTCTGTCAATTTTCAGTCTAAAACCTCGAAATTTGACATAAGAGCTATTGTGATTTAGAAATACCGTTTTAATCCGTTTTCGGCCAGAAATTTGGCTGTCAAAGTTTAGCGATTTGACCTTTGAAAACTCTATCTAACTACTTCCCCAATTTTGGGTCTAAACACTGGAAATTTTAGATATAGGCTTCTTGGATATGGCTCTAACATTTTAATTTGATTTGAACCAAAAACAATAAATGTTCAGTAATAAAAATTGGGATCAAATTTTTAAAAAAGTGTATCCCTAAGCCAATTCTTGGTCTAAACATTTGAAATTTTACATAAAATGTATTCCGACATAGCGCAAACTTTTTAATCGGGTTTTGACCGAGAATTTGGTTGCCAAGGACAAAGTTCAAACGATTTAACCGTTGCGGTCTATAACAAACTAAAGCCAATTTTGGGTCTAAATATTTGCAATTTTATATAAATGGTACCCAGGCATGCAGCAAGGTTTTAATCAGTTTTTGGCGAAACCTTACTGCCAAGAGGGCAAAGTTAAAGAGTTGATCTTTGAGGACTCTATCAAACTCCTCCGCCAATGTTGGGTTTAAACACTTGAAATTTTAGACATTGGTTACCTCACATAGGTCAAACTTTTTAATTATATATATATATATATATATATATATATATATATATATATAATTCTTCGTTCGTTCAAAGTCGATAAAACCATATTTTTACATTACTAATTTAATTGAAATTTTCAGAAAATTTATCTGTAAAGTCAAGGAATGCTTGCATATTATTAAAATAAATTCGCAAACTATCAAGATATATTAAATAAAATAAAAATATTTTTCGTAAATGCAGAACTATGTTCCATTTTATTTCCTGTTTGCAATCAATTCACGAGGATTTGACGGTTTCGAATTTCGAATTAAAAATGTAATTCCTGGTTCGTTCGTTATCAATAAAACCATATTTGTACATTACCAATTTATTTAAAATTTGGAGACAGTCTATATGTTAATTAAATAAATTAAAATCGCAACTTATAAAAATATATTAAATAAAAAAAAAATATTTGTCTTAAATGCGGTCCTGTGTTCCAATTTTATTTCCGGTAGAATGCACGTTGAAATGAATTCACTACAATATGACGGTTTCGAATTACAACATCATTGTTACGTCGCTAAGTATAATAAGGCATCTCTTATTTTCACATTTTTTATGGCACTTGTTTATATTCCAAAATTTTTGTCCAAATATATTTGGACACAAAGAAAACTACAGAACCACATAGAAAGCTAAATTGACCTTAATTGACATTACAACTCTCGATAGGCCAATAAATTGAGAAATAAATAAAACAAATATCTTTTTCATATATCTTTTTTTCAGATTCCTCATTAAAAAATAAGCAAAAGAATATTTTAAGCAAAAAAATATTTCCAAATCTATTTGGACAAACGAAGTACAGATCGACGTATAATTCACTATACAACTTAATTAAAAAATAAGCACAAAACATTATTTCTACACATTGGGCTTATTTAACCATCTGTCGATAGGATAATTATTTGAGAAAACAATCGAGACAATATTTTTCAGACTTCTTTTTTCAGATCCCTTAATTGGAAATTAGGAGAAAAAACAGTTAAAAGAAATGATTATTTCTCCAAAACTATTTTTACGCAAGGAAAATTACAGTACTACATACAAAAAAAGGAATTGTTCTTATTTACCATACAACACAATTAAAAATAAGCACAAAATATATTAAAAATATAGCTCCAAGTCTATTTTGAAGCAAAGAAAAGATATAGAAAAATTATTTCCAAATCTATTTGGACAAAAGAAGTACAGACCTTCATAAAAAATTGGCCTTAATTCACAGTACAGCTCAATTTAAAATAAGCACAACAAAATTTATTTCTCAACATTGTGCTTATTTGACCATACATCTGTCGATAGACTAATTATTTCAGTAAACAATCAAGCAAATATTTTTTCATACTTCTCTTTTTTCAGATTCCTCAATTGAAAATAAACAAAAAAAAATACAAAAAAATCATTATTTCTACAAATCTATTTTGACGCAAGAGAAAACCACAGGACTACAAACAATGAAAAAGAAATTGCTCTTAATAATTGACCATATGGCTCAATTAACAATAAGAATAGAAATTTCTTTTTGCAGATTCCTCAATTGAAAATAAGCAAAAAGAAAATTACAAAAAATCATTATTTCTACAAATCTATGTTTACGCAAGGAAAACCACAGGACTACAAACAAAGAAAAAAAATTGCTCTAAATTGACCATACAGATCAATTAACAATAAGCAAAAAGAAAAAAGAAACAAATTAAATAAAAACATAGCTCCAAATCTATTTTGAAGCAAAGAAAGTATTTTCAGATTCCTCAAATGAAAATAAGCAAAAAATATATTTCTACAAATCTATTTGGACGCAAGGAAAAGTACTGAACCATATGAAAAAATGGCCTTAATTGACCATACAGCTGTCGATAGGTAAATAAATTGAGAAATCAATCAAGCCAATACTTTTTTCAGGCTTCTCTTTTTTAATATTCTTCAATTAAAAATAAACAACAAAACACTTTTTTAAAATATATTTCTCCAAAAATATTTGCCCGCAAATACAAGTACAAAACTACATAAAAAGTGGCCTTATTTTACGATACAGCTGTCGACAGGCCAATACATCGAGAAAAAATCATACAAATATCTTTTTCAGATTTCTCTATTTCCAGATTCCTCAATTAAAAATAAGCAAAAAGAAAATTTAGGAAAAAATTATTTCCAAATCTATTTGGACACAAGAAGTACAGAACTACATATAAAATAATTGGCCTTATTTGATCGTACAGCGCAATTAAAAATAAGCACAAAAAGAAATTTAAAAAAATTATTTCTACACCTTGTCCTTATTTAACCATACAGCTGTCGATAGGCTCATTATTTCAGAAAAAAATCAAGCAAATATTGTTCAGACTTCTCTTTTTTTCAGATTCCTCAATTGAAAAACAAAAATTACAATAAATAATTATTTCTCCAAATCTATTTTGACGCAAGAAAAATTACAGGACTACATAAAAAAAGGAATTGCTCTAAATTGACCATACAGCTACATTAAAAATAAGCACAAAATATATATTAAGAAAATATTACTCCAAATCTACTTAGAAGCAAAGAAAAGTTTTTCAGGTTCCTCAATTGAAAATAAGCAAAAAAAAAAATTATTTCTTAAAATTTATTTGGACGCAATGACAAATACTGAACTATATACAAAAAATTGGCTTTAATTGACCATACAGCTGTCGATAGACCCATTAAAATTAAGGAACGATCAAATCTTTTTTACAGATTCCTCTTTTCCAAAATCATTTATCCTGTTCCTTATTTTAAAAAAGTCCACTTTTACTAAACGTTATTATTAATTTCGCTATAGTTCTTTTCCTTAAAATGACACTCAGAAGATCAAGCATAGGTCGTCAGACTCGCAATGCAGAAGCACTGCGACGATTACTTGCCACTCAAAGGCCTGAACAACGGGTATATTCGAACCAAAATAGTAGACTAAAGATGATTCAAGTACGTGCCAAGGAAACAGCAGATCAACGTGCAGCCAGACTTAAGGAGGCACGGTTGCGTGTACAGCAATCCCGTAATGCGTCTAGATCTGTTTCTTTCACAACGTAATGAGGCTGAGACATGACGAAAGATGTCAACGAGAAAATGCAGATCAGCGTCAAACACGACTCCATGCTCAACAATACTTGGATTGGGATCGCCTACGATTTCACTACAACCCTAATGAGGATTATAGTTTGAGCCACCATCTTATCATAGGCACTATCACTGAAGTGTGTCCCTATTGCAAGGCTCTTAAATCTAAGGGAGAAACTAAAGGAATGTTCAATTAAACTACCTCAGCTGTAAGATCCACCAGAACCATTAAGATCTTTGATTGCTGGATATACTGCTGAATCTAAGCATGTTTTATCAAACATCAGGAAATACAACTCATGCTTCCAAATTACGTCGTACGCAGCAGACACCATTACAACTCAATTCATGCCAACTTTTAAAGTAAAAGGAGAAATTTACCATAAAGTTGGATCTCTGCTTCCATACCCAGATGGTCAACATAAATTCCTACAAATGTATTTCATCGGTGATAACAATGATGAACTGAATGCACGCTGTGGAATTTCAACCATTATAAGACGGCCCATTGTTTTCCAACTGCAAGACATGCTCCATACTAAAAATAATTTAGTGCTTTTATTTAAAACTGCAATTGAAATGATGCCATCGGATACACACAAGATTGTTATTCATGCTGACAAAACGCCTACTCGAGCACACGTGCGAAGATTCAATGCTGCAACTATAGATGAAGTTGCAATTGTTATAGTTGGAGATCAATTTCAACCGAGGGATATTGTTCTTCATAGGATGAATGATCAATTGACAAACATTGCTGAAACACATCGATGCTACGATGCCCTGCAATAGGCAATCATTTTTTGGGATGGTGCTGATGGATATCATTTCCATATTAACATGATAAATCCAGTTAGTGGCGAAGAAACAAATAAGAAATGCAGCGCAATGAACTATTAATCGTACCGATTAATGATTCGAGAGAACGAAAACAATCACATTCTGAAATGCCGCCAATTATTCCACCAATACATTGTAGACATGTATGCAAAAATTGAAACCGAACGTTTGCTATTCATCCATTTGAATAAGTCCAAACTTCGTTCTGAAGAATATGTTCATTTACGTGATGCAGTTGTTAATGATGGTAATACACCCAACGTTGAGAACTAACAATTTTGCCATCTTCATATTTGAGCAGTCCACGTCATATGCATGAGTACACTCAAGACGCATTTGCATATGTTCGTCAGTATGGCCGTCCTTACCTATTCATTACATTTACATGCAACCCAGCTTGGAATGAAATACAGCAACTCTGACTTCCTGGGCAATCATCGATAGATAGGCATGATATTACAGCGCCTGTTTTCAAACAAACGCTTAACTCACTAATAGAGTTCATTGTAAAGCATAAAGTGTTTGGACCTGGGTGCTACTGAATGTATTCAGTTGAATGGCAAAAAAGAGGATTACCACACTCCCACATACTTATCTGGCTCTACAACAAACTCAATCCCGGCGAAATCGACAATCTAATATCTGCTGAAATAGCTGATGCTGACATTGATAAAGATTTGCATGAAGTTGTCATAAAAATGTGATACATGGGCCTTGCGATATATTTAATCCAAAATCACCATGCACGATAGATGGTAAATGCTCTAAGCGATATCTCCGAGTATTAACCCACATAGTTACAGGAAATGATTGATATCCTTTATACAAAAGAAGAGCAGTAGAAGATGGCGATAAATTAGCAACCATACAAATGCGAAATGGCAATATACAAGTTGATAACCGATGGGTTGTTCCATATTCACCTTTGCTATCCAAAACTTATGAATCGCACATCAATGTGGAATACTGTAACTCTGTTAAGTCCATCAAATACATTTGTAAGTATGTGAATAAATGCAGCGATATGGCAGTTTTTGCTTTGAAAACACGGAGCAATGATCTGAATGCAAGCCTACAGATTGATTAAATCGACAGTATCCAGCTGGAAGATACATAAGCAGCAATGAAGCTGTATGTGGAATTCTTTCATTTCCAATACATGAACGAAGTTCGGCTATTGCTCATTTATCAGTACATCTAGAAAATGAACAGCGCATTTACTTTACAGCTTCATATAGCTTTGAATCCACCTGCTACAACATTAACGGTTTTCTTCATGTTATGTCAAACTGACACGTTTGCAAAAACACTCCTCTATTCGGAAGTGCCTCAGTATTACACATGGAATAAGAGTAGAAAATCATTTGAACGGCGCAAAAGAGGAGAGCAAGTCGAAGGACAACCTGGAATATTCAAAGAAAACACAATAGGCAGACTGTATACTATCCATCACAAACAAGATGAATGCTTCTTTCTTCGCATGTTGTTGGTAAATGTGTCATGTCCAACATCATTACAGCAATTAAAAATTGTCAATGGCATTACACATGCTACTTTTTGCAGTGCATGCCAGACTCTGAATTTATTGGAAAATGACGGACACATCGCATCCTAATCAAATTCGTGCATTGTTTGCTATCATCTTGACTAGTTCATTCCCTTCATCTCCTGTTGAGTTATGGGAGAAATATAAATCACGCATGGCTGAAGACATTTTTCATCAAATAAGCAATGAAAGTACAAATACCTGTCTGGATTATCCATCAGAATTCTATAATCAGGCATTGATAAGAATTGAAAATTTGTGTTTAGAAATTGCAAACAAATTCCTTAACCAATTGGGAATGACCTCACCGACTCGATCTGCTGCTGCTTTCTTTGATGTAGAATTGCGTAGGGAACAAAATTACAACACAGATGATCTTTTGTTGTATGTGCAAGCAAATATTAACAAGCTAACACCTGAGCACACAGACGTTTACAACAAAATAATGCAGACTGTAAATAATGGAGTGGGAGATGTATTTTTCTTAGATGCGCCAGGAGGAAATGGTAAAACGTTCTTAATTAAATTTATTTCGATTACAAAATGGCATAGCCTTAGCTCTTGCATCTTCTGGAATAGCTTCAACATTGCCACTTTAAACATGCAATTAATTGAAACTCCCATGTGCAATATTTCAAAAACATCAGACAGGAAAATATTGCAAAAATACAAACTTATTGTTTGGGATGAATGCACAATTGCACACAAAAATCACTGGACGCTCTTGATCGGTCATAGCAAGATTTGCGGGGAAATGATAGATTATTTGGGAATGCAGTAATATTGTTTGCTGGAGATTTCAAGCAAGCATTACCTGTAATTCCTCGATCAACATCAATAGATGAAATAAATGCTTGCCTCAAATACTCCACTTTTTGGTGAAATATTAAGCCATTAATTATGCGTATCCAGCAGCAAAATAATCAATCAACAGATATCTTTTTAAAACAATTGTTGGAAATTGGGAATGGAACGGTGCCGGCTATTCTGACTTCAGGTCGAACTTAATTGCCTCAAAACTTCTGTAATTTAGTTACATCAAAAGACGAATTAATTAAAAATGTATCTCCGGACATTCACATTAACTTTAAGAATCACAGTTGGCTGAGTGAACGAGCTATTCTTGCATCCAGGAACAAAGACATCCATGCACTCAACAATAGTATTAAGTTGAACATTCATGGTGAGTTAGTCACATACAAGTCCGTCGACACTGTTGTTGAAGCAGACGAAGCAATCAATTATCCATCAGAGTTTTTGAATTCACTAGATTTGCCAGGGATTCTACCACAAGTACTGCAATTGAAAATATGTGTACCAATTATCATGTTGCGAAATATAACCAGCCTCAGCTTTGTAATGGCACACGTCTTTCAGTAAAAAAAAATAATAATGACCAGCATCATTGAAGCAACAATTTTGACAGGGCCTTTCACAGGTGAAGATGTCCTAATTCATCGCATTCCCATGATTCCAACAGATCTGCCATTTCAATTTAGGGGATTGCCATTCCCAATTTGCTTGGCATTTGCAATCACAATCAACAAGGCACAGGGACAATCTTTAGAATTGTGTGGCTCATATTTACACACTGACTGTTTCTCACATGGGCAATTATATGTTGCATGTTCTAGAGTCAGCAAACCTGAGAATCTCTTCATCTGCTCTGAAACTGGAACTACTAAGAATATTGTGTATCCATAAGTTTTTAATCCTTCATATTAAATGGCAACTTATGGAACTAGATCCAAATGAACTCCAATGGATAATCTCCAAAATTATTATTCAATCAAGAATTTGAGAGACAAAAACATCAAATACATCCTTCACTGAAGCATATCTGTGCATGAGTTCGTCGTGGGACTTCAACCCAAAAAGATTAATAACACTTCCCTTTGTAAATAGTGGTCCTTCGTACAAGACATTAAGAAGCAACAACATGGAAACTATGTAGCATATCTATGCATGGGTTCATTATTAAATTCGGATGAGTTGCACTGATGATTTCTAATAAGAATGAAATAGATCTATGTGCAAATAAAATAGATCTATATGCAAATTTCCAAATTATTTATTGATGTTTACTACATATTTAAAAATGTTACTTGGTTCATGACGTGATGCGAAAACTGAGAGTCTACCTTATAGATTTTTTAAAAATTTGCGATATTCATTCAATTTAATCATTTCACCAAACCGAACCACAGCAACGCGTGGCCGGGTACAGTTATATATATATTTTTTTTAAAACCTTAATTTTTTTGATTCATCCAGCCTTGACAGACGTGTTTTTAACTATTCTCTCCAGTACTTTTCTTTTAATGATTTGGAATTCATTCTATTTGCGCTTTTTTCCAAGGAACTCTGCCTTTTGAATTATTTTGAACCATTTGGAATTTACCCATTGGATTGCAATTTTAAATTCGACCGTTTTGGATTTTACCATTTTTGGATTTTTACCCTTCACCGGACTGTCCATTCACGTGAAATCTTTATATTATTTTTCTTTTGCCTTCTGTTCCCCTTACCTCAACCTTTTTTTTAACCAAGTAAGATCTGTGACTTACTTGTAGTTTCATTAAATACTTTTATATGAAAAATACGATCCTGCATTTTGCTAATTCCTGCCCTCTGATGAGAAGGAGATTATTTCTTCGAAACTCTGCGGATTAAGGACTATCCACTTATCTTGTGTTTCCTTTTTAAAAATTAAATATGTTTTTAACTCTTTTTCAAAATGTCTTTTAACATGTTTTATTAATATCATTTGTTCATATATATATATATATATATATATATATATATATATATATATATATATATACTAAGCCTCAGCGTTCGTGACCAGGGGAAATGCATATTTTGAACCAAAAACCAAACGTAACACAACAGAGGGAAACAATTTGTTACAGATTTAACAATCTGTTAGCCCAGAGACCACCAATTCCAATCCAACGTATTTTTAAATCAAGAGGACAATTTGACAGACCAAAGGTTATAGAAGAATTGTATTTCTTACTTGATTATTAATAGAACGTATTAACAGAAGGGAAAGGTGGAGGAGTTTGATTGCTATTATTAAGTGAGTCGGCACAATACTAATGGTCTCCTGTAGCGGGGCGTTAGTAAATAGGCTGGAAACGTCAAATACATAAAGTTATTCGCAGAACTAGGTTGCAATTTATTTTAATTTTAAACTAACCTGCATGAATAGATAATGCAATATTTAGTGTATAGATCATAAAGTAGTTCTATAACAGTCAATAGCTACGGGGCAAGGAAGTGTTGCAGAGACGCTTTTATAGGCGAAATAGTTCTTAACGGGAGACCATTTATATATTTTAGGAAGGCCATAAAGTCTGCGCCTTAGTGAACTATAAGGCTGTTTTGTCATAGATCTCCTAGGAAAAAAATGTATATTTTATGTTATTATCTATCTGTGTGTAACGGCCTATTGATCGGACTATTGCCATCGTCCCCTAATGTATATTTATAGCCCGTGACTTATCTAGTATTCGTGGGTTCGTGTGTGTATTATATATAATTCACGTAGCATGACGACATACCTGTTTCTGCTGTTCGCTTCTGAAGGATTCGTTCACGTCTATGGGAGCTGGGTTCTGTTGTAATGAAAACGCTTCACACAAGACTATATATATATATATATATATATATATATATATATATATATATATTCTTTTTAATTCCAAAACATCCTGTCACAGCAGAACTGGAGTGAATCTTGGCTTGTTGTTTTTCTAAATCCATTTGGACCCCGTCGGCCTCTTATAGGGAGACCTGTTTAACCCATCTTCTTTGTTTTCGGCGTCTCAAAACCAACTCCCTAAACTGTAATCAGCTCATTAAAACTGAGACCCATGACACATAACTCCGGTCCTAATTCGCATACTTTCCGGTGCAAGTTGATCGGTTACCCAAGTTTTATATTTGCCACAACATTACCCTTTACCCTTTCTGCACCTGCACTCTCGCTCAATTTATTGTTTCCAATGATTCAATCTGTTGTTTACTCTGCTAGATACGTAGAGAATTAGGTAAGTAGGTTGATAGATAGATAGATAGATAGATAGATAATTACATTCACACTACGTTGGCCGGCGTTAACCAAACAAAAGTATCCATTCTCATAAGGTATTAGGTGTACCCTGTCACGTGTTGCTGCGGCTCAATTTGGTGTAATGGAAAATTCTAATAAAAAGAGAAAATGCATGTTTCTTATATTCTTAGTATAGCAATCCACTACAAAAAAGTAAAAAAAAGGCGAAAATGAAAAAAAAAATGGTACTCTTGAAGAATTGGATCCTGATTCTCAGGATTACCGTCAATCATGGCTTGGGCTCGACCAACAATCAGTGGATAAAGCTGAACGTAACAAAAATGTTGAGACGCTAAATGCGTTTTCTTTTTTTGTTGTTGTTTTCTATATACAAAAATGTGAGTTAGTAATTAATATTTGAGTGATGGGGGTTACTATACACAGATTCGAAAAAGTTGTCCAAAAACAAATAAATGAAAGCAAAAGTATAGTAAGTTATGTTTCTACCTAACTGGAGGATTGTTTAGTGTTTTTTATGTAATGTAAAATGTTTAATCGACTGGATAAGCAGAAATCGTTGCAGACTCTGTTGAATACGTTAAGTTATGGAAAGTACGTTGAAAACTAAAAACTATACAATACAGTGTCAAAACCCCACCGAATATATGTTCCATGACATAGGCTGACATAATCGGTTGGTTTGTGACAGTATTTTATATAGTTATTTAGTTTTAACTCACTTTCTCAAACTTAACGTATCAACAGTGTCCGCCACTGTATCTTTCAAATACACCGATGAACACTGTTTTTCGAACCGACTAAACGTTACATGAAATGAAAAGGGTTTGTATTACTAAACACAGATACAAAGAAGTTGTCAAAAAATAAGTATATATAAATAAATGTTATCAAAGGCAGGAAAAGTAAATGTTCTACCTAACTGGATAACATGCGGTGTTTATCGGTATATTTTAAAAATACAAATGGCGGCAGACTGTATCGAACACGTTAAGTTTGGGGAAATTTTGGAAAAATGAGTTTAAACTAAAAAACTATACAAAATACTGTTAGGAATTCACTCAATATATGTTACTGTGACGAAGGCTGACATATAATCAGTGGTTTTAAACTTTTGCTCGATACAGGTGACGACTTTTAAGAGTCCCTTTTAGTGATTACCTGGTTTGAGGATATTTTACAACTAAACGGCAATCTGCCCAAAAAATCCGGTATTATTTTACTTTAAGGCCCATCTCATGTTCGTATATAACGAAATATTTTATTGTACATTTCAGTGTACTAAAAACGAATCTGCAAACCGTTTCCGTCGCAAAAAGAAAGTTTTCATGATATGAAGAAATTAACTTTTCGAAAAGTGGGCGATCACTTTTCAATGTAAATTTAACTTAGAATGAGCACCCACTTTGTGGCCACCTGAGAGAGGGGCATTTTCCTGTAATTTTAAAGGATTTTACAAGGGTAGAAAGAAAGCCCCCCCCCCCAAAAAAAATCGTGGCTACAAAGACGGTGATCATTTTACGTTAAATTATTATGGAAAAGTGATCCTTCACATTTTAAAACTAACATTTCTTTGTATCTTGGAAAGTACTCGTTTGCCTTAATAATAAACGTTATTTTCATTTTCAGCGACCCCGAAAACCTATAAGAGTGGTAATTTTAAAGGAATTTTCGAGAGTGGAGTAACTCTTCATATTAACCTTCCTTTTTTTCCAATAACATAAGAAATTAAGAACTAGACACATTTATTTTAGGTAGGCTTCGCCAAGAAAGCTTTTAAAAATAAAAAAAAAATTAAGATAAACAAGTGGTGCTAGTGCACTTACCGATCCGCGCTATTTTAAGTCTGCTGGTGGCTTTAGAACTCAACGGCCACCCCAAAAAGTATTTTGACGAACGTGAGACGGGCCTTATTGGAAAATTTTATAAAAATTCCAGGATTCTTTTTTTTTTCAATAACATAAGAAAGTAAGAATTAGACAAATGTATTTTAGGTAGGCTTCGCCAGGAAAGCTTTTAAAAATAAAAATTAAGATAAACAAATGGTGCTAGTGCACTTACCGATCCGCGCTATTTTTTAAATCGTATTTCCAAGTATAATTAAAATTTTCTATGTTTTTTTTTATTCAATTATAAGGTTAAAGTACAATATATATATATATATATATATATATATATATATATATATATATATAATTTAAAAAATCGAGATTTTTTTACCCATCTATTAAATAGATAGTTAAATGTTGTAATTCGAAAGTCGTCAACGGAAATGAAATGGCGGACCGTCTCGCAGTTACGAAAAATATTTTTATTTTATTTAATATATTTTTTATAATTTGTGATCTGAATTTATTTTAATAACATTTTATAATTTGTGATCTTAATTTATTTTAATAACATTCCTTGACTTTACAGATACATTTTCTGAAAATTTCAATTAAAGTGGTAACGTAGAAATATGGTTTTATTCACTTTGAATGAACCAATAGTTACATTTTTATATATATAGATAAAAGTCGCTTCTCGATCTAAATTTAGAATATTTGGAGAACCGATGAAAAGAACCAAAAACTTAAGAACCTCTTTATTCGGAAGAGGGAGACGGACTTGAAAATAATGTAAAATCAAGTTGTCCGTTTAATTTATTTATTTTATCCCGAATGAAAGCCCGTTCAATTATAAGAATAAGTGTAACTTTAGAAACAACAATTCGTTTACTAATATAAAATGAAAGCTCATTTTCTACAAGAAAAAGAAAGAAATCGATAACTTAATCGGCTTAATTTTGCTTTTCAAACGCATAAAAGCAACAAATTGTGTTATGGTTGTTTCTTTTGTGCAAAATCTTCATTCCCTCTGGTCTCGAAGAACAGCTTGATTTACATCACACAAAGCAATGTCGTTAATAAATTCAGTTGCCAGTGCACTACTGGCTCTGTGGTTCAGACCTCCTTAAATATGCAGACACGTATCAACCACAATATACCGGTAGAAATTAGACTGGGAAAACAACGTCGTTTTTGACCCTCTTCTGCTTTGGAATTTTCCATTAGACAACATCAAATTGAAAATCCAGCTTGTGCTAACAATATCTATAAAATGAAATACTTCACCGGTTGACTCTCTAAATCATTTAAAAGTTTAGGAGTCAGTCTCATTTTTCACACAAGACTTCGCTTTGTCGGCAGAAAAATATTAAATTATTAGATTTGCTTGGAAATATATTTTAATCGTTCTTGTACTCCCTCCATCTCAATTATAGATATATTTTATATTATATATTACACACACACACACACACACACACACACACACACACACATATATATATATATATATATATATAATAAGAATCCCAATTCCCCATTTTTTACTTTGTGTAACTCAGAGTATTTGCTCTTGCGTGACAATTTTATTCGTTTCTTGCCTCTTTTATAGAAATGATTAACTATTGATAATTGTGTTTGTTTAATGGGCCCTTAGAGGTTTTCGTATGCTATTTTCAAGGCGCTGTATTGTTTTTGTATCGTTATATATATATATATATATATATATATATATATATATATATATATATATATATATATTTATATGTTTTTCTTTGATAATAACTTTCTTTCATTTACTTTATCATACACGTATTACGTTTATTACGTTTAGTGCGTACAGACACCAAACAACTCACCAGATACAATTCATATAATCCTTGGAAAATCCAAACAGTTTCAGAGGGGGTAAAAGCTGGTGAAAATAAATATAAATAAAATAATTATAAATTGTTGGAAATCATGTGATTAATTAAAAAATACCTTTTCAATATATAATTGGAATGTTTCAGAAGAGAACGCGGAAGTATGTACAGTCCCATTAGGATTAATGTTTAAGTTGCCATGTTTAAACTTATATATATATATATATATATATATATATATAATTTATTTTTATTTACTGTTTATGTGCGGATACATGCGCACACTTTCATATATGTATGCAAATGCAATTACTTAAAATACTGTACCAAGAGGACCATAGGGCAACTTCGTTGATAAAAACAGACTAGTAATGTTCCAAGTTATATGGTGCTATATATATGAAAAAATAACTAAAGTAAAAACTTGAAAATATGAAAACTTGGAACGTTACTAGTTTGTTTCTATCAACGAAGATGCCCTTTGGTTCTCTTGGTGCAGTATATTTAGTAAACGCATTTGGATTATGACAGGTGAGGGGGAGTGTAAATAGTTGTCTGGATATGTAAAAGGTGGGAATTGTTGTCGGTCATATGGTGGCAAAGGCTTGCATATTTTATTCGATATTACTTTTCTGCAGTCCGCTTCTAATCGCTTAATTCCCACTCTATTCTCACTTTTACACAACCTCTCTACCTCATCGTTTTTCTGAGTGCAAAACTCAATTATCATCCGCCACTAATGTAACAGCGAAAAAATGGAAAGCAGATTATTGTTTTTTTTTTTTTTTAAGATAACGGATCTCTTACAAAGTATACTTTAGGATATGTAAGCCATTTACTTCATATGCGCGCATAAAAGACTGGTAAATTTCATGTGTTTTATCTATATCAACCCGATGGAGAGAGCGGATAAATATGTTCACATTCGTTCATTATTTGAAAGTTCTCGCTTGTGTGAATTTAAGTCCAGTTTGTTCTCCATGTTCCAATATCTTCGGTTTTCTTAAGACAAATATCATTTACAGAAATCGATATGAACGCAACACGAAACATTATGTTCGCTATAATAGTTTCTAATGATGGAAAGGTGATTCCGATTCCTTATTTTATCGGTTCTTGTGGTGATTTCTGTTCTTATTATGTTTTCGAATTCTCTTGATTTTCTAAGTTCTCTTTCTTTTCTTTTTAAATACGCCCAAGATTCTGCGTCATTGATTTGGAAATTGTAGCTGGAGTTATTTTTGTAATCATTTGTTTTTCTACTGATGGCGTCATCGCTTATGACGACCCAAGGTCACGCGATGATTATGCTTAAAATATCCCCGATGATCGATATCAAGAAACGATTGAAAAGGATGGATGCAATGAGGGGAATATTACTAAAATTACTTATAGTTTTCAAGCCGACGGCACAATAATTATTTGCTTACATTCGACTTGAAGGGAGGCATCTTATAGAGGAGCAGGCTTATGGTATTATTTTACATGGAATATTTTAGAAAATAATCATTTTTTTATAGAAGAATTGTTTGATTTCTGGTAAGGATAGATAGATAGAAATACTCATTTCACAGTTTTAATCATTGCTGCGATTTTTTTTCAGAAGGGCCAAGCATTGGCGCTTTGATCTGTACATACTGTGAACTATAAGATAAAGCAAAGAATGTCAAAATATATGAATATAATTTCTTCTGTTGTTATTCAAGTACAATTGAATTCATATTAATATTATTAATTATATAATAATAATTATGAAGATATAAGTACTTATACTTATTAATGACTGGGGCTGTGACAACAGCATATTCTTTTCATTATTTTAACTCTTGAGTATAAACCCGTTTATATCTTATATGCTTTTTTTATATAGATTGATGTGGTTTTCAGTTAATTAAGTGTGTCTGTGTCGGATATATACCCGAGAGTCAAATGAATAAAAAATAATATTCTGTTGTTACAGCCCTATTAATTACATATTAATAAGTATGATAATTTATGTATTAATATCGTAGTACCTTTAACGTACGTACGTTCGTGTATCACAGTTTCCAGACTATACATTATTCGAGCAGGAGATCATATTTATTGCAAAAGAGGATACTACGAACATTACATTTTAGTATATAGATACGCTAATCTAATGTTTATTGTATGGTAAATCATTTTATTCTCCTTTTGAATAAATAGGATATCCCGATCATTGAAGGCGAAATGAAAAAAATAAATAAATAAAAGAAAAAAAACGATTTCGCTGTTGGACCGTATGTGGAACTAAAATGTTATTTCTTTGTATTTTGACTAGTATTGAAGGGTAGTATCAGTTCTGTCTAAAAATGGTTTACTGATACTTGGGCGTTTCCGTTTGTGCTGGTCGCCCACACAATGAAAATATATCACAGACTCCTAGAATATCAGATATTATATATATATATATATATATATATATATATATATATATATATATATATATATCAGATATCATAATAGATATTCTAGATATCGGAGATAAACCGTAATAACCAGACATATAACCATAGACGTGCATGCATTAACCTGATTACTTAGATAAATATTTTTACAGTTTTAACAAAAAGGCTACAATAACATCGCGAGTTCTCCATTCACGCAGAACATCCAGAGAATGCCCGGATATGAAGGATACCGCTGTGGAATTTCTACAGATAACGTTAGCATAAGCAATTATTTTTAATTATTATATCATATTATTATAAATGTTACCTATCTTAACCCTACATTTTCTAAATGAAAACTCAAACTAAACATTATTAAATGTTTAATCATTTCCGATAATTTCAAAACATGTAACAGACTTAGTTATCTAAACAAAATAGTAAAATGAATGTCCATGGAACGAAATTGTATGTGCTTATTCAAATCATTGATGTTGATGAAGAAGTGAAAAATAATATTAGAATAATCCATTTATAGTTCAAGTTATTCTTTGCGCAATTCGTACACACACATTATAATATTTACTGTTAATTTCACAGCCACAGATAACATGAATTCAAACATATAGACAGAAGTTGCTCTCACGTCTCCTGTGTCAGGATGGGTTTAATGTAGCGGGTTAAAATATTCTCACGGTTGCTAGTTTCGTATATTTTTAAAAAACAACTTTATACAGCGAACACTCTCTCTGTGGATTTATCTCTCTCTCTCTCTGTGGATTTCTCTCTCTCTCTCTCTCTCTCTCTCTCTCTCTATATATATATATATATATATATATATACGTATTATTTTATACGATTTAAATAAACATAATTACCATAAATCACCTCAATAAATCTACTCTTTCAGCCTAAAAAGGCTTCGTCAGGATGCAAAAACAGCCCAACTAGATAAATTGTCCACGACTTGTCTGTACAGTCTCTTCTCAAATCTGTTTTCATCTTTACTGCATTTCCAAAATAAACTAAATCACCCTTATTGAATTTATGGATGTTAATTGCGACAACGCATTATACATAATTAATACGACTGATTACAAAACAAAAACGTATTCGAGAAATGTTTGATCTTGCAATACTTCTGTCCTTCTTGATTTGCATCTAAGGTAAGTGATAATTGGAATTGTTGATTTAATTCTTGCGACTTCAGATGCAATCCAAATAAAATACAAATTGTGGCATCGTACACACCTCAAAAACATTATTTTTATAACATAGTTGTTTATGCATCGCTTCCTGCATCGATTTATAGATTAAACTACCAATACCAAACATAAACAGTAGCAAACATACCGTAGATGCAAACATAAATTAAGATCAATTATCCAATCTTCCAGCATCGGTATTTGTGTGTCAGTTATCTATAACCACACTGATGAATGGTAACGAAAACGAAACATGCACGTCCATGTATATATATATACATATATATATATATATATAAAGAATTACATATATATGTATATATATACTTATATATATATAATTCTTATTTTATAAATATTAATATATACATAGACGCGCATGTTTCGTTTTCGTTACGATTCATCAGTGTGGTTATAGATAACTGACACACAAATAGCGATGCACGAAGATTGGATAACTGATACTAATTGATGTTTGCATCTGGGTATGTTTGCTACTAATGTACTCCTGTCCTTCTTCATTCGCATCTACGGTAAGCTATAATTGGAGCTGTTAATTGCACTTTAGTGACATAAGATGCGACTTAAATAGAATTTAAATGGTGACAGGATTCAAACCTCATTAAAGTTTATTTTAATTGTATAGCTATTTACGCATCGATTTTATATATCAGTTAAATGGAAAATAAGCAATATCTCTCTCTATTATATATATATATATATATATATATATATACTAGCAAAAGTACACGTCGTTGACTGGGTTCAAAAACAGCCTACAGAAAATGGACTCTTATTTATAAAAGTATGATAGGTTATGAAAAGGAAGGGTTGTAAATTTGGGTTGAATTGGGAGGTATCAAAACCAAAGAAAAATATGATGAAAGTAAAAATAAAATAAATAAACCCCATAATTTATTATGCCATACATATTCACACTGAAACACTTATCACAATATTCTGTGGATCTATATTAAAAAAACCTTGTTAAACTTTGTGACATATTTCCATTCTATGGAAGACAGGTGCGAACGAACACCTCATAATTTTATTATATCATATTTCTTCAAACTGAAACATAATTATCAAAGTATACTTACGTAGATAGATATGAAAAGCCTTTATTAAAGTTTGTATCTATTTCCATTCTATTAAGGCCAGGCGCGAACGCAGACCCCACAATTTTATTATACCGTCCCTATTTAAGTTAAAACATACTTTTGAAAGTATTATTATGTACATCTATATCAAAAACACTTGTAAACGTTTATTTTTAATTTTTATATTTTTTTCTTTCCATACTTTGTGGACCAGGCGCGAACGCAGACCCCACAATTTTAATGAAACATCGTTCTGCCAGATCAAACATACCCATGCCCGAGTCTCGATACATCTTCTATCATTATAGGTAATCATTTTTTTTTTAAATAGTCAACCATATATAGGGTCCTATTCGTGACCAGACACACACACATTCAGCTTCATATATATATATATATATATATATATATATATATATATATATATATATATATATATATATATATGAAACAAAAATTACAATAAGTTTACCAAGGTAATCAAAATGGTAAACTTAAAATATATTATAAATATTAAAAAGTTAATATTTACAAGTAAAATAAACTCAGCCAGATGTAAAAGCTCAATAAAACCGAAAAGGAAATAGAGCTTATAATAGTCAGTTTGACCTTGCTTTTCAAATTTAAAATTTCACCGCTTTTCGGGGCTTTTTTTTTTTTAAACCTGATTTTTTTTGATTCATCCAGCCTTGACAGACGTTTTTTAAATATTATCTCCAGTGCTTTTCTTTTAATGATTTGGAATTCATTCCATTTGCGCTTTTTTCCAAGGAACTCTGCCTTTTGGATTATTTTGGACCATTTGGAATTTACCCATTGGATTGAAATTTTAAATTCGACCGTTATGGATTTTACCATTTTTGGATTTTTACCCTTCACCGGACTATCCATCTATGTGAAATCTTTTTAACATTTTTCTTTTGCCTCCTGTTCCCCTTACCTCACCCTTTTTTTAACCAAGTAAGATCTGTGACTTACTTGTAGTTTCATCAAATACTTTTACATGCAAAATCCGATCCTGCATTTTGCTAATTCCTGCCCTCTGATGAGAAGGAGAGTATTTCTTCGAAACCCTTCGGATTAAGGACTATCCTCTTATCTTGTGCTTCCTTTTTTAAAATTAAATATGTTTTTAACTCTTTTTCAAGATGTCTTTTAACATGTTTTATTAATCATTTGTTCATATATATATATATATATATATATATATATATATATATATATATATGATTTTATAAATACGTTTGTATCTTTAGACGTGCATGCTTTGTCTTTGTGAACAAGAAGGAAACTTATCATACGTACTTTTGTAATATGTCAAATTTCTAATGTGACTCAATTTCAACTTTAAATAATTTTGTTTGTTTTCAAGACATAAATCTTTGACTTTAATTACACGTTGCTTTTTTGTATGTTTCTGTATGTGTAACTGTTTTCTCTTTTCAGCGTATTCTCTTGTGCCAGGCAGTGAATATGTATGTCACGATGCTTGAAAATATATATGATTTATTAGAACTAAAAAAGAATATAAAAATACCAAACTACATCCAGTTGAATAGATTTTTACATGTTTTATGTTTTCTACATGCAGCGCCTAAATGTTCTCAAATCGTAATTGATTTTTGTCTCCCTCGTGATTCGTGTTTTATATCCTGCGAATGTATGGATTTCGTGGTTTTTATCTATTTGCTAAAAGTTAAAGAAATATCAAGTTCAGCATTTGCAATGTGTGTAACTGCCTGTTCACAATCGATTCACTCTTCGATTTTCTGCCTATTAACAATTCCTATAACATGGAAATAAAGAGACTCATCAATGATGAAAATAATTAAAAATAATAATTAAAAATCTCTCTGAAAATTAACTTTCACACTTCAACGAGTCTCCATTGTACGGGTGGGTTTGTTCGTCTAGCTACATTAACGATGCCAAGAGTCAAGGATCACGAGGGGTTAACGGCCAGTAATGAATGACGAAAGAAGTACCTATGCAAGAACACTATGTGCAACGTATGTGTATAAATGAAACTTTATTATTATTTTTTTATTTTTTTTATCGCTTATGGGTGAAAATGCACGCGTGCAAACATACAGTTTATGAAAAGAGCATGCGCGTTTGTTAAATGTTTAAACTATTAATTGAAAATCCACTCTTGTACTCCGCTGTAAAACGCATATTTTTATAAAAGTTAAATATTTCTTACAAAGCGTGAATGTATGAACGAAATGTTTTTTAAACTTAAAAATTAAGCTACAAGATTTCATTTGGAATTCATCAATTTTCGAAGCACACTTTTATAAAGTTGTAATAAATCATCATTCTCGCAAACGAGCTCGTGTATGTCTAGCCTATAAAATGGCAGCAGAAAATGTAGAAAAGGAGAAAAGACAAGCATAATTCTGCAGGTCCATCATTAGTGAACGTCTGCCATCAATTTGTAGTACATTGGTAACTATGTAAAAGGACGAATTCTAAAGCATTAGTGTAAAGTTTAGTTTTTTTACAGTTTAGAATGAGAACGAACAGGGGAAGATGATATTGAATACACGAGAAGTTGTTACAAGTTGAGGAAAGAAAGGTAAAAAGAGACTGTCGTGCCTTGTATCGGCAAGAGGATGTTTTAGTACTGTCACTTTTCTTTCGTCCCCTCTTCATTTCCCCTCTTCATTTTATAAGCTATTTTGGCGTTTTTATTTTATTTTTTTTTCAAGTGACTTTGATAAGCGGTGACTTACAAATAAAAAAAAATGGACAGATTCGACATTCGTTTGATACCGAAATTTGATGGATCTACTCCTGGACCGTCTGTTGTCGAATGGGTTGAGAAGTCTGAGTTTATTTGCAAATTGTTCAAAATAAAGGAACGAGCAACAGTCATCCCGTTGAGGTAAACAGGAGAGGCTTATTCAGTGTACCAGCAAATCGGGGATGAATCTGTCTGGGAAGAAATTAAGCAGAGCTTATATACAGTATTTGGTACTGATATTTTTGTTGCATGGCAACAGTTCACCACTCGGCGACTACACTTCAATGATACGGTGACGTTTACTTAGCTGATTTACGGAAGTTATCAGCACCATTTGGCGATGTCAACGACAAAATGTTACTCTGTGCCTTTTTGGTGGTCTCACCAGAGGATGTCAGTAGACTTTTGTGAGCGTCGTCACGTATTCATAGATTAACAATGGACGAGTTATTGGCCCGAGTGTGAAACATCCTTAAGGAACACGAACCGATTACACTATTGTGCAGCATCTAAACGCTATGGAGACAATATGGATTCTCTCCTATCTAACGCTAAGCGAGAGCGACCTGTTTGCTATAAATGTGGGTGTCACAACCATTTAGCTAAGGAGTGCCAGAGTGGTACGATGAATGATTATCCACGAACACACAGAACACTTCGATGTTATCGCTACAATGAGCTAGTTCACATATATCACAACTGTTCGGGAAACGACGTACTGTTGCTACGCTTGCCCCTTACCAAACAATGAACACGGTATTGCCTGTTGTCAGCATCAAAATTAATGATGTACAATGCTCAGCACTTGTAGACACGGGATATTCCCGGTCTACAATTAGCACAAATCACTGTCGGACATACAGGAAGCAACAAGTGATGATCATGACCATTAATGGATTATCCCAAGCATTTTGTGGTATAGAGACTTCCACAATCTGCACCGAGAAAGGTGACACAGCTGAAGTTGACATCCTAGTGATGCAGGAAAAAACCCTTGGATACGCATTATTTCTTGGAATTGACGCACTAAGAGCTCTAGGTAGTGTCCTTATTACAGCAGCTGGAGGTATAATATTTTGTAGAAGGAAGTAAGTCTGTGCAACTATTTCTATTGGGGAAATAGATTTCTCTGCTTCCTTTAATGACAAGAAATGGGCTGGCCTGCGAGGTGGAAATGGGCCATAGTCGAATAGCAGGATCGGTTATTAAATACCATTCCAGGGTATGCAGTTTCTACTAAGAATCGGGCTGCATACGAAGAAGAACTTCAGTTGTGGATTTATAACGATTGGTTGATACCATACCCATAAGAACGTCAAGCACCACCAAAAGGATTAATCCCGTTCATGGTTATTGAACAACCGACTAAACACAAAATTCGATCCGTGACTGATTATCGAGAATTGAAGCAGCATATTGATGCATTTACCGGGAATGCACATGTGTGCACTGCTAAACTTCAAGAGTGGCGTCAGAAAGGGAGTAATCTAGCACTGCTTGATTTGAAGAGAGCATACCTACAGATACGGGTCCATGAGCCACTGTGGCCATTTCAGACAGTCATAATCAAGGGAAAACAATGTTTGACACACCTAGTGGTTGGCCTAAACTTAGCACCCTTAATATTGATAACTACCATTAAAACTGTTTTGATGCCAGATGAGACCACAGAGAAAGCTACTTCAGCTTACATTGATGACATCTACGTTAATGAAGATACAATTTCTGCAGATGCGGTTCAAATGAAACTGGAATAAGCTTCGGTTTAATAAGCAAGGACCCTAAGTGCTTAAAGGATGAAGCGCTCGCTCGTGTTGGGCATTGATGACCAGGAGGGATGTAATACTTTACGATGGAGGCGAGGGAGCCTGATTCTAGAGTTTCCTAGTGAGTAAACGCGGCGCATCGTGTTTTTTATTTGCGGTAAATTAGTAAGACATTTACATGTTTGTGGATGGCTCCGGTGGCAACAGCAGTACAAAAAGGACTAGCAACTGTGGTCACAACAGGATGGGACCACGTAGTTGTTGACGATTCTCTTTAGCAAATGATGGGCAAAACGTCGACTAAAGTACGTAGAAACGACCATACCAGGGGAAAGTGGCATGTATCCGGACACAACCTAAATGCATGCGTTGATGCAACTTCTTTGGCTTCATGTGTAGTGTCTTGAGTTACATTGCAGAAGATGGGTGCTTGCTTTGTCTGAAAAATGATCACCCGCATATCAATTTAGCGAAACTTGATGCCACGTTGAAAGGTCTTAATATTGCGCTGCAGTGGCAGGCCTAGGTCGTACACCTTGACACTGACTCATTGTGTGTTTCCCACTGGTTGACTTACACCTAAACTGGAACGGCACGAGTTAGGACTAAATCCGCAAGTGAAATGCTGATACAAAGGAGAATTGCTATAATAAAGCGTCTAGTTGACGAATAGTTTGCAGCTTGACATTAACTTAGTTTCATCGGAGCAGAATTTGCTTGATAAGCTATTTCGAGTGACAAAGAGATGGATAGATATAATGAGGCAGGAATCTAATCCTCCGCAACTGACATGCGTAGGGTTAACGGAGCAATTAACACCGGATCAGCTCCGTGAAATACATCAGAAGATTGGACATCCTGGAATTCATCGAATCACATATTTGGTTCGAAGAGTGTGTCCTGCAACTACGAAGACATCGATCAAGGCAGCAATACTGTAGTGCGAAGAGTGTCAGCCAATTGATCCATCACCATCCCAATGACAAAAAGAGAAGCTTGAAGTAGAGGAAAACTGGTGTTGGATAGGTATGGATATAACTTATTATGATGGCAAACATATTCTGGCATAAACAGACTGTATGGCCCGACGCGTTTCACGATATGGCGTCTTTTGACACTGCGGGATACATCGAGCATTGTGTGACAATTAAGATCCATCTTTTTTTAACGGGGTTCCCTCTTGAAATCTTAACTAATAATGCTTCTACATTTCCATGTCAAGAATTTTTAGAAATTTCGAACCGAATTGGGGGGGGGGTAAAATGCATTACCGATGTAATATTTTCCTGACGGTAGTGGAGAGATGTCAGCGCACCGTCAAAAGAATTGCAGCCAGGACGCAGTGTTCGATTCCAGAAGCTGTGTACTGGTATAATGTGACACCCAAAGACGATGCCACACCATCAACAGCGCCAGACAATAGGTTTTACCGGTATAGACAACGTATAAAAGGGATAAATTACACAGCATTAGTGGTTAGAGTTGTCGATACACCATATAACGTGTGAGATTGTGGTAGGGTAAAACCACCAAATGCTCGGTACACGACAAGGTTTGGCAGTGGACGAATAGAAAAAATAATAAGTCCTATGAGTATGTTGGTCGATGGTGTCCCACGTCATGAGAAAGATGTCAGCCCCCTTTTTTGCCTCTTCTACATCGAAAGACAATAAGGAAGAAAGCATCCAATTCAAGGATTACCTGATTCTCTACTGCCCTTTCGGATTAGCTCAGAAACGCTGACTACGGAACCAGAAGAGGAAATGGTGGAACCTGTCGGTGGCGATGGCAGTAGTGATGACGAAGGTGAAAACGATAGAAGTGACACTTCCAATTCTACGTAGAAGTACACGTGGAAGGTGATCACCATCTCCCTCTTATTTATGTAATAGTGATATTAAGATGGGGATGTAATAAAATTTATCACTTTCGCAAACGACCTCTTGATTGCTTAGCCTGTAAAATGGCAGAAGAAAATGTAGAACAGAAGAAAAGACAATCATAATTTGTAAGTCGCTCATTGGTGAACGTATGTGATCAATTTGCATATGTACACGATTGGTTACTGTAAAAAGGGACGAATTCTAAAGCATGAGTGTAAAGTTGAGTTTTTTTAAAAATGTTTGTTGGGCAGCTTAGAACGAGAACGAACGGTGGAAGATGATATTCAAATTTGTTACAAGTTGAAAGAAATAAAAACAAAAGACATTCGTGCGTTGTATCATCAATAGAACGTTTTAACACTATAACTATTTTTTTTCTTTTCATTTCATAAAAGTTTACAAAGTATATTATGACTATTTAATTTAAACTGAATCTAAAAATTAACTTTAGATTCGTTTATGTTATGTGCACATTGTTGCAATTTTATGAATTCTATAGTATTTAGTAAGTAATGATGAAGAGGTATCTTTTTACTGAAACTTTTTACAAGTTAAAAAAATATGCGTAACATAAATTAAAAATAATCTTCAGATTCCACTGAAATTTAAATTATATATTATACATTGTGAAGTTCATGAAATTTCACTATTTACAATTAATTAATTTTAAATTAAATATTATACCTTAATTTAAATAATTGTGGTATAATATTTATGTAAATATAAACATTTTGCTACACCATTTTCATGTAGTGCAAGAAATGTTTTTAAATAAAAAAATATATAATTTCGTTATATATATATATATATATATATATATATATATATACTAGCAAAAGTAGCCGTCATTGACTGGGTTCAAATACAGCCTGCAGAAAATGGACTTTGATTTATGAACGTATAGTAGGTTATGAAAAGGAAGGGGTGTAAAGAGATGGCTTCAATTTTGGGGTATCAAAACCAAAGCAAAATATATTGAAAGTAAAAAAAAAATTGATAAATCCCATAATTTATTATACCATACCTGTTTACACTGAAACACTTATCACAACATTCTGTGGATCTATATCAAAAAACCCTATTAAAATTTGTGACATATTTCCATTCTATGGGGGTAAGGCGCGAACGAACGCCCCATAATTTAATTATACCATATTTCTTCAAACTGAAACATAATTATCAAACTATACTTACGCAGATAGATATGAAAAGTCTTTATTAAAGTGTGTGCCTATTACCATTCTATGGAGACCAGGCGCAAACGCAGACCCCACAATTTTATTATACTATCCCTATTTAAGTTAAAACACACTTATCAAAGTATTATTATGTACGTCTATATCAAAAACACTTGTTAACAGTTTTTTTTTTATTTTTAATTTTCTATTTCCATACTTTGCGGACCAGGCGCGTACGCAGACCCAACAATTTTAATGAATCATCATTATGCCAGATAAAATATACCCATTCCTGTGTCTCGATACATCTTCTATCATAATATGTGATCAGTCTTCTATAATAATCAACCATATAGGAGCCTATTCGTGACCAGACACACAGAGAGACTTTCAGCTTTATATTATATATATATATATATATATATATATATATATATATATATATATATATATATTAGCTACTAAACAGATTTTCATGAAAATAATCTCTTATATTTCATCAACCTTAATCATCTAAAATATTTCATTTTATATTTTTCTGCAAATTCCTTAATTTAAACTCCAAACTCACTAAAATAATTAATCACTTGTCATAAAGCTTGCTAAGGTGTTAAGATTGAAAAATTGGTACATGAAGGTATTCGGATGTTTTATTTGTTTGCGATCTGTTTCACGATTGCGTATACGTGAATGATTCACATTACATATTCCTTATTTTAAAAATGAATAGGTTTAAAAACACGTGTTTAAGATGATCTCAAGGTGGTCTAATTGTTATAGTACTTGATTCACTGTCATTTCGATCTCAGTTTACTTATTCTTTTTACTTACAAGAAATTAACTGTTTAGAAAAACATAATACTTGCAAGCACATGTCTCAGTTTCTATCCGTTTTTTGTTTCATTTTTTAAATGAATTTAACGTTACATTTAATACTTACTTTATTTCTGTTTATAATAACAGATTTGCATTAATTAAAATATAATAATTATGCGTATTTTATCAACGGGCAACGCCGACCGGCCGGCCTGCTAGTACTCATATAATTTGAATTAGAAATTAACTCAAGTACATATTAGTTATGTCGACACAATCTTGCTAACCAAACTTTACTGCAAACAATGTATTTTTGTATTATTATTTTACAGCAAAAATGTGCCATTTTTAATTATTTTAAATAATAAAGAGGGTATTTTTTAATGAATCGCTGAATTTAAGCTCTCAAAAAGCATCAATCTCTAGCAACAAGGAAAGACTATCTTTCAGATTATTGTACTTGATAAACGGGAGCAGTCAAAGTTATG
This sequence comes from Euprymna scolopes, assembly GCF_053919585.1. NCBI lineage: Eukaryota > Metazoa > Mollusca > Cephalopoda > Sepiida > Sepiolidae > Euprymna > Euprymna scolopes. The sequence goes on from NC_136486.1 coordinate 12,595,633, forward strand.
GTGCTATATTAATTAAATTATCGAACATCTTAAAAATTGTTATTTCGTACAAAATTAAGTTACCATTATGCTATGACGATAACAAGCAACTAAACTGTTAATCTCTGGCAACTTGAAATTATGTCAACTGGATAATTGCACTTGATCAGCGGGTAAATTAATATGTTGCCAGCTCTCGCGACATACGATTACATAATTGAATATCATTTAAAAATATTAGATTATTACCGGTCTGTTTTAACCATAAAATTAAAAGCAAAATTTAATTTAGTCTATTTACCGGGAAATGTTATTTAAAAAAAAACAGTGGAGTTTTAATAAAAGCAGCGTGTGCGTGTCTGTATATATATATATATATATATATATATATATATATATATATATATTACACAGTGATCACCACTTATCAAGGCCTGGAAGCCACTCAGGGATAAGGGTTACTGCAAGTACATCACGTAAGTGTGGAGATTTGATGAAGTGTTTAATTAAGGGGGCGGTTCATTAGGAATTTGTTAACGTTGGACTTGAAGACATCCAAGTTGTAGTCCGGTGGGAAGCAGGCAGACGGAACAGAGTTCCACAGGCGTGCAGTTCTAAGAAAGAAGCTTTGTTCATGGAATCCGCGTTTTGATTTAGGCACAGATATAGAGTGGGGGAAATTTTTCACAGTGGATTCAGCTAGACGGGTGTTTTTCGTGAAAGATTGGCGAGGGGGGACCAGAGATTGGAGCTCAGACGAGCACCTACCATGGAAATAACGATAAAACAAGGATAGGCTTGCAACGTCTCTTCTGTGGGAGAGAGGTTGCAGGGTAGAGAAAAGGGCATCCCCCACTAAGCCACGAAGTCTATTTTGTACTCTGTCAAGGTAGGATAGGCTGTTTTTAACAGCTCCTGCCGAAATATGGCAACAGTATTCCATCCTTGGACGTACTTGGCTTTTATATAGATAGAGAATTGCATCAGTAGTGAGATATCTTCTGGAGCGGTAGAAGGATTCCACCATCTTTCCAGCGACCTGGCAACAGACTTGATGTACGTGTTTCATTTCAGATCAGGAGTAAATGTCAAACCCAGAAGCTTGTCAAAACAGAGGGCCTCACCCAGACGAGAGCCATCCATCACAATTGATGCCAGATGGGAATAAGAGCGTTGATGATGTAAGGATAGGAGTTTGGTTTTGGATGCATTAAAAGGTAACCAGCCACATATTTCCCCACTGAACCATGTGCTCGAGATCAGAGGAGAGAGAATCAGAGAGAACTTCGTCATTTACAGCCTTTGATGTGTTGCTGTAGATGGTCGTGTCATCAGCATAGATGTCAACGAATGATTTAAGTATGTGTTTAGGGAGGTCATTGATGTAGATCAGGAAGAGAGCTGGGCCGAGGATTGACCCCTGAGGGACTCCAGCATTTATATTGCAGGCCTCCGATTTTTGTCCATCTACCAATACTCTTATGAGCCTATTGGAGAGAAATGATTTAATGATTGAGAAAACATTTCCAGTTATACTGTAGCTGGAAATCTTGTGAAGTAGACCCTTATGCCATACCTTGTCGAAGGCCTTTGATATGTCAAGAGCAATTGTCCTAGAAAGGAAGCCTTTGTCAAGAGAATCATTAATCCTGTGGGATATAAGCGTCAGCACATCTGCGGTAGATCTTGCAGAGTGAAACCATATTGTGTGTCACTAAGAAGGTTATTCCTGCTGAGGTGGTTGACTATTTCTATATTTAATATGGATTCCAGCAACTTACTCGTAACACACAGGAGACTTATTGGTCTGTACTGAGAGGGAGATGACTTATCACCTGAATTCTTAAATACAGGGCAAACTGATGAGGTCTTCCAGGGAGTCGGAAAGCACTTCTCCTTAAGGCAGCGCTTAAATAGTTTCGTAAGTATGGTAGCAAGTTCTGGTTGAAGCTTTTTTAACACTATAATTGGGATCCCATCAGGGCCAGTTGCTTTATTGGAATCTAGGTTCTTGATTAGATTGGCGACCTCATGCACGGATATTTGTATGTTACTTAGCTTGTTCTGTGTTATAGGAGGAAATATGGGGAGTTGATGGCCTTCGTCGCATAGGGTAGAATTAGCTGCAAGTTCTTTGCAAATGGTTTGGCCTTGTTTGACGCTGATGAGATGACCTCTGGTTTATTGATAATGGTTGGGATAGAACGCACACTTCTGTTCAGGATCCTATTTGTTATTTGCCAAAACTGGTGGGAACCAAGCTGCTGATCAGCTACCTTGGATTTAACAGACTCGGCATATAGCTCTCTTGCATTTTTATTATTCTTTTACAGTGGTTGCTGGCAATCCTGAAAGCAGCTTTGGCCTAAGTGCATCTATTACGTTGGTAGCTATAGAAAAAGTGATTTCTGTGCGCAATAGAACCAGCACATTCTGGGGAGAACCATGGCTGGCTGTTAGGTTTTTGTTGGAATATTTTAGATGGTATGAATTGGTCTATGCTTACAATTAACCATTCGGTCAGATCTGATACTATAGAGGGCACTTCCTTTTTAAACATGGAGTGCAGAGGTAAATCAGATATAAATTTACGGAAGCTATCCCAGTCAGCCATAGAGTATCGGTATACAGTACGGTGGAGGGGTACGTCTGGGGGCTTCTTACATTTCGTTTTTATCTTAACTGATACAACGGCGTGGTCGGATGATCCTAAAGGAGAATGAACGGAACATGAACATAGCTCAGGGGAAGTTGAGAGAAAAATGTATAGGAGGCTTGCATATTGACCGGGTCTATCGGGCACACGGGTGGGTTCGCGAACAATCTGAGTGAGGTCATAAGCAATGGCAAAACCTCCCCTCATCATCTGTCTTATTTGAATGGGTCAGCCATTCCACGTTATGGACGTTGAAGTCACCACAGATGTGTATGTTAGCCGAGGGATGTGCAGACAGTATGTAGTTTATTTTCTCAGATATGCTCTTAAAGATAGTAATTCCGCTGTTGTGGGGCCGATAGAGGGCAAATATAAATGCAGTGGGGTTAGCAAGTGCAACCCTGAAGTACATATAGGGTAAATTAGGATCTTCTCTAGAGATATCCCTGCCACATGGGAAGCCATCCTTAATGTAGGCACATATTCCATGCCCATGGCGATCTTGGGGGTCATATTTAGCTGTTAAGTTAGAGTATCCGTTAATTATGAACTCATCTAGGGAAGTAGTCGGCCCTATTCAGTTTCACTTAGAAATAATATGTTCGGTTTCGTCTCCTGTAATTGGGTTTCAACCTCTGGAAGGTTGGAACGTAGACCCCTGATGTTGGAGAAGGAGACCTGGTAGTAGTGGTCTACGTTGGAAGATGTGGTTCTAGGTTTAATCGAGTTTTTATTCTGGAGATATTTCATGTTGAGGTTTTGGGATTTGTGGAATAGGTCGGCATACTTGGTTAGAGCAGTACAGAGAGGGAAACTAAGAGAGAAAAAGACAGAAAAATTATTTTATATATATATATATATAATACATATATATATTATATATAATATATATAATATATATATAATATATATATAATATATATATAATATACATATTTAATATATATATAATATATATATAATATATATATTTAATATATATATATAATATATATAGTTAATATACATATTTAATATATATATATGTATATATATAATATATATATTATATATATTATATATATATATATATATATATATATATATATATATATATTGATTGATTTAAATATAATGTCGAGAGCTCTTTCGGCTATCATCTCATCACAACGAGAGGGGGAAACGGAGGAAAAACGGGCCAAATTTCCCCAAAAGGACTCGTTTTCACAATTTTTCTTCTCGTTGTGCAAAGGTTTAGTTTTAGTCGCTTTTAAACGCAATAATTTCAGATTAAATCTTTCCTTTAATCGTTTTTATTTTTTTATTTCTTGCTCATTCACATTCCCCCGTAGTGTTCTTTAATTTGTCAGTAATATTTTTTGTATGCTATCTATTTCTCCTGAGGAGATGATAGCCGAAAGAGCTCTCGAGAAATTTCCGTACATTTTATTTAAATCATATATATATAATATATATATATAATATATATATATATATAAATATATATATATCAGATTTGTTCCTTATTGAGCTTTGTTCCCAAATACAAGGAAAATATTTTTGCACCAGACTTTTCCTGGTCATAAAGTACGCTCAAATATACTTTAATTCACGCAGACTTCGTATTTCTTATTTCAGAGTCAATTCTCTATTTAATATTACATTGTACCTAATATGTAGTAGTGATTTTAATCGTTTGATAAAGTTATTTGAATGCTATCAGCTAAAATTGAAAAAAACATTTAGCGCTACAGCTGCGTCTCCTATCGATGCAATTATCGAGGAGTAGGTAAGAAAGATTTAATTTTAACGAATTGAATATATTAATTTAATTATATCATGCGCAGAAAGAGGTAAAATATGCCGACAATTTAAATAAGAAGTTTGTATTTATATTTGTATTTCTATTTACCAATATATGCCTGCACGCGTTATCCATCCATCGTTTAAGGATGAAGTACTGCTGCTACATCTGGACAGGAGCTCCTAAAAACAGCCTATCCTGACTCGACAGAGTACAAAATAGACTTTGTGGCTTAGTGGGGGATGCCCTTTTCTCTTCCTGCAACCTCTCTTCCACAGAAGAGACGTTGCGAGCCTGTCTTTGTTTCATCGTTATTTCTATGGCAAGTGCTCGTCTGAGCTCCAATCTCTGGTCCCTCGTCGCCAATCTTTCACGATAAACACGTGTCTAGCTGAAACCACTGTCAATAATCTCCTCACTCTTTATCTGCGCCCAAATCAAAAGGTAGATTCCATGAACAAAGCTTCTTTTTTAGAAGTGCCGGCCTGTGGAACTCTCTTCCGTCTGCCTGTTTCCCACATGACTACAACTTTGATGTCTTTAAGTCCAACATAAACAAATCCCTGATGAACCGCCCCCTTGAGTAAGACACTTTATCAAATCTTCAATACTAATGATTACTACAGTACTATCCCATTGATTACTGTACACGGAATAACCCTTATCCCCGAGTGGTTTCGGGCCTTGATAAGCGGTGACCAGATGTAAAAAAAAAATCCTACCAAAGATTTTACTCGTTATAAACTATCATTTGTGTATTATTACTATTTCCATGAGGGACCAGTTTAAAGTTCAGTATAGCACTAAACATAAAACTAATGATAAAGCAGAGATAGATTTTCGTTAACGGCGTTTAACGGCTAATTATATATCCTATAAAGACAAACATCCGCTACTAATAATTGTAATTGTAAAGGCAGCGTGATAGATGGCACTATACACAAACAGTAAAAGATAGGCTGAGATTAGCATGTTTAGCAAGTCTCCAGGTATAAATAATTTTTACAGACTTTTAAACTCTTTATGGCCTAGTTGAACGAATTCGCTCAGTCCTAAATTAATAAATATAACGGCGTAAATAAAGTAGGAATTTATTCGAACACGCCTTATGTATTACTTCTGGGTAAATGCCAAATACCTCAAGATTGTATCTGTCCATTGCTGCCATAGAGAGTAGATTTCGTTTGTTGTCATAAACACATTTTTATCAAACAAAATGGATAATATTCAAGGTAAGTTTATGACATGCAAAAATTTTCAGTGGAAGTTTAACTATCGAGCTTCATATTATTTTGAGTTTGAAGACAATCGGTCTAGTTACAATAGAAAAATCCGAGAATAAAAAGTAATATGGTTAAACTTAAATATGGAAAAGTAATGGTCTAGTAATTAAAACTGGAAAGAAAAGGACAAGATATTCTAGTAAAAAATGTCATAAATTTACAACTTAAAATATTGCACCATTCCAAATGTTATGAATTGAATTAGATTACGATGAAATCTGGCATTACTCTGCCTGTTTTACAAATATTTTAATGGTAGATGCTCCGACGAACTTTCACTCTCTCGGCGTAAATACGCTCGACAAGCTCGACAAGCTCGACAAGCAGCAAAATCTCACCCCTACACAGAAATTCTCAGATGCCAGAAAGATTTCTACTCGCCTAATTTCTTCCCCAGAACTGCTGGACTTTGGAATTCCCTTCTTGATTACTGCATCCCCACTGTACTGACATGCAGAAGTTTAAGTGTAATGTAAACAGACATCCTGCTGCTCAGCTCCCTACATGGTATCCCTGGAACTTATGACCCCGATAATAGACCCCTACATCAAAGCAGCATTGTGCCTTTTTGGGGATGAAAATGTATTAAAAATTGTTAGGTGCGGAAATGTGAAATAATTCATTTAAATTGACGGCTCAACAAGAACTTGTGAACATTGAACTGTAAGACGATCATGTTGTAACCAGGTGGGACGCAGGCCTGCGAGCAGAGTTCCACAAACAAGCAGTTCTAGGAAAGAAGCTTACTTCATTAAATTTGTTTCAATTTAGGCACTGATATGGAGTTGGAGAAATTGTTTATTTATTGTTCGACCAATTAAAATTTGCTGTGCAATTATTTTTTTTCTTTGTTGAAGTCTTACATTTTAAATTGCTTCTCTTCAGATTTCGTATTTTATTACCCGAGGCAAGTTGAATTTAATGTATTCACCTGGCAAACTGTGCGCTCTCTTAATGATTGGCATAAAAAGCCGGGGAATTCATGCTGAAATAATTAGTGGTTATCATTTTTTTAATTCAACGTTTCTTTCGCGCATATTCAAATCAAATTAAGTCATGCACAAATTGGCATAAGCGATCGAAATATCAGGTTCGAAGCGTTTAACCTCCACGATTTTATTACACGGAAATTGAATTTCAATGGGCGGTAAAAAAGGACGATTCTCATTGTTTCAATGTGTCCGTTTAATCGGAGCGTTTAACGAATGCCCGATGTTTGATAATAATGCTATTTTCCAAATTTAATAAGACAGAAAACTCAAAGTAAACAATGATATAAAAATCTAGCGTTACAAACCGAGAAAAATACTATTTCAAATGTAAGTGTGCACGACTAACGGGAATGCCATTTACGATTTAGATAGGCACGACCAAAACGGAAGAAGGGAGTAAGTATTTTTTGACAAGGTCTATATTTAAAAAATCTACCAGAAATCAAGTAATTATCAAATCGATACGATATTTTTACCTCTTATTAAGTGAAGTATCAACATTATAAAGGAATAATTTGTGTTTTCATAATCGATATATATATATATATATATATATATATATATATATATATATAGCAAGTTGAGCAATTTTGTAAGTGAATACTTAAAGTTTACGCATAAATTTATACTTTCGTATATTAATTTTATGTGAGTAAATGAAGTAGTTATATATATATATATATATATATATATATATATATATATATAAGATATAAAAATAAAAAGTTCTTAGTTTTGTTAAAAGGGGGCAGTGTTGGATACTTAAATGAGGTATAAGGGATTAGAGTAGTGCATATGCACACACACATATACATACCAACCTATATATATATATATATATATATATATATATATATATATATATATATACACTCACGCATACACACATACAATGGGGTTTGCCGGCAGAAACAAAGAGTTCGGATGGTAATATTCTGGGGGTTTTAACTATTTCTTTACAGGAGAGGGTCTGTAATAGTCCACAATAAAGTCACGAGAATACCCGATCGGTAAGACCAGCTTTCTATGTTATAAATGAGCAGGACATAAACAACAGAATACATACATGCTCGTTGTATAAACGAGGAAAAAGTAATTTCTGAGTATTGTATCCTTGAATTGTTTTCTTATTCTTAGAGATATGTTGAGGGTAGACATACCTCTAATCCGTTTGAATATCGTGTTTGTCTTGCAAATTTTTCTTTTTATATAGTTCAGTTGGTATTCGTTAGTTGTGCTGGTGCGATAAGTTTTTTATTCCTCGTTTGTGTATGAAATGGCAGAATTGTTTTTTTTGTTTGTTTGTTTTTTTGCTGTGCCTAGATTTAAATCTCACACATGCAAGAAAATGGTTAAAATCTTAGTAATTTAGTAAAACCACTATTAATTTTAAAGGAAAATGATTAAAAAACATTTAAATTTTAACAGAATAGTTTTGCATTAATTTTAATTTCCCCTAAGATAAAAATCAAGATATAAGAATATAAAGCCCTGTGTCTAGAATGCGTATTCCATTTTCATAAAAAGTTATATAATTTTTATCCTTTGAAAGAGTCTTAAATTTAAAGGAATAACGAAAATATTTGAAATTCATCGAATATTGCTTAATAGTTGTCTAATGACTATCAATAAACTTAGATGTAAATATCTTTTCTAAATTAAAATAGATATAACCTGTAACATAGCACGGACGGTTATATGCAAATACATGAGAAATGAAAAAAAATCGACTATAAATGGGAGAAAAAGAACTATCACGGAAGAGACGTAAATAACGTTCGGGAGTTCATAAGAGACGTGAATGACGCTCGGGAACAAGGGTGACGTAACGGCCGTAACTACGATTAAATAAATGTCGTTGTTACAAAGAAAAAAACGAATTGAAGCGCTTTTCTATAATTTGTCTCCTTTTCGACTGAGGCAACGATGTGCTGGTTCCAGGACTACGTTAAAAAGCCACATTTGGCCCCTTACTTTTTATTGAATATTTCAAAATTCATAATGATAATTTAATTGTTTGAGGAGTGACATCATGTGCATACTAATATAAAAATATATAAATAATATATATAAAATATATGAGAAAATATGACCTAAATAGATAAACGTATGTAAAATAAGAGGTATCCATTCAGAGAGAGAGAGAGAGAGAGAGAGAGAGAGAGAGAGAGAGAGGGGGGGAATGTTATTTCAACGAAAATAATATTTTCAAATTTAGCGCGATAAACCGACCGACTGATTTGCTGTTTTTATGGAAATGCTTGAAAGCATTTATAATAAGAGACTAAGGTATTTTCCTGGCCCTAGGGTTACCTGGGATAATTCTATACTTGGGATAACTCCATACTCCTTCAGCTGAAAATCTGTTCAGTTAAATGGAAGTAATTTAGCACTTCAGAGAATTTTTCTCAAGAACGAGATGGGTTTGTTGGTGATTTCCACTCCAATTACTGGAGCTGCCTTTGCTGTTTACAGTAAACATTATTCGATCCATCGAAAAGATCAAGAGACATCCTAAGCAAAGCAAAATAAGTGTACTTTTCAGTCATCTTTATACGTGTAGTTATGCTAGTTGTTTACTATAAGTTGTCTACAAAAACCTAGAGAAAGCTATCCTTATTTATGCTTTGTCGGATGACTGTTCTTAGTGACATCCCATACACCTGGTATATCGAATTTTCCAAAAGATTCCTTTCACACGAACTAATAGGTGTTGAACATGAAACAGGTTTCCTTCGATATATTTTAGCCTCTCCTGTCATTTTACCACAAGTGAATTTGTCATTACTGTATATTTTGTCATTGTTCGGTTTGCCTGACAGAATCTAGTCATGCCTCCCATAAATAAGTTTTCATGTCTCGTCACAGTCAAACTGCTTCGCAACAGACAACATCAAGGCAGGGTTCAAAAGTTATGGTGTAATGTCATGTGATCCTACACACATACCTACCCTCTCTGCGTGAGTCTGAAGAACATGATCGACCTGCACTCTGACTAGCATAAGACTACCTAGCCAGATTCTGTCATCTCAAAGCCAGACGCTGACACCGAAGAGCTACAAAGAAACATCGATTATGCAAACATTGATGGTGACCCTGAATGGTTGACTTCCAAAGCCAGTAGAAACATTTTTTTAAAATTTCTCCTCTGCTATGAAGAGCTTGTGCAATTCGTATTTTTCAGAGACAACAGTAAAACAGTCCCCCTACGCTTTTTTCTTTTCCAATACGGCCTATGCATAATCTATGCTTTTAAAAATTGTCAGTCTACTGACAGGCTTTATCGTTGATAGATCTTTATTTGTTGATGTTTTCACATGATCTCAATGATTTAAAATAAAATTTTCTGCATTTGTGTTTGAATCGATTTCTTCTTGGTATGTTGTAAGATAACCTAACTGGCTGTATTTTTTTTATCTATATCAAGTTTTGATGTCATACTTCCGAATCCGAATTCAACAAAGCAAAAAGTATATAAAATTGCACCTTTCAGACTTACTTGGAAAAAAATGATATCTTCTGATCACCAAGTGGGAAATGCAAGAAGTAACTAAGCAATAAATAGAGCTAGGACAACAGCATATTCTTTTCGTTATTTTGACTCTCGAGTGCGAATAAGTTGATATCTGATATCCTTTTATATAGTGATGTGATTAGCGGTAGATTAACTGTCGGATATATACTCGAGAGTCAAAACAATGAAAAGAATATGCCGTTGTCATAGCTCTAGTAATAACTATGTTACATGATAAGGGCTGTCCTCTTTTCATGTAATGATAAAAATGGAGAATTTAGTTTAAAATGAAAATGAAATAGCAATAGACAAATTCGAACCTCGTAATTTAGTTTAGAAATAGATTACGTGTGAGAATTTAAAAATGTAAAACAAACATTTGTTTAGAATATAGATAAATATTTCAAGGAAAGAATGTGAACTCTCAAGTTGTTATGGTATTTAAAATTCAAAGAATGCAGCTTATAAGATTATGTTTTTAACATATTGAATATAGGTTAAAATTCCTTTTGTAGAAATAGGAAAAGTTTTGGACACGTATGTCCAGGACACGTGAAAGAAGGCACATGTTTTAACATGTGTATGACGTTACGGAAAATAGAAAGTTCTAGGAATAGAGAAAAAACTTTAGAGTTAGTCAGTCAGTGAGAAAACTCAGGGGGAGACAGTCGTCTAGGAGCGAGACGTCACATTGAAACTAAAATGTGAGACTTTGAATTCTTGGTGATGGAAACACGGCCGTGTGACGAAATACACCATCAAGTGTTTTTTGTAAAGCTCGCCTTGTCTTATGATTCTTAAAAAAGGTAAAGTGAAATTGTATTATATATTTGTGCTATAAAATGCCTTTACATACACGTCTCAACATCATCATGTCTACACAATGTCTGAACTGTCTGAACACTATTCCCTCACTCCAAGAGCTTCTTCTTCTTTTTCTTCTTCTTCTTCTTCTTCTTCTTCCATTCAACACAATTAAGGAATGAACATTTAATATATAAGAATCCCTCCTAACAGGAACAATCTCTCTAAGTCTCTCGTACAACAACTTATACAACTTCTCTCCCTCTCTCTCTGAGTCTTACAACATCCCTCACTGTAATAAGAGTCTTTCAAAGCATCTCTCTCAACGACAAACACTATAATAAGACTCTTTTAATGAAACCCCTATATAACAAACAGTATTTTGGTGTCCGTGAACCAGTTTGCATCAGCGATGCAAAGAAACCGAACTTGGGGTCGATACCACGAAAAAAAAACACAACGTTTACTAGACGATCACAGAATGCGAAAAAGAAAAAGAAACACAACGTTTTAAAAGGGTCCAAGATAAAAAAAATAATAAATAAATAAATAATACCACGGAAAAAAAATTACACGATCACAGAAATGAGAACAAAAAAAAGAACAAAATAAATTGAACACACACGCACACAGAGAACAAAAAATACAAGAAATATTAAAAAAGAAAAACAAGAAAAGGCCGATATGCCGTAAAAAAACCCGTAGTAATGAATAGAAATATAGTAAACAAGTCACCATGCGTAATTCATTGATAAATGAATTGGTTTGTAAAAAAAAAACACACACACATACACGCAAATGCACAGATTGGGGTCACCCATTATTGTTTTGAAATTTGTATGAAGTGTCAATTAGAAAATTGTGTCAATATGAAATCGTTTGGACGAATTGTTGAATTTAATCTGTCAATCAAACACGAATTTTTCAAAGGTCACATGTAGTCTCTGAAACAGCGTATAAATTCTGTTTGGAAATGCGTTTTTGTGTTCATAGTTTAACTTTTCGGCTTTTTGTGTGTTCATTTATTTTGTTTTTGAACAAAAAAGGGACAAATTTTTGTTTTGTGTAAACCGACTTTTTGAATGCATAATGTAACGAATTTTTATTTTTTTTTGTGTGTTTTGTTGCAAAATGTTTAACTGTATTCAGGTATTTTTTATTGAAAATGTTTTTATGATGTTGAAAAAATATTGTAAATTGTCTTATGTATGTAATATTATTGATTTTCACAGCAAGAATTCAAAGTCAGCAGTAAATATACATTAGATTTAAACAGTCTAGGAGAAAATAAAACTAGTTAAGACGTATGGTTGGCTTACAGATTCAATTAGAATTTTAGAAGGGGAACAAGAATTAAAATTACGTAAACGGGTATTTGGAGAGTTTTTAGATGTGATAAGTCGTAAGAAAGATGTTTTGTTTTAGCATTTGGTTTTGTTGTTTTTTTTTAGAAATCTTAAAAATTTTTCTCCAAGAAAAGTGACTTGGTAGGGATTGATAAGCACAAGATGTGCCCCTATACGAAAAATTTGGGAACCTGGTTAATTAAGTGCTTAAAATAAGCTGGTTGCACGTAACGATTCCAAGCAAGTGGTAAGTAAGACTTGGCTTAATTAATAAACAGGCGTTGGAAAGAATACGAAAATTCTTAAGGGGACCAGTAAACCGAGGATAGGTAGTCCCGAGGCAATCACATATAGCATAATGAAGTAAGAGACAGGAAAATATATGCCGTAGATTACGTAAGACAGATATAACCTTGTATTTTTTTTTTGAGACGCATGAATGTGGGATATATCTGCTGGATCTTGGAGGCTCTGGTAAGAGAAAAGAAAAATGACAAAAAAATCGCGCAATTAGATAGAATTTAGGCGCAATTAAGGTGTTGGTCGCGATAAGTGTTAGTTAGTTAGGGGTGATATTTCTAAATCCTCGTCGAAGTTTCAAGAATCTAAGCAAGGAAATCCGAGTGAATCCGTATGAGAGAAAAAAAAAGGTATATCTTAAACTTCTGAAACCAACCACAAAGATTTAAGTATATGAGCTTTGGTATGTCCCGTATAAGATAGTTATTGAATAAAAAACAAAAACAAAGCCATATTTGATAAAACTAACCATGCGGAAAGAGAGACCAAAACACTTTTGGGACGAAGGAAGTCGTCCATTTCGAGAAAGGTGAAAACCTCTAGTCTGCGGCATATGGAAGGCTGGAAAATAGCTGATGTGAATCATAGGTAAAGACCCTATACCCAAAAAGTAAATGCCACGAAGATCAGAAAGGTTCTGATCTTATAAAAAAATAAATAATTGTGAAGTCGGCCGTGGAGGGCTGGCTGAAAGAGATTTTTTTGTTTTTTGGCCTGATCTTTCTAGCCGTGTGGTTGTGTAGATGTAAAATAAAAAAAAATGTACTAAATTTAAAAATGCATAATTTTTTTTTGTGAAATATGGAAGGGAGGTATGTTACATGATAAGGACTGTCCCCTTTTCATGTAAGTATAAAAATGGAGAATTTAGTTTAAAATGAAAATGAAATAGCAATAGACAAATTCGAACCTCGTAATTTAGTTTAGAAATAGATTACGTGTGAGAATGTAAAAATGTAAAACAAACATTTGTTTAGAATATGGATAAATATTTCAAGGAAAGAATGTGAACTCTCAAGTTGTTATGATATTTAAAATTCAAAGAATGCAGCTTATAAGATAATGTTTTTAGCATATTGGATATAGGTTAAAATTCCCTTTGTAGAAATAGGAAAAGTTTTGGACACGTATGTCCAGGACACGTGAAAGAAGGCACATGTTTTAACATGTGTATGACGTTACGGAAAATAGAAAGTTCTAGGAATAGAGAAAAAAATTGGAGTTAGTCAGTCAGTGAGAAAACTCAGAGGGAGTCAGACGTCTAGGGAGCGAGACGTCACATTGAAACTAAAATGTGAGACTTTGAATTCTTGGTGATGGAAACACGGCCGTGTGACGAAATACACCATCAAGTGTTTTTTGTAAAGCTCGTCTTGTCTTATGATTCTTAAAAAAGGTAAAGTGAAATTGTATTATATATTTGTGTTATAAAATGTCTTTACATACACGTCTCAACATCATCATGTCTACACAATATCTAAACTGTCTGAACACTATTCCTTCACTCCAAGAGCTTCTTCTTCTTTTTCTTCTTCTTCTTCCATTCAACACAATTAAGGAATGAACATTTAATATATAAGAATCTCTCCTAACAGGAACAATCTCTCTAAGTCTCTCGTACAACAACTTATACAACTTCTCTCCCTCTCTCTCTCTGAGTCTTACAACATCCCTCACTGTAATAAGACTCTTTCAAAGCATCTCTCTCAACGACAAACACTATAATAAGACTCTTTTAATGAAACCCCTATATAACAACTAATATCACTAATACCGACTGAATACCTGTATCTACTAAGCTCAAATCCAGTTCGTTCAATAGAACCACTTTCATGAAACCCACACTTAATGTTACAAAGCGCGTATGAGCGCATGGGAAGATATCAGTAGGAGCTGTAAGATAGCTGGCTTGTGAAGATATTAGCAGCATTAGCCAAAAAATCACATATGACAAATATGAAAGTGCACGCGCTTGCGCGATAAGAAAAGAAAAAAGCTGAGTAGGATGTACTTTTATTTGATTATTCTTTTCGACGATACCAAAATACGTGGGGGATCAGAGAGAGGTGTAAACTGTAACGAACAGTATTCGAACGTGACAGTCACGTTACATTAATATTGTGTCTAATTTTTTTGAGAAGGTGTAAATAAAATAACTAATGTCGCTTATCATAAAAAAATAAAATTTTACCTATATCTTGATCAATTATTCTTAAACCGAACAAACCCATTTTAATAGAATTCTGTCGGCCCCTTGACAGTAATATTTTGCGGCGTATTCTTTGTGTTCAATTTTATTTAATGTTCAAACATATGTTTGTTTAAAGTTGGAATGTGTTAAGTACTTATTTTTAAAAAAAGATTCACATTAATATAATATATAAACAAATGAACTGATAAAACCGTTCGTCTTATTTATTACAAAATTTACAAATACTTGTACAGTAAAAGGAAAGATTTAAGTAAGCAACCGTGAAATTACCACTCGTTCTTTGTCTAAAAAACGCGTTTTTTCAAACTGCGCGATTTATGGCAAAAACCAACAAACGTGACAGATGCCAACGGACAAATCAACTGAAAAAAATGCGTAGACAATTCTGAAAATCAACACAAAATATTGTTATACTTTCTGTAAAGTATTTGGAGAAAATTGCCATAATCGACTCGAATTAATCACGGGAGGAAGGTTCTCTGCAAAAATTCTGGCGGGCAGTTAGGTCAAGGAGGAATTTGCCTAGATTGCAGAAAATATTTTTGTACCGTTTTCTTTTAAGACACAGAAAGAAAGAGTAAGCGGTTGAAAAACTGTCAGAAAAGAGAAATAAGAAAAGACAACATTTGATGAAAAAAGGAACTTTAAAGCAAATTCAATATATATATATATATATATATATATATATATATATATATATATATATATTATGCATGCATAAGGAAATAAAAATAAATTATTAATCATCTGTTCCGTAAACATTATAAATAAGAGTCAGATCTTAGAATTTACTACGTAAAAACGAACAAAGATAATTACATAACAAAATTTAAAACATACAAAATTTTATAACATACATGTTTATACAAGCGAAAAATATAAAATTCTGTGCATGCATTAAAACAACGTGTTTTGTGAATAAAGTTGAGTTAGTAGTCACAATTTAAAATATCTACAGGGTAAATATGCGAGTATGTGAGCATTTGGTAGCATAATATTGTGCATGTGTGCGTGTTCATCTAATTCTTGTTTGTGCGCGCATAGATGTTCGTACGAGTTGATGAAACAGGTATGTGAGTCATTGAGTTCTTTTTTTTCCACGTGAATTTTCCCACACCAGAAGTCGGAGTGAAGACCGTACGTTTTGGTGTATTTCAGGTGCAATTATTGAAGTCTGTAAAAAGTTGATTTTGTGGATCTGTTCTGATAGAAATTTATAAGTTCGCACTGGCTTAATACTTTCACACGTATGCGTAACTTTTAGAAATTCAGAAAGGTGTCTTTGTGTTCAGACGTTTATGCCAAACCTACATTTCTTTTAAGCAACGCTTTTATTTCTTATAACGTGAGAATTGAATTTCAACGAAGGGGAGAAAGAAAGACAGTAACCGATTATGGCCGCTTGCTTTTTAGCGTTCGTAAGAATTACTTTACGATTAACTCACGTAAGCGAATAAATAACAACTTAACGTAGAATACTTAATAAAAGCACACTTTTAGACGCACACAGAAGTAAGTTAATACTAAATACTATGAAGACACTAGCGTATGTATATATATATATATATATATATATATATATATATATATGTATATATATATATGTCTCTTCATACAAATGTTAGCGAATTTAATCCGCTATACAAAACGTGTTTAAAAGAAATTAAAAATCACATAGCAATCTTGACAACCTCTACTGTCTGAAATGAATTCGGAAAGAAATCGCTTATTAATTCTATACTGAGATCTCTGTCCATATTTCATTACAAAAGTGAAAAGATTTGTGGAGCGTTGCTTTATTCTTTCTAATCCGCAAGAGAGCGAAGACGTGTCGAAGAAGGACATTTCTTGGCAAAATTGTGCCTTTAAATTAATTTCATACTAAGAAATAGCCGCATAGTTATTGGACAGCTACCTCCCAGGCATTTGTATCGTATTGCGACGAGTGAACGTGTAAGCCGCATGTCGCTTTAGTCGTTCTAATCCGCCATTGAAAGGAAGGCGCGTCTAAGCAGGACATTTCCGAGCGAAATTGAATATTATCGCCAATCAGACTATAAATTGATTTGCACGATTTCAGTAGGAATATTGCGTGCGCCGAGATGCCCTCTCGTTTTAATTATTTCTCCGATATTTTGTTCAAACTTACGGTCAGTTTTAGGATACACATAAAAATGGTTGGTGTGTGTCCTTCTGAATTTTTTACATCAAAGTTAACAAAAGTCTATCTTCTCAAGCATTACAACCTCCTTTCAGAGGAGATGACGGTTTTCTTGATTGCACAAAGAATTGGCAGTAGAAATTGATTGTTACCATAAATTTAAAGCATTTATTTAAATTAAACGGTCCACCTTACGAGCAGTGCGCCCGGACAATGTTTTTTTTTTTTTTTCGTAGCAAGTGTTACTAAACAGAATTTTTTTTCGTAGCGAGTGTTACTAAACAGAATTTTTTTTCGTAGCGAGTGTTACTAAACAGATTTTTTTTTTGTAGCGAGTGTTACTTAACAGAATTTTTTTTCGTAGCGAGTGTTACTAAACAGAATTTTTTTCGTAGCGAGTGTTACTTAACAGAACTTTTTTTCTAGCGAGTGTTACTAAACAGAATTTTTTTGTAGCGAGTGTTACTAAACAGAATCTTTTTTGTAGCGAGTGTTACTAAACAGAATTTTTTTTGTAGCGAGTGTTACTAAACAGAATTTTTTTTGTAGCGAGTGTTACTAAACAGAATTGTTTTCGTAGCAAGTGTTACTAAACAGAATTTTTTTTTATAGCGAGTGTTACTAAACAGAATTTTTTTTGTAACGAGTGTTACTAAACATAATTTTTTTTTGTAGCGAGTGTTACTAAACAGAATTTTTTTTGTAGCGAGTGTTACTAAACAGATTTTTTTTCGTAGCGAGTGTTACTTAACAGAATTTTTTTTGTAGCGACTGTTACTAAACAGAATTTTTTTTTTGTAGCGAGTGTTACTTAACAGAATTTTTTTGTAGCGAGTGTTACTAAACGGAATTTTTTTTTGTAGCGAGTGTTACTAAACAGAATTTTGTTGTAGCGAGTGTTACTAAACAGAATTTTTTTTGTAGCGAGTGTTACTAAACAGAATTTTTTTTGTAGCGAGTGTTACTAAACAGAATTTTTTTTGTAGCGAGTGTTACTAAACAGAATTTTTTTGTAGCGAGTGTTACTAAACAGAATTTTTCATTCATATCAAATATCCCTTTTTAGTGTTTGTGTCTAAACATAATTTATTACCACATCGCTCCCCTTTAAAAATAATTTCTCGCTACTATGTAAACATGTTTCTACGAGGAGGTTCCATCGTAGTTATGAATTAATATTAAAGTGTACATGTTGTTTAGATATTTAATATTTATGGAACGAATGATTAATAATAAATATAATTGTTGTGGTGTCCACCTTACCGATAACAATAAACTCTTTTTCTTACTATGAAGATCAGAAAAACATATCTCTATACTTTATGCACACTTGGCTGATCTGTAATCACTCACTATTTTTTGTACTTGCATTTTTATATATTTATATTCGACGAAATACTGAGTTGTCTTTCTTTCGGACCCTGACCGATAGATAAAATAAGAGCCGAGGATTATTAAGGTCATTTTAATAAAAAACACTTTCAAGAAAAAGTGTGAAAAGCAACTGTCTTAATTTTGCCACAACGTTAAGTATATCACCGAAGTTGAAACTAATTCTGTAGTTTGAATTTTAAATTTCTTTTCTGTTTTTCTCTTGAAAGTGACTTCATTATTTTATTTCAGAAATGTGCTAACTTTCCAACAAAATAAGTAATAAATATTTATTCCCAGAAGAAAAACGTACCAGCGCCTAATTATAAACCCTTTGTTTTATGGTTGGCTTATGTACGAACATTAGAAATGGTTACGTCAATATTCTTTGCGTTTTTTTTTGTTTTTTTTACACAGTGATCACCACTTATCAAAGCCACTCAGGGATAAGATTTATTGCAAGTACATTAGGTTAGTGTGGAGATTTGATGAAGTGTTTACTTAAGGGGGCGGTTCATTAGGAATTTGTTTACGTTGGACTTGAAGACATCCAAGTTGTAGTCCAGTGGGAAGCTGGCAGACGGAACAGAGTTCCACAGGTGTGCAGTTCTAAGAAAGAAGCTTTGTTCATGGAATACACGTTTTGATTTAGGCACAGATATAGAGTGGGGGAAATTTTTCACAGTGGATTCAGCTAGACGGGTGTTTTTCGTGAAAGATTGGCGAGGGGGGACCACAGATTGGAGTTCAGACGAGCACCTACCATGGAAATAACGATAAAACAAGGATAGGCTCGCAACATCTCTTCTGTGGGAGAGAGGTTGCAGGGTAGAGAAAAGGGCTTCCCCCACTAAGCCACGAAGTCTATTTTGTACTCTGTCAAGGCAGGATAGGCTGTTTATAGCAGCTCCTGCCCAGATATGGCAACAGTATTCCATCCTTGGACGTATTTGGCTTGCTTGCTTTAATACGTTAACAGAGAAATATTGAAATTTATGAAGTGATACTTCATAGGGTCACATTTAAAAATAAAATAAAAACTATGATAGAATTTGTTAAATACTAAATTGAAGAAAGAAAAGCAACAAAAACTCGAAGAAACATAGAAACATTTTAAAACGAAAGGTTTTCGAAAACTTCCGGAATTACAAATGAGAAACGGCGAAATACAGAAATACTACAAAAACAAAGACAGTTAACAAACTTTTAAATAATTGCTACAAACATTGTGTAATAGTGATAAAAATGACGTGAACAAAACAATCTTTTGCGTAAAACACTATTTAGAAGTACAATTGACAAATTCTTATTCTGCAGACAAGAATAAAACTGTCGCATCATATGTCAACTGGAATGAAAATCTGAATATTAATTGTGTAATATGTTCGCCTATTGCTCGAAAAATTAAGAACCACTGAAGAGAACAAATTCGAGGAGTATGTTACCACACATCACTAGCGACTTAACTTTTGTTGCTGTTGTTAAAATTGCAGTATTTAGTATTATCTCCGTTTCAACAAACAGAGGAACGATATGAACACTTAGCAAGAAAATAGAATGTTTAGAGACCGAATAACAATAAAGGGGTCGAAAGAAATATTTACATGTGTGTATTTCCGACTAGCTTTGATCGATGCAAAAAAAAATAACAACGAAATTTAAACTGAAATTGCATATTCTATCATTACTAAGGAAAAAGCAATGTGCCTTTCGCCTCGCAGGAAAAAGATAAACGAAGAATAGGACGGATTAATAAGGACCGATATTTCAGTTAAAAGGTAGGAAATACTATCTGCGGAAAAAAAAAATCTTAAAAAATTCGTGCGTACAGCGTAAAATGTTAGAATGCATAAACTTATCGCTTATCCATCTGAGTAATATCACATTTCCGATCCAGTTTCGGGTGTTTTGGATAATATCAGTCCCAGCACTAAAGTTTAGAGAATAACTTAAAGCTGTTCCGGTTTGGTGAAGGGCATGGGTATTAACCATCAGAAAATTGCTACCCAACTATATCCCATCAAAAGTCAGATCCATGGGGGCAGAGATACTCATATGATATCCGGATATAAGTGAAATTGCTTATATCTCCGTATGATCTTTCGTGCATAGAGTTAAATTAGGAAGCAAAACTAGGTTATTTTTGCGAATAAGTGGAATTTCAACCAAAGCAAAAATGACGAGGAGGGTAAAGCGGTCGCCCTAGATATGTCGAGGGCTTTTGACGGGGTTTGTCAAGATGGTCTTCTCAGGAAAATCAGATCATATGGTACCACTGGACGAATACTTAACATATTAAGATCCTTCTCATATTAGAGAAAAAATCCAAGTTTTCCTCGACGGTCGTACATCTAAACAATATGATATAAATGCAGGTGTACCTCAGGGGTCTATCCTTAGACCTTTACTATTCCTAAGATTCATAAATGACCCCGCCTAATAAAATTGTCTTTGAGATGGGTATATTTGTCGATGACATCATGCTCTATAACAGACACGAGAGGAAAACAAATGAACACGTATCTAAAGAAATGGCAGAAACACTTGAGAAAAATCTCCAATCAGTAGTGGAATTAGGACAAACATGGATGGTCACATTCAATGCTGCCAAGACTAAGTTTGTTATCTTCAACAGTTCAAGAAACCTTCTCAACCACAAATAGCTATGGCTACAACTACCTTACCTGAAAGTATTTATTTCAAACTCCTACGATTAACGTTCGCAGGGAACATAAGTTGAAACAGATAACTCGAGAGCATTGCCAAGGCTGCTGGGAACAAGGCGGGCTCCATTTACCGTGCTAGAAAGTTACTTATGCCTGAAAGTATCCTGTACGTCTACAAGGAAACCACTCGCCCACGAATGGAGTATTGTTGGAACATTTCAGCTGGTGCATATGCTACTAGTCTCTCGCTCCTATACTGGGTTCAAAAGAGAGTTGCTTACTTGATAGGTCCTGAACTGTCATCTAAGCTTCACCCCTATCCCATTAATTAAATGTCACATCCCTCTGCCTTTTCTATACGTTTTATAATATTGGATGTTCATACGAACTACAAACCCTTGTATCCCCTCGACGTAAATATTCCCGACAAACAGCATAATCGCATCCCTACACAGCAGAAATCCCTAGACATAAGAAAGACTTTTACTCTAGTAGTTTCTTCCCCGAAACGGCTAGACTTTGAAACCCCCTTCCTTCCGGGTTCCTGCTTTCCCAATTGTATTGACATGCAGAAGTTCAAGTGTAACGCGAACAGACATGTTGCAGACATAGTATTCCTGCAACTTATTTCCCCGATAGTATCTACCTGCATCAAAGTGGTACTGTGCCTTGTTTGGGGTAGATATAGAATGAAAAAATATGGAAAGGATGACGCAAATTCATGAAAATTATGTTTTATCATTTTTGGGTATCCTGTTTTTTTTTTGTCGTTTTTTTTTAAACATCGACAACTCAACGACGCTACAAGGAAAATGATATGAAAGGAAAGGAATTGCAAATATAATAGAAGAAAGTTGTTCAAAATTCTCAGTTCGAGGAAGAACAATGGTGGTTAACGTTCACAGGATATCAGAAACTAGTATTCAATGACTTTCTCCGTCAAAAGGAACCAAATATAAATATAAGGAGGAATCAACAACTTGTGAATTCACGGTACTGCATAAATGCGATAATTTCAAAGACATTAAATGTCGATTAATAAGCAACGAATGTAATAAAAGATGGTATTTTGTTTGTAAAAAAAGATAAAATTTTGGAGAGATAGAGAACGAGTAAGACACCAACTAGTTTCATTAAGTCTACGTAGGGGACATTAATATAAATATATATATATATATATATATATATATATATATATATATATATATATATATATATATATATATATATAAATTACTAGCATTTCACCCTGGCGTTGCCCGACTGTTTGGATGTGTATGTTGAGCAAAAAAAAAAAAAAGTGGTAGTAGGAAGGCAGGTTCGAATCCGTACCGTAAAGGAGGAAAAGAACGGAGTAAAACCTAACGTTTATGCTGTTACGACCACCGCCAAATCAGAAGCGACATTTTTTTAAATTAATGCAAGACAGTCTAAAGCAAAGGATAACTTTCAATAATATCGGCGAAAAAAGTGACACCCCCCTAGAAGAAAAGTGTCTAGTTGAATTATTAATGTTTTCAGCCAATTTTTCGATATTTGTCGTATGAAAGGTCGAACATTAAAACGATAATGATATTGGTAAAATCCGTCGCCTCTATTGAACGTTTAAGGCAGACATGCAAACATACATACATACATACATTTATATATTAGTAACTAAAATTTTCGACCCAAACTGATGAAAAAGCTTGCCCTATCTCTGAATACCCTTTATGTAAAATTTCAAATATTTAGACCAGAAATTCTCTGAGTAATTTGGAAGAGACCGCAGAGGTAATTTTTTTAAACTTTGACCCCTATTATGACCCCTTAACATTTATTGTTTTGGGCTGAAATCAAGTTATTAAGTTAGATCCATGTCCAAGGAACCTATATCTAAAATTTCAAGTGCGTAGACCACAAATTGTCGGAGGAGTTTGGTAGAGTTCTCAAAGGTCAGATCGTTGAACTTTACACCTTAATCGCCAAATTTCTGTCCAAAAACCGATCACATTGAGTTTTCCAAATCTCAGAACCCTGTACATCAAATTTCGAGTCTGTAGACTAATAATTGACAGTTATTGCGCAGGGAAATGTACACAGACACACACACACACATACAAACACACAGGCCGTTCACTTTTATATATATATATATATATAGATAGATAGATTATAAATATATATGGCGATTAAGCTTTTATAAATTACTAACTAGCTCTACCTACGTATTGAGCACTGTTGAAGTAAATAATAAAAGTTTACGCATAAATTTATACTTTCGTATATTATTTTCTGTGAGTACATGAAGTAGTTATATATATATTGTCTCTTAAGATGTGTGTAGCCTTATGTCTCTCTGAGTATGCCTGGGCCACAGTATAAAATCAGTCCAACAGTTCTTGGTTCAAGATAAAATTCAAAAGTCCGACGATCTCGAATGTTCGATGGCACTTGTGAGGGGTAGCGTTTATTAGTTTGGGTTGCAACAAATTTATTCTTTTAATTCCATTCGGATTGAAATATTGCTCCATCTCTGTCTTCTTCTTTCTGTGTCCTAAATATTCCTAATTGATTACCTTGTACCATCCAGTTACGGTGCTCCCCTTTTCACGATAATATGAACAGCTGTTCTGTTTTAACCATGTCATCATAATCGCACGCGAGCAACTTTTCGCTTGCTTTACGGCGTCTGATGACAGCAGAAAACTGTCTCTTCCAAACATTGTTTATGGCGAGGGGATCGACATCTCCGCACATCAATCCAACAAATAAGAGTTGTTGATCGGTTAACTCTGCCTTTGAAAAGTTTATAATGCCCTCGCTTCCCGTTCATTTCATTGCATCTCCCCTTACCTTTTAAATTTCTTACGATGTTACTTATTTTGCTTGTACATTTCTATTATGCTGTTTTTTTCCTCTTCTGGTGAGAAGCATTTAGCTTTGAAGTAACCTGGCTTAAATATGTTTCCTTCTTTATTTAACTTTCACCTATTGTGGCTGTCTGTATCCTCATTGACACGATTATATAATAAAGTTCTAATGTGATTTTAATCCTTATCGCCTTATTTTACTAATAATTATATATATATATATATATATATATATATATATATATATATATACTATGTATATATAAGCATGTGTATATGTGATCAATTTTAAAATAATATAGGAAGATTTATAATATATATATAACCTTCGTTTGTTTGTTGGCTTATATTCATACATCATATCATATTAATATCCTGTATTCACATTGCTACCGACTTTTGATATTTTTATATTTGTTCACAAGCAATGCTTTAAACAAACTGCTTTATATATATATATATATATATATATATATATATATATATATATATATATTATTATTATTATTATTATATAAACGTATATGTATCATATTTGAGTCATTAATCATTCAACTCCATTACATTCCTTAAAGCTAAGCTTGTCTTGGCTATGGAATTCCCGTTTCGTCGCAGATATTTTAACCGTCATTTCCGAACGTACACGTAATGCACTTAATAAGGCAGGCCAGGCGAAGCGGTAGACCTTGATATATCTAAAACCTTCGACAACGACTTACGTGAAGAACTTCACATGAAAGTTAAATCATACGGTATTTCTGGACGAATACTTAATATAATAACTCCTTCCTATAGAAGAGAAAAATCGTGTCTTTGATGGTCATAAATCTAAACAACATTATATTATTTGGGTGTGGAACGGTAGTCGATTCTGTGACATTAATATTTCTGATACTCATAAAAGACTTCGCTTGCACAACTGCGTTAGATGGGTATATTTTCTGGTGGCAACAGTCTATAATAGCCATGAGGGAAAAATGAATGCACATATATACAAATAAATGGCAGAAACCTTAGAAAACAAGTCTGTAGTTTAATAAGGCTGTAAATATATAGTAATGGTTAATTATAATCTGACTAAACTTTTTTTGTCCTTTGAAAATAACAAAAAGCATTTTCAACCACCGATTGCCATGACAACACCCGATATGAGAGCTCATTTGTAAACTTCTTGACTTAACATTCGTCGGCGACATGAGTGTAAACAAATATATTGGGAACATTGCGAAGGCTGTTTTGAAGGTTAAAAACTCACATATAACAAAGAGTATCTAATATTTCTCAAAAAGACATTATCTGCCCATGCATGAAGTATGGCTGCAATATCTGGACTTGTGCGTTTACCATTTGTCTCCTGCTAAAAGAGTTGAAAAGGATCTCGAATATAATTGCTTGTAAACTGTCGGCAAAGTTCCATATTCTGTAATATCTTTGCAGTGCTACATCCTTCTGCATTTTTTACAAGCAGTTTAATAACATGTGCATTAATCACGTCGGGTTTGTATTATTGTACACATAGATTCGAAAAAGTTGTCAAAAAACAAATATATAATAAATGTTATCAAAGGCAAGATACGTTACTTTTCTACTTAACTGTATATATTTTTCGTGTTTTTATTCAATGTAACATATTTATTCAGCTCGAAAAGCATACAGTGTTTACCGATGTATTGGAAAATTCAAAATAGCGCCCGACACTCTCTTTAACACGGTAAGTTCAGGAAAAGATGTTATAAATAATAAACTATACAAAATACTGTCAGAAACTCTCGCAATATATGTTACCGTGACATATGTTGACATATATTCGGTGTTTTTTTA
Organism: Euprymna scolopes; assembly: GCF_053919585.1. Taxonomy (NCBI): domain Eukaryota; kingdom Metazoa; phylum Mollusca; class Cephalopoda; order Sepiida; family Sepiolidae; genus Euprymna; species Euprymna scolopes. The sequence goes on from NC_136486.1 coordinate 12,621,373, forward strand.
ATAGTATTTTGTCTAGTTTATTATTTATAACAACTTTTCCCAAACTTACCATGCTAAAGAGAGTGTCGGGCGCCATTTTGAATTTTCCAATACATCGGTAAACACTGTATGTTTTTCGAGCTGAATAAACATGTTACATTGAATAAAAACAAAAAAAAATGTATCCAGTTTGGTAGAAAAGTAACTTATCTTGCCTTTGATAATATTTATTTGTTATATATTTGTTTTTTGACAACTTTTTCGAATCTATGTGTACAGTAATACAAACCCATCACGTCATAGAATTGGTGCCATCTCGATGTAAATACTCCTGATCAACCCGACAAGCAGCAAAATCTCACGATTCTCTAGACGGCAAAAAAAAAAAGCATTTACTTTATTAGTTTTTTAACTCAGGCCCAGAAAGTGAGTTATTTAGGAACTTTTTTGCATTATCAGGTCATTTCTTTTTATTTTTATCTTTTAATTTGTATATTTTTGTTATCTTTATTTTAATATTTCTGTTTTATTAATCTGTCTTTATATTTCTGCATCCTAACTTTTCATTTTCTCTTTTCTATTTTTAGCTCTTCGTCTTTTTATATATTCGATATATCCTTATGTTATTAAATTCGTCATTTTCTTAACATTTATTTTCTATTATTCTTTTTTACCACTTTTCGCATATATTCGTCTCAGTTTTCCTTCTAGACTGATATCTTTTGATTTTCTGTACTGGTTTATTTCACATCTTCATCTATATCTATACTATTAATAAAATTATAAATGTTTATCGATTTATTTATGTGTGCATATATACCAATAAAACTTTCGAACGTATGCACCGAATTGAAAAATTCTTTTTCCCTGAAGGGCGTGAGTCCCTAAATTGTCCTTATGGTTCGTAACGAACAACGCCGACTCACACAAAAAGCCAGAAATAAGGGTTTTGGGGCCGTTTCGTGCAATTGTCGACAAAGTTACCTGCCCATGTCAAAGGAATTTAGCAATGTCTGTATACAGTCGCGGAAATATCTTTCAACATACTTGTGGCGCAATGGTTAACGCGTCTGATGACGAATCAGAAGATTCCAGGTTCGAATCCTAATAATTTTATCCAAAGTTTACTCATTATCCTTACCCTTAATTAGGGTGTTTTTGTTTTTTCAGTGATTTTGTATTGTGCATATGGAATTTCCCATAGTCCGATTTCACAGGGTAAGCGTTGATGATAAGATGTGGAGTGTACTTGATGCTGAGTGTACTCGATTTTGTGTTTGACTCGGCGTTGTGTGTGACGACGTAGCGCAGCCGCTAGTTATTCATATAACCCATATTTTCTTAAATCAAATTTTGATTATCTATCATTTCAATGTAAACAGTCTCCTAAAAATATCGAACTTGATTTTTATTTAAAGTTTCACTCTGATTAATATAACATCCCAGTCTGTTCACTGTGCACTATTCTTAGATAATTACTGCACCTTTAAACGTATTTTGATATGCTGCAGATTGAACGGCAATATATGGTATTTCCGTGAGTATCTCTTTACATAGGAACCCAGGTTAAGATTTGATAACCTCAGGAATATTTTTTATCGGACTTGGAAATGAGCACGAATTTTCGAAACTTTTATCCACTGAGTAATAGTCATAAATAGCAACTGTAGTTTAAGTGTTGTTTGCATTGAGGATTGAATCTTTAACTCCCAGAAAAGTGCATTTGGAAACTTTACAACTGAATTTACTAGGTACTTTATCCTCTTCGCCACATGTTCTTCGCCTAATGACCAGTGGCCTAATGGATAATGTACGCTAATTCACGGAGCAGACAACACTCGAAATCTAACAGAAAGAGTCTAGAGTGAGACAAGATACACTCGTAGAAGCTCGAATGTTATATCGGTCGAAACATGTGGAAACAGCACTCAAGATGATAACAAGAGTCCGAAGAATTCAATTAATACAAAAAATTAATCGTCATCTAAAAAATTTAGAAACATGAATATTATTTTCTCCATAATTATTAGCGTCAAAAATGAAATTAAGTAGTAAAGTCTGTTTTTATTCAAGAAATATACATTTATGAATTCAAAATTTTTAGCAGATTGTGTAACGTTAAGAAATCCACGTAGTTAAATTTTATATATATTTTTTTTTTGTGTGTGTGGAAACTTTATCCCAATTAATTTCTAAAAGACATATGTTAAATCAAATTGAGCACGTAATTATTTTACTTATATTGCTTAGGAATAACAGTATTTCGCGAATATTTTCTTTGGATTGTGATAAATCATGTTCGAAATATTTTTTAAACTGTGAAATTGCCCTAAAGGTTTCAAGAAATCCACTTGTAAAAGTTGATTTAATAAGAAAAATCGCGATTTATATTTGCTTGCCAGTTGAAAATGGTTCCGCTAATTGGTTGTGTTGCCGTCGGCTTCAAGCATGAAGTTAAAAACAAACACGACTAATTGCTATTGTGTATGGTGATGCTTATACATAACGTTTTCGTATTATTAATATTAGTAGTATTAGTAGTATTAGTAGCAGTAGTCTGAGTATCATTATTACTACTACCATCATTATCATATTTATTATCATTATTATTAATATTATTAATGATGATGATGATGTAATTCGTTATTCTTCGGTCATCAACGATAGTTATATTTAAAAATAAAAATGAATTATTTGAAAAATGGTCTTTACTAGATGCATTAAAATTTAATTTTCTACCGATCTGTATTGTTTATATGTTGCTGAAATTACTTGTAAGTTTTTTTTTCCAAATTTGCTTCGTTACTTTTACTTGTAGAGACGAGTCAATAAAAAGAGACAACTTCGGGTGCGTAAAATCACATGAAGCTGATAAAGAAAATGATTTTATTTTATAATGAAGAATATTTAAACATAATTTCAATAAAAAAAAATATATTTTTTTAGAAAATCGTATTTCATGCATCTTAAATCTTAATTTTTGTTTTACTCGCCTTTAATTACAACCTTCCTGGATTCGTCAGATTTTTAGCTCGGCGGTCTGAATTGTCTCATTTGTTTATTTAGCACAGGCTAATATTAATTTTTTATTACATGATATTTCAGAGTGAAACCGAACTTAAAAATAGTTAAGCGATATAAAAAATATCCAGACAAATATAAATACTATAGGTCACATATAGATAGCAAATTCTTGGCCCAAAATGCTAATTGCATATTTTTGCGGTGTTCTACAATAAACATACCGTTTGTTTAAATTATATTTGTAACATACTACGGTGACATTCGGTTCACGTGGCTTGCCTGCAGTCCACTTCGTTGGATAAACCATTTGTCTGTCTCTCTAAAGTCGCAGTTATGGTACCCGAATTTTCTGTTCCCTCGGCATATCTCATAGCTGCAGATTCAACATAAAAGAACAAATCAAACTTTTGTGTGATTTGATTAACTCACAATTTTACATGCTATCCTTTCATCGCTCGTCCCTTGGGGAAGGCTGAATCAAACATAATCATCCTAGCTTATAAAATGAAACATTTTCCTCTCAACTTTCCTACAAAAGAAGAATATCAATGCCTAATGCAACGCTCTGGATTTGATCTAACATCAAAATTTTCTAAGGCTAGAAAGATTTCTGCTTCACTACGAGAAAACAAAACAGATACGCCACCCTGCTCTTATTTTCACGACATTTTTAACTTGTTTCTATGACGTAATTTCTTATACAGGGTGTTTCAAAAGTCTTGGGAACATAACGATTTTTAATAACTCAAAAACTATTAGGAGTTGAAAAATGAAATTGGTACCGTTCGAAAGGTTAAAGTTTCCAGTTTTGTGGGGAATCTTCAACGTTGCTCAATATGAGCACCATTCGTCACACGGCAGACATCTAGTCGATAGTCCATTTCCTGCCAAGCGCGTCCAGCATCTTGACGTCAATGGTTCCCATAACTGCCGTTACTCGAGCCTTTAGTTCGTCAATATCTCTTGGAAGGGGCGGCACATAGACTTGTTGCTTGACAAAGCCCCAAAGGAAAAAGTCACACGGGGTAAGATCTGGAGACCTAGGAGGCCAAGGCATGAGAACGTCATCACCTCGCCCAGATCTCCCAATCCATCTACCAGGCAGCCTTGTGTTAAGAAACTGCCTTACTCTAAGACTCCAGTGTGGTGGTGCACCATCTTGTTGAAAAATGAAGTCATCAGATTCTGCTTCTTCCAACTGAGCCATTAACCAGTCTTCCAGCATGTTGAGATAGAATTCACCAGTGATAGTTGCCTCTTCAAAGAAGAACGGTCCATAGACACCTTTCTTGGAAATTGCACAAAACACGTTCACTTTTCGTGAATCTCGCTCGTGCTCAAGAAGTTTATGAGAATAATTTCTCCACGTTTTATTTATACGTCTAAACTCTGCACTCGCATCTGAGTATTGCTACCTATTACACAAATCTTAATTGCAATAATAAATTGGACACACTCTCATCAAGGACAGATATTCCGTCGAGTTATACATGTCGATATCTACTTGCATCTATGTTACTTGATATGCCTATCATGTATTTTTGACTAATCTATTGCCACAATAGCTATTCGAAACAATTAATTTGAAATGAGTTAATGTACACATAATTTTATTATCAATAAAGAATAGGAGAGAACTTGAATGCCTTCAAGACACTGTCCTCGAGTGCCTTAGATTTCTTTGTGAAAGGGTTTGTCGGGTCCACCTAGGATTAGGATACATTTTCCTACAAATAAACCGAATAAAATATTCAAAATCACTTATACGCAACCAAAAAAAATTCCTCAGTACGGATAAACCACGACGAATGATAACCGTCCTCCAAGTGATGTTACCTCAAGTAAGAACACAGACATGAGTTCTCCACCAGACTAAATAAATTCTGGGATCCAGTAAAACAAACAGACGACGAGAAAAGCACACATCATATTTAAAAGGTGAATTGTGTTCTCAACTTCTTTACTCAGTGTTTAGGATGTGAAAGAGAAATTTAATAGTATATTCGAATATTTATTAATCTCATATAGAGATCAAGTGTTAGACGCTAGGAAGTGAGGACCCCTTGATTTCTAAAATCTTCAATTGAATTAAAATAGAACAAAATTATACAATGTCATCATTAGATTTTGATGCTTTCAAGAGGAGTTATAGTCATTTATAGTGGTTCAAAACTCAGCTCTCCTTGGTTTTGTCTTTTCTTTAAGAAACGGCTAGCCCATTGCAAACCGTCTCCGGTGTACCTACCTGGGAATGCCGATTGGATTGCTCGGAGATTTTTTATACGAAAAATCACTTTACTTAGTGACCGACGTTAAATTTGATCTGATCCTGTGTCAAATATTCTGCAAAGTAGGTAATTAAACCTACTATACAGACTGATATAACGCTCAATAGGCCCAACTAGATTCGAACTCCACTTTACAAATCGCATAGATACGGTATTAATATAAACACCACGACATCGTGCTTGTATTTGAGCACGTTTATGAGAATGTGCAAGTACAATTTGTTTATATAAAGTATATGTGTACGTTTCTGTATATATTGAGTGTGTGTATCCTTGTGTATATGAAATATGTGAGTACTTTTTATATATGGACGGAATATGTGTGTACACTTCTGTGTGTGTATATATATATACATATATATATATATATATATATATATATACACTAGCAGGGGTGCCCGGCGTTGCTCGGGTGTTTGGAGGTGTATGCTGTGCAAAAAAAGAAAAAAAACAAAAAAAAAATGGTTAATTTTTTAAAACTTTGACCCCTATTATGACCCCTTAAATTTTATAGTTTCGGGCTCAAATCACTTTATTAAGTTAGATCCAGGTTCAAGGAACCTATATCTAAAATTTCAAGTGTCTAGCCCCAAAATTGTCGGAGGAGTTTGGTAGAGTTGAAATTTGACCATTTAACAGCCAAATTTCTGGCTGACACCCGTCACATCGATTTTCCCAAATCTCAGTACCCGGTATTTCAAATTTCGAGTCTATAGACTAAAAATTGACAGAGTTATTGTGTAGGGAAATGTACACAGACAAACAGACACACAGACACACAGACAAACAGACAGACACGTTCACTTTAATAGATATATAGATACATATATATACATACATATATATATATATATGGAGAGAGTGTATATATATATATATATATATATATATCCTTTGTAAATATAAATGCGTGTGCATGTCTTTTTCTATTAAGATATTATATGCGTATAGCTTTTTACATATAGAGAGGGATTATGTGTGTTTGTCACTATATATACAGCGTCTATGTAGGTACGTTTTCATATATAGAGAGAATGTACATATGTAGGATTTTGTATTGAGAGTCTGCATGTGTGTATATTTTTTATATATAGACATATGCTCGTACATTTCTATGTATATATATATATTGAGAGAGTGTATGTGTGTACGGTTGTTATGAATAGAAAGAAAGTATATACTTTTGTGCTTAAACAAAATGTGTGTGTGCACTTTTTGTATATATAAAGTGTATGTAGGTACGTTCTTGTATATATGATTATATGTGTACTTCTCTTTCTATATATAATGTATATATATAAAGTTTTAAACAAATTGTGTGTGTGTCCTCAGATATATAACTATAGTTTTCTATAGAATGTGTGTGTCCTTTCAAATTTTAGATAGACTACGTAATGCCCTTGACCCACTTCCAGTTGTCTGATCTAGCATGTGCAGTGATTTATATCTCTACGGGTGATGTGCCAAATTACAGCTCTGAACTAATTGTGGTTTCTGTTTTACAGGTGTCTGAACCAAGTCAGGTGTGAAATGGAGCCTGTTGAATGTCGAGCAGTAATCCGGTTTTTGTATTTGAAAGGACGCACACCACAGGAGACTTTTGTTGAAATGAAAGAAACTGATGGTGATAATGCTTCATCATATGACTTTGTAAAACGCTGGCATCGTGAATTCAAACATGGCAGGAAGTCTGTGGAAACAGTTCCCAGACCTCGTCGCCCCCTTCTGCCATTGATGAGGTATCTGTCTGTCAAGTTGAGGCTGCCATTTTGGAAAATCCGCGCATTACTATTTGCCAAATAGCTCAAGTTGTCAAGATTAGTAGAGGGTCTGTGGAAACTATCATTCATGGCCATTTGCATATGCATAAGGTGTCTGTCAGATGGATTCCCAGGTTGCTCACGCCATTCCAGAAGCGAGAATGCGTCGAGTGCTCGAGGATGAGTTTGGAGATGTGCCAAGAAGATGAATCAATGTTTTTCACAAGACTGATTACACAGGATGAAACCTGGGTCCATCACTATGATCCAGAGACCAAAGCCCAGTCAATGCACCTGCCCCCTCTAACCTTCACCTCTTCCAAGCCATGAAGTTGTTTTTGAAAGGAAAGCGTTTCCCAGATGACGCAACCTTGGTTTCTTATGTCATGTTGTGGTTGGAGGACCAACCTGGGGTGTTCTACAAAAACAGTCTCCAGAGCTGCATCAAAAGATGAGAGAAATGCATAACACTGGGTGGTTCCTATGTAGAGAAAGACTAATAACTGTGCAAAGTTTCGTTGCTCTACTGCTATGGGAAGTGCGTCAGGGGCATTACTTATTGCACGCCCCTCGTATGTATATAGATAGCGTGGGGAGTCTATTTGTGTACGTTTTTGTATGGAGAGATTGTGTTAGTAGGTTTATATAGTAAGAGTCTGTGTGCGTAGTTTTTTGTATACATAGAGTGTGCATATGGATGCTTTATAAAGCTGAATGTGTGTGTGTGTCTGGTCACGAATAGGCTCCTATACGGTTGATTATTTAAAAAAAAACATATAATGATAGAAGATTATCAAGACACAGGAATGGATATGTTTGATCTGGAAGAACGGTGGTTCATTAAAATTGTGGGATCTGCGTTCGCGCCTAGTCCACAAATTATGGAAATAAAAAATAAAAAAAAACGTTTACAAATGTTTTTGACATAGATGTACATAAGATTACTTTGATAAGTATGTCTTAACTTAAATAGGGTTGGTATAATAAAATTGTGGGGTCTGCGTTCGCGCCTGACCTCCATAGAATAGAAATAGGCACAAACTTTAATAAAAACTTTTCATATCTATCTGCGTAAGTATACTTATATTTCAGTTTGAAGGAATATGGTATAATAAAATTATGGGGTGTTCGTTCGCGCCTGACCTCCATAGAATGGAAATATTTCACAAAGTTTAACAAGTTTTTTTTATATAGATTCACGGAATATTGTGATAAGTGTTTCAGTGTGAACAGGTATGGTATAATAAATTATGGGGTCTATCTATTTTATTTTACTTTCATCATATTTTGCTTTTGTTTTGATACACAGTCCATTTTCGTAGGCGGTTTTTGAACCCAGTCAACGACGGGTACTTTTTCTAGTATATATATATATATATATATATATATATATATACACATATATATATATATATATATATATATATATATATATATATATATATATATATATATAGTGGGGGGCGCATGTGTGTGTGCAATTTTTCACATATAGATAGTATATCAGTGAATGGTTTATATAGAGAAAGTGTGTAGTCAAAAAGCGTAAAAAATAGGTAAATAAATAATTAGCAGTAATATGGTATACTAAATAATTATATCTACATCTAGAAACGACAATCGGTTGAAGGTTCCTAAATTTTTTTCCTGCCAATTGACGGTTCAATCCTCAGTTCAGGAAAATCAAAAGTACAATTGCCAATTACTTAGGACTTCTACTCAACTATAATTGACAGGACGAAAGCGTTCTACTCCATGGAATATAGAAATATTCTAGAGTTCGACAGAATGATTTTCGAATTCGACTATATACACGCGAAGAAAGTAGGAGGTTGAAACGTTGTGCAAACAACACTGAATGTTTGAACAGTTAAATGAAAATAATACAAATAAGTCACATGAACGTATCTCATTATCGATCATCATTCATCTAAAACCGTTGATTTCATATAATCCGATTAGTAATTTGAATTACACAAACGTTAATCAATTTCGAATCTGATTTGCGAGCGTGTCAAAAGAATTTCCATAGAATTTCGTTTCCGGAAACCAAAACAAATATTCTGGATTTCGGATAATCCATTTATTATTTACAATTTATTTTGGAGGAAACGTGGCGATCGATAGAAATACCATTTTAAATTATTTTTTGACATACAATCCTTAATCTATTCCATAACCGACTATGATTTTTTGCAGAATAAACCATTTATTTTATTGATATCTTAATGGAACGTTTTGTAAATACTTTTCGTGTCTTTGATGGAACGCGGTATAGACGGATATTTTAACCAGCATATATATATATATATATATATATATATATATATATATATATATAAGAATGCAAATTCAAAATTGTAAATTATATTTTACATGAATTTATTGTACGACACGATACTCGAATAAGATGAATTGAAATTACATTAATCCGCAGAGTCTCAAAGAAATGGGTTCTTGCTATCAGCGGAAAAATATAAGTGAATATTATAGCGAAGCTATGAGTTTGCTAGTATTAACATATATTACTATATAAAAATTAATATTTATATTTGCTTCACGTTTACTGAGGCTTTTTCGTACATAAACTTATATATATATATATATATATATATATATATATATATATATATATATATATATATATATGTATTATACGTTGAGAGAGATTTTTGCAAATCGAAACATTTTGGACTCAAATTTTAAATAAAGAGTATATACAACCGTAACATGTTTTTTCGAAACAATCTTTATTCTAGAGTATACGATAAAGCATACATTTGTTACATGATAAGGGATGTCCCCTTTTCATGTAAGTATAAAAATGGAGAATTTAGTTTAAAATGAAAATGAAATAGCATAGGCGGAATTCGAACCTCGTAATCTAGGTGTAGAAATAGATTACGTGTGAGAATTTAAAAATGTAAAACAAACATTTGTTTAGAATATAGATAAATATTTCAAGGAAAGAATGTTAACTATCAAGTTTGTTATGAAATTTTAAATTGAAAGAATGCAGCTTATAAGATAATGTTTTTAACATATTGAATATAGGTTAAAATTCCTTTTGTAGAAATAGGAAAATTTTGGACACGTATGTCCATAGCACGTGAAAGAAGGCACATGTTTTAACATGTGTATGACGTCACGGAAAATAGAAAATTCTAGGAATAGAGAAAAAACTTTGGAGTTAGTCAGTCAGTGAGAAAACTCAGAGACAGTCAGACGTCTAGAAGCGAGACGTCACTTCAAGAAGTAAAATGTGAAACTTTGAATTCTTGATGATGGAATCACGGTCGTGTGAAGAATAAACCATCAAGTGTTTTTGTAAAGCTTGTCTTGTCTTGTGATTCTTACAGAAAGGTAAAGTCCAATTGTATTATATATTTGTGTTATATGTCTTTACATACACGTCTCAACATCATCATGTCCGAACTGTCTGAACACTATCCCTTCACTCCAAGAGCTTTCTTCTTCTTCCATTCAACACAATTAAGGAATGAACTTTTAATATATAAGAATCTCTCCTAACATGAACAATCTTAGTCTCTTACAGTCTTTCTCTCTCTCTGAGTCTTACAACATCCCTCACTGTAATAAGACTCCTTATAAACATCTCTCTCTCAAGACAAACGCTCTAATAAGCCTCCTAACAGGAACTATCTTTCTAAGCATCTCTTCCTAAGACTCTCTCTTTTAATGAGACGCAATGTAACACATTTATAAATATTGAAAGTGTATGTTTTACCAAAGTCAGCTGTAATATATATCTGAAAAAGTTACAAATTTTACTAGAAAATAAGAACATGTAAAAGACCACGCATTCACAGCAAATATGTTGATAAATACCATTGATGGCTTACCTCAATTCCACATCTAAATGGATGTTAACAAAAAAAAATTAAATGAAAATAAACGCGAAGTAACTGCAACGTGCAGTTGTTAAAGGGCGCGTATGTGCGTGTGTGAAATATCAGCAAGTGATGTAAAAAGCAGCAGTAACCGTAAAAAGGTACATATGCAAATTAGGAACTTATGCGACAATAAAAAAGAACACCACGAGGTCAGAGAAAAAAGTGGGGTTAGAAAAGAAAGACGTGCAAAAACGAAGAAGAGAAATGTATTTTGGTGGCCGGCGTGTAATGGGGCAGAATGGAAAACACAGACAGGGAAGATGGACCTGTAGCAGCAAAAGACTGGTGTCAAGACGGGTGTAAAATATAAATGACTTGTATAAAAAAATAAAAAAAAGATAGCTGAGTTGGATTTTTTTTTCCTGGGTGCCGGACAGCATGAGGATCTGAGAGAGTTTTGAACTGTAACGAACACGGTTACACAAAATCTTGGACTGGAATGTAATATAACTAACAATAATATATATATATATATATATATATAAAAAATATATATTTATATAAGATAAAATGCGCATCAAGTGCGTTTGAAAGCCAAATACAACGGAATATTAGAAAAATAAACAAATATTTTACTTGTTTGAAATTTATCCTACATCTTCAGTGTGTTGTTTCTTTTTTTCTTTTATTCTTTCTTGCCATGTTGTAACTTTGGAGAAAGAGGCCTGTTTATAAAGAGCGGCGCGTTGTTTCTAGCGGTTGTATTCAACATGGCAAGGAAGAAGGAAAGAAAAAAGAAGCAGCATGCTGAAGATGGAGGATACCTCTGAAATAGATTTGATGCGTATTTTATTTTATTGAAATTCTAACAACGTTTCTATATGAACTCTCCTTTTTTTATATTTATATATACTTTTTTATTTTTATATATATTTATATAATCATTACTATAATTATTTCTATAATTTTGCTTTTCATTTTGTTTTTATTTTTATTTAAGTTTTTGGTTTTTATTTTTAATTAATATATATAGTGCCACGCAAAAGCATTGGATACATTACAATTGTCTTCATAACTCTAATTATGGTTATAAATTTTACCTTAAACATCAGTATATTTTTATTGCTATTCTAACTTATATTTGCGGTAGTAATTGCAAAATCAAAGTTTAGAAAATGTATATTTAAGGAAAAATATAAATTAACAAACGCAAAATATTGGATACACTTAAAAAGCCCTTTTCTAAAATAATTTTAGATGAATTTTGCTTTGCGTGTTGTAAGAATGCAAGCTAGTTATCACTGCCCAATCAGAGAACTTTATGATACAATTTTTCTGGTTTGTATTCACCTACTTAAAAGTCAACCAGTTCATTTATAAAAATACCTTATACCAAAGCGTCATCAATATATATTCGTCAAAAAATCATTGTTACGCACAAGGAAGGAAAAGGGTATCGAATAATTTCAAATGAACTTAATCTGCCACATAGTACAGTAGGAAACTTCATTAGAATATATAAAAATCTTGGTGAAGCTGTTATAAATCTCCCAAGATGTGGTGGACCAAGAAAATCAAACGAAAAAAAAAACAAAATGAATAAGCAGAAAGGCACAAAAATACTTTTCGTTACTCGTGGTGAAATTCAAACCGACCTCAGAGAAGCTGGAATTAATGTGAGCAAGGATACAATAAGTAGGGCTCTAACTCATACAAATTTTATTTCCAGATCTCCAAGAACAGTTTTATTGTTGAAACGTCAACATATCAGATCACGTTTGAATTATGTTACAACATATGGGGAGAAACCACAAGAGTTTTGGAATACGGTAATCTGATCAGACGAAACGAAAATCGAAATCGTTGGAAGAAAAACAGCAACACAGGAATGTCGGAGAAATTGCACCGCCTACAAAAAACATACCTTTTCTTTCAGTGAAGTTTGGCGGTTGTTCGATTATGGTATGTCATGCTTTTTATGCAACGGTACTGGTGTAGAATAAATTGTCATATGTACAGGGATGTTTTGGAGAAAAAACACAGGAAATTTGCTGGTTTGTTGGGACATACTCACAATTTTGTGTTTCAGGACGACAATGATCCAAAACATACTGCCAAACTAAACAAATAATGTCTTAAAGATAAGAAAATTGATGTTCTTGTTTTCCCATTCAGTATCCAGACCTAAACTCAATTGTAAATTTGTGAAAAATTTGAAGGCCTATGTTCACAAGAGGAATTCACAAAATACTCAACAACTAGAAAGGTTCTGCTAAAAAGAATGTGCAACCATAGAAATCAACTGGAAGCTGTTGAACACAAACAAAGGCTATGCAACTAAGTAATAAATCAATGCATCCAATACTTTTACTTTTGTTAATTTATATTTTTCCTTAACTATAAACTTTCTAACCTTTGATTTTGTAATTACTACCCCGGATATAAGTTAGAATAGTAATAATAACAATATCATGACCAGATTTTAGATAACATCTTGAATCCTAATTGGACTTATGAAGAAAATGTACTGTATCCAATAATTTTGCGTAGAACTGTATATGCATATATAACTATAATCTCATCTCGTTACAATGGATAACTCAAGAGTTCAAAACAGCTATTTATGTGCCATTCACAAATCGCCCAATCCAACGTGCTTTTCTTCATTACAATGACATGCCAAAAAATAATCCGAAACATTGTAACATTGTTTTGAACTCCTGTGCGAGAGCAGCAGCGGATCGCAGTAAACGAATGAACATCTTTTTTCTGGAAAATTTGAAAGTAACCGTCGTCGTCATAGCGACGCTCTTAATGCAACTTTTTAAAGTAATACATCAGCAAAATTTACCAAATAGTGATCCACAAAACAATGACAGTGTGTGTCATTGTTTTGATCCAAAGCAAGAAACTAAGCTTTGATATCTCTTCACTCGGGAGGATATTTGGAACCAACAAATACATGCAAGTTTACAATCTGCAATAAAGTGTCCAAAACACCTGATAGATTTTAAAGCACACATATAATGCTACTCAACTTGGAAAAAATGTTGAAAATATTTCCTGAACACTCGTTCACTGATGAACGAATCTACTATACATATCTACTATTATAGAAAAAGAAACGTTGTTTATATAAAGGAGTTCGTTCCATAAGGACTCTGAAACGGATGATCTAATTTCTATTAAATTTAACATGATGATTTAACAAAAATCGATAATCAAGAAACTTCAATTAGAAAAGAAAGTCCGATTTTGACCAAAGTGAACTCTTTAATACAACGTTACATCACAAACAGATTTGAGAAGTTGTATCACCTCGCAAGCATAAAGGTTCAGCCTATAAATTCACTGTGGATTCTTGTATAAGGTAGGAGCGCGTTCGAAATTTTTGTACCTTTTGTTTAAGTGAAAAATCCTAATTTCAAAACAAAAATAAAACAGTATAATTTTTTTCTTTTTTCTGGGACATTCCGTCGTGTAAAATATCTTTAAAAACAATTTTCATTATCATTTCACGATAAACATATTAGCAATCAAAATGTAAACTTAGATTTTTTGCTGTTTGATGTTTCTTATTTCTCAATAATTATCGTTGGCTACATCCTTATTTAGTCAAATTACAAATAGCGTTACTCACGTATGATTATTTCTTAAGACGAATACCATAAGAATATATCCGGATTATTCTGTTTTGAATACGTTTTTTGAACTCCTTTCTGATTTTATTCATAAAAAATGTAAAACTATAAACAATAAAAAATAATCCAAAGCAAATATATGAGTTGTTTGCTATACTTTTGTTTTCATTATTCAAACCAAATAACATGAAACCTAAAATACAATATGTGATCGTTTACTGATAAAGAGCGCCAGCCTTTATCCAAATGCGCAACCGGAAGTCACCTTTGAATAACTATCTTTTCTTTAAACAATTAAATTACTCGGCGATACAGAGAAACATAATAAATTCCAGTGTACATCTATATCAACTTATAAAAAGTATGTGACCCAAGTTAGACATAATCGTGTAAGTCCAGAATAATAATTTCACATATAAATTATATTTAGAGTCCTTCGGGTAGATATAAAAAAACATTGTTCAAACAGTTTTCATGTTTTACTATAAAATCCGCGCTGAAACTGATTGATACATTTTCCTCAGAGAACGTATTTACGGGAGGAGTATTTTATACCTATATTAAAACATATAACATACATATCAGATGGCCCATATTTTCTTTTATTAAACGAGTAAAAGTGTAATAAGTTCTGGATTCTGATGTGCTTACTTTTAAAGCTTCACCTTACTTTGTGTCTAACCCTTAAAAGAATAAGTAAATTAGATATTTAAATTTAAATAATTCGGATTTATCAAATAATTAAATGATTGGGTGTTTTTTAATTTTATTTTAGTGGTTTACATTATTAGTTGTGTGTTTTAGTAAATAATAAGTTAGGTCTTTCTAAAACGCTGACAGACGCGAAAATTTTGAAAATGGGCAATCAATATAAGCTAAGTAATTTAACAAATCCTAATATTACCAAAATGGCAACTGCTTTTTTTTTTTTTTTTTTTTTTCTCTAAATTTTAGCTAATGTATTTTAACTATATGCGCATATATTGTCTTTAACTCTTTGCTTCCATGCGAGTCGTTTCTTATTACTTTATTTTTTATTTATTTATTCACCTTGTTTATTTATTTCTCTTTTTGCTTTTACCAACTGTGTATACCTTCTCTTTAAATGTATTTATTTAATGCATTTTAATTACATATGCGTAAAAATGGTCTCTAACACTTAGTCCCACGCGAGCCGTTTTTAAGGTCAGAAGAACTCTACTCGAAAACGAATAGCCTATGCAAGAATATAGAAGAGCTAGGACCACCTTTCTTTCTACTATAGAAGGCAGAAGAACTAAGTAGTATACTTAATATATGCAATCACCGTACGCTTGCTTGTATGTAAGTGTCCTCCATGATACCCATACCATACCAAACCACTGCACGTGGCTCATAATTTGACTGGCACTATATTTTTAACTGCAATATACATAATCCCAGCTGTGATACTAGGGCTAATTTTCTGAATAGATGCAACACTCTGCGCCTGACCTTCATGACTACAATTCCAAATCCCATTAATTAGCTGTCCCTATAACTGGGAGGGAAAAACCTAATAGCTAGCTAGCTACATTATACCTCCAAGACGATTGCGTTTGTCTTACCTGCATGCATAAAAAAAAAAAAAAAAAAAATTCCTCCCTTCTTCAGACTAAACCTTACCTGTAACTCAAAAATCCTAATGGAAATCCATCTGTAAATAAATAACCCCTCTTCTCTTGAACGCTAACAATCTACTCCTTCCAACCTATCCGCCACTAAACTCCCACATTGCTCCTCATCTGTAGTTGAATCGCTAACTTCCAGCCCCTAATCCCTCACATGCAAACTGTTTTAATAACATTCACTAAACATCTATACATTTCTACCTCTAAGGCATGCATTACAGCTCATTCCTATCCAGTAAGGGACTTAACAGCCTATGCACACAAAGGCAGGTACTTAACAGCCAAAGTACCCAGAAACAAAGCGATATGCACTACACAACTGTCGAGTTTTGCAACGATTAATTACGTTATTGAAACGACACTCCTTGTTATGCAAAACGCCCCATGACTCTTACTAAAAAATACCTACAACTCCAACTCTATTCGCACCTACTGAAAACCTGCCCATATATATCTATTCACCTAATTACGCATGACTCAATACTTGCTGTCTTATCCATGCTATATTGCACTTACATCTTAACCCTCCTATCATCTAAAATAGCTCGGGCACAACTCGTAGCTCAATTCTTAATACCTACTCATACTGTAACACTATACTAGACCTAAGCTAACATTAATAAAATAAAAAAAGGGTACGACTAAAATCACATTATCTCCTCCCTAACAAGCCCTCTTACAAACATAGACGCTTACACTGCATGAACTTCACCCACCCCCTTTATCCATTAACAAGTAAATAGCATGTCCCTAAATCACTTTGAGGAGTGTAACTAATCAGTAGATATAATCCCCAACAAACTAACCCAGTAACACTAACAACGCGGGGTCGCAGAAATACCTGGATTAGAACCTAGGCGCGGAGAAAACCCTCTCAGGGCTGACGGACGAGTAGGTCTTCCCAGATCATCCGTCTAGGAGAAGGAAAACTCTGAAACTAAACCAAAGGGGAGAGAGGCCTCTTCAGTCTTGGATGACAACCTTCCTAGAGCTGGTGACTCAAACAAATTCACCGGTTTGCAAACCTAAATTGCTTAAGGAGTAGATAGGCTCTGTCTATCGCCCGGCTTCCATACTCCTTCTTTGCCTATTAGTCAAGCGCAGAGACACTATCTCAGTGATACGACAGAAACACCCAGCGGTAGATCTTGTTTCCTGGCTAGGGCAATGAACGCCGTTCTTCCCCATTCCCAGCATGCCCCACCCCTATAACTGAACATTTGGGAGTGCTTGAGTATAAGATATGCCTGAGCGGTTAGATTGGGTTGACCTTCTTCTAAAGGGTTGAGGGTACCGGATTGACAGTTCCTGGCTGCTGTTCCCGACTGGTAGTACAGGAGCCCTAACTCTTTGGTAGCGCTTAGAGCGGCTGCTCCATCAACAGTTGAATAATATCGGGTTGTTTGCAGTGCCATGACGCGCATGGAAAGGGACCCTGCACTCATCCCCGGTGGGCTTTCCTGAGGCCACAATCCTAATTGGAGAAAGGTCAGCTGATGGTCTACTTGTGATGCATGTCTGAAGCTCCGCATAACCTCTTGTTTAGCCCCCCCTTACCGAAACTCTTAAAAAAAAATATGACGACAGTACAATCTAAAAATAAGCTTAAACCAGGATTAGGGACAAACAAACTCAACTTGCCTCCTCCCTTGAGGCTCTCATTCACAAATATCCGTGGGCTTAGAACTAACTTAGCTGATGTTGAAGCATTTCTCTTAACAAATACCCCGGATATCTTAGCACTAAGTGAGACTAACCTACACTCCTCCATTCCCTCTAACCACTTTAACATGCCTGAATATCTCCCACTCTGCCGTAAGGACTCTGACAGACATATGCACGGACTTGGAGTTTACATTCGTAATACCCTTCCCTTGACTAGAGAAACAAACCTAGAAACAGATGATCAAGCCTTTATGTGCTTTAGACTAAACGTGCAACACAGTATTAGCTACTATTATTTTCTCTACCGCTCTCCCTCGACTCAGGACTGCTTCATAATAAACAAAGTATCTGACAGCATAGACACGGCACTGTCCCTCGACACTAGCGCACAAATACATGTGTTTGGTGACTTTAATGTCCACCACAAAAACTGGCTTGGATTCTCTACTCACACAGATGCAGCGGGCAGCACAACCCATAGCTTCGCTATATCTCACTCCCTATCACAAATTGTTACGTTTCCAACCCGTTTCCCTGACCAGGAAGAACAACACGCATCACTTCTAGATCTGTTTTTGACCACAGTTCCCGATGACTGCATAGCGAAGGCCCACAGCCCACTCGGGAACGCTGATCATGCAGTGATAATGGTTGAAATCGCCCTAAACTCTAGTCCCAAAACTGAAGAGCCAGTGCTCAAAACAACGAGATATTATAATAAGGCTGACTGGGAAGCCATCAGGGAACTAATTAGAGATGCTCCATGGAAAAATATTTTCTCTCTCCCTGCTGAACAGTGTGAAAACGAGACCACTGACTGGTTCAAAACTGCAATCGAAGCGCATGTTCCCATGCGGAAATTTTATAGTAAGCCCCACTCTCCCCAATGGTTTACGTCGACTTGTGCAACTGCCATTACTCAAAAGCAGCATGCATACCGTAG
Source organism: Euprymna scolopes (assembly GCF_053919585.1). Lineage (NCBI taxonomy): Eukaryota > Metazoa > Mollusca > Cephalopoda > Sepiida > Sepiolidae > Euprymna > Euprymna scolopes. The sequence continues at coordinate 12,640,176 of NC_136486.1, forward strand.
GTTTAACCGACATAAGTCCAGTTCAAACAGACTGAAGTATATAGAAGCTAGAAATAACGTTAAGAAAGAAATAGCGACAGCTAAGAGAGAATTTACGGAAACCACTAAAAAGCGCATCGAAGCACAAAAACTAGGAACTCGAGACTTCTGGAAAATCTACAACAGTGTAGTAAATAATGGGCAATCAACAATTCCCCCACTAACCAACAATCACGAGGTTGTCTCCTCAGCAACCGACAAGGCTAACATGCTTGCCAGTCGGTTTGCCTCAAACTCCACACTGGACCCTTCCAACCACCCCCTACCTGACTTTCCTATGCGGACAGACGCCACACTAGACGATCTGAAAACCACCCCTGCTCAGGTGCATGCTATCATAAAAAACCTTGACACCTCAAAAGCATGTGGACCCGATCTTATCCCAGCTGTGCTATTAAAAAAGTGCTCAGCCGAAGTAGCTCCAGTTCTCTCCAAACTCTACAACAAATGTCTTAATGAAGCTTGCTTTCCGGGCTGTTGGAAAACTGCTTCTGTTGTACCAGTATTCAAGAATTCTGGCGAAAGGACAGACCCATCAAATTATCGCCCCATTAGCCTCCTCCCACTTTTTGCCAAAATATTTGAGACCATAATTAACCATGCTCTAGTCCATCATCTTACAGATGCTAAACTACTGACTGACAAACAATATGGATTTAGACAAGCCCGTTCCACAGCAGACATCCTCACCGTGATCTCTGAACGTATATACCAATCACTGGACAAAGCGGGGGAAGGCAGAGCGGTAGCTCTAGATATATCTAAGGCTTTTGACAGGGTATGGCATGAGGGTCTCCTCAGGAAGATTAGATCTTACGGTATCACTGGTAGAATACTTAACATAATTAAATCCTTCTTAGATAAGAGAAAAATCCAGGTAGTCCTCGACGGTCGCACATCTAAACAATATGATATAAATGCGGGAGTGCCCCAGGGTTCTATCCTTGGACCTCTATTGTTCCTGATATTCATAAATGACCTCCCCGACAACATTGCCTCTGAGATGGGTATATATGCTGATGACACTACACTCTATGGCAGACACGACAGGAAGACGAATGAACACATTTCTAAAGAAATGGCAGAAACACTAGAGGAAGACCTCCAATCTGTAGTGGAATGGGGACAAAAGTGGTTGGTCGCGTTCAATGCTGCCAAGACTAAACTAGTTTCATTCAATAATTACAAGAAACCCTCTCTACCACCAATAGCAATGGCCAACGACCCTTTATCTGAGAGTCCATCTTTCAAACTCCTTGGCCTAACGTTCACAGGAAACATGAGTTGGAACAATTACATTGAAGGCATTGCCAGGGCCGCTGCAAGAAAGGTAGGCTCTCTCTACCGTGCTAGAAAACTACTAACACCCGAAAGTATCCTGTACCTCTATAAGGCCACCATTCGCCCATGTATGGAGTATTGCTGCCACATCTGGGCTGGTGCATCTGCTACTAGTCTCTCGCTCCTTGACAAGGTTCAAAAGAGAGTCGCAAATCTGATAGGCCCTGAACTGGCATCTAAGCTTCAGCCTCTGTCCCATCGACGAAATGTTGCATCCCTCTGCCTGTTCTACAAGTATTTTAGTGGTGAATGCTCTGATGAACTGCAATCACTTGTGCCCCCACGACGCGAGCACCCTCGACAAACCCGACAGGCTACTAGATCCCACCCCCACACTGTAGAGGCCCCTAGATGTAAAAGATCTTTTTACTCCAATAGTTTCTTCCCCAGAACCGCAAGACTCTGGAATTCCATTCCAGGTCCCTGCTTCTCCAACAGTACTGACGTGCAGAAGTTAAAGTGTAACGTGAACCGACACCTTGCTGCCCAAATCCCTACATAGTACCCCAGTAGTTGTTGCCCCTGATAGTAGCCCCCTACACCAAAGTGGCAATTTGCCTTGTTTGGGGTGAAAATGTAATAAAAAAAAGAAAAAAAAAAAAAGAAAATTCTGTTAAATTGCTAAAACAAAATCATAAAGATCAATGGTCCTGGTTTGAAAAGAAAATATTTTCTCATTTGACCTCACAGTGTATTTATGTAAAGGCGTAAGTGTATCTTATATTTAGGGAATATCTCTAACATATGTATTTGTAATTTTCTTTCATTGTATTTTTCTATTAAGATTTGTATTATTTGGAGATCGATCGAGTAATGCAAAGATTTGTTGGATAAATGTGTTATATATATAATTATATTATTTACGAAGGCGGCTCAACAAGAACATGTATACGTTTGACTTGAAGATGACAATATTGTAGTCAGATGGATAGCAGGCAAGCGAAACAGAGTTCCGCAGGGTGGTGAGTTCTGTTTTATCGCTCTACCGTGTATATCAAGCCTTGCCATCGGTAAGTATATACAAAGTTAACTAGTATAAATTTTGTCGAGGGATACCTTAGTACATATCATTGTAATCTGGCGGCAAACTGAGTTATACGCACCTGCATTTGGCGTTATTGAATAAATCTAACCACGCTTTAACATTCCTTGAAACACAATTTCGTAAAATAAAATTAAATCTTGACTTTTACAATAGTAATTGAATAGTAATCATGAAGTGAACCTCAATTGAATTAACGTCCTCATTCTTATAATTCTTGAACTTGAAGTCCTGTTTCTTACAATTCCCAACTTTTTATACTATGTGTTCAAAGGAAGTGTGTATATATTTTTTTTATATTTATAACTTTTATGTTCTCTTCCGAAGATTAAAAGAAATTGAAAATGATACGAAAAAAATATTCATAATCGTTACTTGAAGTAAAATCAAAATCCATTTATGATTATTATTAAAAATGGTGCGTAGAATTAGAATTCAAAGCGTAAACTTTATTTTACGAAATTCTATGTCAATGATTTTCCTTAATGTGTATCGAATGGTGATGGAACAAATTTAATGCAAATGTGAAATATTTGATTCTTTACGTGAGCGTCGAAGACTGTAAATTTTCTTTAAAAAAACTGAAATTCTAAGAATAATAGTTGATGTATAAGTGACATTTATTTCATTAGCATAAAACTACATAAAACTTTATATAACCTACATAACTAATCTAAACTTTTTAAAGAAAACAGAAATATAGAAAATAATACTCGATGCAAAAGTGCTTTTTATTTCGTTTTCATAAAGCTAAATTAAACTAAATATAGTCCACATTACCAAGTCTCGTTAAAAATACAGTAATCTCTATAAAATGATTCTCTTTATCGTTCCGTTAGTCGGCTGCTCCAGTTTAAAACTTGAATGACATTTTCTTCGCCACGCAAAAGATTGAAATGACATCTCTTCCAAATAGACGCTTCATGAAAGTAGGCGTTCTAATTTGTTACGATTTATTTTTCAAAAAATTGCTTGTCATTTCATTTTCTATTCATAGTTGCTCCAGGGAACGATGTGTTGCTAATATAAAACCGGAGTTGTCGTCGTTAAATTCGTGGATTATTAAAATTGAAGTTTCGGGCGATTAACTCATGACAATTATTCATTGTCTTTCGGGGAGGAGAATAATGGAAAAATAAATGCGATAACGTTAGAGCCAACGGCGATCAATTATTGTCAATCCATTAGTGGGCGTAGTTGATTCGCTTCTCAAGAAATCGAATGTCAAGTTACAACAAAAATTAAAATCCAATTTTCTTCTAGTTATTTGCATTGATATTCATCATTCCACTTCTAGATTCATTATCCCTTGATAGGCAATCACCCTTTCGAACTTTTACTTCAATTTTATTATTAAAAAATCTCACACAAACCCTAATTATTCTGCATCCTCATTATGATTCAAGTAAGAGCAATTCTGCTCAATAGTTCTGCACTCTGAGAGAATTTCTACTTGAAGACGGCATATGTTAACTCTTGAGGAGTTTTTTTTTCTTTGACATCCTATAATTGTCAATACGTTTTCCTCTTCTTTACCCAACGTGTGTGCAAAAAAGGTGTTTATATTCTAAGATCTTTACGAGATAACCATTTCATATTTATTCACTTTTAGTTTGTTTGTTTTTTGCAAAGATTAAAATAACTATAAAATGCTACAAAGCATTACATTCATAATGTATACTACAATTTCTATCGAAATCCATTTCAACAATTCGATCATAGAAAAAGTGTAAACTTTTAGGCTTGCGGGTAACAATTTTAAAAAGAAATAGTAACTGTAAACGGGTAGAATTTAATATGAATATATTGCGTCTTAGAATGATTTAAATTTCATTTAAAGAAAACTGTAATATATAAAATATTTATTAATTAACGCCTAAGATATTTCCATCTCTTTTGCACTAAATTACATCGAACTTAATATAGCCCATATTCCCTCTTCTCGTCCATAAGTTCTATTATAAAATTTATAAATATCAATTTATCAGTAAACGATTAGGTTCTGTCCACACAAATATATATGTAGACATATTTGAGTTTATATAGATATAGTTTATATAGATATAGTTTATATAGATATAGTTTATATAGATATAGTTTATATAGATATAGATTATATAGATATAGTTTATATAGATATAGTTTATATAGATATAGTTTATATAGATATAGTTTATATAGATATAGTTTATATAGATATAGTTTATATAGATATAGATTATATAGATATAGTTTATATAGATATAGTTTATATAGATATAGTTTATATAGATATAGTTTATATAGATATAGTTTATATATATAGTTTATATAGATATAGATTATATAGATATAGTTTATATAGATATAGTTTATATAGATATAGTTTATATAGATATAGATTATATAGATATAGTTTATATAGATATAGTTTATATAGATATAGTTTATATAGATATAGATTATATAGATATAGATTATATAGATATAGTTTATATATAGATTATACAGATATAGTTTATATAGATATAGTTTATATAGATATAGTTTATATAGATATAGTTTATATATAGATTATACAGATATAGTTTATATAGATATAGTTTATATAGATATAGTTTATATATATAGTTTGTATAGATATAGATTATATAGATATAGTTTATATAGATATAGTTTATATAGATATAGTTTATATAGATATAGATTATATAGATATAGTTTATATAGATATAGTTTATATAGATATAGTTTATATAGATATAGATTAAAGAGATATAGATTATATAGATATAGTTTATATAGATATAGTTTATATAGATATAGTTTATATATATATAGTTTATATAGATATAGATTATATAGATATAGTTTATATATAGATTATACAGATATAGTTTATATAGATATAGTTTATATAGATATAGTTTATATAGATATAGTTTATATATAGATTATATAGATATAGTTTATATAGATATAGTTTATATAGATATAGATTATTTACATTCACAAGCTGTTACATATAAGGAAAATTTCAACCATCCGCAGCCATTTGATAAAAGTTGTATTTCTTTCACCTTCTTGCTTCTAGACAACTGCGGTTGACATTTAGCGATCAGAGAATTTGTGGTTTAATCATTGTTCGGTCTTTATATTTTTACCAATCCTTTCAAACTTTGTTGATAGTAGATATGTTTAAGTACGTTAATAGTAATTGGTATCACATTATCATTTTTCACACGAAATCATAAACAATGGGAGTGGGAAAGAGTTGATGAAAAAAGAATTTAAAAAAATGTTATATTGCCACCCTGTATATAGTTAACATAACGGAAATGATTAAACGGAATAGCATAAGAGAAAAGCTGGACATCAGAAGAACCAATTGTCGATAAGTGGATAATATGACTGGTTAATCGAACTAGTGACAGTCTATAATACATTGTAGTCTACATTGCACTGTAAAGAATCGTCAGTTAATGTTACAAAATTATCTGTAAATAATGGCTTGACTTGAAATTTAAAATTTGAAATGTAAAAGTAATTTATCATGTTCAGCAAACAAATTATTAATTTTATGAATATATTTAAGCATAATTACTTGAATTACAGTTAAACGTGACAAAAGCATATTCTTTTCATTGTTTGACTATCCATTCATATCTTATACGCTTTTTTGTATTGAGTGATGTGGTTTTCGGTTAATTAACTGTGTCTAACTGTGTCGGATATATACTCGGAGGTGAAAACAATAAAAAGAAAATTCTGTTGTCATAGCCGTAATCACGACTCAATTATGCTTTACAAAAAAAAACATTTATTTTGAACGCGCTCTTGTCTTTCAAAAGATTTTACCGAGGATTCTTTGGGATGGGCCTTTCTGCTTGCATGGTGATAAAAGTTCTCAAATGCACTAATGATGTTAGGTTGTATGAAAATGTGAAAATGTGACATTTTCTTGAATCGGATTTTTTGGATCATCTATTTTTAGTACTTATTATATTCATTCTGATAAAAACTTACGTAAGAACATTCCCAGACACATGGAATACCATCGTGTGAAATTAAAAAAAAATCGGTCAAGCAGTTTTGAAATTCATAGAGAAGGAACACAATAAAGATTTGTAACTACAAGATTTTCTTCTAAACTAATCAAACGATACGTGGACATTTTGAAAAAAAATGCTTTTAGGTGTAACGGATTCAGTTTGTTTAATTTTTATTGAACAGGATAAAAAGCAACAGAATGTCTCCCTAAAAATTCAGAATTTTTTCTATTTTGCTAGAATTTTACACATTACACATCAATCTATAAATATTACTGAGAGTTCAGTTTCTTCCTTGTATTTTAAACGCACTTAAATACAAATATGATTAATAATAATAAGGCACAAATGGAAACTGAGTTTCCTGAGACCAATATATCATGAACTTGATTTTCATCAGAATACTAATGATTCTAAGCATACATTTATAATTGGATTTGATGTTAATTTTAATGAGCTGTGGTGGGTATGTAACTGGTGTGTGCATATATATATATATATATATATATGTATAATTATAAACTCAAATGATCTTGTAACGATGTATGTAACCCAGTTTCCGGTTTACGACATCCGGTTGCGCATAAACATTAATCCATAACAACGTAAACAAATAAATACAAATCGCTTCTTTTGCAGGTTTTGACCTGCGCACTGAAATATTAACGTTATTATTTTGAAATTATTATTTAACATGGGAAGAGTGGGGTTTAAAATAAGTAAAACATAATACAGAAATGAACGATGTAAAAAATCAGGCAGTATTAACAATCGTTTATTTCGATAATTTAAACGCGAAAAAAAAAGAACAATTGGGACGCTGAAATATTAACGTCATTATTTCGAAATTATTATTTAACATGGGAAGAGTGGGGTTTAAAATAAACAAAAACAAAAGAACAATTGGGACGCCGAAATATTAACGTTAGTATTTCCAAATTATTATTTAACATGTGAAAAGTGGGGTTAAAATAACTTAAACGTAATACAGAAATGAACGGTGTAAAAAAAAATAGCAGATATATCAAAATTTGAATTTAACTATAATAGGTATTATGGTATCTGTTCAGTATAAGTATGGCCAACGACTTATAATTTAGTAACAGTAAAAAAAAAATTCAAAAATAATCAATTATAATAAACAGAACGATTCATACAAATCTATCTATATTCTTTTTCATTTTAATATACTTTCATAGAAATGTTTCTGTTATGTAAAAAAAACCTATTTTCTTTACGTCACAAGTGTCACGCTCATGCATAATTTCCATAGCTAATATAACATACTGACCCAACGGGTCACGGGTAGTCTAGTATATATATATATATATATATATATATATATATATATATATATATATATATATATATATATATATATTTCCTTCTACCGCGGTTTTTTATGTAATTATCGTAACAAAACTTTTTAATTTATAAATTTAATATCGATGGTTGTCATTCTTTTATTTGGAAAAATGTAATTAGTTATATAATCAAAAATAGCATAAGTTATATGATAATAACTTCTGGGTTTACTAAGTCATAACATAATACAATGTTTTATAATTTATTTAATACTCGATTACAAATTTTATGCTATATGAGCAATTTTTAAATAAGTTATATAATAATAAATTACAATTCTTTATAAGATATATAGAAATAGATTAGAACTTTTAATTACCTCTAGAATAATCAATGAAAATCTATCACCGACACTTTGCAATATTGAAATTTTAACATGAGTATCTAGTAAACATGTGCTGTAGAAGCAAATCACGTTTTGGAGTTTAACACACTTTTACAGTACGACGCTTGGACAGCGCTTAGCTTAAGGTCCAATGCCAGTTGATGACCGGCTGTTTTACAGCTTCCAAAACAACTAAATCCAATCCATACTTATATGGCCTTGACCGACTTGTGACACCTCAGTTACTTCAAGGAAGTTTGCATTTAACGCTGTTAACTGAAAACATACAATACTGGAATAACAAGGATGCATTACTGAAAGCAGGAAAGACAGGAATGTCGTCACATGAAGCAGCAATGGCAAAAAATATCACTGGAAGTGAGAAAAACTGGATGGCTTCACCGGAAGCAGGAAAAATGGATAATTCGTCACTTGACCTGGACCGGAGAAACGACGGTTTGAATAAAAACTGAAACAGGACAAAATAAAATTATACTCAAATTAATTTCCAGTTTCTGGCGTGTATTTCATAAGCTGGAATCGTTACATTGAAATATTAACTGAAGTTAGCTCGGTATATGAGTTCGTGTTTGGCTTTTCCGATCACAGAATAACCAAATAAATTCAACAGGTATTCTGGTCAAGTCATAACACGATCGTCTACACGAAGACAGGGTTGACGAAGGTTTCTGGTTGTTTTGTTTCAATAAGAAAAGTTCGCCAATCCAGGAAGACAGGTGCAGCCCACGCCACGTTGTTTTTTGTTGTGTATCTACGGATCACTGTTCCCTCTCTGGCGTCGAGGTAGCCACTCCTTCCCTGATAAAAATTTCTGAAAAATAACTCAGTTGGCCTTCTGGTCTGGTAGCAAGACAAACTCCTTCGTATGAGCAATAGGTAAAAACTCCAGCCCTTTTTTTAATAAAAATTATATGAACAGAAACTATATAACTAAAAAGTTCTAATAAAATACAACTGTACAAAGATAAAAGTAAAGGTAATTGAAGTAAAATCACTTCCAAGTCAGACGTGTCGCATAATCTTCGACAGATAGCTCTCATATAATGCCGCTCTACAAATTAATTGTATAGATAGTTATGACGAAATCACTATAAAGTCCACAGTTCAACAGATGTCGTATTATCTGCGACCCAGAGCGCTTTCACTTTCAGAACGGTCATCGATAATTCAATATTCAATTTTCATATAGTGTTAACTTCGCCACAATAACATGAATATGATTTTTTTTCTTTCTTTTTATTCTACTTTATCACGAACAATCGGCAGAGGTGATGTAGAGGGTGAGAGAGGCGCCTTTGTTGCAGTAATATTATCAGCAGTGAAGATTTTTTTTTCGCCGAAAACAAAACTATCTTCTACTTTGCTTATTCAACAGAGAAAGTTGAGCTACTTGCTTGCCTTTTTTATTTCAATCCTATCTTTGAACTCACAAATCCCTCTCCCAAACTTTCCTTAGCGTACTTTTTTTTACCACAGTGATCATCACTTATCAAGGCCCGGAAGCCACTCAGGGATAAGGGTTATTGCAAGTACATTACGTTAGTGTGGAGATTTGATGTAGTGTTTACTTAAGGGGGCGGTTCATTAGGAATTTGTTAACATTGGACTTGAAGACATCCAAGTTGTAGTCCGGTGAGAAGCAGGCAGGCAAACTATTTTCGTAAATCTTAAAATTACTTATGTCTTTGATATCATAAAAACAAACACATTCAAGACATGTGAACTTGATCTCATACACACTATACTAACAAAGAAATACTCTGATGATACCTTGCCAACTTTTGCTTTTCTGATAACTAGAAATATTTCATCTCAGATGAAAGTAATCAAGAATTGTTATGTAAAAACTGATCCGCTTAAATATCGCCATATGTGCCTCTTGCCCTTATTCGCTAAAATCTTTGAGCTGTTAATCAATCAAGCACTAGTTCACTACATCGCAAATGTCAATCTTCTTTGAGATAAATATAATAGGTGTAGGCAAGCCTGTCCTACTGCGAATATTTTAACAGTCATCCCTACGCACATAGACAATGCACTGGATAATGTAAGGGAAGCAAGAGTGGTATGCTTCTATATAATCAGAATATTTGGCAAATTTTGACATGAAAGCTTTCCAACGAAAACTAAATCAGACGCTTTTATATAAGAGAAAATCCATGTTGTCCTCTATAGTCATTCTTCCAAATAGCATTATATTAATGCATATGTGCTTCAGGTGACTGTTTCTGGACCTTTTTTTTTCTGATATTTATAAACGATCCACCTGGTTCATTGTTAACTGAGATGGCAACGTTTGCTAATGACACCACGCTGCATGATATGCATTTGGGATAAAACGAATGTAAGCAAATCTAAGTGGATTGAATAAACCTTTAAAAACGACTCTTAGTCTATAGTGAGATAGGACCATTAATTGAGGGTAATAATTAGTGCAACTGGATTTGGCCTTTGGAAAGCACTAGGCGACCGAGATTACTTTATCATAATCAGGATTGAAGAAAAACTAATCAATATGGCCTGGATGATGTTAACTGATATTTTGCGATGAAAGCAGCAACGACTTGATTTAGCCCCTTCCTCCCTCGAAGACAGAAAATACGCATAAAATGCTTTTACATATAGCGAGCAAAAGAGTTCCCCCAAAAAGCTATTTACTGTTGTACCACATCAGAGCGCGTATACTTATGGCTGTATGGAATAAGTTAGAGAGAGTTGCAACCTTGATTGATTGAAGTGAGTGTTCCTAATGATGGCGGACTGGACAGAGCTGAAAGAGAGAAACAGACCAAATACCAAGGTCTCATGTATGATATGAAAAGAATTGGAATCTTAAGGAGATATCAATCATACCAGTTATCAGAGGTGCCACAGGGCTTATGAAGAAGAACCTGAAGTGCTACCTTACTAATATTCCTGGTGAACCAAGTGCAAAACAGATCCAGACAATTGCTCTTAAGGGACCAGCGAGGATACTAAAAACAGCTCTCGGTTGGTTTCAATAAAAAACGGGGCAATGTTAGCAGCTGGTTTGGCTGTCCCATCCCCAGCATTACAATCTTCAAAGCAAGAAAAATGAAAAAAAAATGGCTGTATATGCGTGCGGGTATTGAGAAATGTATTATTTTTGCTTATCCATGACTCTGTTGCAGCAGGTGTATAGCAAATGTCATGGACTTTGGCTCAAACTGCTCGGCAGCTACGCTCAAACACCAAATCTGTTTCTGTGTGAATATAGGTATCACTGGATGAACCACATAACAATCACCTATATATACTATTCCTTAATTGGAATTCATTTTTTTTAGATGAGCATTATATGTAAATTTTTATTTTCTTTTTTATTTTTATTTCGGACTATTAGTCTCATCTTTATTAGTTGTTGTTTTTGGATTGTTATTGGTTCACAACGTTTCGGCCAACTTCCTCTGGCCTTCGTCAGGTGGTAACCGCGACGGATAGGAACTTCGAATCTCCTAACTGCATTCTCAGCCATCACTGCCATCCGTAGTTGTTGTCGTCTCACAACATTTTTGACCAATTAACCTCTGGCACGCTTTGGGTGGGATTGAAACCGCTATCTTCAGACAATGTTAATCTGGAACCGTAGAGATTCAACGTCTGTATCAACTGCGCCACGGGCCCCGAATAGCGATCAAGGTTGGATTCTTTGATCTTATAAATCCACGTTTATTTATTATCTGATCTTATATAGTCGGGTCCGAACCGATTGGTATATATATATATATATATATACTATTCCTTAATTGGAATTCATTTTTTTGAGATGAGCATTATATGTAAATTTTTATTTATTTATTTATTTTTTTTTCGGACTATTAGTCTCATCTTTATTAGTTGTTGTTTTGGGATCTTTTTATTGGTTCACAACGTTTCGGCCAACTTCCTCTGGCCTTCGTCAGGTGGTAACCGCGACGGATAGGAACTTCGAATCTCCTAACTGCATTCTCATCAAAAAAATTCTGTAAAAAAAAAATAAATAAATAAAAAAATAAAAATCACACTTTAGAATCTTTAGATGTCTATCACAGCACAAAAAACTGATTGTGAAAGCCATTATCTACTTCTAACATAAATTCTACAAACTCTAAAAATTGTTCGATTTTTTAAATGTGCTAACAAATTAGTTTGGCGGTCTCTTCTCTTATCCAAATATTTTTCGATCAAATGCCATTATTATTTTCATACAATCAGCTCCCCCTGCTATCATAAAAATCTCTGCTGTTTATTATTTAAGTAGCACTTGTAAGTATTTTGGAAAGCAATTTTCATTACCAATTAATTATCTAATTTTGGGTTCAGAAATTTGAATTTCTACATAAGGGATTGTCAGACAAGCAGCAAGCGTTTTAATCTGTTTTGGGGCGAAAATTGAGCTGCCACGAGGTCAAAGTTGAAAGAGTTGACCTTTACAGACTACCTAACTCCTCTGCCAATTTTGCGTTCAAACACTTTAAATTGTAGATGTAGGTTACTTGGACATGAGTCAAACATTTTAATATATATATATATATATATATATATATATATATATATATATATATATATATGGGTGTGTGTACATAAAGTGATGAACAGTATATAGTGTCCGAGCAAAGCCGGGCTGAACAGGTAGTTATTATATCAACAGACGTTCTTGCATGCAGTCATTAATGAATTTATTGTCAAATGTCTTTATGAATTATGTAAAAGTTTGATTCTACAAGAAATAAATACAAAAGAATTTCAAGGTAGACTAACAAAGAAATGTGAAAGTCATAATGGCGCTCGACGCTACAGCACAAGTACATGTATTTGGTGACTTTAATGTCAACACAAAAACTGGCTTGGATTCTTTACTTACACAGATGCAGCGGACAGAACAACTCATACCTTCTCTATATCTCACTCCCTATCACAAATTGTTACGTTTCCAACTCGTTTCCCTGACCAGCAAGAACAACATGCATCACTTCTAGATCTGTTTTTGACCACAGTTCCCGATGATTGTATAACGAATGCTGACAGCCCACTTGGGAACGCTGATCATGCAGTGATAATGGTTCAAATCACCCTAAACTCTAGACCCAGAACTGAAGAGCCAGTGCTCAAAACAACGAGATATTATAAAAAGGCTGACTGGGAAACCATCAGAGATCTTATCAGAGATGCTCCATGGGGAAATATTTTTCTCTTCCTGCTAAACAATACGCAAACGAGACCACTGAATAGTTCAAAACTGCAATCGAAGCACATGTTCCCATGCGGAAATTTTATAGCAAGCCACACTCTCCCCAATGGTTTACTTCGACTTGCGCAACTGCCATTGCTCAAAGTCAGCATGCATACCGAATATTTAACCGACATAAGCCCATTTCATACAGACAGAAGTACATAGAAGCTAGAAGTAACGTTAAGAAAGAAATTGCGACAGCTAAGAGAGAATTTACGGTAACCACTAAAAACGCATCGAAGCACAAAAACTCAGAACTCGTGACTTCTGGGAAATCTACAACAGTGTAGTAAATAAAGGGCAATCAACAATTCCCCCACGAACCAAAAATCAATTGCTCAGGCTAACATGCTTGCCAGTCGGTTTGCCTCTAACTCCACACTGGACCTTCCAACCACCCCCTACCTGACTATCCTATGCGGACAGACGCCACGCTAGACGATATGAAAATCACCCCTGCTCAGATGCATGCGATCATAAAAAACCTTGACACTTCAAAAGCATGTTGACCCGATCTCATCCCAGCTGTGCTGTTAAAAATGTGCTCAGCCCAAGTAGCTCCAGTTCTCTCCAAACTCTACAACAAATGACTTAATGAATCCTTCTTTCCGAGCTGTGGGAATACTGCTTCTGTTGTACCAATATTCAAGAATTCTGGCGAAAGAACTGACCCATCAAATTATCGCCCTATTAGCCTCCTCGCACTTTTTTCCAAAATATTTGAGACTTTAATCAACAATGCTCTAGTCCATCACCTTACAGATGCTAAACTTCTGACTGACCAATAATATTGATTTAGACAAGCCCGTTCCACAGCAGACATCCTAACTGTAATCTCTGAACGTATATACCATTCACTAGACAAACCGGGGCAGGGCAGCACGGTAGCTCCAGATATATCAAAGGCTTTTGACAGGATATGGCATGCGGGTCTCCTCAGGAAGATTAGATCATACGGTATCACTTGTAGAATACATAACATAATTAAATCTTTCTTAGATAAGAGAAAAATCCAGGTTGACCTCGACGGTCGTACATCTAAACAATATGATATAAATGCGGGAGTGCCCCAGGGGTCTATTCTTGGTCCTCTACTGTTCCTGATATTCATAAATAACCTCCCCGATAAAATTGCCTCTGAGATGGGTATATATGCTGATGACACTACACTCTATAACAGGCACGACAGGAAAACAAATGAACACATATTTAAAAAAAATAGCAGAAACACTAGATGATGACCTGCAATCTGTAGTGGAATGGGGACAAAAATGGATGGTCACGTTCAATGCCACCAAGACTAAACTAGTTTCATTCAATAATTACAAGAAACCTTCTCTACCACCTATAGCAATGGCCAACGACTCTTTATCTGATAGTACATCTTTCAAACTCCTTGGCCTAACGTTCACAGGAAACATGAATTGGGACAATTACATTGAAGGCATTGCCAGGGCCACTGCAAGGAAGGTGGGCTCTCTCTACCGTGCTAGAAAACTACTAAGACCCGAAAGTATCCAGTACCCCTAAAAGGCCACCATTCGCCCATGTATGGAGTATTGCTGTCATAGTTGGGCTGGTGCATCTGCTACTAGTTTCTCACTCCTTGACAAGGTTCAAAAGAGAGTCGCAAACCTGATAGGCCCTTAACTGGCATCTAAGCTTCAGCGTCTGTCCCATCGACGAAACGTTGCATCCCTCTGCCTTTTCTACAAGTATTTAATGGTGAATGTTCTGATGAACTGCAAGCATTTGTGCCTCCACGATGTAGACACCCTCGACAAACCCGACAGGCTGCTAAATCCCACCCCCACATTGTAGAGATCCCTAAATGTAAAAGATCTTTCTACTCCAATAATTTCTTCCCCAGAACCGCTAGACTTTGGAATTCCATTCCAGGTCCCTGCTTCCCCAACTGTACTGACGTACAGAAGTTCCAGTGCAACGTGAACCGACATCTTGCTGCCCAAATCCCTGCATATTACCCCAGTATTTGTTGCCCCTGATAGTAGCCCCCTAAACCAAAGTGGCAATGTGCCTTGTTTGGGGTGAAAATGTAATAAAAAAAATAAAGAAAATTATCAAATTATTATTTAGTTGTGCATTCATTCTTTTGCCGACTATTATTTTACCTCCCATAGTTGTTGTTTTATCACGTTTCGGTCAATTAATCTTCAGATGACTCAAGCCAGAAAATAAATGATTGCAAACACAAAAAATATATTTAGTTTCTTTAATAATATAAACTACTGTTTTTCCAAATTAAAATTCTTGATTTTCGGTGAGATAGTTTCTGTTATAAAAGAAATGCATTATTACGTTACTGAAGTGATATTGGTATGATATGTTCCTAAATATTTTCAGTTTTGGAAACTTTGTTTTGTTAATCTGATGTGTATATCCATGACCGTACTACGCTGTAACATATCCATGGAGAAGTATAGCTTTCCTATCTTTATATATCATCCAGTACTTATAGTTTCAGTGAAAAAAACATGGAACATATACTAGCACGATGTTTTCTTTACATGGGGGTCAGTACTTATCAGGGCCCGGAAGCCATGCGGGGATAAGGGTCATTGTGTGTACAGTAATCAATGGGATAGAATCGCAGCAATCGTTAGTATTGGATACCTGATAAGGTGTTTTACTTAAGGGGGCGATTCATCAGGAATTTGTTTATGTTAGACTTGAAGACATACAAGTTGTAGTCAGGTGGGAAACAGGCAAACTGAACAGAGTTCCACATGCATGCACTTCTAAGAAAGAAACTTTGTTCATGGAATCTGCGATAAAGAGTGGGGAAAAATTACAGACAGTCGTTTAAGCTAGACAAGCTAGACGAGTGTTTTTCATGAAAGATTGGCGAGGGGGGACCAGAAATTGAAGCTCGGACGAGCACTTGCCTTAAAAATAACGAAACAACAAAGACAAGCTCGCAACATCTTTTCTGTGGGAGAGAGGTTGCAGGGAAGAGAAAAGGGCATCCCCCACTAAACCGCAAAGTCTATTTTGTACTCTTTCAAGGCAGAATAGGCTGTTTTTAGCAGCTCCAACCGAGATGTGGCAGCAGTACTCCATCATTGGACTACTTGGCTTTTATACAGATAGAGAATTGCATCAGTAGTGGGATCCCTTCTGGAGCGGTAGAACGATCCCAACATTTTCGCAACGATCTGGGCAACAGACTTGATGTACGTGTTCCATTTCAGATCAGGAGTAACGGTCAAAACCAGAAGCTTGTCAAAACATGGAGCCTCTCAAAGATGAGAGACATCCATTTCAAATAATACCAGATGGGGATACGAGTATTGATGATGTAAAGATAAGAGCTTGGTTTTAGATGCATTAAAAGTAACCAGACATGTCTTCCTCCACTGTACCACGCGCTCAAGATCAGAGGAGAGAGAATCAGAGAGAACTTTGTCATTTACGACCTTTGATGGATGAACCCCTGAGGGACTCCAGCATTAACACTATGGACCTCTGATTTCTGCCCATCAACCACTACTCTTATCAATGAGAAATGAATAATGATTGAGGAAACATTTCCAGTTATACCGTAGCTGGAAATCTTGCGAAGTAGGCCCTTATGCCATACCTTATCGAAGGCCTTTGATATGTCAAGAGCGATTTTCCTAGAAAGGAAGCATTTGTTGAGAGATTCACTAATCCTATGTGATATAACCGTTAGCTCATCTGCTGTAGATCTAGCAGAACTGAAACCGTATTACATGTCACTAAGAAGGTTATTTCTGCTTAGGTGGTTTACTACTTCTCTAATTAATATGGATTCCAGCAGCTTACTCATGACACACAAAGACTTATTGGTCTGTACTGAGAGGGAGATGACTTATCACCAGAATTCTTAAATACAGGGAATAGTGATGAGGTTTTCCAGGGTGTTGGAAAGCACTTCTCCTTAAGGCAACGCTTAAACAGTTTTTAAGTATGGGGGCAAGTTCTGGTCGATGCTTTTTCAACACTATTATTGGAATGACGTGTGAACAGTTGCTTTACTTAAATCAACGTTCTTTATTAGCTTGATTACCTCACGCACAGATATTTGTATGTTGCATAGCGTGTTGTCTGCTATATAAGGAATACGGGGAATTGATGGCTTTCGTCGCATAGAGTAGAATTAGCTGCAAAGTTCTTGGCAAATAGTTTGGCCTTGTCTGATGCTGACGAGGTGACCTCAAGTCCATTGATGATAGTTGGGATAGAACGCACGCTTCTGTTCAGGATCCTGTTTGCTATTTGCCAAAACTGGTGGGAACCAAGCCGCTGCTCAGCTGCTTTGGATTTAACGGACTGAGCATATAGCTCTCTTGCATTGTTCATTTGTATTTTGTTGAAGTCTTGTTAATTAATTCACGTCGTGCTTGTTCTGTTAAATACACCAGGTTCTTTTGACCGTTGTTTAATTCGGTTTAAAAAAAAGGATGTAGATTTGTGTGCTTTTTTTATTTCAGCCTCTAAGTATGTTGAAGTTTTGATGCTAACATTTTTAAAGAGACAGACAATAGATTGCTGTTATGAACTCCGAAAACGGTCGACAAAACGACAATACAGAGAATAATACACCCGATAGAATCTAACTTTGCTTAACATTCGGAATCCGATTATTTTGCGTTTAATTCGATTTAAAGTTTCACTTGCTGAAGCAAACATGAAAAAATGACAACTTTTCGAAATTAGAGATCGAAAACAAGCCTTTTTCCTTGACAAAATTGCTTCCCATTCTTTTTCTTTGTTTTAGCCACTCACTAATATAAGTTTATCATATTATTCGTTGGAGGGCTTTTTTAAGGTAACCATCCGTTTTGTAGCGGTGATGAAATACTTAGCATCAACAGAAATTTTAATTTTCTTTCGCTTTTACTGACGTGCAATCATTCAACGTTGAAATGTATTTTCGATTCTTCTTTGTTTACTTTGCAACTTCTGTTTCGGGATCTCTTTTTACATTTACATAAATGACACAAGGTCGCTGACATGACCTACGTGCTCAGGTATACTTTTCATAACACGAGAAAGTATCTATGATAGGATGGGTTTTTTTTTTAGTTTGAATATTACAAATGTCTAATTATTCGATGTTAATTTGACAAAATATAATAGAATCAACACTCATCGTCTGCCTATATAAGGGAGGAACGTGCTAAAATCCTTCGAGCTTAACACCGTAAGCACAGAATATCACAACATCGTTCTCATTCTTTCTTTCTCCCTCCCTTTCGTTTTTCAACTTAGGAGAAATGTCGTATAGCAAATAATTATCTTATTAAATACGTAGAGAAGTATAATTAGCAAGCACCTTATATATATATATATATATATATATATATATATATACATATATATATATATATATATATATATATATATATTGATTAAAATAGCATATGCGGAAATTTCTCGAGAACTCTTTCGGCTATCATCTCTTCAGGAGAAAATCGAAAGCAAAGGAAACAGTGCTATTGACGAAATTTAAGAGACCTAAGGGGACTTTTGAAGTGCCAAAGATAGAAAAATAAAAAACAAAAAGTTCTTAGCACTTTTAAATTATTTTTAATACTCTTTAAGATCAATAGATATAAAATATATTAAACATTTGAAAGCTCAACAAAATCTGTATTGTGCTTTATGCACGAATAGTTTCGTCCGTGCAAACAGATGAGAAGGTAAACAACGACGGAAGGATCGCGACCCACGTATGGTAAGCCGGCGAGAAGCGACATTTAAGAGATAAAAACACCAGCACTCGCGCATGCATGTATAAACACATAAATTCAATTGTTTTCTTGGTCAATTAGTCACACTAAGTCACGGGGCTTTTCATTTCGGAATTTGTCAATAAGATCAAACTTATTCACAAATTCACGAAATAAAACAGCTTCCCGATCTCTGTTAGTACCCCTAGAAGGAAACCCAAATCGATCTAACTCGGGATCCAGGACCACGTTCCAGTCTCCCGCTAAGATAACCGTTCGAGAAGTATCCATGAACTGCTCGATTCGCCGAAAAAAGGCAGCCAGCTCAACGTGGCTATTGGCCACATAAACCCCAATAAGACGTAATGCCCTATCCTTTATGGTAACATCCAAAACGCATAGTCTTCCCTTCGGATCCATATAGCACGGGTCACACGACGCATCTAGGGACCTTTTAACTAGCCAGGAAACCCCTCTAGAGTGAGAATTAAAGTACGCTGAATAATCCTTAAAGGTCTTATACAGCGCACGTAAATGGTCACCTGGAATAAAATGGGTTTCCTGCACACAGCAAATATCCACTCCGAGATGCTGCAGGTCCAAACTCAAGCGCCATTTTCGCGAGTCGGCCCTAGGCCCTCGGACATTTACACTAGCAAGCTTGAGATCCATGATTGTGCCTTAGGGTTGAGAACCAGAAACGAACATCGCGGTCGTGAGCGTGCCGACAGCTCTCGTGAGGGAATAGATACCCATCGCAGTATCGATGAGTCCGTCACGAGAGATACCGCCGACATGCAGAGGATAGGTTAGTTTGGCTATCCTATACAGGGAGAGGTGCATTTTTACCGGGACCCTCCCAACACAACATTTTTTAAACTTCTTATGTCGGAGTCCTTGAATAGGGCTAGGGGAGGGGAAAGATTGAAAGTTTTGTTTGCCTCTCTCCAGCATTTGCCATAAATCTTTTGCCTCTTCTATCTTCCTAACTACTGTCAAAATGCGTCTTGCATTGGGGAAATTGGTGGGGGTGTCTATTAGCTTCCCCCCTACCTCCCTGAAATCAACCAACTTGCCGAGGTCTGCACCTTTAAGGTTTTTGCTATTGTTTATAGCGGCTGGGTTGAGGATGCAAATATCTTTTCCAGGGAGGTAGAGGGTTTTTCTTTTGGTCAATAGCGGGGGTAGTGTCCATGTTAGTAGGGTCAGTAGGGTTTTTTTTTCAGGAGAAGCAGGAGGAGTGTTGTGAGGGGGCTCAGAGGTGGCTGGAACAGGAGTGGAGGATTTGTGTTTCTTAAGGGGGCTTAGTGGTGTTAGTTTAAGCGTTTTTGGAGAGATGGGAGTTGTGACTGGAGGAGGCATTTTGTAAGGGGAAGGAGTTTTGGATATAGTGGGGGACTGAGTGATTAACCTGATGTTTTTGGATGGAGGTGATTTGCATGGGAATTGGGGTGTTTGTTTTTGGGGGGAGTCCAGAAGGTGTGACATTTTCCGACTCTATCGTGTCGATGATAATGGGTGTCTGGCTCGCAGAAGCGGCCATAGCCGAACCGTTTAAAAAACGGTTTAAAAAGTCCAAAAACTGTTATAAATAACAGCAAAACAATAGGGAAAAAGGCGTCGTGTGGAAAAAAAATCATACTCGGTGAAGAAGAAGAAAAGGAAAATGACAGAGAGGAGAGAATCAACTTACATTTTAACGCGCAGTACAAAAGACTTCTGGGTAAATGGGGTAGTTATTTAATTGCCGCCCACATCGGCAATATTTGGCACAAGGCCTGGAAAATGGGAACCCCGAAGGCTCTAGAAGTGTAAGCCATTTTGAGTTTCAGAACAGTTTCAGATGGTTTAATATTTATGAAGCAATTCTGGTTTCTGATTGGTTGGTAGCAGAACGTGAATTAATTTGATTCGTCAGTTCCTAGCAGCATCGTTTATAAATAGAATCATCCGACTGTGTGGGATCATACACCTGGATGATGGGATGTGTCTCCTAGCGGCTTCGGCTGCAGGGAGACAGGGTAGTACAAGTCAAGGATTCGTCACTTGACACTCAGCCCAACAGGTGAGGGGCCGGGAACCGGCCCAGCACCTGTTGGACTGAAGTACGCCGCCTGGGTAATACCTAGGAGGTCCACCCTCCCAGGCCTTGCCACCGGGCTTTCCGGTGGGGCAAGTTTATTGCTTGCTGCCTGAGGCGCCCCGACCGGGGAATGCCGACTGGGTTACTCAGGCAATTTTTAAAATTTCAGGAGTGCCCCTCCTTTAGGGGAGCCTGCGGGGTTCCCACTTTCCGACCTTGTGCCACATAATGCTGATGTGGGCAGCATTTAAATAAATACCCCATTAACCCAAAATATTGCAACATCCTCCCTATTTTTTATAATGAGGAAGTCCCTTGTGTTTGTTCTGCTCAAAAATAAATATTTATTTTTATATTCACTTAGACGATTCTATTTATAAACGATGCTGCTAAGAACTGACGAATCAAATTAATTCCCGTTCTGCTACCAACCAATCAGAAACCAGAATTGCTTCATAAATATTAAACCTTTTCTGGAGCAATTTCACATGTTCTTTTCCCGGGTTTCCACACGGTAAGAAGAATTTGTTCTGAGGAACTGTCTACTACAAACAAGTCACCTCCCAGGACTTGTGTGTAACAGCGAACTATCTGAAACTGTTCTGAAACTCCAAATGGCTTACACTTCTAGACTAACTATATTTAACTAACAGTACTTATATATAGATAATTTAATCCCAACCGAATAAAAAAGCGTAGTAAAGAGTAGAGTTTATTATAAGAGAAAGAAAATTCAGTCGAACAATTAAATTTTGATTGTAAAGTTTAACTTACAGTTTTAATTGTATTATTCTTATATATATATATATATATATATATATATATATATATATATATATATATATACGCATTAATATTTTATTCAAACAAACAGGTCAAAAGGTACTCACCAATATATATCTTTTGATCGTTATCTGTAAAAATTAATCTTATCAACCCATCAAAATTTAAAAAATAGAAAACTGAGAATTCTTTATATCTTCATAGATCAAGTCTTGGAATAAATACAAAACATCTATTGAAAATAAAAAAAAAATTATGTTTCTTGACGGTATTTTTCATTACGTTGAATTATTAATTCCAGAGAAAGGGGAAGGCGGAGAGAGAGAGAGAGAGAACGTGGTATATCAGTGAACGTATTTTTAATGTATGACTCCGGTTACTGGTCTTAAAATTCAATGAAACAACACCGTATTTTATAATACAGGTTCTATAGTACAATCGAACGTATTTGAATGCATTATTAGCATAGCAATTTTAAACAGTTCATTATAACATAACGCGTTTTGTTATTCATTTGTAATTTTATTATATACAGATAAAATAATAGAATACATTCTTTAATTTATGTGTTGTGAGAGTCTGTATAACATGAGGGATGCAAATCATGTATACATCCATGAATTCTTATTTTCACCTAGTGATGTGATTGTATACGTTTGTATATATACGTGGCCGTTTATTTCATGTTCGTTCTTTGTATGGCCATTTACATAAATTTCATGAGAGAAAATAATATATAGAAACACCTTTACAACCCAAATGACAAATAACACTGGTTTGTGATTTCACCATCTGGCCAATCGGGAACATATCTGGTCGATCTTTGGTTTTGTCTTGAAGAAAAAAACTGCAATAAAATTTCTCCCCAAGACTGACAGAGCCTCGGGTTTTATTTAAGGCATGTTTTAATTTCAAAATGTTTGCCCCTGATTGGAAAGCTGAAACGCTGGTCTTAGATTTTTATTATCACATTTGCTAGGCGTTGGACCCCTCGTTCTTTTGGGTGCTTTTGAGCGATTACGACCAATTAACTCTTCAACATTAACTCCTTTATAATTTCTACGTATCTCTCGTCTAAATGACGTCGTTTGTAATAGCCACTAGGATAATCACGTGATGTTATTACACATCGTTATTTCTTAGTTGTCAAGCAAATTGTTATAACATTTTAAGTCACATTCCTGATAACTATTAAATGTAATGTAAATAGATATATAAATATTTCGATATATTTAGGACATATTTTTGCTGGCTAAACTTTTTAGCTTGAATAATCCAAATAATCGTCTACTAGCACATGTTTAAGCGTTGCCATATATATACATATATATATATATATATATATATATATATATATATATATATATATAACGAATGAAATTTCGAGATTTATACATTTTCATACGAAGTAGTAAATACAGACAAAATAGAAAGCTTCTATCACTCTTGGAATTTGTACAAAACTGGCCAACTAGTAGATGGTTTGCCACAACAGAAGAAAACCGGATTCCATTAAACGGAAATGAAATCATGATTTTTCAAGGGTGACAATTTTATCGTTCCAGCCTATACATACTTGTTTAACTGAAAAATCCTCACGCTAAAAACAGTAAGTTGAAACACGCAGTATTACTAATAGAATAGGAAAATATTGGGGAAATCAATGTCAACAATAGAATCTTCTTGTTCATACGATATGATGATGAGTTTTCCGATATGATGTTGAGATACTTATTAGCGCTACACTGCTATGTTTATACTGTGTAATGGGAGGGATTAATTGGTACAATAACACGAGCATATTAATTAAGTTAATTTCTATCATACATTTTATTTCTATTATAAGTTTCTCACACCAGCTAGCCTTGAAAATTTGATTATCGTTAACATCCGGCTTGCGAAAACCCCATGTGTATACAGAGCAATCGTAGATACTATCATACGTCATGCTATGGGTTCTTTCGAAAAACGATATTATTATTAAATATTATTATCAATCACTAATTCGAACAGCTGAAGTTAGTTTTCCTCCTTTTGGTTTGTATCATCAACCAAACAAATTGAATTAACAAGACAACCGGAGTTGGCCGGGATTTTCTCCTGATAAAAAGTTCTAATTCAGCTCTGTCTTTGTTACTGGTGTAATTTTCGACACTCACAGATGGGTGTCTCAAGTTCGAGTCCAGTTCGTTCCAGAATAATGACTATCATTTAGGATGTTCGTAACCTTTACGTGGTCTATCCTGATGGTATACTATTCTTTCTATAATAAATTCTGGGGAAACCAATGCCAATAATAAAATCTTTGGGCTCATCTGATCATGAGAGAGATGGTGATTACGATGATGATGCCCTCTCTCTACTGGACTAGAAAACTTTTAGCCATACAAGTTTTCTGTACATCGATGAACCTATTATTCCCTGTGAATGGAGTATTAATGCTACGTATAGGGAATTAAAAAAGAAAACTTGTTTTTTTAATTCCCCTAACGTAGCAACAATACTTTCCGATTTTGAAAATGCAAAAAAAAAAACGACTATATAACCGTATAGTCCCTACTTGTGATGATGAATGGCTATGTATTATTTAATTATACATGGGATGTAATGATAGACGAAAATCATAAAATATTCAATCAGAATAGAAATATGAATATTAAGACAGCAATAATACTTTCTACTATTAAGACTTTCTATATTGTACAAAAAACAATAATGATTTCTATTATTGAGTCTTCTAATCGAGAGGTTTATTCACACCACATTTCAGCCGGTAGTAAGTTTTTTTCTTCTCGAACTCAGGGATCTACAGGCAATTATCAGCTATCAGTAGTAAGTAAATGTTTTACCGTTTAATCTTCACTGCAGGCCATAATAATAATAATGTTTTTAGTTTTTACATCTGATCATATTTCTTTCAACACCTTGATTTCTAATTGGATAATTAAATACTTCAACTTACGAGCAATCCTTTAAGTTTTATCGTCATTTAATATGTTTATGTTATTAGCTTGTTGATGGATGTGTCTAAGCGATCAGCGAACAATCTATTATAGCTCTATATCTAATCACATTCTGGTCCTTAATCAATGGGAACGTAATAAAATACGCAATATAGAAATTTGCATAATTTTGATGAATATTTAATTTGTAAAATGACTCATGCTCGATTAATCGCTATAAAATATATGAAGCTGATGAAACGTTCCATTCCCGGTATTTTTACTTTAATACTTTTGTAACGTAATTTTATAATTTAACACATCTTTGCCATAATTCTAACGGATAAGACATCTTAATCCTTATGACTTTTGCCTATAACTAGCAGGGAGACCGGACTTCGCCGGCGATAAAATGAGGATCTACGAATATTCCACACAACAATTAGTTTATTGTTATCGATATCGGTAAAATCCCCAAGTATTCACACACACACACACACACACACACACACACACACACACACACACACACACATATATATATATATATATATATATATATATATATATATATATACTCCCGAATCGATTTATCCAACATTCAGCTGTTATGGAAACTTGTGATTATAAGATTTACAAAATATTACTGGTCGTAATATTCCATGTATTATCCCATCTAAATAGGAATTGCTCAAAATAGAACAAATAAATCAAATTATAGTGATTCAATGAAATTAAAACAATTTTTTTATTCAAATCAAGGATTTTTTTATTCCAAGTAAGACAAAGAATACATTCAAAATTTTATATCCTTATTCTATAGAGTTTCGATGCCTACCATCTATTCAGAGGATAACATATAAGCAAATAGATATAACGGTATTCACCCTATTTGCTAAAGTCAGTTAGACATGAAAAATCATAATCAAAAATTGATTTAAATAGAAGTCACATAGCGGGGGAAATTGAAGAAAAGGATATATCTTCATGGGCCGGTGAAAAGATTTTTTCACCGGCCCATGAAGAAGAATTACTCCAGAAATGTGCCCAACTTGAATTTCTAGTCTATGATGCGAATTACACAATATACAGCTTGGATCTCATTACCTCACTGCTTTAAAGGACAGTTACCTTGGATTTTACCGTGCAATTTGCAACTAAACCTTTATATCCTTTCCTTCAATTTCCCCCGCTATGTGACTTCTATTTTAATCAATTTATGATTATGATTTTCCATGTCTAGCTGACTTTAGCAAATAGGGTGAATACCGTAATATCTATTTGCTAATATTTTCTCCTCCGAAGAGATGGTAGGCATCGAAACTCTATAGGATAAGGAGATAAAATTTCGAAAGTATTCTTTGTCTTACTTGGAATAATGAAAAAGCCTTGATTTGAATAAAGTTTTTTTATTTTATTTCATTAAATCATTATAATTATATTTAGCCACAAGCTTCTGTAAATTCAAAGCGGATATCTTTCCAAACTTCAAAATATAACACATATACGCGAATGTTGTAATGCAGTTTTAACTTATAAATTGTTTAATGTATAGTGAAGAAAAGCAGATTCTTTGAATGCCTGCCAAACGAAAAGGGCCCTAAAATATGTAATCAGCACCCCAACCCGTGTCACGGTCCTGGATGGGGAGTTGAAAGAAATTCAATGACACCAATGCAGACTTTGTTGTTTCTATACGCAATGAACAGGGAAAAGGTAGCTACACACCCATCCTCAATACCACCCTGCTTAATGTACTGTGAACATATTGACTTGTAACTAAATATTAACTCAACTTCATTATACAAAGCCGTATTGTACTATAAACGTTGGTCTTAATTCTGTCAGGGGTAATGTCGGGTCTTTCTACAAGCATATCTATTTATCTATCTATCTATATATACATATATATATATATATATATATATATATATATATATATATATATATATAGTGTTATAATGGAATAAATCCAGAGGAAATCCGGGTATGAGAGCTCAATGTGGTAAACAGAGCAATAAGATAAAAATTATAACACGGAAATTACATAATTGTCGATGCAATAATTTATTTCAACCTTATGGTATTTTCAAGCATCTAAATCAGACAATTACATTTTTGATACTGAAAAAGAAAAGAAAAATCGTGCTTCGACCCTCAAAAAACCAAAGGTGGTGGTAGTAGCAATCCACTTAATACATTTATAGAGAGGGTGGTAGGGATTTAAAAAAATAAAAATTAAAAATTAAAAATAACAAATAAAAAAATTAGATTAGACACTTATAAGCGGCAGCTCGATGTAACCATAGATACACACACACACACACACACACTCACACACACACACACGCAACACATACACATACACACACACACGCCTCTAAGATGTACGTTCTGACATGTAAATGCCTTGACACGCGTTTACTAACCTAGGAAGGGGGGGGAAAGTATACGGATATATAGTGAAAGAAATAGAACAGCGCGTAATGGAAAAAAGAAGAAAAAAAAGAGGAAGAAAAGAAGAGGATACAGTGATTGAGTCATGGAAAGTAGGTCTATTAAAAGATAAATAAATTAATAAAAAATATAACTAAAAAAATAAATAAATAAAAATAAGAAAATAAAAATAAAAAGAATATTATATATAAAGTTTTAAAACTATCTGTATGTTATTATGTAAAAATTAATATTATCTTATAATTCATTTAAATATTTTATATGTAATATAATACTATGAATTTAAAAATTGAGTCTATATATTTAATATTTTATATATTTTCATGTAAATAATTTTATTGGTGATTATAGCGGTCGTTGTAATTAATATTTCAATTCTTAATTGATTAAGAAGTGGGAAAATGTAATATTAATCGCCCCCAATTCGATAGGACGTATCTAGTTTCGGTTAATATATACTTTTATTCCCTCCGTACAACAAAATTATTCTCATGCACGCATAAAGAAATAAGTAAAATAATTAAATTTTTGTGTTGATTTGTATCAAATCTAATAATATCTAGTTTTAGTATTTGGTCTTTTTGACTTAACTCAGTTTAATAACTAATGTATTATCTGCAGAGAAAAATTATTATCTTAAGGCTATCTCATTTATTTATAAGTAATTTGGACAAGCCAGGTACTTCGGGGAAACTATATATATATATATATATATATATATACATATATATATATATATATACATATACATATACATACATATATATATATATATATATATATATGCCTAGCTTAGATTTCGGACAACAAATCGTAAAGTAGTTATTATCGAGTATATACCGGACAACACTATAATTGCCGGTGGGGTGGGGTAGGATTGTTTATCGTAATTAATCTAGTGGTGTTAGATTCGGTGTCTTTACCATTATAGAATTCTCTGTTCGTCGGATCTAGAGTTATTGTTTATTTTAAATTTACATTTATGTCTACATCTGGCCATCAGTTCATCTCGTTTACTTACTTACTGTCAACTATCCAACATAAACATAGGGAAAGTATTTTTGAACCTAATAGATAAACGTTTTACCATAAATAATCCACTTAGGAAGATATTTAATAGAAAAACAATTAAAATAAGTTACTCGTGCACTAAAAACATGGACAGAATAATTAGCACTCATAATAATAAAATATTAAACAACTCTAATAGAAATAAGGCGACAGTAGACAAATGT
The DNA here is from genome assembly GCF_053919585.1 of Euprymna scolopes. Lineage (NCBI taxonomy): Eukaryota > Metazoa > Mollusca > Cephalopoda > Sepiida > Sepiolidae > Euprymna > Euprymna scolopes. The sequence continues at coordinate 12,668,787 of NC_136486.1, forward strand.
AACTGCCAAGTGAAAAATAACTGCCCACTGGACGGTAATTATAAAGTTGAGTGCGTGGTTTATAAGGCCACTATCCACCCAGAAGATAATAACAGGGACAAAAAAGTTTACTTCGGTATCTCTGCCGGAAGCTGGAAACAACGTTTTTATGACCACAAACATTCTTTCAATAACCCAGAACTTAAGAATAAAACCGAGTTAGCTAAACAATGGTGGTTATTAAAAAATGAGAATCGATCCCCAGTGATTTCATGGTCAATCCTATGCCATTCGGACGTTCCAAACGGCTTTAGGCAGAGATGCAGTTTATGCCTTGAGGAAAAAATAAGAATCCTGAAGTACCAACACAGTAATCTCCTAAACAAACGAGATGAACTGATGGCCAGATGTAGACATAAATGTAAATTTAAAATAAACAATAACTCTAGATCCGACGAACAGAGAATTCTATAATGGTAAAGACACCGAATCTAACACCACTAGATTAATTACGATAAACAATCCTACCCCACCCCACCGGCAATTATAGTGTTGTCCGGTATATACTCGATAATAACTACTTTACGATTTGTTGTCCGAAATCTAAGCTAGGCATATATATATATATATATATATATATATATATATATATATATATATATATATATATATGTATATGTATATGTATATATATATATATATATATGTATATATATATATATATATATATAGTTTCCCCGAAGTACCTGGCTTGTCCAAATTACTTATAAATAAATGAGATAGCCTTAAGATAATAATTTTTCTCTGCAGATAATACATTAGTTATTAAACTGAGTTAAGTCAAAAAGACCAAATACTAAAACTAGATATTATTAGATTTGATACAAATCAACACAAAAATTTAATTATTTTACTTATTTCTTTATGCGTGCATGAGAATAATTTTGTTGTACGGAGGGAATAAAAGTATATATTAACCGAAACTAGATACGTCCTATCGAATTGGGGGCGATTAATATTACATTTTCCCACTTCTTAATCAATTAAGAATTGAAATATTAATTACAACGACCGCTATAATCACCAATAAAATTATTTACATGAAAATATATAAAATATTAAATATATAGACTCAATTTTTAAATTCATAGTATTATATTACATATAAAATATTTAAATGAATTATAAGATAATATTAATTTTTACATAATAACATACAGATAGTTTTAAAACTTTATATATAATATTCTTTTTATTTTTATTTTCTTATTTTTATTTATTTATTTTTTTAGTTATATTTTTTATTAATTTATTTATCTTTTAATAGACCTACTTTCCATGACTCAATCACTGTATCCTCTTCTTTTCTTCCTCTTTTTTTTCTTCTTTTTTCCATTACGCGCTGTTCTATTTCTTTCACTATATATCCGTATACTTTCCCCCCCCTTCCTAGGTTAGTAAACGCGTGTCAAGGCATTTACATGTCAGAACGTACATCTTAGAGGCGTGTGTGTGTGTATGTGTATGTGTTGCGTGTGTGTGTGTGTGAGTGTGTGTGTGTGTGTGTGTGTATCTATGGTTACATCGAGCTGCCGCTTATAAGTGTCTAATCTAATTTTTTTATTTGTTATTTTTAATTTTTAATTTTTATTTTTTTAAATCCCTACCACCCTCTCTATAAATGTATTAAGTGGATTGCTACTACCACCACCTTTGGTTTTTTGAGGGTCGAAGCACGATTTTTCTTTTCTTTTTCAGTATCAAAAATGTAATTGTCTGATTTAGATGCTTGAAAATACCATAAGGTTGAAATAAATTATTGCATCGACAATTATGTAATTTCCGTGTTATAATTTTTATTATATATATATATATATATATATATATATATATATATATATATATATATATACATATATAGAGTAATTTATAAAATATATATGGCGATTAAGCTACACTGAATATTCGGCGTTTCATCCATTCTAGGACTCCTCAGGCTTATGCGTCCTAGAGTGGATGAAACGCCGAATATTCAGTGTAGCTTAACCGCCATATATATTTGATAAATTACTAACTAGCTCTACCTACGTATTGAGCACTTTTGAAGTAAATACTTAAAATTTACGCATAAATCTATATTTTCGTATATCAATTTTATGTGAGTAAATTAAGTAGTTATATATATATATATATATATATATATATATATATATAAACACTTATTTTGTACATACAGATATTAAAGTTTCATACTTTCAAAATGATCAATACAGGAAGATTGCTTCTGGTCGGGGGATTTAGAGCCAGATATAGGACCACTTTTGAATACATTTGCGACGAACGTTACTACTCGGGCAATATATATATATATATATATATATATATATATATATATATATATATATATATATATATATATATATATATATATACCAACATATATAAACATCTACTAACACCAAAAAAACTTTTATATTTTTTATTTCTATATAAAAATATTTTCTTATAAAGTTGAGTATAAATTTGAGGAATTCGCTATTTTTCATTCATAAATCGCTGTTTATATTTTAGGCAGCATTTGCTATCTGGTAATCTTACTATTATTTCAATATTTTAATTTTTTATTATGTATGCATGTTCCAAACAAATATACACCATTTTCTTCCTTTGACAAAACAACTTTATATTCCAATTCATATAAAGTGTGAGTTTTATTCTTGGCTATAAAATGGTCGCTCGAGAAGTCTTTCTTTCATCTAGCAATTAATGATATAAATATAACATTTTCGATTATTTTTTAAAGTGCAACAAAATGTGCATTACATAAAATAAATCCAAGGTAATTTTTTGATTCAATTTAAATAAAATTTTTATACCTTACATTGTAAAACTTATAACAGTACACTTTGAACATAAATAAATTTCAAATTGAATCTTGTACCTTTATTTTTAAAGCCTATAGTAAAAACATTTTGTTTAACTATTTTCATGCACTTTGAAGATAAATACATTTCCAATTGAATCTTCTACCTTTATTTTTAAAACCTTTTGTTTAACAATTTTCATGCCTTGAATGTAATGCTTTTCTAACTTGTTATATTCTTTACTTTCTCCAACGTGCACCAAGCAGTTTTAATTTCTACAAATGTATTCATAATAATAATGTATTCATAAAAAATAATCACTTATATATTTGTAAATCGAGGTCTTGATATTTTATTTCTTTTCAATTGTCTACAAATAAAAATGGATTATACATTTTTGGCACCGCTTGATTCTATATTTTCTTTTTGGTCTTTTTGTATACTAGTTAATATGTTTCAGTATGCATCAAAGCTTACTTATAAAACTTATTAGCTGGGAGCCCGACACTACCCTGTCGTACAGTAAGCTTAAACAAGATATTTTAATTTTGGCATATTGCGTATGTATTGTTATAGAATCAATTAATATATCTATTCACTGTTATATATTACGAGGAATTATCTGCTCGGTAGACTAATTCCTCAAAAATTTAAAAAAGAAAAGAAAATAACTACAATGTCGTTCATTAAACACCGTTTGTTTGTTTAAACTATCACGTGAGCTGCACCCCGTTGGCTTCCCATCAAAAATAATTATTTTATATATAAAGATCTTAGTGTTTCCTACTTTTTAAATCATCAATACAGATTGCTACTTGTCACGGGATTCGAAGTCAGTTACAAAATCTGAATCCATCTGCGACGAACCTTACTACTCGGGTAGACACAATCCGGACGTGAAAACACTTTCAAGGAAAGATATGGATTAAAATTATCTTTTAAACTTGAAAAAATGACACATAAACATAGAGAATGTTTCAGATTGCTTTTTAACCATCTTGCATGAATCGAGCATCATGTTTTGAATGACATAAAAGATTCCAAAGAATGGCATGCAATCTGTAAGGAATAATGAAAGCTGTGGGAGCAGTAAGGAAGTAAGAACATTGAAGAATAAAGCAGTCTCAGAACAGGCGGACCTCTGAAATGGGGGGGTCACTTCTTACACACAAAAAAGGATTCTAATTTCAGTCTATGTACTGCCGAAGCGTGTACTCTCCTGCCCGATCTCGAATTGCCCAGCACTGAGAAATGAAGCTCATTTTGTAGTTTCCAGCTTCACGCGCACACGAGATTATGCGAGAACGCACGTAATAAAATGCTGGCCGGCATCTTTGTTTTTCCTTTTCTCGGCCTGAACTCACTCGCTGAGCACTCACTGTAAGACTTGTTTTTTCTTAGCTTCTAACCACAGTTGATTGACCAAATTCTGAATTTCATGGTTAAAGACTGTCGTGTTTCTCTGGACACAATAAGTGCAGAGTTTAATGTGAGTGTTGGGTTAGGCTTGTGTGTCTATAGAGACATTAAGTGCAGAGTTCGACATCAGTGTTGGAACTGTACACACAATTATTCGCGAGGAACTGAAGATGCGGAAAAGTATTATCGGTGGTGCTAAGAGAAGATCACAAAAAAAGCTATTATCATGGGCACCAAGACAACCCCTTACCCTCCCTGTAGTCTAAACGTTACTTCTTGTGACTTTTAGCTATTCCCTAAGTTCAAGGAAAACTATAGCCGCAGTAATAATTAGAAAATTGAGGGGATAAAAGAGGCTTTAGCGAGGGTTATTGACACCCTCACACAAGAGGATATTTATGGAGCTTTTCAAAAGTTGTTGAAACGATATAAGTACATTACATTCGGAGAAGATTACTTCGAAGTGGACTAGAGTTTTATGTCTGTACTATCGATAAAATTTTGGATACGAAAATTGTCTGAAAACTTAGTGAATTAATTAAAGAGATCTAATTTGTGCTACGAATACTATGTTATGTTGAATGTTAAGTCAGGGTTTTCTTTTCTGGGAAAGTATTCTCGTTCTATGTTGTCCTGACAAATCTATGTAGCTCTAGAGAGACCTAAAACATTGGAAGATAGATATGTGTGTGTTCTGACAACTATCTGAGGATTGCTATTGTAAGATATGTAACGTAGTCCTTACTTTTTTTGTGTCGTCACGCTTCAAACCTTTGGATTCACCCGCTATCTGGTACCGCCACAAAAGGAATAAACAATGTTTTATTTTGGTTGTAAATACGAAATGAAATTCAAATCTGAATCCGCATTTTCTCAGTGCAAATGAAATGCATTTATTCTGTGGTTCTTCCAAAACAACGCATTTCATTTTATTTCCAAAGTTTCTTCGCACACTTATATCCTTTTCTTACTCGTTTATTTTTCTAGTTCGCACTTTGCTATTATAGATAACGCGGAGTTTTTTCTTTCTTGTTCCTGTGACGCAATCACTCGCACACCGGTTTATTTGCACATTGTTTTAACGGATACTGTTGCTAATATTTCACTAGCAATCTAGCTTGGGACTGCTACTGATATTTTTACATGCGCACATACGCACCCTGTCGCTGATTTTGTTGAAGTGATTATAAATGAATACATCTGTACAATGGTTGTTTTCTAAACTGAGTACATTGACGTAGTACTAAATGCATCCGAGTAGTTCGTTAATATAAGATATGCGAGTTTAGTCCTTAAGTAAATTAAATCCTGGCTAAAACAAACTTTACAGAATTAATTTAACGATTCATTTTCTCTGGATCTGTTAACAGGTGTTGTCTTATCGATATAGATCGATACTTTGTAATGTCTGGTGGAATAATTGGAATGAATTGAAGCGTGGATTCGTTAGAAATGCATTGGTTACGTTGGCCACAGATTGGAAGTTTTTTTTCTTTTGGTTGTTGTTTTTACATTTATCAAGGTCCGGAGGCTTCTCGAAGATAATTTTCAATGTGTGTACAGTAGTCAGTGGAGCAATATCGTACTAATAGTTAGTAGTGGAAATTTGGTAAATTGGATTACTTAAGGGGACGGCCAATCACGGACTTGTTTACGTTTGACTTGAAGACGACCATATTGTTGTCAGTTGCAAAGCAGAAAACCGGAACAGAGTTCCGCACACGTGCAATTCTAAAGAAAGAGATTTATTTTACAAAGAATTTACCAATTATAAAGGCCCGGAGGCCAGTCGAGGATGTGTTAATGAGGATACAGTCTTCAAGGTGAACATGTCAGTCATTGTTAGTAGTGGAAATTCGGTAAATGTGATTAACTTGTTTACTTTGGACTTGAAGACGACAATATTGTAGTCAGCTGAAAAGCAAGCAAACGGAAGAGATTTACGCTGGAGTGCAGTTCTAGAAAGAAGCATTTTCATTGAACCTACGTTTAGTTTTAGGCAAGGATAAAGAGTGGGAGAAAAAGTATTGATGATAGTTTCAGCAAGACGTTTGTTTTTCGTGAAAGTTTGCCGAGTGGGGGCCATAGATTTTAGCTCAGACGAGCACTTGCTCTGAAATAACAATGAAGCAGAGAAAAGCTTCCACCATCTCTGTGGTGTAAATGAAGAAAAAGAGAAACAAGAACGACCGACCGCGTTTTTGTGTGGCTTACCTCGTGTTCATAATGAAGAAGAAAGAAACAGAAATGGCTGCCCTGTTTCTTTATATGCCTACAGGGTGACCACGAGGTATGCAAATGAGATGCTCCTGATTGGAAATAAAAGAGGAGTGATTTGGGGAAGGAGAGCATTCTGAAGTTTGATTGCGAGCAGAGAAGGTGTATTTGCAGAAGAGAAAAGCTAAAGTTGCAGAAGTTCGTTTTGGAGTGGAGAGAAGACGCGTCAAGTGGGAACGGGAAGGTGAAATTTCGGACAGCTGTGTCACGCAAGCGACAAGCTATTTCGGCGTATCAAGCAATTAACATGGCTGAGTGGAGATTGAGCACTCAGATGTTGAGACCCTTTACTGGGGAGGGCGACCTGATTAAGTGGCTGGAGAAATTAAAAATGGTGGTGAAGCTGCAAAAGATAGAAGATGTGGTCACCCTGCTGCCGCTATACTTAGAGGGGGAAGCCCTCACGATTTACCAGCAGATGCGAGATGAAGACAAGGAAGACCTTGCCTTAGTGGAGCAAAGGCTGAAATTGGCCTTCGCGGAGGGCCCATTTGAAGCACTTGCCAAGCTGTCAAGTTTGAGGTGGACCGGCGAGTCCGTTGACGTCTTTGCGGCAGAGATCAGGAGACTGGCAGGGTTGGCTGGTTACGTGGGGAGGAGCCTGGAGATGACGGTAAAGCTGTACCTAGTGAACGGCTTCCCAGAGGAAATCTCTGCGAACATGCAGAGAATCACGGGGATCCATTCTATGGAAGTGGACGATCTCTTGGTCCACGCCAGAGTCCTAGTGAAAAATGTTAAAAGCCCAATCGTGGCTGCAGCTGTGAGTGGAAATATGTGCATGAGGCCTCACTTGAATGAGAGGTAGCCGGCAAGGCGACAGGAGGGGAGACCTTCCATCAAGTGTTTCCGGTGCCAGGGACCTCATCTGATCAAGGACTGCAAAGAGCCGAGACCGGGGATCACGTGCTACCGATGTGGACAAGTGGGGCATATTAGCCGCTATTGTGTTGCTGCACGGGACCAGGGAAACGAGTGAAGGGGAGCTATTGCGCCAGTGGTTACCCCTTCTGTGTGGAAGTAGCGCATGATGGAACATTGCCTCGGTTACCGGTGGTAGTCAATGGGAAAAGAGCCATAGCCCTTGTCGACACAGGCTGCACTACAACGCAACTTAACATTTAGCAAGGAATGTCGCGAGGTCATGGAGCGGAACCAGGATTATTAGGACCGTGGATGGCAGGGATGTGAAATGCCTAGGAGAGACGACAGCGGAAGTAATGGTGCAAGGGGTGCCCATTGAACTGCAAGCCCTAGTGTTGAATCATCTGGTCGGTGGTGTCGACGTGATTATAGGTATGAGTGCAATTAACCGACTGGGGAGCGCTACGTTAAGAGGGGGCCAAGTGACGTTTGGACGTCTTAGCGCAGTGGGGATGGCAGGAGTGGAAGGTGATAGAACTGTCAGAACCCCAAAACCGGAGGTTTTCTGTATTGAGGGCAAAGATTTCCTGGCGAAGTTTGATGGCGTGAGGTGGACGGTGGAATGGAAATGGATCTCCGGGCCCCCAGAACTACAGAATAAGGTGGGCTGCTACGAAAACATCCTGCGAGGAGAAATAAGAAAAGGATTCGAGAGGTGGATAAAAGAAGGAATTCTGAAACCGTGGACAGGGGAAGAAAAAGGAGTGTTGCCACTACTGGCGGTTGTTCAGCCTACCAAAAACAAGATTAGGCCCGTGCTGGATTTTAGGTAATTGAACAGACACGTAGCCTGCCACACTGGAACGGGGATTGACGTATGTGAGGATGCCATGAGAAAATGGAGAAGAATGGGGCGGGCCACTAAGATTGTCGATCTGAAATCGGCATATCTGCAGATCCATGTAGATGAAAAACTCTGGCAGTACCAACTGGTCCGGTACAAGGGGCGGGTGTATTGTCTGACGAGGTTAGGCTTTGGGCTGAGTTCATCCCCCAAAATTATGACTGCCGCACTGAAGACAGTGCTGAGCAAAGACTGTACAGTGGAGGAGGCCACTAGCTCGTACATTGACGACATCCTGGTGGAGGAGGCAGAGGTGACAGCAGAGAAAGTAAGAAGCCATGTCGAGAAGTATGGGTTAACCGAAAAAACGGCGGAGGCCCTAGATGGAGGAGCGGTGCTGGGGTTGAAACTAAGGCGAGATGGAAAAGACAGCCTTGTCTTCGAACGAGGGAATGCAATGCCCGAAGTCGGATCTGAGCTGACGAGGCGAGAACTCTTCTCAGTCTGCGGGAGGCTGGTCGGGCACTATCCTATCGCTGGCTGGCTCAGGATAGCATGCAGCTTCATTAAACGACAGATAGGCACTGATGACTGGGAAGGCCGTGTGACGAAGGAGGTCACGAACATGCTGCAAGAAGTCATTGCGAGAGTGAGGAATGAGGACCCAGTGAAAGGGAAATGGTATGTAAGCGGCGAAGACGCGGGTGTGGTTTGGTGCGATGCCAGTAACCTGGCGTTGGGCCTCGTACTAGAGATAGGAGGTGTAACTGTGGAGGATGCGGCGTGGCTAAGAAAAAACAACGACTTCTCCCATATCAACGTAGCAGAACCAGATGCCGCTATAAAAGGAATCAATCTGGCCCTGAAATGGGGATTGAAAATAATTGAAGTCAAAACCGATTCGGCAACGGTAGTGTCGTGGATTCGGTCGGCAGTAACTGGCGATAAGAGAGTTAAGACAAGGGGTGCTGCGGAAATGCTGATCAAGCGCAGACTCGGAGCGCTCACCGACCTGATAGCGGAATTCCAGTTGAGAGTATCTGTTGTGTTGGTCCCGTCAGAAAAAAACAAGGCGGATTCGATGACACGCGTGAAGAAGGCCTGGCTGCAGGAGGGAAAGGAGGTCTCCTCAGTATGCTGTGCAGGGGAAGAAGTCAAAGAGTCACACGAAATGCACCACTTTGGTCGAGAACGAACGTTATTCCTAGACAGAGAGGTTTACCCGGAGACCACCGAGGAGGAGGTTAGGGAGGTGGTGGAGAACTGTCGAGAGTGCCAATCAATTGACCCTGGACCGTCCAGACACGAAGCAGGAGAGCTACACGTTGCGGAGGACTGGAAGCGATTGGCCATTGACGTGACACACTATCGCCACAAATTGTATCTGTCGATGGTCGACTGTGGACCGGGAAGGTTTGCCATCTGGAGAAAGATCAGAGCAGAAGCTGCATGGGCGATCGGAGGGGTCATCGAGAAGATATTTTTGGAGAGAGGGCCGGTTGAGGAACTCTTAATGGACAATGGCCCCGCTTTCCGATCAGAAGCCTTTAAAGGGGTGTGCGATAAGTGGGGAGTAAGGCAATTTTTGAGAGCAGCGTATCGGCCGAGTGGCAACGGAATAGTGGAGAGGAATCATCGCACCATTAAAGCCGCTGCGGAAAAAAGCAACGTATCACCCATAGAGGCGGTGTTTTGGTATAACATCTCGCCGAAGACCAAACAAGATGAGACAACTGTGCCTCATAGGGCCGTTTTCACATATAATGGCGGCATCCGTGCAACAAAGCAGCAGGAATTGAGAGTGAAGAAGCCACTATCAAAGTAGGTGAAGAGGTGTGGGTGAAACACCCCAATGCACAGTGTACCACTCGTTGGAAAAGAGGTGTCATAACAGGATTGCAGTCGAAGAACAATGTGATGGTGAATGGCGTTCCCCGGCATATCTTAGACCTGCGTCGTGTGACATTGCCGGTATGCAGTGAGGGCAGTGAAGAAGAAGAAATCGAGGGCCACCGAGAAGCAAATGATGCTGCTCGACCTTACTTAGGCCCGCGTTGTAGTGAACCTGAAAACGTTAACCCCCGAGAAGTTGTCCCCCAGAGGCCTCGACGTGAGAGGAGGCGGCCTGCTTAGATGGAGGATTACGAAGTATCCTATTGATCTCGAAGATCAGGGGGGCGTGTGGTGTAAATGAAGAAAAAGAGCAACAAGAATGACCGACCTCGTTTTTGTGTGGCTTACCTCGTGTTCATAATGAAGAAGAAAGAAACAGAAATGGCTGCCCTGTTTCTTTATATGCCTACAGGGTGACCACGAGGTATGCAAATGAGATGCTCCTGATTGGAAATAAAAGAGGAGTGATTTGGGGAAGGAGAGCATTCTGAAGTTTGATTGCGAGCAGAGAAGGTGTATTTGCAGAAGAGAAAAGCTAAAGTTGCAGAAGTTCGTTTTGGAGTGGAGAGAAGACGCGTCAAGTGGGAACGGGAAGGTAAAAGTTCGGACAGCAGTGTCACGCAAGCGACAATCTCTTCTATAGGAAAGAGGTTGCAGGCTAGGGAGTCTATTTTGAACTTTGTCAAAGCAGGATAAGCTTTCTGCCAAGATGGGGCATAATTACTCCGTCCTTGGACGTATCTTACTTTTATATAGGTAGAGAAATGCATCAACATTGAGATATCTGCTGGGGCGGTAGAATGATCCTACCATTTTTCAGCGACCTTGGCAAGGATTGGATGCACGTGTTCCATTTCAGATCATGAGTAAAGGTCAGACCCAGAAGTTTTTCAAAATATGGAACCTCCCTAAGACGAAAATCATTCATTTCAATTGATGACACACAGGGATAAGAGCGTTGATGATGTAAAAATAGAAGTTTAGTTTTAGATGCATTAAAATTAACCCATTGCATCAAGCGATCAAGATCTTGGGAGAAAGAATCAGACAAAACTTGGTCATTTACGACCTTTGATGTCTTGCCATAGATGATAGTGTTGTCAGCAAATAAATAAATATCTAGGAATGACTGTAGGATGTGATTTTGTACATAATTGATATAGATCAGGAAGAGAGTTGGCCCCAGGATGAACCGCTGAGGGACTCTTACATATAACCGTGAGCTTCTGAATTATGTCCAACAACAACGACTCTTATGCACTTTTCAGAGAGAAATGATTTAATAATTGAGAAGCCATGTCCAGCTATACCGTACCTGGAGATTTTGTGGAGTAGACCTTTATGCTATACCCGGATCAAAGGCCTAATGATATGTGAAGAGCAATTGCCCTAGAAAGGAAGCATCCGCTGAGAAACTCGCTAGTCCTATGAGATATACATGTTATCACATCTGCTGTTAATCTTGCAGAACGGATGCCATATTGCATAACACTAAGAAGGTTATTTTTGCTGATGGAGGTTCACTATTTTTCTATTTAAGAAAGATTCTAGCCATTTACTCATAACGACAGGTGAATTATTAGTCTGTACTCGAAGGGAGATGAACGATCACCAGACGTTATAAATAGGGGGCATGCTGATGAGGTTTTCTAGGGTTTTGGAAAGCAATTCTCTTTAAGAAATTGCTTCAAAAGCTTTGTAAGTTCTGGTTTAGGGGTTTCAGCACTATAATAAAAATGCAATCAGGACCAGTTGCTTTACTGGAATCAAGATTGTTTTATTAGCTTGGCAACATCACGCACATATATTTGTAAGTCGTATAATGTGCTTTCAGACACAGGAGGAAATACAAGGGGTTGGCGGTTCTGATCGTATAGGGTAGAATAAGCTGCAAAGTTTTTGGCAAAGTGTTCGACTTTGTCCGATGCTGACGAGATTACCTCAGGTCCATTTATGATGGTTGGGATAGAACACACACTTTTATTCAGGAGCTTGTTTGTTATTTGCCAAAACTGATGGGAATCAATCCGCTGCTCAGCTACTATAGACCTGACAGACTGAGCATACAACTCTCTCTCGTTGTTTATTACTGGCAGTCCTGAAGGCAGGTCTCAGTACATCTATTACGTTGGAAGCAATGGAAATAGTGATTTCTGTGTGCATGTGCAGCAGCACATTCTGGAGAGAACCACGACTAGCTATTAGTTTTTTTGTGTTTTTGTCTGTTTAGTTTTTTGGAGGGTTTGAAGCAGTCCATACCTACAATTAATTATTCTGTAAGGACTAATACTATGGAGGACACATTCTTGTTAAACATGGAACAAAGAAGTAGATCTAATATAAATGTACGGAAACTATCCCAGTCAGCGATAGAGAATCGATATATGCTGTACAATAGAGAGGCATGTTAGAGGACATTACATTTTGGTCATATCTTAATAGAAGCAACTGAGTAGTCGGAAGATCCCAGTAAGGGACAGAACGGGAGACGAATATAGCGCAAGGCAAGTTGTGAGAAAAAGGTCTAGGAAACTTGCATACTGACCATCAGTGTTATGCATACGGGTGAGATCATGAACAATCTGAGAAAGGTCATAAGCAGAGGAGAAATTGTCACAGAACTTCCTCCAATTATCTGTCTTGTTCGAGTTGGCTAACATTTTTCCATTGTTAACATCGGAGTCTCCACAAATGTAAATGTTAACCGAAAGATGAGAAGACAGATATGGTGAAAATTTCTCAAATACAGTAATTCTGCTCTTATGAGGGTGATAGAGTGAAAATATAAACGCAGTGGTATTAGCATGACAATCCGAAAGCCCATATATGCAAATTTAAGGTCTTCTTTGGAGATTACCTTACCGCCTAGAAAGCCATCTCTAATGTAGGCATATATTCCATGCCAATGTCGATCTTGGGGGTCAAATTTGAATGTTAAATTAGAATAGCCCTTAATTACGAACCCATCTAGAGAAATTGTCTGTACAATGCCATTTTCGCTATGGAAGAATGTCTGGTTTGGTTTCCTATGATTGGATATACACCTCTAAAAGATTCCTTGTGTAAGAGAAGGAAACATGGTAGTGGGGGTCTGCGTTGGAACTTGAATTCTGCGTTTTAATCGTGTATTCTTTCTGGAGACTTTTCATGATCGAGTTTTAGGATTCATGGAATATGTCAACAGACTTGGTTAAAGCAGGGCTAAGAGGTAAAGTAGGGTTACAAAAGTAGTAAAGAAATATCTTTTGTAGACTATGATAAGATGAAGCCGTAAAAATTACCCATTAATATGGCATAAAGACGCCCCAGGTATTGCATGGTTCAGAATTCATCCATCAAATGGTAATTAAGCAGCCCTAGTACTTTGCACCTGCTGATAGGACAGCCTCCTTACTGGTTTATCCAAAGTTCGGGTCCCTGCCTATCAGGCGAATGACGTCAGCCCTGAAAAACATTTACCTCCAGCACCCTTATTAGTGACAGGGTTACAAGGGTAGTAATAGAAACAGAAGATTTTCGATATCTCAGACTACTACCAACGCAAAAATCTCTTTCGACATAGAATGCAGCTTTTTCTTCTCCTTTTGTCAGAAAAAATCACTCGTTATAAATATATTTAATAAATCCTAAAGCTCCATCATGAAAAGTCTCCAGAAAGAATAAACGAGGGCTGAGAGACAAATTAGGAGAAGCGAGAATAAGGGAAGCCACTGAAAACGCATCCACGATGCATTTTCTACTGTTCATTTAAAATTATTTAATAATATTAAGTATTCTACTTAATATAAATTCAATTGACCTGTTTAGGGGAAATTATGCCTATAGTTTCCCTTCTCGCGGACTGAAATAAAGAAAGAATTAAATGTACAAATTTAGTGTGTGTAATTCTTGAGCAACTCGGCTAAATTTCCTTGTTGAATGGAAATTGTCTACCCCTATTGTTTACATCCGACGCTAGGAGGCGCATTTATTAGCACGTCCATTTGAAAAGTATACTTAAAAATGGAATGGCGTCGACAGGAAGACGTTGTATTCAAAATTAAAGAACGCGTTTATTTTGATGAAATTTAGCAAGTGAATTAGAGGCCGCAAATTAATAATACATTTTAATAATAAATTTTCAAAATTGTATTTTGGGGAGGGCGGTGATATGAGGCAAGTGTAAAAAGAAAATCCATCGTGTAAATAAATGTATACATTTCTTTTAATTACTATATATTTGAAATATTTTAAATGAAGTACAAAGAATACTAAAACATATTTATTCTTTTGCAGATTGTTAGCCTCATTGCCATAGTTGTTATTTCGGACAACTTAGCCTTCTTCAGATGATTAACTCCGATGGGATAGGAATAAAGGAACATCATCATTTTGTAACTGCGTCTTGTGTCATTCTCAACAAACAAACGTATGGTGAATCATTTATATGAACTTTGTTCCACTCATTTCTATAGTGAACTTTGTGTATAAACGCATCTCATTAATGGGTCTCTGCAACATCTTTAGAAATGTGTCTCCCTCTCTATCAAGAAGTAATGGCTGTCCTCTCCTGTAATAACAGAACTGATAACTCATCTCTCTCCCAATATATGTGTTAAGAAGAAACATTCACAGCACTGTATATATCTTTCTCACATATGAACACTCAACAATATAATATGTAATATTCGTCACCTAAAATAGGTCCCAGTATGCAATATATATATATATATATATATATATACTGTGTATGCAAAATCAAGACTTCAAAACAAGGTGTGATGACAACAAAAAGTGTATTTCATTTTACGTTACAATTGTTTCAATTTCCAGTTCGACAATTTCAAGCATTATATCGTTTGAAAAATTTCAAAAAATAGAATTTCTTCAGACTTTATGAGTAAACACGCTTTTTGCAATGTAGCATTTTTTGAAAAGAAAGAAAAAATGGGGGAAATCCCTAACGGGAAAAGCATGTGAGAAACATTTACCTTAGCTGTGATTACGGAAAAGCCAATTTAAATATTAATATATCGCCTAATTTTCGTATCCTTATTTAAGAACATGGTCATGGAAAGTTTCTACAGAGAACCCTAAGCCATTTTAAAAAAAATTATATATCCCATTCGTTGGGTTCCTAAAATATATCCTGCTATTCCTTTATTTCCCAATAACTGATTTTTTATAAAAAGAATATTTTTTTAATTTTTGTTTCTATATCTATATTATGGCTGTAACAACCTTGCAAAAACGTTACAGTTAGTTTTAGTTTCGTATTAGTAGCAAGTAATGTTTATAGATTATCGTTATGTTGGTACTTAGATTAAGACCATTTTAGGTTTAAAGTTTAATTTAATATGAGAATAATTAAAATGGGTGTATTAAATATATATACATCCTTGTATAAATCGACCCAGTTTAAAACAGAATTAACTAGCAGTACTTAACAACATAATTGGATTATCTCTCTTAATAATTATCCTAAGTAACGATATAAAAACACTTTTCAAGTAGAATAACAATGAATTTTAAAACATTAAATAATAATAAATAAGTTGAACACTTCACCCGAAATTTTGTACAAGGATTTATAAACAAAGGGGAAAATATTCAAACAAAAATGATAAAAATCCAATTAAAGTAAAATGTTAATGTAATAATAAAGGATACATACTATTTAGCTTAAGATATGAAGAACAATATAAATAATTATTAATTACTAAAATTACCCTTTCACAAACCAACATGCGAGTACCAGAAAATTAGATCGAATGCACTGATAGCTTTGCAAGGCAAGAGAATGTAAGAAATAATACCAAACTTACCTGGGTGTAGCTGTCGGGGATAAGGATGCTCTTCTATCAGTCAAGAAAAACAATAGCCTTGTGGTTATTTAAACTAATAGAGAAAAGTAATTGTTATAAAAATCTCCTTCCTTGGTGAAGAGTTACTTCATTCTTCTTTTATGTTACTGTATTTAAAAGACCCGAGAAGAAAGTCGACAGGAAGAGCGTATTTTTCTCGCAACCTCACTTCAGGTTAGCTACTCTACGATTTTTTTTTTCAACAAGAAGGGTAAAATAGCGTTAATTGGTCCTTAGGTTTTTGGTGAAAGTTTACCCATAGCAGAGTCCATCACTCCACTCGTCTCCGTGGCGTTAGGTCAAATTTTCAGCATGTTTTCATTATTTGCTGTTCTCTCCTCTCACTGAGACAGATTATTCTGTTATTGACGAAGATGCAAATTAGTGGCTTGCCGTTTGTAAAAAAGAAAAATGACATCCTCTCTGCTGCGATTAATTGGCTCTAGGAGAAAAATCATTTTAAAGCGCATTTAAGACTAAGTACAAGTATTAGGAAGAAGGAGCACGAATGTTTTACATACTATATACGAGGGGTGTGCAATAAGTAATGCCCCTGATCCACTTCCAGTTGTCTGATCAAACTGAAATTTTGCATGTGCAATAATTTATATCTCTACGGGTTATGTGTCAAATTACAGCTCTGAACTAATTGTGGTTTCTGTTTTACAGGTGTTTTAATTGAGTCAGGTGTGAAATGGAGCCTATTTAATGTCGAGCAGTGATCCGGTTTTTGTATTTGAAGGGACGCACACCACAGGAGACTTTTGATGAAATCAAAGAAACTTATGGTGATAATGCCCCGTCATATGACCTTGTAAAACGTTGGCATCGTGAATTCAAACATGGCCAGAAGTTTGTGGAAACAGTTCCAAGATCTGGTCGCCCCCCTACCTTCTGCTATTGATGAGCATCTGTCCGCCAAGTTGAGGCTGCCATTTTGGAAGATCGGCGCGTTACTATTCGCCAAATAGCCCAATATATTAAGATTAGTAGAGGGTCTGTGGAAACTATCATTCATGACCATTTGCATATGCATAAGGTGTCTGCCAGATGGATTTCCAGGTTGCTCCCACCATTCCAGAAGCGAGAACGCGTAGAGTACTCAATGATGAATTTGAAGATGCGCTGAGAAGATGAGTCAAATGGGATCAGGACGGAGTAGTGATGACAGATTTCCTGGCAAAGGGTACCACAATTACAAGAACCTATTATGCTTCACTTTAGAGGAAATTAAGGGAAACTATCAAAATCAAGAGGCGAGGCAAGATCAGCAAAGATACCCTCCTCCTGCAGGACAACGCCCCGGTTCACAACTCGTATGTTGCCAGATCAGAAGCACGGGCGTGTGGTTGTGAAATCCTCTCTCATCCCCCTACTCTCCTGACCTTGTATCCTCTGACTTTTCACTTCGCAGCCATGAAGTTTTTGAAAGGAAAGAGTTTCCCAGATGATGCAGCCTTGATTTCTGAAGTCACGTCGTGGTTGGAGGACAAACCTGGGGTGTTCTACAAAAACGGTCTCCAGAGCTGCATCAAACGATGGGAGAAATGCATAACTCTGGGTGGTTCATATGTAGAGAAAGAATTATAACTGTGCCAAGTTTCGTTGCACTACTACTATGGGAAGTGTGTCAGGGGCATTACTTATTGCACGCCCCTCATAATATTGAACACACTTTCGCAAGAGTTGTCTGATTCTAATGCTCGATGGTGAAAAATATGGTAAACGTTTGACCTCAATATAAGAAAAAATGCAGACATTATTTTCGAATGCATACTTATCATGCCAGATAAAAGGAATGCGTATAAAATTAGAAGATTATGATAGTAAGTCAACAGAGGCCGAGTAAGAAAAGAAAACGACGATCTCACGATTATATGACTAGAAAACTAAAAACACACGAAGTTGCTGATGCCCCGGTCTGTAAGGTTTGACATTTTAAATGTGCCCTACGATTTAAAAAAAAAAACTTTTCAGAGACGGGAACGTACTCGTATATACAAGTAAACTAAAATCTTTGCTATTGTTAACTTAAAATCTCATCACTTATTGTAATCTGATATACTTGACAGAATCTGCTTCGGGGGTTAAATAAACAAAAGTCCAGAGAAATTTACTCAATGACAAAACTCAAGAATGACATACAGGAGATTATTTTCCTTGGAGCAGTATTTATGATTATATGTCATTTATGATTATATGTCATTCTATAGTTTAGTCTTGAGTTGGCGAAGGGGTGTTTGTAGAAGATATAGAATACAAGCAGGTGTAATAATTTTTTTTCTGACGAAATAGAGGAGATTATTTTCCTTGTAGCAGTATTTATGATTATATGTCATTCTATAGTTTAATCTTGAGTTGGCGAAGGGGTGTTTGTAGAAGATATAGGATACAACCAGGTGTAATAATTTTTTTCTGGCGAAATATAGGAGATTATTTTCCTTGTAGCAGTATTTATGATTATATTTCGCAAGAAAAAAATTATTACATCTGATTGTATCCTATATCTTCTACAAGCAACCCTTCGCCAATGCCCAGAATATTGTTGCCACATTTTGTCCGATGCGTCAATCACTAGATTCGCTCTATTGGACAGTGTCCAAAATCAAATCTTCTATTTATATGAAATGACAACGAGATTCCAACCCTCGTCTAATCACTTCAAAGAAGTATGTAATACGAAAAATGTGGAAAGAATAGAGGATGGAAATACAAAAAAAATTAATGTAAAGGAGGATAATATACAAAATACTGGATCAACGAATGGAGATAAAAAAATAAAAATGAGAATCAAGAATTGTGTTGTTGAAATACAAATAGATACTGGCAGTGGAGTAACCATAATACCCAGAAATTTGTAGATAAAAAATGGGGAAATCATGTTTTAAAAAAAGCAACGTATAATTACGTCAGTTTGATGACTCGATTATAGCAATTATCGTTACTTCGAAGGTTCAATAGAACTAAAAGAAAAATATTAAGTAGTACCCAATATAGTTACAAATTGCCGAAAAACGCATGAACTATTGGGGAAGGATGTATTAAAAATAAATTCTACGAAGTTGATTGAAATTAGTGGAAATTGAAAAAAAACAGGAACATTAAAAAATTATTAAGCTAGCCTGAAATTAAATGAAAATGTTCCCCCTATCCTACTACAAAGCGAGAAAAGTACCAGTGCATTTATTACCGTTAGTAATAGCTAAGTTGGGAATGTGATAAAGGAAAATTTATTAGAACATGGGCATCACCTATTGTGGTATTAAAAATAACAGACGGTGACTTGAGAATTTGTGGAGATTAAAAAAATAGGGGTGAACCATAAATTTTGCGTCAACTCATACCCTATTCGAATGTGGAAGTAGCTTTACATAAACTTGCCGGAATTAAAGTATTTTCGAAGATAGACCTAAAATCCGGTTATCACCAAATTCCCGGATACGAAAACTTTTTAGGAGCTGACGACCATAAACACACCTATAGTCTTGTTTAGGTGGAAAAGGATACCGCATGGCATAAAAACGGCAAGTGCAACTTTTCAAAAAGATATTGAAAAAGTAAGAGAAAATGTTGAAAATACCATCTGACGATATATGTGTTGGAGATTTAATTAAATATGATTTTAAAAAAAAACGAAAAAAACTGAACCGGCTAAGAGATGCTGGCATGACGGTAAATACAAAAACGTGTGTAACCAAAAGTAATGAAATATCATTTTTTGGTTACCCAATATCAAAGGAAGGGATCTCTCCAGAAGAAGCGCTAATAGAGAACACTCTAAAAGTGGCTACACCAAAAAATAAAAAGAGTTGGAGTCCTTCTAGTGTTTGGTAAATTTTTATAGAAAATATGTACCAAAATATAATGAGTTGATAGATCTATTTGCGAAGTTAAGAAAAAAATCGGAATTCATTTGATTAGAATACCAAAAGAAAGCCTTTGAAAACTTAAAAAAGATTCTGGTGAAAAAGCCAATAGTACAATATTTTTTACCCCAAGAAGAACATAACTCTAACTACTGGCGCTAGTGAGCATTCCGTATCCGGTATTCTGTCACAAGGTGGCCATCCCGCAATGTACTTATTGAGGAGATTAACAGCGACTGAACACAATTATTCTAATATAGAAAAGGAGGCACTAGCCAGTGTGGACAACGGACAGAGCAATGCAATTCTTGATGGGAGAAATTCTTGTTGAAAAGTGATCACAGACCACTGGCGTTTATTTTTAATCCAAGAAAAGAAGTATCGAAAGTTACAACGTCCAGAATATTACGTTGAGCAATCAGATTGATGGCATTCAACTTTGAGATTGAGTATGTGAAAAGGGAATAAGATACCGCGTCTTGATGCCTTATCTAGATTGAAATGTTATAGAGAGGATAAGGTCAAAAGCAACGAGGAATTTGAAGATACATTCCTTCACCTTGTAGAAACTGATGTAATATCTGTAGATAAAATATCTACTGAAACTACAAATGATCCAGTGTTAAACAGAATAGTGTTGAGGATAAAAGAGAATGGCTGGGGAAATTGACTATTCAAAGAAATAAGACATAAACTGACTATAGAAAACGGGGTAATATGTAATGAAGATTTGGTGGTTCCCCCAGAAACACAGAGGAGGCAGGTTATAAAAAGTGTACATGATGACGTACATTGCAAAGAAGATGACAATTGGAAGCATGGTGACCGGGGTACTCAAGAGACGAAGAGAACTACGTAAAAAGATGCCAAAATGCACAGAACTCAGGAATTTCAAATAAACGAAAATGCATGAGTGGCCCCGAGAAGCAGAACCGTGGAGCAGAGTATACATGGTTCATGCCTATGTCAATGAGATAGGACTATTACTAATATTAGCAGACGAATATTCAGGTTGACCTGAAGTAGTGAGAGTACCTGATAAAAAAGTACCACCGAAAAAATATTAAGAGCAATATTATCGAGAAATGGAATACTGAGAACATTGGTGACTGATAACTCGCCAGAATTTGCGGATGCTGATTTGCATGAATGGTTAGAAAAAATAGACCTTACAAGACCCCTCCCTACCACCCTCAATGTAACGGGATAGCGGAAAGGGTGGTCCAGACGGTAAAGAAGGGTATAAAAGTATGCGTGAAACGAAAGGAGAAAATCGATGCTTTCCTACCAAGATTATTACTAAGTTATAGAACAATTCCGCATGCAGGCACTCAAGAAAGGCTTCCTGCCTTAATAGGTCGACAATTATGGTCCCCGTTGACTATGTCATATGTCACAAATCAAAAGATGTGGTACAAAAGAAATAAGAATACGGAAGCCGAGACAGCAGAATTTATTATGCAGAAAAGACATAATAGTGAAATATTAAATAAAGAAAAATGGGAACAGTGTTCTAGTTGATGCTGACCAAATAAGATCCCAAGGAGAAAAATCGGATGAGGAAATGCTTTCAGAGCTGCCCATTATTGACGTAACAGAAGATTTACTGCAGAATGAGATTGCGGAGGAAAAAGTAGAGAGGGACGAGACAGAAGAGGAAGCTTAGAATATACAGGAGGAACACTGCGATTATAGGGAAAGACGTGATAGATTCAGATCTCCAAGGGAAAGGAGAGAGATAAAAGAAGATGTTCGGGAGGGCACGAGAAGAAGTACAAGAAGTACTCCCGGCATAAACCCCCTCCGTTATAGGAAGATGTAGTGATATGCAAATTAAGTATAATTTACATAAATTTCATATTTATAAACTGACACTAACTAGAACAGGGGGTTGTTGAACGCTTGCTTAGAGTTATACATGACAGAGGAGACAGGTTATATATCAGGTAGAAAAACCTATATACCTTTTTATCCCATGAGTTGAGTTATACTAAAACCAGATGGTATAAGATGAAGAAGGAGGCATATGCGATACACTATGCCCTGAATAAATTAAATCACTATTTGAATGGTGCAACGTATAACATCTATACAAAGACCATTAGAATATTTTCTGAACTAATCAATTAAAAATACAAAATACAGACATAGTTATTAAGTATGGTCGGCTATAATTGCACCGTACAGTACCTAAAGTGGAAAGATAGCGTATGCGCAGATCTTATTTCACACGCTGTGGATTCGAATCAGGACAATAATGATCCCCCGGTAGACATAGACGGTAGGAATTATACGGTGAGTGCAGTAAACTCGAATCATTTTCAGCCAAAAGGGTTTGCATCAGATAAGGATGCTAAAGACTCGTTTGTAGCGCACGAGCGCCCTGCATTATCGAATGTTGATGAAATCAAGGAATCGGAAGCAGATAGGGAGCTTTTAGATTTGTAGATTCGAATCAAAAGCGGTAAAGCGTTCAAAATGGAATTTTAAAAAGTGCATTGTATTGGACTATGTAGTATACTACTTGTCGCAACCCGACAACGAACTAGTGATTAGGATATATGCAACGTCGCGTCTTAGAAAAAGGTGTTACTTCCATACCACGAGGATAATGATTACATGGGTGTTGAAAAACGTATCACACTATTAAGCAAAAATATTTCTGGTCGTGCTTATTTAAACAAGTATACAAATCAATAGGTAAATGTATTCAGTGCCAAACCAAGCATTTGAGGAAACAGCAACCTCAAATATAGGAGTGCGATTTTGCCTTCTTTTCTTTTGACTAAACTAGTATTAGATGTTTCCTGGTCTTACCCAAAAACTATATCAGGTAACCAGTATATAGTGAATTTTATAGAAATCTATAGTGGTTGGCCAGAGTCTTTTGCGGTTCCTGATAAGAAGGCAGAAACAGTTGTGCATCTGTTGATTGACGAGCGTTTGCGCAGATTCCGGCACCACTGCAGCTTTTAACGGATAATGGGCCTGAGAACATAAACAAAATAATGGAAAAGGCATTAGAGGACCTCAACTTGCATCATGTGACCACATCGTTCTATCACCCCCAGAGAAACGGCAAAGTGGAATGGTCCCAGAAAACAATGTATGATATCCTGGCGAAGAAGATAGGGGACAATAAGCAGTTGAAATGTTAGGGGCTGTCAGGTTCCATGTGAATAAAACATCGAACTTATAACCATATTATTTGCTCTACAAAAGAGATGTTATCCTGCCATTAGAGAAAATTCTAAGGCCCCGTAGAGTATACTCTGGAGATGATAATCAGGAAATCGCTCTACAAGAAATGCGTCGGACCTTCACTTTAGTTAGGAACAATGTTAAGAAAGGCCGGAAGAAAATGATAGATAGTTCAAATAAGCTTTGGTTACTTAGTGTATTATAAAATCCACCAAAATAGATGCAAGTTAAACGTACCGTGGAAATCGCACTACGTAGTAATTGGAAAAACTGCTCCAGTTTCGTATAGGATTAAGGACAGTTAACTGGCTCTGCAACGAAGGCGCAGGCGGAACATCACAGGGAAGAGTCTATCGAGGAGTGGAAGATTCCTACTACAATGAGGCCGTCAAGGAAAGCTACAACAAGGAAATCTAGCAATTCAGACAACAAATCGGCCACAGAAGAAGCTAATTATCCAATGCAGAAGAGCCGTCATCAATGGGAGGAGTCGGATGAGGAATCTGACGTACCCTGACGGAACGAAAAATCGTAACACAGAGCATGACGGCAAAACGTGCAAAAAATATAAATGCAATTAGCTGTCTGTGCACGTCGTGTGCAGTGCACAGGAAAATACATATGGAAAAACTAACTTGTCGTGGATACAGTTAACACATAGTTTGGGGAGGAAGAACAGGATAGAGGGGTTTGTTTCAGATGGGTAAGAAAGACACTCTTTTTAGGTAAACAAAATGCGAACACCGTCCTATAAATTAATAAAAGATAACAATATTCCTTATCTCAATGATCCATGCCACTGATATCTTGGGAAATATAGAGCTGTTTTCCGTTTTAAATAATTAATTGGAATTGTAGTAAAGTTAAATTTTAAGCATTAATTTGAGCAGAGGCAACATAGACTATCGGATGTTAGCTGCCTCGATGTCAGTTTTAAATTGCGGTACAAAAACCACCGATGTTTGCTATGAAAAAAACCCCCACATATATCGAGATATACCACAGAAAATATAAATAAAAAAGGAACATATGGGTGTTTGTTAAAATTAATAAAATATTGTTAAAAATGTTAATCGTGTCACAGAAAAAGGAAAAAAGAAAAAATAATTTATAAATATAAAATGCATTAAATTTCGTAGACAAAAGACAAAATGACTCATACTGTTAAACTTTAAAACTTGTATTGTATTATTAGAAAATGTGCATGAATTCTAAATTAAATAAATATAATAATATATTTTAGGGCGCGGATACGGAAGAGTGTTGGGGAGACCAAGGAGGATCAGAGACTGGCCTGGAAGAAATGCGTCACAATGATGTCACAATGCCTGGGGAAGCCCTGACTAATATTATGAAAATGTTGGTCATAATATCTAGGCCAGTCTGGAATCTGAGACAACTAAAACGCGTCACAATGATGATATAATGTATGGGGAAGCTCTAATCGATATTATAAAAAAGTTGGTCAGCACAAAACCAGCCTACTGACTTGCTTTTTAAAAACAATAACTAAAGACTGGACAAAAATGGTTACAAGGTCATTTGACGGTGATGAAAGGACAAATGATATGGACGAAACAAACTTTTAGCATGCGAGACACTTTTGAAAACCACCCGCCACCCTGACCCTCACCATGTTCTAGGGTATTGGTTGTCAAATAAACAATCCAAACTAAAGAGTTGTAAAAAGTGTCATTAGTTTTTCATTCAAAACGAAAATAGTTTTTCGTTTGGTATGTCTGAAAAGTTTAAACGCAACAGATTTTGATAATCACAAACTTATCTATGCATAACATACAGGCATGAAACTAAAGATAGTAAAACGCAAAACTTTATATTTGGATTTTAGCAGAGAAAACTCGATGCAAAAGTGTAAAAATTAAAAATATGGAATCAGCCAAGTGAAAGTCGAACGACAGAATTACGAATATGCATGAGTAACGAAATAGCTATTGGTTGATGTTCAATTTTTTTGCGTTGTAGCTGACATATATTTATAGCTCAGGCATAAACGTTAAAAAAAAAAATAGTAAATCCTAAGCTTAATGTTTTGGTTTCGATTCTCAGTGGCGGGACACACGCAATGTTTTTTAAAGTTTATATATCATCATGATATAGAGTTCAATAAATAATCTGCATTAATCAACATATCATATTTAAGCGTATTTTGCGATCGATCCATGCAGGGCGGTCTGCTAGTATATATATATATATATATATATATATATATATATATATATATATATATATAATACGTGTGTATGTGTGTGAGTATATAAATATATATATATATTTAATCATACTTAACACCATTGAGTACAACAGAAAAAAAATTTACTGTTGTTTAGAGTTAAAATTTGTGTGAAAAAGAAAAAACAAACAACAAACAAAGAAATTTATTTCTTTTGTTTTCATTTAATTTTACTCTATATAAAAAAAAATCTCGCATTGTTCTTGGCTTTTAATTTTACCTTATAATATATAATCATGTATACATATATATATTGAAACGCGTATGCAATATATTACATATATACATATATATATATATATATATATATATATATGTAATCATATATACATATATATATATATTGAAACGTGTACGCAAACAGAAATGAATATCACAAAAAGAATTGTTATATATATATGTGTGTGTGCGTATATATATGTATGTATGTATATGTATGTATATATGCATGTATGTATATATATATATTTATATATATATATATATATATATATATATATATATATATATATATATATATATATATGAACGGGTAAGAAAAAGAAAGTGAGAAGGATAGAGTTGGAGATCAAGAGATACGGATATTATAAATGCATCCATATACTCTGACACTTTAATCACATAAATATTAAACAAGGAAATACACTATATCGTCATATCCCGAACTGAAAAGCAGTGGCATAGCCTTTTGTACCGCTGGCAATTAATATCGAGGTTAACGCGCTTGACATTTAGTAGAGCCAGATACGGGAATCCGATGAAATTAAGTTTCTTCGTGGCAGGCTTATATTAATTCCGGACAACACATTGATATACACAACTGCCACTTCTGAAAATTCAATATAAAAACTCCATACGATGTTCTGCTTTCACATTTTATGAACATTCTGTTACTTTGTCAGAAAGTACCTAAAGAAATATCTATTTATTCACAGAAGTATTAATCTAGATATTAGTAATAATGGAACGATTCGAATATTTTTCCTGATTCTGATAACATTTCTGAATCTTTTCTGTAATCCTGACCATGATATCATTCAGATTCTGTTGTTTAGCACGTTGGCTATAGTGATTTTTGTTTCTTCCTTTTTGTTTTGATTAAACTAAAAATGTATGCAAACATACACACACAATGGACAAAGACGATCTTTAGATTTTAGTTTCACCGGTTGTTCAAAATCAATAAATATTTATAATGTTTTCATAGACAAAATGAAAAATGTAATTTTTCGACAAAAACAAACGATATTTTAATTCACGTTTTCCATCTCCTAACTTTCTACAAGAACGTGTGCATAGAAGTACGTGTACAGAAAGTTGGGTCATGGGCGGAAGCACTAAAAGACACGTAGCAAGGAAGAATAAACGATCTCTTTAGTTGGCAGATGAGCCGATTCGGTTTAGATGCATTTCACAAGCTCTATCGTTCTTCACCTTTGGGCTAGCGCTCGAGATATCTATATAATTATAAAACTCAAATGACCTCGTAACGGGTGTTGTAACCCAACATCCTATTTACGATTCAGCTTCTGCATGCGTACATAAACATAAACCCATAACAGCATAAACAAATAAACACAAATCTTTATACTGGTTTCGTTCAAACAAACAGGCGTCCTTAGAAAAGCGAATGTCTTAAATTTATTGAATAAAAAACTCCAAGATATGGGAACCAAACTTAAAACGTGATTACAAATAATGCGTATAATCATCGATCTGTTTCATATATACGATATATATTATACTAAATAATCAACGCGATAGTAAAATGTACTGTTTTACTGTGTACATTTTCAGCGTCTCAATTGGGTTTTTTTGCGTTTAAATTATCCAAATAAACAATTGTTAATACTTTCTACATTTTTTTACATCGTTCATTTCCATATTACGTTTAAATTATTTTAACGCAATTTTCTTACAAATAAATCTACTTTAACCCGTTGACAACAATAAGAGCATTTTGTAACAGCGATTTACCCACCAGCTTCATTTTTTTTTTAATCACTCTCCATTTTTGAATACACTTTTCTTAAAAAACATTCATAGATTTTCTTCTACACTACCAACGTAAATAAAAAATCCCGAAAATATGTTTTTTTTAATTTGTGTTACAAATAAATAATCAACGCGACAATAAAACGTATTGTTTTACTGTGTACGTGTTCAGCGTCCCAATTGTTTTATTTTCGCGTTTTAATTAAGATATATATATCAAAATTTGAATTTAACTTTAGATATAATGGTATTTGTTAAGTTAACGTTTACCTATAAGTATGGAAAACTTGTTATAATTCAATGGCGGTAAGTTCTTTTTCCAAAAATAAACAATTATAAACCGAACGACTCATAAAAATGTATATTATTTTCCATTTTAATATACTTTCATAGAAATGTTTCTGCTATGTCACAATAAACTATTTCTTTACGCCACAAGTGGCACGCTCATACATTAATTCCAATATAATGCTAATATAACATACTGACCAACGGATCACGGGTAGCCTAGTATATACATACATACATACATATATAAGTTACTTTCTTCCTTCATCATCGGGTGAATTACAAAAAGTCATTTTCTAATTAACCCGATGATGAGGGTTCTCATACTGGTTTTCTTTCTTTTCATTGTTCGGTCCCATTTGACTGGAGACTGGCCTCTCTTTGGGTTACTGCACTGTCTGGAAAAAAAAAGAATTTTCATTATTTCAGCTGTTTTGAAGGCTTTCCAATTTGATGATATGCATCATCATGCTGGATTTATTTTGGGCTCAATTCTCTCTAAAGAATTATATATTCGCATTTCGGATCAACTTGTGAGGATTTTCATGCAAGCTGAAATATTATGCAATGTTTGTTTTTATTTTTATTTATTTTTTTTTTTTACATATCCAACATTTTTTCACTTCTTTTTTATTTGGCAATTTATAACTACAATAAATTGCGGTTTCACTAAATGCCTTAAGTAGCAAATTCTAGGATAGCTGTAAATATAATTTGCTGATTTCGTTATGTCCCTTGATGAGAAGAATAAGAAGAATAGTATTGCTTGAAACTCTGCGGAATAAGGACTTAGTTAATTAGTTTTGGGAGTATTCAGTCGAACAATAAATTTTGATTGTAAAGTTCAACTTACAGTTAAATTCTTGTGTCTTTTAATAGGCTCCACTCTCTATTTTTGTTTGGTTGGGATTAAATTTTCTATATATAAATACTGTTATTTATATTAGTTTGAAGTTTACCATTGCGTATATCAGGTAAACACTACATTTATTTAATTTCGTTAATATTTATATATATATATATATATATATATATATATATATATATATATATATATATATATATATTCAAGAAAATATTATTAAATACAACGGAGACATTTTTTCTTATAATTCTTTTTTTCAATTTTTCAATTTTTCGTATTGTCTTTTTTGTTTCAAAATCAAAAATATTAATAAAGGATCCATACATGTTGCTGTTACGAGCGCTTTCGATTCGTCCATGAATCATCATCAGGTGTTAAAAATACAGGATTGCGAAAATGAGGATTAAAAATGAAAACTAAAATATATATATTCAGTGATGAGTTAAAATAAAAGTCGATTAAGAATAAAAGTCGATTAAAAATTCGAGTGTTAAAACCAGCAAGTTCGTAGACACAATGTACGAAGTCCGTCCAACACGGACTACGCAAGACATTTCAGAACGTTACTGCTTTTTTGAAATGCAATGTCATTTATATTAGGTTGAAGAGTTCTAATGTACGACGCTTCAAGAATCTTTAATTTTTTTACATTATTTTCCCGTTGTATAATTTTTGTGTTGTCAACGAGGACCTTTCTAACATTGGAGGGGGGACAGCTATGTTCTTTTTTTAAATGTTTGTAAATCGCGCTTGTGTCGTTAAGGTGCATAGTTATTCGCCGGGACAACGTTGTTGTTGTATGCCCAATGTATGTATTATTTTTGGAGTTACATTCTCCAATAGAGCATTTAAATTTATACACTACATTGGTTTGGTCCAACGTTTTTATCACCGGTGAACAGTTCTTTTTAACCACAAGGTTTTGTGTTCGAAATTTCCTATAATAGATAATAAATTTAATTTTAAAATTACTATCAACAGGCGTCAAGTATCTTCGTATAATATTTTTTATTGCATTTTCTTCGATTCTGAAATTAGGCGTCATTTGATTTTGGTAAAATATATTAATGGGGTTTGCATTGCGGTGTTGGCTAACGTTATTATTCTGGTTATCGGAAGATTGTAGCATTTTTTTTTATTTGTTCATCAACAATGTAATTGGGGAAATGATTATTGATGAGTACTTGTTTAATGTTTTTTTATTTCGATTAGCAATGCTTTTTTTGTGGAGGATATCATTTTTGCGCGATTTAGTAAATTTTTTATTATGGCTATTTTGTACCTTTGTGGACACTCACTTTTAAAGTTCAGTAGGCTAGAGTTTATGCTAGTTGGTTTTTTATATACAGATGTATTACAAGTGTTATTAGACGTATCAATAAGGACATCAAGAAATGGAATTTTATTGTTATTATTTAACTCTACTGTGAATTTTAAAATTGAATTTTCTTGAAAGAGGTGCTGTAATTGGTGTATCTGTTCATTATTTTCAGCTAAAATGAGAATGTCATCCACGTAGCGTACATAAATTGGGGGTTTTATGTTGTTTTTAAATATTATTGCATTGCGGTGTTGGCTAACGTTATTATTCTAATATAAAGCTGAACGTCTGTGTGTGACTACCTGGCCACGAATAGGCTCCTATATTGTTGACTATTATAGAAAACTGATCACATATAATGATAGAAGATGTATCAAGACACAGGAATGGGTATGTTTGATCTGGCAAAACGGTGGTCCGCGCCTGGTCCACAAAGTATGAAAATAAACAAATTAAAAATTAAAAAAAAATATATTTACAAGGGTTTTTGATATAGATGTACATAATAATACTTTGATAAGTATGTTTTAACTTAAATAAGGATGGTATAATAAAATTGTGGGGTCTGCGTTCGCGCCTGGCCTCCATAGAATGGAAATAGGCACACACTTTAATAAAGACTTTTCATATCTATCCGAGTAAGTATACTTTGATAATTATGTTTCAGTTTGAAGAAATATGGTATAATAAAATGATAGTGTGTTCGTTCGCTCCTGACCTCCATAGAATGGAAACATGTCACACAGTTTAACAAGTTTGTTTTTTAATATAAATCCACCGAATATTATGATAAGTGTTTCAGTGTGAACAGGTATGGTATAATAAATTGTGGGGTTTATCTATTTTATTTTTATTTTCATCATATTTTGTTTCGGTTTTGATACCCCCAAATTCGAAGCTATCTCTTTACAACCCTTCCTTTTCATAACCTAGCATACTTTAATAAATCAGAGTCCATTTTCTGTAGGCTGCTTTCGAACCCAGTCAACGACGGGTACTTTTGCTAATATATATATATATATATATATATATATATATATATATTTATATATGTGTGTGTGTGTGTATGTGTATGTGTGTGTATATATATAGAGAGAGGAAGTCTCGAAATAAGGACGAAACGTTGATGAACGCATAACTCGGTTTGTTTCTTTATTATATTGCTATCTCCTCGGAATAATACTTCTATTAATCTCATCATATATATATATATATATGTGTGTGTGTGTGTGTGTGTGTGTGTGTGTCTGTGTGTGTGTGTGTGTGTGTGTGTGTGTGTGTGTGTGTGTGTGATCTGAAACTTGAAATTTGGTAAATAAAAGATTCAGATATTTGGGACAAGTTTTAATCCGTTTTCATCCGTAAAAAACGGCTGCTAAAGAATAAAAATTGAAAAGATCATTAAACGAAGTGAAGCGACTACAAAACACTCGTTAAACAAATGCGTAATTGCTGCACTTGTTGGTTGATGCTAGTGAGCAATCAGGCAACAAAAATTTTATTAATTCATTTTATTGATACGTGTATGGTCTTAAATTCATTCGTTTATCATCGCTTCCTCCTACATATGGCCGTTAATCTGCATAGTTTCACCGTCCAGTGTTTGTGATTTATTGTTAAATCAAAACGAATACAACTCATGAATGGAAAAACAGACTTGTGAACAATTTTAAAGGGCTTATTGGGGAACGAAGTTCGTTCACAATGGAAGAGACCACAGTTAATTCCTTAAAAAGAATGGCTAAAATTATATTTTCTTATCTATTTTTTTATATAACCTTACAAAATAGTCGACGGTCTAACAAGTCTAGGGGAGATTTCTACATCATCAGCACGTCTCATTCGGCGGCGAATTGCATTGAAATTCTGTCCTATCCTTAAAAACGTGATCATTTCTTTTGTAATCATCGACACCTGCTTATAGCGTGCTTGGTTTAGAGAACCTCCGCATCAATCACACGAGGTTCATTGGATCTATGTCAATTCGCCGCGAGATTGTTTCGACATATACTGAATGTAAAACTCCTGGAATTCATACTTACTAATATAACCTCTACATACCAGTGTTTCTAAATCATGCAATGTGTACAAAATCGAAAGAATCATACTGCGCTGTTTCATTTTTGACTGCATTGGCGAACTCGAATTTAATATATTTTGTTTTTTTATATGGTACCATGGGTTGAAAGAAACGGACACTTGCTTATGATGTTATAAAAGTCGATTAAAAAAAAAACAATATATTTTTTCAGCACTGTCACTTGAGACCTAACCAATTATGCTCGTCCTATTGGTGCTCAGGAAGCTTTCTATATTGTTGTCACTGTCCTACTGCAAGTTCATTTTTTACGACAGCTGATATCGACTATGTATGATTTTGATTTAATATCATTGGGGATCGTATTCTTTTTCATGTTTGCATATCGTATAGCACAATGTATTGTATAAATTAGATTATGTAAGTCGAAACTAGACATAATCATTTAGCGTCCATTTTATTGTAAGTAGCATAAAAAAATGTGAACTTTGTCAATGATCTTCGTCCCTATATACTTTTACTGAAATAATATATCATACGAATTTGCACAACATAAGATGAAGTGTATTCATATGCAGTGTGTAATCATATGCAGTGTGTATTGTACATTTTATTCAAACTATCAGGACTAAATTTGGATCGGGTACAACCATCATCATTTCGTATGAATCCGAAGATTCCATCGCTGGCATTCGTTTCCCATGTAGTTTTCTAGTAAGAATTCTTTCTAGAAAAACTATGGGTATTAGTGAGAATGATCATTTGAAGGTTGTCAATATCCTAAGTAAAAGTGATTTTGTCCAACGAACTAGATTCGAACGTGGAACACTCAGGTTATCAGTCCGTATCGTTAACCACTTGACCACTATCACTTCCCAAAAGATATAATGAACAAAGAATAAAGTGCAGCATAATAAAAACAATAGAAATGTATTTCGCAACAATACAAAATAAGTTCTCGAACGAGCGCTTATGAAAATGATATTATTTTCTTTCTTTATAATTCTTTTTTTCATATCCAATGAAAAAGTTAAGAACAAAAAACATTTTGAATGTCACTTGCTGATGAAATACATACTTTCATTTTCATTCAACATAAAACGGTACTATTAAAGCAGGCAAAAGCGACCTCGTCTGGTTCAATATCCGCGCAAACGATCGAAAAAACAAACAAAAAACTCAATAAAAACGTGTAGGCATCTAAATTAAAACGAGGTGGTGTTTCAGCAAAAGAAAAACCCCCCAAAATATTTAAAACAAGAAAAACACTCATCATATGTCTATTCTCATGAAAATTTTCGTCTCGGATTTTTCTGAAATAATTTGTATAAGCATCGTTTTAAGTAGAATAGCTATATATTAAAAAGGCGGTAGCTTTCTAACTCATAAACCAGACAACCTAACGTGACTCGAAAGTAACGCTGAATAATCTCTAACCTATTTTTATGGCTTTTGAGAACAAAAGATTTTTACTCGTTTTGTATTTGCAGTTGTTTCTATCTGTTTGTAATTCTGGCGCCAATT
Source organism: Euprymna scolopes (assembly GCF_053919585.1). NCBI lineage: Eukaryota > Metazoa > Mollusca > Cephalopoda > Sepiida > Sepiolidae > Euprymna > Euprymna scolopes. The sequence goes on from NC_136486.1 coordinate 12,702,119, forward strand.
TTTGATTTTCAATTTATGATGTTCAATTAATGGAAACTATCCCTACCTAGTATATCTTCTATGATATAAAGCTGAACATCTGTGTGTGTCTGGTCACGAATCGGCTCCTATATGGTTGACTATTATAGAACACTGATTACACACAATGATAGAAGATGTATCGAGACACAGGAATGGATATGTTTGATCTGACAGAACGGTGGTTCATTTAAATTGTGGGGTCTGCGTACGCGCCTGGTCAACAAAGTATGGAAATAAAACATTTTAAATTTAAAAAAAAAAACGTTTACAAGGGTTTTTGATATAGATGTACATTAGGCACCGCCAAAACTGGGGGGGGGGGGGCAGGTAAGTACTTTTTGACGGACCGTCTTTTTAAAAATCTACCAAAAATCAGATAAATAAGCGATCAATACGAAATTTTCAGCGATTATTAAGAGAAGAATGAACTTTATAACAGTGTACTTATTTTTCATAAACGATATTTATATATATATATTTTGCTTACAAACCCCCCCTTGTTTTGAGGGGGTACAAATATGCTTAAAATAATCATCTGAAACGGAACACAACATATTGTGTTGTTGTAAGGGACAGAATTATAGATTAAAAAAATTGTTTGCATACCTTATTTTGACGTCTGAATATCAGAACTTCGATTGTGTTTAATTATCCCGCTTTTGAGTTTTGAAGTGTAAAATTCAGTGAATATGTTAAGTAAAATAATTAATTCAAGTTAAGCAAAAAAAATGTTAATATTTATACGAAAAAAGCCATTTTAAAATCTTTGATAAATAAATTAACAATTTTTTTTTAGCGAGCCGAATAATGCATGACCATTATTAAACAGAGCATCCTTTGAAGAATCGATACAAAAAAAAATCGATAAATATTGTGCCCTTTGTGTTAAAAATAGCATCATATTTTCGATCCCGTTTGAAAACGTTTGCCGCATTTCGACTACGGTGGACCAAACGCGCTGAAATATTTTTTTTTATTCTGCTTTAAATTGCCCCCCTATGTTGGGGAGCCTAGCTCCCACACACATACAACATTAAAAACCAAACTCATACAAATGCTCACCCATCTGGTACTGGCCAGCCTCAGCGTTAATAATACATTGAAATTTTCGTCACTGAAAATAAGTTTTTTTTTGGCCTGTTTGGTCTTCCATAGTTTGCTTTTTATCAACTACAAACGTAAACATTGTCGATCTAGACTCTAGATCGACGCGAAGTAACTGGTTGCCTATATGAATAAGTGGAATTATTTGAAATCCAGGTACTTATATAATAATATTTTAGCATATTCCCATAGAAAATCATCCTAAATCTTAGTTAGACAACAAATAAATAAATTAATTATTTCAAAAACTTTTTTTTTAATTATTTTTGTACGTTTTTTTGTGCAAGACAAAATTTTTTGGGGAAAATTTAGCATTTAAAATTTAATTTAAAATAGTAGAAAAAGTTTTACATTATTCTGTTTGCTATATGATAAAATTCAGGGTTTTATCTTTCTGGAAAAAAAAGTTACTCAGAAATAATGGATTTTAATAAATGTAATTTCGTTTTAAAAAACAACAACTTGGTTTTGCGGCCATTTTTGGCGGTGCCTAATGTACATGTTTTAACTCAAATAGGGATGGTATAATAAAATTGTGGGGTCTGCGTTCACACCTGGCCTCCATAGAATGGAAATGGGCACAAACTTTAATAAAGACTTTTCATATCTATCTGCGTAAGTATACTTGAGAGAGATCGGACAGACCAGAAATTTGATATATGGGTGCCTTGCGAACTGAACGACAACCAAAGGAAACACTTATAATTACTTCAATGATGGAAATCTCTTTAAGATTCCAGTTTGTTTTCTTGTCGTATAGAAAAGCTTCGTATTTCGCTGTCGTTTTCCTCTTAGCTCTGTTTTACCAAACATCATTGTAGACACAATCTTCTACCAAGGTTGCTTCTTTCTCGTCTTGACCAGACTGAAGATTATATTGGGGAAATGCAAACGACTCGGCATTTTTTTATAAACACAACACAGAGTTTGAATTCTTACGATAATTTTTTTCTGGGAAAAATAAGACAAATATTCGTTTCACAATTCACAAAGAAGGCATATTTTGTAAGATCAGAACATAAATCTGTAGCAAAGTTAGAAGAACAATAATCAGGAAGCAATATTTAAAAAAATACATGGAATCAACCCTAAAAGAATCCTAAATACTTATGTTCTCGTTTATAAATACTTTTATTATATGTCACTGCAAATGAACTAAGAGACAGAACAAAAATAAATCCATAATTACGCATGACATGACCCAAAAGAAAAGCAATAACCTCATCCGTAACTCCTCGAACAAGCATAATTCTCATCCAGAGCACACAAAGTCTAAGACTAAATCCAATAGCAAACAAAATAAAAAGAATAGTTATAAATTAAGGCGAAAAAATATATATGGTACAACCCACCATACAGCTCCAACGTAAAAACTAATATACGAAAGGAATTTATTTTTAAATAATTGAACAATCCTTTCAACAACACCATATATACAGCACAATATTAAAAAAAATTCAATAAAAATCTCTTACTCCACTAAGCCTAACATAGCACAAACGATAATAACATCAAACAACTCTAAAATAAGAAAAGCCCAGGCCCATCCCCCGCAGATTCCACCCACACAAAATTGTAATGGCTGAAACAAACATACTGCCCCTAAAGAAACGATTGCATGCACAAGGACGTAATCTATTCATGTACAGTCACTGAATTCCCAACCACAACAACAGGTGCAACTGATAGAACACCCAAAAATCGTACTCAAAATACATTAACTACTGAATCAACAACACTAGAGAGCTCCACTGACTCCCATTATGCCAACCCCATAAATAAGAGACATGATAACATCCAAGTTACTCAGGAACCCCATGCTGAAAACGATTCGAACCTAATAACCCCGCCCCCCTCTGCAAGTTTATCCCACACACATAGTAGAAACTCTGATAGGTTAAACAGCATGAATGCAAGTGTAAAATCTCACGCGTATATCGGCGCCACGGCAAATCTAATTAAAGTGAGAATTTCCAACTATGTGAGCTCCTTTAATAATGAAAATCCAAATAGCCATAGAGGCACCTCCCTAACAGATCTGATTAAAAACCTCCTACATAGGAATATTCCATACTCGCTAAAATTGGATTTTTGGAAAAAATCCAATTCATACACACCTAAATCCAAATTCTGCAACGTTTGCACTCCAGAAACAATTACAATAATAACATATCCTTAAGCCATGATAAACACCAAAAATGAGCTTATTTCGGTATTCAAGAACAAGAAGAAATTCAAGTATAGCCATCTAAAAACAACTTAAGTCACCATACCTGAACTAGTTTTGGCATGTTGCCACTATATGTATAAGCATGGATGTACGCTTATATGAGTGTATATATATGCAAGCATGAGTGGGTGGATGTTGCATACGCTGTAGCTATGTTAACATATACGTATGTCTATATGCGTACTTATACATGTGCGTGTTTGAGTAAGTATATGTTTGTAAATGTCTAAATATGTATGGCTGTACATCTGTATATGTATGTGTATATATGTATGTATGTCTGTATATATATATATATATATATGCATGATTTTGTCTCCATTAATTTCATTACCTTACACATGTGGATTTATATATATATATGTGTGTGAGCTTGTAGGCGTGCGTTTTGTGTTGAGTATATATATACATATGATATGTGCTGGAGTGGATATATGTACGAATGAAGGCGTGTGTGTGTGCGTATATACGCATATGTATGTCCATATATATATATATATATATATATATATATATATATATATATATATATATATGCGTGTGTTTGTGTGAGCATGGACATTTAACGGAGTTACACACCTAAGCCGTATATTAGTACACTCTAGCTGTCTGTATCTCCCTGGGCCATATAAATGCGCAGGTAATTGGGGATTACCCCCTCTTTAAAATAGTATTATTAGATAAACCATTTGTTGATGTATGTATATGTTTAACGGTAGATGCACGCTCGTCGTATTTGTATGTTAGATATATCAGTGTGCGCTCCTTTATCTCTTTTTACACATAACACTTATGTAGATGTTTATTTGCTGTATGTATACGATGGTATGCATAAGGGGGTGTGACTTGCATGCTTGCACTTGATTATAGCGATGTTCGGGCGTGCATATGGGCGCAGTTGTACACTCGAGTACACGGGCATGCATACACGCCCGGCTGTATAAGTAGTTCACTGTTCTAATATGTGTGCTTGCGTGTTTGCGTTATGATATGTATATATGTAATTGAGTACATATGTGCATTAGTATAAGGATGCGTGTGTATATAAGTCTGTATCTATGTATGCATGGTATGGATCAGTGTTTGTGCGTAAGTGTATACTATGTGTATGTGTATGTCTACATTTGTATATGTACGTATGCATGTGTGTCTGTGTGTATATATGTGCTTATGTTTAGGTTTGACAGATAGATATACAAGTAATTATTATATAAATAGTTAAATTCAACCACGCTTGGGCGACCCCAAACCCAGCCCCGCATTTAAATCAATTCTCCCCATTATAAGAATAGCTACTTTACCACAGTATATAAAGCACTCACTCAAGCATCAATTCCAACCCAACGGACAACAAAACAAACTTATCCATAGATCACCTGCAAACAGAAATATATGCATTTTAAATAAAATTTAAACAAACTTAATTAAACCAGATCACACTACGACCACCAAGCGTAAGTAACTGACTTATCTCAACTAACCAAGTCACCTTTAAATATACACTCAAAATTAAAAGAACCCAACATTAAACTCACTTAAATAAGTAACCGTCCAAACATTCCATAATTTCAGACTATGACTCGTCCCTATCTCCACCTCATCCGCTCACCCATCCGCACAGCAAAAACAGCACACCCACCCCTTATCACTCATACCGCATTGAAAATCACATTTCCCATTTGAACTTAAAATCAAGAGGTCAACCCTTTTAAAGAATACTAAGATACAACTCCTCCCCCCGCCGAAAAAAAAAATCCATTAAGAACCTGTATGCGTGCCCAATTTTACCCCTCCCCCGTCTCTCTTTACCCTCTCTTCTTCACCCCTCCTCTTTCCATCGTCTAAAAGGCTTCCCTAACCCACTATCAACAGGAAAGCGAACTATCTTTCTACCGGAACTCACCCCAGAAGCAAGTCGTTCAATATACCGTTCTGAATATCATCTCCCGGATTATTTTGACAACACTCTGTAGGGAGACTTTAGACACTCGAGGATATACATTCAAGTTTTCTCTAGTAGAATTTTAAGTACTCTCTATTTCGGCTTCTAGAATCGAAAACTATGCACCAAACGAACTGAAGTGATCGATACCTACATACAATATGTTGTACAAATGACAATGGTAGGAAAATACGTTCCTAATTTTTTATTTTCATGAAAACATTTTGTCTCAAAAGGAGACATCTATTATATTAAGATTAGTTTTCTTTTGTGCATTTTTATGTCCAATTTAAACACACACACACAAAAAATTTGTATATCCTTTATTGGCATTGCCTCAGATGAATACCTTCAAAAATTTAGGAAAATCTTTATTCTCTGAGGGTTAACTGGTAAGCATTCAAATTATCTCTCTTATTTTGTGTAAAATGAATCGATCCGATAAAATAACGACCAGACATGATTAATCAAATTGAAAACAAAATTATATTATACTCTTTCTGAGGAAGTCGGATTTAATTATTTCTTTTCCTTTTTGCAAAGATTCGTTAAATTATTTCGAACAAATTATTAATGAAACGTTTCATTATGGAATTCTCCAAAATAGAATAGCCGGCCATTTTCTAATAACAAGAAGAACTTTTTTTAAATGTGTGAATTCAAGTTTTATTTGATTAATTGTGTTATTTTCAACATCGAAAGATTTGTTTTTGCTTCATCAAACGTTTTATTTGTTGCATTATGACGATCGAATTATAGAATTGATTGATTCAATGATTTTGATTTGTTTGCAGCTTGAAGTTGTCAATTTTGAAGAAACGAGGTTAGATTAACAAAGTAGATTAATTAAAGAGTCTCTACTTTAACCTCGTTAACTGTTTTAAAATAATTTTAACATCATAAGATTGACTAAGAAACATTGCGCTAAAATTACGGTAAATATGTTTTGCTATTTAATTAGAACAAGAAAAACAATTTAAATAAGATTTAAAATACATTGTCCTGTTCTTGTTTCGTTTAGTGTGTCAATTTTAATTAGTTATTTTAGTAAAGATATAAACGAACTACATTAAATATAAGCGAAGTACATAAAAATATACGAAGTACATTAAATATAAACAAAGTGCATTAAATATAAACTAAGTACATTAACTATAAACAAAGTGCATTAAATATATACAAAGTACATTCAATATAAACAAAGTACATTAAATATAAACAGAGTACATAAAATATAAAGGAAGTACATTAAATATAAACGGATTACATTAAATATATAAAAAGTACATTAAATATATGCAAAGTACATTAAATATAAAGAAAGTACATTAAATATAAACAAAGTACATTAAATATAAACGAAGTACATTAAATATAAATAGAGTACATTAAATATAAATAAAGTACATTAAATATAAATAAAGTACATTAAATATAAACGGATTACATTAAATATAAATAAAGTACATTAAATATAAACAAAGTACATTGAATATAAATGAAGTACATTAAATATAAACGAAGTACATTAAATATAAACAGAGTACATTAAATATAAACAAAGTACATTAAATATAAATAAAGTACATTAAATATAAACAGAGTACATTAAATATAAACAAAGTACATTAAATATAAATAAAGTACATTAAATATAAACGGATTACATTAAATATAAATAAAGTACATTAAATATAAACAAAGTACATTAAATATAAATGAAGTACATTAAATATAAACGAAGTACATTAAATATAAACAGAGTACATTAAATATAAACAAAGTACATTAAATATAAATAAAGTACATTAAATATAAACGGATTACATTAAATATAAACAAAGTACATTAAATATAAATAAAGTACATTAAATATAAATAAAGTACATTAAATATAAACAAAGCACATTAAATATAAATGAAGTACATTAAATATAAACAAAGTACATTAAATATAAACAAAGTACATTAAATATAAACAAAGTACATTAAATATAAATAAAGCACATTAAATATAAACGGATTACATTAAATATAAACAAAGTACATTAAATATAAATAAAGTACATTAAATATAAACAAAGTACATTAAATATAAACAAAGTACATTAAATATAAACAAAGTACATTAAATATAAACGGATTACATTAAATATAAACAAATTACATTAAATATAAACAAAGTACATTAAATATAAACGGATTACATTAAATATAAACGAAGTACATTAAATATAAATAGAGTACATAAAATATAAACAGAGTACATTAAATATAAACAAAGTACATTAAATATAAATAAAGTACATTAAATATAAACAAAGTACATTAAATATAAACAAAGTACATTAAATATAAACAAAGTACATTAAATATAAACGGATTACATTAAATATAAACAAATTACATTAAATATAAACAAAGTACATTAAATATAAACGGATTACATTAAATATAAACGACGTACATTACATACAAACAATGTGCATTAAATATAAACAGATTGCGTTAAATATAAACGAAGTACATTAAATATAAACAAAATACTTTAAAAATATAAAAAGTACATTAAATATAAAGAACGTACATTAAATAGAAACAAAGTACATTGAATAGAAAAAGTACATTAAATATAAACGAAGTACATTGAATATAAACAAAGTATAGTAAATATAAACGATGTACATTAAATATACAAATAGTACATTAAATATAAACAATGTACATTAAATATAAAGAAGTACATTAAATATAAACGGATTAGATTAAATATAAACAAAATGCTTTAAATATAGTGGACTTTATTGTCAATAAGTAATCTAACCAAATTTTTAAGCGATAACCATGAAATAATGAATGAAAACATTTTGATGCCAGCGCATGTTTACATATTACGGTTAATAATGAAAATATACAATTGCAGGACTTCCCACACATTGCTTTGAAGGTAAAGATATTGGTTTGATGAAAAAAGATGCTTTATTCCTATTGTCACACTTTATCGCCCTTCCAGTCTCCCCTCCCTCTTCGCTAAAATCTTTGAGACACTAATCAATCTAGCAGTATGCACCACCTGATAAAAGCTAATCTTTTGCAAACATTATGGATTTGGGTAATTCTTTTCTACTGCAGATATTTTAACAGTCCTCTCTGAACGCATCCACGAACTGTATAAGGTAGGTGAAACCGAAGCTGTAGCTCTCGATATATCCATTGCCTTTGACAAAGTCTGGCACGAAGGGCTGCTAATAAAAATTAAATCATAAGGTCTAACTAGACGATTATTAAATAAAATTAGATCCTTCTTAGAGAAAAGGAAACTCCAAGTTGTCATTGATGGACGTTCATCCAAGCAGTATAATGTTAATGTGAGAGTGTCTTAAGAGTCGATCCTTGGACCATCATTATTTTTGATATGCATTAATAACCTCGTCGATAATATTGTGTTCGAGATGCAACGCTGTATAACATAAATGAGAGAACAACTGATGTACACAAATCCAAGGCAATGGCTGAATCCTTAGAAAATGATCTCCAGTCCGTAATGGAAAGGGGACGTAAATGGATAACATTTAATTCTAGAAAGACTAAGCTGCTCTTCTTTAGCAATTACAAGACACCTCGCCAACCAACGATATACATGACAAATAACTCACTACCTTAGAATTCTTCCTTCACACACATCGGTTAAACATTCACAAGAAATATGAACTGGGACAAATACATTGAGGACATCGCTAAAGCTGCTTACTCAAACCAAAAAGCAAATTATGGATAACAAGTGACAACATGCCCTTTTGTATTATTGTAACAGATCGCCTATAGACGCGTGTGAGAAAATCAGCACCAACCGTAAGATAGCTGGCTTGACAAAATATGAGCAGCACCAGCAGACGGTAAAGCACGTCTGAAAATTATCAAGTGTGTGCGAGCTTCCGTCGCCATAAAAGGAGAATCAATACACTACATTATTGGGGAAAGAAGCAAGTTGTGATCCGGGGAAGATGGAAAAGTACATATGAGAAAAAATGAAGCGCTGGCTAGCGCCAGCGTGTCGTTAGGACAGAGACCTTTAAAAAGCACATGTGTGTGCAAAAATAATTTGGAAATAAAATGAAATGCGTTGTTTTGGAGGAAACACGATTAAATGCATTTCATTTGCGCTTTAATAAATGTCGTTGTTTCTTCTCAATTTATTTATGTTTGTTTGTTTTGGGGCGTTACATTATGTATTTTTTTTACAGGGCAATGATTTACATCCATCCAACAAAAAGAATGTTTACAAAAGTTTTATTTAACGTTAATGCACTTTCTTTTCTATTAGTCTTGTAAAGTGTATGCTTTTGTTATTCATACATTGTTTGTAAACATATAAAATATTTCTTTTACTTATCAACCGATATATGAGGTTTTATAATCATGATATACAGACAATTCAGAAGAAATTAATAATAAGACGAAAATTACGTAAGAGGAAACAAACGAATATGACATCGCCCATGCTTCCGTCCAAAGTAATCTAAACTCACCAAACTACTGTTCTCACATTAAGTGCTATTTTAACGTTTCGGTTGATTTAACATCCGACCTTCTTCAGATGTTCTTTGTCGAACTCTAATTTTCGCACGCATTCAACAAAAATATTACTGAGCTCAACAGAAGGAATACTGAAGAAGGTTGGAGGTTATATAAACCGAAGCGTTTTTACAATAACACTCAAAATCAGAACAATATTACGAAAAATCTAAATACTAGGATTGACCAATTCTCACTTTAAATATTCCAAAAAATATTTTACAAGTTTATAAATGTCTGAGATATTATTTAAAATAAACAATATGTATATAATGATGAAGTTCGATGTCACGACCGTTTCTAATATACATTATGTTTTAAAATATCATGTAATATTTTAGTTAGATATGCGAACTCTATTCACGTAAAAAGTATAAAAGATATTGGATGAAAGGAATTTAACAGATCCTCTGACGCTGATAGCCGCAGCAGTTGCATTAAGATATGCAAATGACTAAGCCGACTGCGCAAAGTTACGCCACCGGAGAGATAGGACACAGGTGTTTGGCGAAGTGACGAAAGAAGCACGTGTTAGATTTTTTGATCGGTGTTTGAAAACACACGTGCTAGAGACACATAGGTGACGTTACAGCAGACCAAAAAAGTTACAAGCGTTCAGAAAAGGAAAAAAAAGTTTTGAATAGAAAGCATTTTTGGTTTCAATAGAAAAGAAAAAAATCTTATTGCAAAGAAAACAGCAGTCCTCAATAAGAGATGCTTTGTATTGTAAAAGCTAAGGCGAAGACGAGAAATTGGGTTTCTCGTTGCTGTAGTCGATCTGTAAAATTGTCGGATTGTAAAAATATCACGTGCAAGAATGCTGAAAGAATCTATCGGTTTATGGAGCAATTATGGTTATTGATTGCTTTTTTACAAAACGTTGCACTATTTGATTGGTCATATCTATAGTTTTTATCGACAGTGTCTATAAATAGAATTTTCCAAGTTTCTGTAACCATACCACTTATTATATAAACATATTGCAACATAAACCGTTCAAATATTTAGAAAATATGCGTCGTTAGAAATGCAAGATATAAAAGCTCTTTTTTTTTTACACAGTGATCACCACTTATCAAGGCCCGGAAGCCACTCAGGGATAAGGGTTATTGCAAGTACATTACGTTAGTGAGGAGATTTGCTGAAATGTTTACTTAAGGGGGCGGTTCATTAGGAATTTGTTAACATTGGACTTGAAGACATCCAAGTTGTAGTCCGGAGGGAAGCAGGCAGACGGAACAGAGTTCCACAGGCGTGCAGTTCTAAGAAAGAAGCTTTGTTCATTGAATCCGCGTTTTGATTTAAGCACAGATATAGAGTGGGGGACATTTTCACAGTGGATTCAGCTAGACGGGTGTTTTTCGTGAAAGATTGGCGAGGGGGGACCAGAGATTGGAGTTCAGACGAGCATCTGCCATGGAAATAACGATAAAACAAGGACAGGCTCGCAACGTCTCTTCTGTGGGAGAGAGGTTGCAGGGTAGAGAAAAGGGCATCCCCCACTAAGCTACGAAGTCTATTTTGTACTCTGTCAAGGCAGGATAGGCTGTTTTTAGCAGCTCCTGCCCAGCTCTTGTTAAAAAACAGTCCGTTTAGTTTTATTTTCCTTTCAGCTGTTTCTTTTCAAGGAAATCTACATGTTTGGTTCGTTAAAATGTAACGACACCGTAAAGAAAGGTGCACAACGTTACAGTTTTCCGACGTCTTTTGACAGCAACTTTTAGGCTTCTAAATTTATGATTAATTATTTATTACAAACGAAATGTGCCAAAACAAGATATTAGGTTGGTACAAAACATGATATTAGGTTGGTACAGAACAAGATATTAGGATGGTACAAAAATAATGTAATTTTTTTTTGACGGTCAACTATATATACAAAAACGCCATTATGTTTGCACCAAGCTTATACTCACGTTGTCTTAAATTTATTAGGGCAAGGAGAACCTTTAAAAATAACGACATATATAGGAGTGATTTTTCTTAGACTGGACTCCGAAAATTATGGGATATCCGTTGTAATATTTCGCAAAAGAGGGTTCAGTTGTTGAATGTTAGCTGTTATTACTATGACCATATATATGTAAAACCAATAACATTGGCGCGGGTATCCAGTCCAAGAGTATATGCTTGGTTAAAATATACGTTTACAATCTCGTGGCGAGACTAATTTCTAACGACTTCCGATCACTCAGTCATTAACTTGTGGCTTCCTCCACTTTTTTTTACATGGAGGTGACCACTTATCAAGGCCCGGGGTAATGAATGAGGTAGTGTTGTAGTAATCATTAGTATTGGAGATTTGATAGAGTGTCTTACTTAAGAGAGCGGTTTGTAAGGAATTTGTTTATGTTGGACTTGAAGACATCCAAATTGTAGTCAGGTGGGAAACAGGCAAACGGAAGAGAGTTCCACAGTCGTGCACTTCTGAGAAATAAGCTCTGCTCATGGAATCTACGTTTGGATTAAGGCACAGATAAAGAGTGGGGGAAATTATTGACAGTAGTTTCAGCCAGACGGGTGTTTCTAGCGAAAGATAAGGTAAAGCATGCTTAGCGTCCGAAACACCCTCGTTGCCTAGCTTTAAAAAATCTTCTTATCTTCTATCGATAGATTCAAATAATTTAACTTCATCTGGAAAATAAATGAATGTCTCAATAGAGTACCAAATTATATTGAGTTTTTTTTTATTTTCATATTTACTTTTACTTTATGCTTTAATAAGAAATTGTTCCTACTGTCTTTAGCATTGAAAGAACAGCTCTTGTTGCTAACATAGTTTTTGTTGTTGTTGTTGTTGTTGTTATTTTTGTAATTGACAGACCATCTGTGGCTGTTCGAATTAACTGGAGACAAGACCGCTTCTATAAAATTCACCTACATCAAAAATGTCTTAGGTCCTGGATATGACCTTAAACTATATCCAGTGGAGAGGCCCCAGCTTGCGGGCTTTGGGGAGTGTGGAACAACCCTTTCATTGCGAGGGTCCCAACTATGGGTTAAATAGAAACCGACTTGAAAACAACAAATACATTCTATTAAAATATTTTCTTTAAAAATCTTTGGATTCGGCCTTAAATAACCTGAAAAGGGTTGATACGCCGTAAAAAAAAAACAGCCAACCAACCAACCAACCAACCAACCAACCAAAAATGTCTCTTTTTCTGCACACATGTCCCTATACTGTTTTGATATAATAGTAATCTTATTTATGGGTGTCTTAAACATACATACTTGCGTAACATAACTTCAATTTTATATTAATAATTCACTATTTACTCAGGCAAAAAGCCATTTGAAGATATCATTTTCTCTGCAGAACATATTCTGAAATTTCATTTGCCAGGTTTGACTTTCATACAGCATTACATTTACAATACATGATTGATTGACGCTTCTATTGCGGACAGTGGTAATGCTGTGTTAGTAACGACGAATTTGTTCTTACTTTATCCGCCGTCTCCTCGCGTGTGCATTTCCACTAGAAAAAGCTATCAGAATTTTAAATTCTATTGAATTCATTGCGGTATTTTATACATCAATACTAATTTGGGTAAACTGCTTACTCCAAATCAATTATTTCTATAAAATGAAAATTTTAAAATCGATATTTGCGTGTAAACATTCGTAGTCTCTTGAGAATACTTACATCTAACTCGCACATTACATCTAGATAATAAAAGAGTAAGTAATTATCATCAAAATAAAAAAAATATTCACTTTTGACCTCTTTGCACAACATCTTTCTATAACCTTTTAAAATATGTGACATACATTTGTTTCGTTTTAATAGAAGTCATCGAACGCAAACATGAATTCATCTTATGTAAGGAGCAATAAATGCACAATATAATTGACAAAAATATTTCGGATGACCATTTACATTATATATTTTATACTAATCTAAACATGAAGAGTGTGCTGTTTTATACTAATCGATACATGAGGAGTGTGTTGTTTTATACTAATCTATATATGAAGAGTGTGATGTTTTATATTAATCTATACATGAAGCGTGTGTTGTTTTATACTAATCTATACATAAAGAGTATGTTGTTTTATACCGAGGCACTGGAACATCGATTCGATAAAACAAGATTAACGAATCAAACGAGGTGATCCAAAAAGAGCTGAGAATATATTAAACAAGAACATATGTCATATTCACGGCATAATCACGTTGACACACCGGTTCCCACTGGATCACTGAAGTTAAGCGACGTTGGACCTGGTCCGTACTAAATGGGTGACCATTTGGGACATCCAGGTGCTGTATGTGCTCTCCGCTTATTTCGGCATTGTTTCCAGTCGTCTTGATCTTCTCCTTGCCACTGGACTCAAACAGTGCCGACTCAGGAGAGATGTGGTCTCTAATTGCGCAACAACTGCCTCACAATTACACGCGCTACTGCCCCATCAGGGGTATCCTTTGTCTTTCAAGACTGAACAGGAGAATGGGCGATGTCATATTCGTTTGTTTGCTCTTACGTAATTTTCGTCTTATTATTAATTTCTTCTTAATTGTCTGTATATCATGATTATAAAACCTCATATATCGGGTGATAAGTAAAAGAAATATTTTATACGTTCACAAACAACGTATGAATAACAAAAGCATAAACTTTAAAAGGCTAATAGAGAAGAAAGTGCATTAACGTTAAATAAAACTTTGTAAACAATTTTTTTTTGTTGGATGGATGTAAATCATTGTCATGTAAAAAAAAGACATAATGTAACGCCCCAAAACAAACAAACATAAATAAATTGAGAAGAAACAAAAATCCGACTCGGCATTTATTAAAGCGCAAATGAAATGCATTTAATCGTGGTTCCTCCAAAACAACGCATTTCATTTTATTTCCAAATTCTTTTTGCACACACATGCACTTTTTAAAAGTCTCTGTCCTAACCACACGCTGGCGCTAGCCGTCGCTTTATTTTTCCTCATATGCACTTTTCCATCTTCCCCGGATCGCAACTTGCTTCTTTCCCAAATAATGTGGTGTATTTATTCTCCTTTTATGGCGACGGAAGCTCGCGCACACTTGATAATTTTCATACGTGCTTTAACGTCTGCTGGTGCTGCTCATATTTTGTCAAGCCAGCAATCTTACGGTTGGTGTTGATTTTCTCACACGCGTCTATAGGCGATCTGTTACAATAATACAAAAGGGCATGTTGTCACTTGTTATCCATAATTTGCTTTTTGGTTTGAGTAAGCAGCTTTCGCAATGTCCTCAATGTATTTGTCCCAGTTCATATTTCTTGTGAATGTTTAACCGATGTGTGTGAAGGAAGAATTCTCAGATAGTGAGTTATTTGTCATGAATATCGTTGGTTGGCGAAAAGTCTTGTAATTGCTAAAGAAGAGCAGCCTAGTCTTTCTAGAATTAAATGTTATCATCTATTTACGACCCCTTTCCATTACGGACTGGAGATCATTTTCTAAGGATTCAGCCATCGCCTTGGAGTTGTGCACATCAGTTGTTCCCTCATTTATGTTATAGAGCGTTGCATCTCGAACACAATATTATCGACGAGTTTATTAATGCATATCAGAAATAATAATGGTCCAAGGATCGGCTTTTGAGACACTCTCACATTAATATAATAGTGCTTGGATGAACCTCCATCAATGACAACTTGGAGTGTGTTATTCTCTAAGAAGGATCTAATTTTATTTAATAATCGTCTAGTTAGACCTTATGATTTAATTTTTATTAGCAGCCCTCATGCCAGACTTTGTCAAAGGCAATGGATATATCGAGAGCTACAGCTTTGGTTTCACCTACCTTATCCAGGGCATGGATGCGTTCAGAGAGGACTGTTAAAATATCTGCAGTAGAAAAGAATTGCCCAAATCCATACTGTTTGCAAAAGATTAGCTTTTATCAGGTGGTGGATACTGCTAGATTAATTAGTGTCTCAAAGTTTTTAGTGAAGAGGGAGGGGAGACTGGAATGGCGATAATTGAGAGGATCAGTCCTTTCGCCAGAATTCTTGTACACTAGTTTCACGTCGGCCATATTCTAGTTATTAGGGAAGCAAAATTCAGCGAGGTATTTGTTGTAGAGTTTGGGTACTACAAAGGCTAACTCAGCTAAGCATTTCTAAATTAGTATAGTAGTGATAAGATCAGGCCAGACACCTTGAAGGTCAAAGTTTTTAATGATATCGCGGACATGAGAAAGTGTGATTTTCCGATCATTAATTGTGACTTCCGTCTGCATATGGATATTTGGGAGGGAATTGTTTGTTGGCTTTAGCGTGGAGTTGGAGGTGAATTGCCGAGCAAGCAGTTCCGCCTTTACAGTCGCCGTGCATGTGACATTCTCGTTGTTGGATAGTGGGGGAATTCTTTATTCATTACACTATTGCACGTTTTCAAGTAATCACGAGTTCCTATCTACCGCGATTCTATGCGATCTCTGATTATTTCAGCATGCCTTTTTTGGACTGTAGTTATTACCCTCTCCCAATAATTTCTAGCATCTGTAAATGTTGGCCTACTTGTATTTGACATGATGTACTAACCGACGAAGTGCATGCTGTCTTTGTGCAATGGCAATTGAACAATCCGTAACAAAACCTTGAGGGCGAGTGGCACTTGCTATAATACTTCCGTGCAGTGACATGTGCTTCAATGCCCGCTTTGCACACTCAGTTGTCTCATTTGCACACTGTTCAGCAGGTAGAGAGAAGATATTGGTCCATGAGGCATCTCCAATGTGTTCGATAGCTTCTCTGTTAACCATTTTGTAGTATCTGGTCGTTTAGAGCAATGACTTTTCACCTTCAAATAACCTCTTCCTTCACCTCAGCAAGGAACGTGTTTTAGGCATAACTTTCATGAAAATACAATTAAACTGAGCTATGAAAATTACGCCATGCACTCGTTTTTATTACTATTAACGCAAAGCATGCTATACCCAAACCAAAAAAGATTCAATGTGAGGATTGGGTGGTTGGCTGTGCTTACCGTTCTATCAACGCTTAAAGGGAAATAAAAAGTTTTAAAAACTTTTAGTTTTCTTTTAAACTTGATATTTAAAACAATTTATAGATTATCTGAATTTTTTACCTTTATATTTCTAATTGTTTCCTAGGTAGTGTGTTGTCAATTCCCTTGACAAAATATGTTTTTCCAAAGTAAAATGTTGCCAATTTCTTGAAATGTTCGATTAAAAAAAATAATAATTGTTATTTTCTTTAAAATGTCCTTTTTCAAAAGTGAACTGTTTTTAGTCCAGAAGCCAATATCTTCTAAAAAAAATGAGATTAGGGTACGACTGTTGTTTCTGTATTTGAATATTATTAAGTTTTTCACAGAGATAAAATAAAAAACAAAAAATGACACACTGCATTGTAGTCTTGTATCTTTAAACAATCTGATCTCTTAACGCCAGATCATTACGAGGGCGTGCAACTAAGTGCGATTAGAAAAGATAAATGATGAAGTGAAACGACTGTGATCGAAACAGATATCTACGAGCTAAAATCGACGAACATATTCCATATCACAAAATGACAGTAGATTTCGAACGGAATTTGTTTTAAATGCGAATAGACAAACAGTCACGATAGGATACATATCATCGCTTATTTAAACATTTAAACGCTTTCGGTTCCAACACATCGTCCCGAACACAGTGGACGAAGCATATAACAGCTCTATCAATGTATACTCTATATTTAAGGTGAGCAAACATTGTAATTTAAAAGAAATATACTAACTAAACGTTCATTTATAATGAGTAAAAAATAAAATAAATTGCGTTTTTTTGTTTGATTTTTGTTGTTGTTTCTTTTGTAAAAGCTTACACTTTTGTACGGATTGTATCTACATACACTGATCAATACGTAAATATATATAGAGAGAGAGATATGTGAAATAATTATATTAAACTAATATACGCGAATTTTAGTTGCACTTTTGCGCTATAAGATAAGCAACACAGTCTCCACCTGTAGCAGTGTCATATAAGTGATCACAATACCCGGGTTTTCTGGACATATTTGTTTTCAAACCAATCGATATTGGAGAGGGGTATAACCGTGGCACGCGGGACTTTCTCAACAATTTTGCGCTATTGATGACGGGCCACTGAGGATTAAACGGACTCATCTTTTTTAACAAGATTAAAACAAGGCAATTTACCCTTAGAAATAAGGGGCTTCTATTTACTATATCTACAAGGACATTCTAAGTATGGAGTTTAGCAGAGATATATATGTTCGCATCATATTATAGTGCTTCATGTTTGAAAAGACAAAACGGAAAACAGAAAGTGAAATCCAAAATCTAGCATTTCGAAGGCAAAACCGATTGGAGTTGAAGGCATTCTAGAATCGTTACATGAAGTGGTAGGGTTTAGATGCTCATCATCTTACTTACATTTACGTCGAATAGCGCAATAATGTTAGAAGCTTTTCAGAGCACATGTTATTAAAGTATTAATAAAGCAAGCACAAGGACGCAAGATTTGGCAATAGGTCAGAGTTGAAACTTGGATGACAGTACGGGAGGTATTAGCGTGTGGATGTTTTGAACTCTGTCTTATAGATGAGAAACTAGTTGTTGCTGCAACAGTCTAGATGTGCCAATAATAATCCATGCATAGCGAATGGTGGCTTTGTAAAGATGTAAGATACTGGCAGGTATTAGTAATTTTTTAGTGCGGTAAAGGATACCCACCTCCTTTCAGCAACCGTCGCTTTCTGTGCGACTCTTCATCGCCAATATTATAGGAAACAACATGAGACTACTCTAGGTCAATCACGCCAGCAGGACACCGATAACCCTTCTTGATGTTCTAAATATAGGGTCTTGAATGTTGGTAGTTGATAATGATGTTTTTAATGTATCTCATATTTAATCGAATAATTAATTGTGTTTAATTATTTATTGAATTTGAAAAAAAGCGGCGAAATAAAATTGATACTGTTAAATTACTTTAGAAAAATTATTGGAAAAAATTATTTTATCCTTACATTACGTAATTCATAAAAATATTTTCTGGGATATTTCACAAAGTACAAACGCCAGAAAAGAAAACGGCAGATTCTTCCCTGGATATCCTTACACAGAATTCTTCAAACGAGAAGGAGTCATAAGTCGCAAGATTCTATCAAGAACCGGTATGCCTTCTATGTTAACCCCGTCCATGATCAATAAATTATAAAGGAAACAGAACTGGCTACAAGCGCATACCTAAAGATGTGAAGAATGATAAACGCATAACTGGTTGGCTTTGGCGCCGTTTCCAAAAAATGATAGGCGATGATTATGAATAACTAGAGCAAATACGCTCGCAACAGTGGTTGGATGAAAAACTATTGGTTCCATTATTTCTGGAATAAACTAGAATCTACCACAGAAATATTTTTAAAGACCAGCCGAAAATCAGATTATCCGTCACAGCTGCAAACGTGCATGGCTCAATGCGCTCGATGTCTTAAGTAAGCCGATATTTAATAATTATAAATGTTAGGTATCATACAACATGTATAAAACTATGATCTCTTAACAAAGTAATCCGTAATAGAAACTTTGCATCATCCTTAGCTTTAATGATAGTTATTGTCTTTTATTTTAAATATTTAAATTATTCATTACAGTAGAAGCGAGAAATCTACTACTCTCATCTTTAGACAAAGTAAAAAAAAAATTTATCTAATAGGTTCGCTACGCTCCAACCATTGTTACATTTAAGGAATGTGTTTTGATAAATTCGTAGCGCTTATGTCCCTTCGACGTACATACTCCCGCCTAACCCGATCAGCATTAAAATCTTACCCTCTCCACTGTTGAGGTCACTAGATGCCAGAAAGCTTACGACGTTAATAGTTTCGTTCCTCGGCTACACTTTCCTCGCCATTTCCTACTTCCTCGACTATACTAACTTGCAGGAGATTAAATGTAATGTGAGTAAACATCTTGCTGCTCAACCTGCCTTCATTCCCCAGTTAGGCACGATTCTAAATAGTAGGCTCTTATGTTCCAATTGGCAATATGACTTTTTTTAGTTCACAAAAGTAGAAAAAAAAAACATTCATAAAGCGGAAATGTCATAAAAAGGAAGTATGAATTATACTTAACTTAATTTACAGAAAACAAATATTTTTGTTATATTAAATTGCAACAAATATTTTAAGCCCAAACAACTAAAAACACATGATATTGTTTTATTTCTCTTTGTGTTTGTTTTTAGGGATTTTCTTTCATCAGTTTATGCGCTCATATTTAATCTGAAAAAATGAAAAGAATAAAAATAAATATGTAAAACTATATTTTTATTTAAAATTCTAGTCGAAAGATTTCCAATAGGGAGAACGGCTTTTACTGTCGCGTACGCGGACTTCAAAGAGAATTCATGCTGTCGAATTTTAATAACAAAATCAAAGCTAATTCTTAATATGAGCGCAATCTGATTAAAAAAAAACTTGTTTTTTTGTTCGGAAAAAATAAATAAAAATAAAATATCAGTACGAAATCAATGCTTTAATGTAACACGTTTAAATGATTACATTTTATCATTTGTAATTTTGATATTTGTTTTTATTATTTTAATTAAAATTAAATTTACGATTGTTATATCGTAAGCGTCCGGAAGAATAACACAACTTGGTAATTAGCGGAAACAAAAAAATTGTAACAGCAATGCAAATGCATCAAATCAAGAATGCGGGTATACGTCAGTCCGACTTCCACAAGCGCAAAACTCGTATATATATTATATGCTGATTTTTCGATGCCAAATCGATTCTATTCATTACTTTTTCATTTGATTTTGTTTAAAGCAAAATCTTCCAGCAAGTAAAAATGAAAAAAGTTAAAATCGATAGATTTTCCCCCACAAGTATATTTTTACGTTTAGGAAAATATTTGCACAGACAATATCCATGTTTTTTACGGTAATCGGAGAAAAATACAACTATATAGTTAAATACTCAGAAGTTTATAAAGAATTGGAATCGATAATTGTATCGGAATTGGGAATTTGGTACGGAATCTATAATTGTGTGTGTGAGTGTGTGTGTGTGTGTGTGTGTGTAACAAAAGATTTGAAGACCATCGGTACTGTCGGTTTCAAATCCAAAACAATGGAAACAATATATGGTCGCCTATGCTGGACTTTCTTCAGCCACTGTATATATCTCTACAGAAATGTTTTCTCCTTTTGTTTTGGGTTTGAAACCTATGGTACTGATGTTTTTCTGATTTTCTATAACACACGCACACACATACGTACACATATATATGTAAATATGTATAAATAATATATATTTGTAGTCATCGACATACAGTCCTGTTTCTTTGTATTACAACTCATCAGTGCCGCCAGACTAGCACCTCTCCCAAGCCGAGGATTGAACCTAAAACCATCGCGTTGACAGTCAGCAGTTCTACCGATCGACCCAGGGAGCGGCGCCCGTAAATAATCTGGCGTAATGTCTATTTAAACAAGTTTCCTTGACTAACTGTAATAACCTGTGCCCGTACTTGTCAGCGTCCATCGCTTCGTTATATCAATCAAACTCATGTTTTCATTTTTTTCACGTCCTTTTGACACCTTTTTTCCTCTATATATGTTGTCGTTGCGATGTCTATTTCCTTTTTTATAATTAAATAAAAAACATTGTATATATAGAAGGAATATTTTGGAGGTTGGTCTTAAGGAAGACGTTGGTCGATGACAGGATAACCTTAAAATGAGTTACTGAATAAACATGTATTCACATATTCAGCTAATAATGTTTGTAAAAATAAAGATAATATAACCACGCTCTATCTGTGGGTCGAACAATTTTTGATAAACACAGAAGTGACAGTTGATTAGCATCTAAGAAACTACGAATATACAAACATTATATATATATATATATATATATATATATATATATAGAGAGAGAGAGAGAGAGAGAGCGAGAGACTTGTTTGTAATATACTGAATTTTACTGGGCTCGTATAATTCAGTAAATTTTCATGTACCAATGAATTTTAAGCCAAAAAGAGATGACTTAAAAAGTCAGCTACAAAATTATATTTCATAATTGAGCATTAATATACTGTATTAACAAAACCATAATGCTTGAAATTGTCCAACCGATCTTGAAACAATTGTAACTTACAATGAAATACACTTTTTCTTGCTACCAATTCCTTTTTCGAAGTCTTGGCTTTGTTAATACAGTATATATATATATATATATATATATATATATATATATATATATATATATAATAGACTACTATAACAGTATATCTTTTAGCTAGCTATGGAATAGTGCGTATACAGAATTAATACGTAAAAGTGCGAGTGAGTATGCAGAATTAGATATAAACGCGCAAAAAATATAATGCACACGCGCGCGAAAACAAACTTGGCGACCAGTAAAGACAATACGCAATTTCACCCTCACGCAAAAATTGAATGCGCATGCGCACGAAAACAAACATGGTGGCAAGTAAAAACATACGGAACACATTGGATAATAAATGCCTTAACGTCATTGCACTTAGATTAAATGAAAAAAACCTTTATATTAGAGGGGCGTAATTAGTTTTTTCAAAATTGAAAATTGAAAAAAAAAACGAAAAGAAAAGAATACAAATATAGAGTGTGCATTGTACAGATTCACCCTAGTTGTTTTTGGGTGTTTTAGCAGTCTTAAATAATAATTCACCTATTAAGTAATATGTAACGATGAAACCTTTTAAAAGCAAATCTAGAAAAATGAAAAATCAATCCACAAACACACACGTTTTGATGTGTTTCTACCTATTCTTAAAATGTTTTGAACTTATAACGCCATTCCCACCCTATTATTCTTTATGGCTCAACCACCGCTAACTTACTTGAAAAAATGCTAACGATCACATGTCTCGCTACGTTGCCAAGAAGTAGGGTTCCATTTTACGTTAAATTTATATAGAAAAGTAATCCCTTACCCTAAAATGTTAAAATTTAATTATTTAAAAAAAATCCTTTTATTATATTATCTTTAAAGGACCTTGAAACTAAAAAAGTAGATTTTGATTTGTTTTTAGGAGATAAACTACGCTGGGTTGGGTTGTAAAAAATTCCAAATATTTGTTTAAATATGTAAATTCATATAAAGGAGTTTTATTTTACATTAGAAAAACATATTTGCTTTGTTTTTATTTTGTAAACAATTCCAACTTGAAGTGAAAACTACAAATAAAATAATTGTAAATAAATAACATCGGACACGAGAAACATAGTTTTTTATATTAAGTTCAGGTTTTAGTCATGCATAATTTTGGTCAAAGAAAATATTTTAAAAAACATATGTAGATGCACCTGAACAATCGACACGCCCTTACAATTTTTCCTTTTTGTCTTTTTTCAACCATTTCTACGTATTAGTGGACACCAAGCTACCAGATTATACAAAAAAAAATGGAAAAAATCGATTTTTTAAAGATTTGGAAGGTTAGTTTCACATACAAGGTTCTAGTACATGGATCACAGCCCCGATTTAACGTTGGCTCCTTCAGCGTCCCCCGTATTATTATTATTATTATTATTATTATTATTATTATTATTATTATTATTATTATTATTATTAATATGTTAATTTTTTGCGAATTTTTACTTTGAGAAAATTTGGTCTGTTCTACTCCCCTGCGTTATTTTTTATTTAGTCTACACGTTGATCCTTAAATGGTAAGATGAAAATTGTCCACAATAAAAAGTAATCTTCAGATCATATTGTCGTTCATTGTATGGAGAAAACAATTTTTTAAATGATGAGTGAAAGAATCAAACTTAGGGAGGCTCGAGAGCACTACTGCAAACACTAATAAAAATTAAAAAGGAACTACTAAAACCAAGTTTTTATCTCATCCCTCTATGAAGAGTAAAATATTATTTAAGTACAGCCTAGAAAAAAATAACGCGTCAAAATCCACAGAAGTGCTACTAAAAGCAGTAAATATGGTTATAAATAATATTATAGTCATGCATTGTATATTTATTTTTAAATGAATATTTTTACTCAACGGGGTTAAATCACATTTATTCGTAAGAAAAACACGTAAAATAATTTAAAAACCGAAAATCTGAGGTCTACTGTCCGCATTTTCCATGACTATCTATTGCACTAACTGAGATATACAGTTTGTTTTAAGTGTGTATTTTTCTTACACAAGGCCTTTACTACTATAAACAAATCATCTTTGTGGATTCGGAACACGGTATTGACGTGTTTACTAAATTTTGGACGATTTATAAAATAAGTCAATGTTACAATTTTCGATGTAATAAAAGCAATGTTTGATAAAGTGTTTTTAATGTTTCCACTCTCTCGTTTAATTGTATAATGAGATAGGTTGGTAGATCTAAGTAATGGAAGCTATGCTGCTTTTTGTGTAAATCGTTGAATTTTTTAAACTATTATATATGTGAATTGCTTAAAGGAAAATTCTTTTGTAAAGATGCAGCAAAAAATGTTGATGTGTCTGTGAATATTGAGTCTAGAAAATCCCAAGTTCCTCCATTCATCCGATATTACATACACAGATCTTTTTTGCAATCTGGCTCCATTCCAAGAAAAGACATCTGAGACTTTCAAATGAAGATTTATATTCACCACCTGTTCTCGTCTAAAAATGAAAAATGCCAAAAAAAAAATGTTGGTTCTCATCCACGGGGGTTACTTGTAGCAGGAATGATTTTTCAGAGCGCTCAATAATTTATTACTTTCCCGCGATGAACTTGTGAAAATCACCCAAACTAGGATAGGCAAATATAAAATATTTTTTTTGGAAAATTTGATTTTATTATTAACTAACCTGGGTGCCCGGTGTTTTCCGGGTGCTTGGAGAAAAATAATGTGGTAGCAGGCAGGCAGGCTCAAACCAGTACTGAGAAGGAGGAAAAGAATGTGAAAAATGATGTCTTTGCTGTTGTATTCATCGCCAAACCGGAACTGGTGAAGGTTTAAATTAATGCTAGTTAATCGGAAAAAGCGACCCCTTCTTGCAGAAAAGTGGCCAGTATAGAGAAAATATTTGTTGTCTGAAGAGTAAAGCTTCCAGACGATACCAATCTCGTGAAAACCCGTCTCTTCTGTCGAAAGTTTTAGACAGACATACAAACACACATACATACATATATTCATTTAAACAGACAGATGAGATTCATATTATAGATTTCAGCTGATGTCAAATGAAATGTTAGAAAAAAACATAATTTTATCACAATAAATGGCCGAACATTATACCAAGAAAAACATTTTCCTTCTTCAATCTTTCCGTGAGTTCATTATAACATTAATATAGATTATTACACCTATGGAATCAATTACGCTGTTCGAATCCTATATTAGTCACTTCTACTTTAACTAGTGAAAACTTTCCGTCAAAAATGGCGGGGAAGTATGCTTCGTAAGTGTTCATACAAATATTCATATAAGATCATTATGTCAACAAGGAATTTGAAAAAAAGAATTATGTATTAAGTCTTCTAATTACGCTACTGTTGAAAAAAGTTCCATCTCCGGCTACTGACAACGTTTGGTTATTTCCCTACGTATATTTAATTGGGCCTAACCAAAAACATAAAGAGACACTTAAAATGTAACTATTTTACTAAAAGTTGTTTATTTTTAATAATTATTCAAACAGGAATGGATGAAATTAATCAAATATACAACTATTGTGACATATACGTATACACACGCATATACTAGATGCCTTAAAACGTTTTAAAAATGTACAAGCATTAGAAATTGTCGTAGACTCTTGAAAATAAAGTATGTTACTGCTATACATCCTATGAGATGACTGATTACAGATTTAAATGAATATCTACAACAGAAATTGAAATACACCTTATTAAAGCTAGTGAATAGAACACTATGTAATAGGATTCTGTTTTTAGGTTCGAAATAAATGCCACAGATGCGTATGGAATACTTCAGACTGCTTTTGGACCACTTTGATCGAATCGAACATCAGTCCCTGAGTGGCATAAGAGATTCAAGGAAGGAAGGAAGGAAGGGAATTTGTGAGGGATGATGAGAGGTGTGGGAGGAATAAGGAAGTCAGAACATTAGAGGTGATTGGCCAAATAAAGAATACCATGGCTGTGTGTCTATTGAGACAAAAAGTGCAGTGTTTGATGTCAGTATGAGAACTGTACAAACAATTATTCGGGAGGAACTGAAGATGCGGAAGATTTGTGCAAATTTTGTTGCTAGGATGCTCAGGGAAGATAAGATAGAAAGATGTTGTAATGACAGCAAGATGGGCCTCAAGACAGTTCCTCGCACTTTCTATAGTGTAGCCCTTGCTCCCTGTGACTTTTGGTTATTCCTCAAGCTCAAGGAAAACCTTAGAGGCTGTCCATACAAGACGATTGAGGAAATGAAAAGAGTTAAGACCAGGCTTGTTGACACGCTCACACAAAAGGACTTCATTGGGGCCTTCCTTTCATATATTTCTAACTTTTTCTCAAATAAAACAGCTAATTCAACGTCGAAACTTTTTTACAATTAACAAACCAAATCACGATATCCGGATGCTGATACGTTAACGCTATTTCATTTGAAAATACGAGCCGGCGTTTTAAATCAAATTCATCGTGCCATTGTGTGTAGTTATCAAACAATGACGATCTCTACTTATTTTCACAAAAAAAATTTGAATGTTTCCTTCTTTAACGAAATGAATTGCTCTACTGGTGATAGTTTATACTTCATTGGCAATTACACAACATATTTCCGCAGCCTCTGCAGCAATTTCTAATACTTCATCGTGTCCCCAGGTGTAGCTTTTTGGCGGATGTTCACATCCAGGGAGAATATGTTTGAGGTTTGCAGTTTTTCCACATGCTGTAAATCGATAGAATGCAGTAAGCTTCAGTATATTGTTCTTATACATAAAACATTTACAAAAACAACATTTTGATAATTATCTTCCTTTCCCTCCTATTTTATATAAAATTAAAAAGAAATTTGCTGACCGAAGAACACATAGCTACAAAAGCGCTTCCCAGCTTACTATAACAATGTCGCACTCAAGTTTTATGTTTACATACTTTTATTGTCCTGTCAACTTGCATTATTATATTCGAACCAATTGTTACCAATAAAACGTTGTTCTTTTACAGTAATACTGACAAAATTATTAACCTTGTATTGAGACATCTTATTGGCCTTGATAAACATAGACCTATTAGTACATCATTTTTAATACACACAGATATATATATATATATATATATATATATATATATATATATATAAGTGAAAGACTGTGTGTGTGTATATATTCCTACGCAATAATTCTGTCAATTTTCAGTCTACAGACTCTAAATTTTATATACAGGGTACTGAAATTTGGTAAAATCTTTGTAATCCGTTTTTGGCTAGAAATTTGGCTGTTAAGGGGTCACAGTTCAACGATTTGATATTTGACAACTCTACCAAACTCCTCTGCCAATTTTGGGTATAAACACTTGAAATTTTAGATACATGTACTTTGGACATGGATCGAACTTAATAGCTTGATGTGAGCCCAAAATAATAAATATTAAGGGGTCATAATAGGGGTTAGATTTAAACAAAATTTGTACCTCTGCGGTCTCTACCAAATTACTCAGACAATTTCTGGTCTAAACATTTGAAATTTTACATAAAGGTTATTCAGAGATAGGGAAATTTTTTATTGGTTTGGGTCGAAAATTTGAGCTACCAATATATAAATATATGTATGTATGTTTGCACGTCTGTCTAAAACTTTTGACAGAGGCGAAGTATTTTCACAAGACTAGTATCGCTTTTAAGCTCGATAATTCAGACGACAGATACCGAAAAATTGGCTAAAAACATTAATTTCTTCACCTTCAACTGGGCACTTTTCAAAAGGGAGGGGTCGCTTTTTTCGCCGATATTTTCGAAAGTCATCCCCTCTTTTCGATTGCCTAGTCTTAATTTAAACCTACGTTACTTCTAGTTTACTGGTGGTCGTAACAGAAGCGATGTCAGGTTTTTTACCGTTCTTTTCCTCCTTCGCTGTACGGGTTCGAGCCTGCCTTCCTACTACAACTATTTTTGCTCAACCCCCCCCCAACACACGGGCAACGTCTGGCATTACTGTAGTATATCTATAAAAGTGAAAGTGTGTGTCTGTGTGTGTGTCTGTGTATTTTTGTTCATTTCCTTACACAATAACTCCTTACACAATAACTCCTTACACAATAAACACTTGAAATTTTAGATATAGGTTCCTTAAACATGGATCTAACTTAATAACTTGATTTGATCCCAAAACAATAAATGTTAAGTGGTCATAACAGGGGGTCAAAGTTTAAAAATATTTTACCGCTTCGGTCTCTACTACATTACTCAAACAATTTCTGGTCTAAACATTTGAAAATTTAAATAAAGGTTATTCGGAGATAGGGTAAGCTTTTTAATCAGTTTGGGTCGAAAATTTAAGTTACCAATATATAAATGTATGCATGTATGTATGTATGTATGTTTTCATGCCTACCTAAAACTTTCGACAAAGGCGACGGATTTTTACTAGATCAGTATCGTTTTGAATTTCGATATTTCAGACGAGGAATACCGAAAAATTGGCTAAAAACATTAATATCTTCACCTTCAACTAGGCACTTTTCTACAGGAGGGTCGCTTTTTTCGCCGATATTTTCGAAAGTCATCCTCTCCTTTTCGATTCTTTTCCTCCTTTGCGGTACGGGTGCGGGCCTGTCTTCCTACTTTCCTACTTTCACTTTTTTTTTTGTTGCTGAACACACACCTCCCGGGAAACTGCTAGTGTGTATATATATATATATATATATATATATATATATATATATATATATATATATATATATATATATATATATATACTAGCATTTCAGCCCGTTGCCCGGGTGTTTGGATGTGTATGGTGAGCAAAAAAAAAAACGGCTATTTTTTTTTAATCCGACCCATATTATGACCCCTTAACATTTATTGTTCGGGGCTCCAATCAAGTTATTAAGTGAGATCCATGTCCAAGAAACCTATATCTAAAATTTCAATTGTTTATATCAAAAATTGGCGAAGAATTTTGTAGAGTTCTCAAGTGTCAAATCGTTGAACTTTTACCCCTTAACAGCCAAATTTCTGGCCGAAAACGGATTACAAAGATTTTCTTAAATCTCAGTACACTGTATATCAAATTTCGAGACTGTAGACTGAAAATTGGCAGAGTTATTGCGTAGGGAAATGTACAAACATACACACATACAGATATACACACGGACACGTTCACTTTTACAGATGTACTAGCATTTCAGCTCGGCGTTGCCCGGGTGTTTGGAGGTGTATGTTGATTTGTTTAACTTTGACCCTTATTATGATCCCTTATTATTTATTGTTTTGGACTCAAATTAAGTTATTACGTTAGATCCATGTCCAAGAAACCTATATCTAAAATGTCAAATGTTTAGACCCAAAATTGTCGGAGGAGTTTGGTAGAGTTCTCAAAGGGCAAATCGTTGAACTTTGACCCCTTAACAACCAAATTTCTTGCCGAAATTGACAGAGTTATTGCGTAGGGAAATGTACACAGACGCACACACACACACACACATACTCATACAGACACGTTCATTTTTATAGATATATAGATAGATATATCATAAGCATAAGCAAAGATTGTACATCAGAGGAAATAAATTAGTTAGCAGATCATGAGTATAGAAAAGCTGATTTTAGCATATATATATATATATATATATATATATATATATATATATATATGGGGGTGTATTATGTGTTTATAGGTTAAGGCTTGATTAATAAGAGCCCGTATTTATTTATATACTAACAGGGGTACCGGCGTTGCCCATTTTTTGAGAGGCAGTTTTGTATAGAACCCCTATGGAGGGAATGAAATCAACAGTAGGGGTTATCAATACAACAGTAGGGAGTCCGGGTGGAGAGAGGTGTTAAAAAAAGAAGTGGCAGTAGGAAGGCAGGCTTGAACCCGTACCGCAAAGGAGAAAAAGCTGAAAAAAACCTAACCTGATGCATTCGTCGCGAAACCGGAAGTCGCTAGCATTCGAATTAAGAATAGTCAATCGAAAGGAGACGAAAATGTCGGCGCAAGAACCGGTCCATTCTTGTAAAAAAAAGGCTCAGTTGAGGATGAAATCAACCATGTTTTGGGCCAATTTTTGGATATTTGTCGACCAGAAGACGCAGTTTTGTAACGATTCTAATTGCATCATGATCTCCTGCGTGTGTCGATAGTTTTTGCAGACATACAAACACACACATATACACACATCTTTCTCATATATATATATTATTTTAGGCAGATTAATGAGAAGGATTTAAACAGGCATATGGGGTCCAGGGTTCGTAAAAGGATTGTATATGCATTTCTTTTGATTTTCAGGAAAGGCCAGATGCGCCTAAAGACAAAGGAGAATTACTGAAATAAAATTCAGTGTACACCGTTCTTAATAGAATCAAGCCGAGTCCATCGTTGGCCGTTATCCCAAAAATTACATCATATAATCTGCGAAAGTTAGAATTTGCGATCTGTTGCCATGAAAATTATAGGCTTTATCATTCAATTTCTTAGCTTGTTATGATAACAAATTTCTAATTCTGATTCGCTTGAGGTAGCCATTGACCAGATTACTGTGTAATCACCAGTAATGTATGTTTTCCATATAGCAAGAGTTTTAAAGCACAGCCGTAAATCTAACTATAATTCCATGCTGTCCATATTTTCGTACTTTCCTTTTTATTATATTATAGTAGTTGCAAGAGATAAGTATGATTTAAAACGAAACGCAGTAGGATGGAGACGTGTGTTCAAAACGGAACATCTATAAAGAAGAAAGAAACATAGACAGAAATATGTTACGCAAAAAGGTTTTTAATATTCTATTTATTTTTTCTGGTCAACACTGAGTAAATCTGATAGTTCATTATAACACTCACATACACAAATATACACACATATTTATATATATAAATATATAACTTTATTAAACATTTACAACATCACAGAAATATACACTTAATTCACGTTCATATTGTTTAAATTACTGTGTCTTGCACGTATTGCATTGAATAACATAAACCAAACAAATCATCAGAGACTTTTCATCAAGGAAGAATATGTTCGTTTTTTTCCTCTGTCCATATATATATATATATATATATATATATATATATATATATATATATATATATATATATATATATATATACATATATACATATATATATATATAAAGGTAATTTTAAAACGAATTGACAAGATTTAAAAGACATAAACATCCTAAACTAGTAAAAACAGTAAAAACATTCACTTGTTATAGATGAAGCATTGAAGACATTCGATGTGCAGAACAAGGAAAGAAGTGTAGTTCGTATACTACGAGTAGAATAAGCCCATTTTAGCGCTATATTTGAATTCATACTGCGCTATCTATTAAATGTGAATGTTTTTACTGTTTTTACGTGATTTCGAATTTTTATGTCGTTTAAACCTTTCATATTCGTTTTTAAAATTACCTTTTCTTTTTGAAAATTACCTTTTCTTTTTGGACCAAGGAAAAAACCTTTTATTCTATGATGGACTAATAAAAAGTTTCTTATCATTTTCCTGATTTATGCCATTCAATGAAACACGTGTAAGACGTAGTAATTTAAATATATTTGAATGTGAATTAGTATATATTTCTGTGATTTTGCAATGTTTAATAAAGTTTATATGCTATAAAATCAAATTTTTATTGAGCTTAATAAGTGTCAATCAATTTTTTATTGAGCTTAATAAGTGTAAATCAATTTTTTATTGAGCTTTATAAATCGTTGCAATTTTAAGATAGCCATATTGAATATATACGTTATGAACGTATACTAGTTTGAAGGAAAGCGCATATATATACATATATATATATACATATATATGTGTATAATATTTTTTTCAGAAATAATAGCAACAAAATATCGAATAAGAATATTATGCAGTTTAGTTCTTTATGCGTTAGCATTGCCTTATTACCATTCGGACAAACTTAAACATTATATCATTTAAATATATTCAAAATTAGCTACTTATCAGAGACCAAAATACATTTTTCATATATATGTGAGCATATTCATAATCCTTATTTTAAGGGATAAAGCAATATTTCTATTCTTTTATTTATTGTTATCGTTTAACTTCGCAGTAAGTCATATCTCACTTTCGTATTTTTTTATTGTAAGATGAAAATTCTACAATTCCAGATTTTCATATTCATTTAATATTTTAATGTATTTTTTAAATTTTTATAATTATTGTTTCCTTTCTAATTTACTAATTTACTCCTCATATGTTAATCTAAATGCTATATCTTTTTAGTTTCTATATATGTCTTAGTATCAATTTCTCAATTTGCCTTAGTTTCGTATGGATTTTTGTTTCCACGTTACAAGATATGTTTTATTTTATATGCTACTTTTTAAGAAAAAACTATAATTAAAATGTTTATTAAAATTATTTTTAATATTTATCTTCGCCTCATACTGGTTATGTAATAAATGTAAATGTTAAATCTATCTTTTCAAGATTAAAGAAATTACGAAAGTGGGATACTTATTTAGTTCAGAGGTAAACGAAAAAATGAATAAAATGAATAGAAATGAGGTGAGTAAACTGCTTTCACAAAAGGATTATGAATATATATATATATATATATATATATATATATATATATATGGAACACGTATTTTACTGTCTAAAGAGTGGCTATTTGTGGAATATATCTAAATTATATAGTGTTCAAATTTGTCCGAATTATTATAAAACTATTGATTTTGTTTATATATGAACATGACTGGAATATAAATACATAGACATTTTAGCTAAAACTTATATATATATATTATTAAGTAACGACAAAAAGAATGTCCGCACTTGTAATTTTTTCAAAAACTGCAAATTTTAGCTAAATTTTTTGCAACCGTTTAAACAACCTACACCTCATTGAATTTGCCTTTTATTCCTATATAATTTTACCTGTTCCTATTTGACTTTTAATTGAAATATTCTAGTGTTCACGTCAATTTTAAAAAGCAACTTCAAACTAGGGTGGGAAAAGGAAAGTCTACAGCAACAAATTCGCTGAAAATCAGCTTAAATTATCGTCCTAAATCAGTTTAAAATATCCACCAACAAGCAACAAAGCATCTCTAATCGTAATTGTTGTTGTTCATGGTTATACAACGTAACATTTTGTCTATATGTCACAACTTCCCTTAAGTAATGGTCAGGAGCTCATTAATCTCCATTTTTCTGGTTTATCCATACGAGAAATCAACCGTCATATTGGTCAAGCTAGCAAGTTCAATAGGCAAGGCAATTATGGTAGGCAGTAAATTCGTCGGTGGAAAAATAAAGAATTTAATCCTAGGTGCTCATTTTCAACGCTGCAAGGTGGTGGAGGTTCTGTTTTGGCGTGGGGCATTATTAGTACCAATGGTTCAGAGCCTATAGTTCGCTTGAAAGGTCTTATTAATTCGACCAAGTACATTAATATGTTGATTGAGCATTTTCTACCCTACTTTGGTCGGAATTAATGTTAAGAGATTCCTGGATGAGCATGATATTCCGTGCTTGGATTGGCCTGCACAATCCCCAGACCTCAATCCTATCGAAAACGTATAGCATGACATCAACCAACAGCTACGCAATGATAAAATTTCAAATTTGGAAGAACTTTGGACAAAAATTAAAGAAAAATGTGATGCCCTTTCCCCGGAGTATTGCTGCAGTCTAATTCAAGGAATTCTCAAACGATTGCAGGCTGTCAAATTGGAGAAGGGCTATGTTACTAAATATTAACTAGTTCATTGTGTTCCTGTTGTATTTGTTTTACATTAATGTCCTAAAGTTATATTTAAATAACAATTTTCCATTGTGCGGATGTTCTTTTGCCTGCTCAATTTGAAGTTATTTTCTAAATTGACGTGAACATTAGAATATTTCAATTAAAAGTCTAATATGAACTAGTAAAATTATAGAAGAATTAAAGGCCCGTAAAATGTGGTTTAGTTTGTTTAAACAGTTGCATTTAATTTAGCTTCAATTTGCAGTTTTTGAAAAAATACAAGTCCGGACTTTCTTTTTGCCGCCTGTGTATATATATATATATATATATATATATATATATATATATATATATATATATATATATATATGAACAAATAATTAATAAAACATGTTAAAAACATCTTGAAAAAGAGTTAAAAACATATTTAATTTTAAAAAGGAAGCACAAGATAAATGGATAGTCCTTAATCCGCGGAGTTTCGAAGAAATACTCTCCTTCTCATAAGAGGGCAGGAATTAGCAAAATGGGGGATCGGATTTTGCATGTAAAAGTATTTAATGAAACTACAAGTAAGTCACAGATCTTACTTGGTTAAAAAAAAGGGTGAGGTAAGGGGAATAGAAGGTAAAAGAAAAAATGATAAAAAGATTTCACATGAATGGATAGTCCGGTGAAGGATAAAGAATCCAAGAATGGTAAAATCCAAAAACGGTCGAATTAAAAACTTCCAATCCAACACGTAAGTTCCAAAGGAATCGCATAACTTGAAGATGGTCGGAAATGATCCAAAATGCAGAATTCCTTGGAAAAAATCACAAATGGAATAAGTTCAAAATCATTAAAAGAAAAGTTCAAATGTGCACTGGAGAGAATATTTAAGACACGTCTGCCAAGGCCAGAAGAATCAAGTAAATAATCATATTATAAGCTCAATTTCCTTTTCGTTTTTATTGAGCTTTTACATCTGGTTGAGATTACTTTACTTGTAAATATTAACTCTTTAATATTTATAATATATTTTAAGTTTACCATTTTGATTACCTTGGTAAAGTTATTGTAATTTTTATTTCTTATATATATATATATATATATATATATATATATATATATATATATATATATATATATATATATATATATATTCCAGGTTGAGGTATATTCAAAAGATTAGAATCATTGAATTCCAACAACGGTCGGCGATAGTCCTCAGTCAAAGAAAACCAATTTATATATTTTTTTTAGTTTTCTTTATGTAAATTTAGTCATATACTGTTACGATGTGCAGACCGATCCGGCAGAAAAATCATGCGAATTAAAACAGATTATTAACTTTCTTTAGTACTCGATTGGAAAAATGTCTTACTATGTCTAGCGTGTAGCATGTTTAGTGTTCTTATGATTTTTAATCATTTAAAATTTGATGTGATTTAAAAAGAAAGCATATAAAAATATAGTCAACTTTTGTCCCTGCAAAATTGACTACTGCAAAAGGTAGATGTGTTTTTTTTTATAAAAACTTAACGTAAAATTAAAAAAAAAATAAATAAGAAGTTGAACGACCAACTCCGAGGTTTGAGATAGAGAGTATGACTTAATTTCTGTAAACTTGTTCTACCGTCTAACCGGGTTTCAAAATGTCTGAAATATGGCTTTCCAGCATCCTCATTTGTCACTTCTATACAATTGTACTCATTCGTACTACATTCCTTTTTTCTCCCTCTTTTGGTTCCTTCTTATTCTATCCCTAGATCACTTTACAAACGCCCCTCTATACTCTTTCCTTTTCTTTCTCCCACTCTTTCTCTTAAATCCCCACCAACAAACTTTCAAACCCCCTCCTTTTTTCTTAACAGATAAATGCCGTTAAAGTAAATGCTTTAAATCATACTGCATGTTAGACATGGAAAAATATTATTTCTCCTCTAAAATTAACAAAGTTCTTAAACTTTTTAAATTTTCATGTTTTTTTTTGGGGGGGGGGGAGCGTGGTCAGATCAATAATGATTGGAACGGTTTGCACAACGTAACAAGATATGACTATATTTACATAAAGAAAATAAAAATTATGTATATATATATATATATATATATATAATTTTTATTTTATATTTTATATATATATATATATATATATATATATATATATATATATATATATATATATATATATATATATATATATATAGTCTAAAGAAGCTTTGAATAAAGAAAAATGCAAAAATAAGAATAAAGAATGCAGTTTAAATTCCCGGATGAAAAAAAATATATTAACTTTAACCTATCGCAGACTTAGCACCTACATAATCTGACTTCTAAAATGCTTATAATGACAAAAGAGAATTCATTTATATAAGGATGAAGAAAAAAATAAATAAAAAGAAAGGCTTTACTAAAATTGTTAAATACAAATAGACTTAGCACTTGTATAAGCCGATTTCGCAAAAGTATTCAATTTTAAAACAGAATTTAACTACATGAGGATGAAAAGAGAAAACCTTAACTAAATTTTTTTGAATAGAAACCGGGGATCATCAGCTGCTTACCATGAAGCTGTTTCGGAGATTTAAAAACAGGAAAGCTGTTTAATACATGGCTCCCCAGTGGATAATACCGCTTTCCCAATAAAAAATGTAAAATAATACGTTTACTATTTTTACTAATATATGAAAAAAAATAGATGAATTAAATAATAACATATATATATATATATATATATATATATATATATATATATATATATATATATATATTCAAATATTCAAGAGGCGTTTCAAAAACAATGACGTTTATATTTTAATTAGCTTGAATGGATCAGAAGAGGTTGAAAATTACATTATTTAGATTTGACTGAATCATGAATTTATGTGCGTTTAATTATTTGGTTACTGATTTTAACAGTTGGAGACACTTAGACAGCAACCTTTTGTCAATGATGTACGTCAGAAGATGCGATACGTTTATTTCCAGGCGAACGATTTGAGAATTGTAGTAAGTATGTAGAAAAATTCTGAAGCACCAAAGCTCGTCCATTTGAATGTGACCACGGGCGTCTTGGTAGCTCTCCAATTATTGGGTTAAATAATAGGAAAAGTTTCGAAACGGCGCATGCACGTATCTATATATAAATACACACTTACACACATACATGTATATATATTCACCGCATAATTATTTGGATCATATAAGCAACTTGGAGCCTGATCAATACTAAAACAAGTTACTACGTGATGTATGTGCGATTTGATTTTTAGCAGACCCGGATTTCTCCTTGCAACTGGGTTCAAGCAGTGCTGATTCAAGAGACGTGAGGTAAGGATTGTACAATCATCGCCTCACTTTTACACAAGCAACCACCCTTTCAGGCAGTATCCATTGTCATTCGAGACTAAATATACATATAGATTTTATATATATATACCTGAATTAAAAATGGAAATTTAGAAAAGCTTAAGCACTGATAGTTTATAATAATATTAAAATGATCACCCAAAGTTTTTTGTTTTGTAAAATAAAACATATTATGTACATATTCATGTATATATACACGTATGCGTATGTATTTCTATACATGACTATATATATAATAGCATTGGTGCCCGGCGTTTCTCGGGTATTTGGAGGTGTATGTAGAGCAATTTTTTAAACTTTGACCCCTATTATGACCCCTTAAAATTTACTGTTTTGGGCTCAAATGAAGTTATTAAGTTAGATCCATGTCCAAGGAACCTATATCTAAAATTTCAAATGTGTAGACCCCAAAACTGTCGGAGGAGTTTGGTAGGGTTCTTAAAGGTCAAATCGTTGAACTTTGACCACTTAATCGCCAAATTTCTGGCCGAAAACCGATCACATCCATTTTCCTAAATCTCAGTACCCTGTATATCAAATTTAAGGCCGAAAACCGATCGCATCTATTTTCCTAAATCTCAGTACTCTGTATATCAAATTTCGAGGGTGTAGACTTAAAATTGACAAAGTTATTTCGTACGGAAATGTACACACAGAGACACACATATACACAGATACACACGCAAACAGAGACTTTCACAATTATATATATATATATATATATATATATATATATATATATATGTGTGTGTGTGTGTGTATATATATATATATATATATATATATATATATATATATATACACCGTATGTTTCGGCATATAAGGCGACTGTCAGATAAAACAAGTTACAACATTCGAGCAAATTTTAATAAATCTATCATATACTAGCATGGATGCCCGGTATTTTTTAAAAACTTTTAAACAGACAGACATACAGACACGTTCACTTATATATATATATATATATATATATATATATATATATACATATATATATATATATATATATATATAGTAATTTATAAAATATATATGGCGATTAAGCTACACTGAATATTCGGCGTTTCATCCCCTATAGGATTCGTCATGCTTATGCGCGAATTCTGTGGTTGTTTCTCGTTTTTTATATATGTTAAGGGTTTTAGTTAGCCAATCAGCTTTCTAGTATCCACCGCGCCCCTTCCTATCAGCCAATGGGCATGCATTTTATCGAACACAAAGGATCTGTTTTAGAACTAGGTTAGTGGTTTAAGGCAGACGATTTTCCTCATTTCTGCTCTTTTTTATATAAATATACATATGTGTACACACATACATGCACACATACATATATATATATATGTTTATATATAAAAAAGAGCAGAAATGAGGAAAATCGTCTGCCTTAAACCACTAACCTAGTTCTAAAACAGATCCTTTGTTAGATAAAATGCATGCCCATTGGCTGGTAGGAAAGGGCGCGGTGGATACTAGAAAGCTGATTGGCTAACTAAAATCCTCAACATATATAAAAACGAGAAACAACCACAGAATTCGCGCATAAGCCTGACGAATCCTATCGTGGATGAAACGCGGAATATTCAGTGTAGCTTAATCGCCATATATATTTTATAAATTACTAACTAGCTCTACCTACGTATTGAGCACTTTTGAAGTAAATACTTAAAGTTTACGCATAAATCTATACTTTCGTATATTAATTTTATGTGAGTAAATGAAGTAGTTATATATATATATATATATATATATATATATATATATATATATTTATATATACGAGCAAACCGTTAATAAAACATGTTAAGAAACATTTTGAAATGAGTTAAAAACATATTTAATCTGAAAAGGAAAAACTTGATAAGTGGATAGTCCTTAATCCGCGAGTTTCGAAGAAATACTTTCCTTCTCATCAGAGGGTAGGAATTAGCAAAATGCGGGATCGGATTTTGCATGCAAAAGTATTTGATTAAACAACAAGTAAGTCAAAGATCTTACTTTATAACAATAGAGTGAAGCAGAGGGAATATGGTGAAGAAAAGGGTGATTTCACGTGAATGAATAGTCTGGTGGAAGTTAAATAATCCAGTAACGGTAAAATCCAAATATATAACTTCAAGAAAGTTAATTGAATTTCCATTTGCACAAGTAAAATCCAAGGAAATCCCGTAATTGGAAGATGGTCCAAAATAATCCAAAGGCAGAAATCCGTGGAATAATTCACAAAAATGTGTACAAGGGAAAAAGGAAAAAATTCCAATAATATTAATAAAAGAAAAATAAGATATGCTTTTCACTCTACTGCCGAGGCATGAATATAAATAAGAATTACAAGGGAAGAAAAAGAGGAGAAAAAATAAATGGTGATAGAGTTAAATATAAAATAGAGAAAAATGTCAAAATGCCCCAGACAGGAAATGTTAAAGACGCGAAAAAAATATACAGGGCAAAATAATATAGGTCAACTGAAATGTAGAGGTCATCACTTAAAAAAATGTTAGCAAGAGTTGTCAGAAGACATTAAATGGAAAATAAATAAATAAATAATAAATAGAAAATAAATAATAAATAAACAATAAATAAATAAAATAAAAAATAAAAAATAAAATAAAAAAATATTTAAAGGGAGAGGATGAACGGTATCTGCAAAAAAAAATATATAAATAAATATATAAATTTATATATATATATATATATACGTAAATACATGTAGATATATATAATTTAAAAATAGAAATTGAGAAGAATTAAAACTAAATGTTTTGCGCAGTTTTGCGTTTGTTGTAGAGTTTCATCAAGAGGTAAAGTCTAAACGCTCTATTAGCCAATGTTTGCGTTGTGCGGAACGAAGGCAAAGTGGTAACTTGAATAATAAACACTGCATATATTGCATAAAAATTGAATTAATCATTAGTATTTTAAAGAACAGCAAACAATTTATCTTGTTATTTTTATTTAATAATGTAAAAACGTATAATCGCAATAAAAAGAGAATAGTGCAAACGATGTATATTACTGTGTGTGTTTTCAGTTGATGCAGGACGAATATGATGCGATGAATATAAATCTCATATTGGTCTTGCGTAATCTGATCAAGTTTAGAACAATAACCACGTGTTTTTTTATGCTTTTGTTCACATCTACTCATGTGTTGAGTACTTTAGAAGAATTAATGGAGGTGAAATGCCATATTGAATGATTTATTGAGTTGGTAATGCAAATGATTATTTTAATGACATGAAGTATTCCGGTCTTATAGATATGGGTACTTATGTAGAAGAGAAACTATTTTGAAGTTATAAAACTTCGAAATTTTCCCAAAAGTTAGTGCTCACTAAACATGAAGAGAGAGACTGGCCTGTGTGGGGGAATTTGTGCCTTGCAAAGAAAAGGAACGTCATCAACGACTCTCTGGTAGAGAGAGACAGAATGCTCTTCCCCGCGCTGCACATCAAGCTCAGCTTAATCAAGTTCATCCTAATCAAGCTCAGTTTAATCAAGCAGTTCACCAAGACTCTAAGGATAGAAATGCGCTCGCAAAAAGAGTCAGCTGATAATGATATAAATAGGTAATCGATTTTGTCACAAGATTTGATTTTTTCCAATCAACATATCACAAAATCGCTACATGATGAAGAGAAGCGGATGACATTCCACCATTCAGCTGTGCAAAAGTGCCTTAAATCAGTTGTAGAAATCTAAACAATATGAAAAAAAAAGTATATATATATATACTAGCATTTTAGCCCGGCGTTGCCCAGGTATTTGGAGGTGTGTATTGAGCAAAAAAAAGTGGTAGTAGGAAGACAGGCTCGAACCCGTACCGTGAAGTAGGAAAAGAACGGGAAAAAACTTTACGTCTTTACTGTTACGACCACCGCCAAACCGGAAGTGACGTAGGTTTCCAGTTTTATTAGTAGATATCCATCGAGATTTAATCAAGATATTATATAACTTCTTTTATTTTTGACTGTTCGTTTTCTTTTTCTTCTCCAATTTACACATTGAATTTTGCTATTAATGTGAAGCATATCAATCGTGATTATCCGAGGGTTGTTCCAAAAGTAAAGCCACCTATTTGTTACTGAAAAGATTGAAGAATGATGAAGACGTGATTGACGCCATTAAAACGAACGAACTTTTGTGGTTGAGTATTTATTATTCCACATAGTCAAATAGAACTTCAATCCACTGTTTTAGAGTCTCGCACAGAGATATAAATTTCAGGTTGTGAACGCATGAGTTTAATAATTATAACAATGCAATTTACGATCCGGTCTGAACAAAAACATAGGAGGCAACACGTTTGGAATGCCATTCGTTCTAGAAACTAAAAAAAAAATCGCTGTTTATACATGAAACTTGAAGTATTTTGACATGGCATTGGAAAATACGGTTATTTTTTTTAAATGAAGTTAAATCATTTTATTTTGAAGATGTAATTTGAGAGTCGCAACATATTACATTAAAATTGCCGCGTGAATTAATTAGTGTAAATGGGAAAAATATGAAAAAAAACTATCTCTTTCTAATTTTTGAAGTCGTTAATTATGCAAAAAGACATAATGTAAATAAAAAACAAATGATGCAAACACATTTTGAAATATAACACGTTAACACATTTTTCCATTTAAAATTTTAACTTTAAACAATGGAACTTGTGAAACTCAATGAAGATATTGTCAAGCGAAAATTGTTAATTATGAAACAACTAATTGATTTACACTGTTCAGAACTACACTAAATTTTCCTGAATAATCTTGTAGTGCTATTTTCTCTTATTTTTTACAAACATCTCATAGAGATTTTCAGATAGACATTCGTAAGCATGTTAATTTTATCAAACTACACTATATTATTTGCAAACATGCTTTAATTTATAGCCTACCATGTAAAACACTCAGAAAAGCACCCACTTTGCCACATCCACTATCAAAAATGTATCTCTCATTCTGTTTGTGCCTAAATCTAAACGCAAATTCCGTGAACAAAGTTTCTTTCCTAGAACTACCCTCAGGCCTGCATTCCAATTGACTACAACATGGCCGTCTTCTAGTCCAATGTAAACAAGTTCTTATAGAGCTGTCGCCTTAAATGATGATAATCACTACACTATTATCTCATTTAGCACCTTAAACTCTTTAACCGTTATCCTTGAGTGGCCGTCAAGTGTTAATAAATGGAGACTCGTTTAGAAAAAAATATGAATTTGAGCAAAGGGATAATATATAATTGCGGAGGGTATTTTCGCGTTTTGCAACATTAATAAAATGGGAAAACATTGATTTACTTCATTTTATGAATAACTTGAAAAGTATAGAAACAAAAAATATTTACGAAAGTCGTTCCAAAATTAATGCCTCTTATTTTGTTTAATTAAAGAGCTACGAACACGAGAGTTGTGTCATTAAACAAACAACCTTCAGTGCTTCAGAACTTGATCTACTACATACTCATCACCATTTCTAATGCATTTTTGCAACCGCTTTTCGTGCCGCGGTCGTAAAAGTTCACACCACGCTTTCTCACTCAAATCTCTGTCACCTCTCAGAAATTGGAGAACCTATCTTCTAACTGAGCTGACACCAGCTGCATGGTGTTTGTAAACGTTCACCAGTTCTGTGAATTTATTTTCTCCATGAAAAAATTCAATTATGTATCTCTGTTTCTAATGCGCGTCTATAGCAGGGTTTACTTTCATAGAGTCTCATATTCGTCAATATCTGCAACAAAAAGTTAGACCTTTCAGATTCAGAATGCATGTTCAGTCATAAGAATGCAATTTGCAATCCTCTGTGAGTCATTCTATTAGAAGAGGAAAATAGAGGGCATTACTTTGGAATGTCCTTCGTAAAAATTTATAGATTCCTGGTTTGACACTAAATTTCAAAAGTGTAGTAATATACCATTTAATGCTATGTGTGCCAGGACTGAAGAAGACAATAGATTTACCGATGTGGATTTTTATATACCTCTAAACATTCCTTATAACTCAATAAATGTCGAGTTATTTCGGGATCCACTGAAAATATGAATCTCTGTAATATGTAGAAAAATAAAACATGTAAGCGCTGTTTTAATTTTTGTTGTAATTCGGAAGTTCAGTAATCAATCACAAAATATACATTCTTAAAAATGAACTAAACATTTATTTAGTTAATGTCAACTAAGTTTCAGCAGTATAATAGAATCAGTTTGTGTTTTTCTTATGTTTCCTTCCTATAGACATTTGTCACTAGAAATTACAGTGCGGTCTCTATCAACGCTGACATTAAAAAATGCACAGACACAGGAAAAA
Source organism: Euprymna scolopes (assembly GCF_053919585.1). Taxonomy (NCBI): domain Eukaryota; kingdom Metazoa; phylum Mollusca; class Cephalopoda; order Sepiida; family Sepiolidae; genus Euprymna; species Euprymna scolopes. The sequence continues at coordinate 12,745,498 of NC_136486.1, forward strand.
CGCGTGGCTTGCACGAGAAATCTATTAGGGAAGTTTTGTTTCTTTCTGCCACGATGTAAGTATTGTTTAAATTGAAATTGAAATTCGCAAATATAAAAAGATATTACACCGCATATATTTTAAAATATTTCTTTGCAAATATTGCTTAATTTCGATGATATAACGTCTTCATAAGAAATAGAATCATTTGTGTTATTTTTCTTTACTCACGATATGATGGCATAACGGTGCTAACCGTTATAGTCGCGATTTTAACAACTCCGCAATAATCATAAAGAAAGTACTTGAATGCAACACTTTACCATTCTTCCATTCCGCGTGTACATAACGTAATATGGGTACAATTTTATTTTGCTCGTGACTTCAGTAAAATTACGCTTTTATTTCAAGTCTACATTTTTACATGTGTGTCTTTTAATACCAAAATTTTGTTATATATACATATATACTAGCATTTAAGCGCGGCGTTGCCCAGGTATTTGGAGGTGTGTATTAAGCAAAAAAAAGTGAAGGAGATAAAAAACGGGAAAACAACCTTACGTCTTTGCTGTTATGACCACCGCCAAACCGGAAGTGACGTAGGTGTAAATTAAAGCTAGTCAATCGAAAAGAGGGGATGACTTTAGAAAATATCGGTGAAAAAATGCAACCTATCCCTGTAAAAAAGTGCCCAGTTGAGGGTGAAGAAATTAATGTTTTTAGCCAATTTTTCGGTATTTGTCGTCTGAAGCGTCGAGCTTAAAAACGATACTGATCATGTGAAAATCCGTCGCCTCTGTTGAAAGTTTTAGGCAGACATGCAAAAATACATGCATAAATTTGTATATCGGTAGCTCAAATTTTAGACCCAAACCAATTAAGAAGTTTCTCTATCTCTGAATAACCTTTATGTAAAATGTCAAATGTTTAGACCAGAAATTTCCTGAGTAATTTGATAGAGACCGCAGAGGTCATTTTTGAAAATTTTGACCCCGATTATGACCCCTTAAAATTTATTGTTGTGCTCAAATCAAGTTATTAAATTAGATCAATGTCCAATGAAAATACATCTAAAATTTCAATTGCTTATATCAACAATTGTCGGAGGAGTTTGCTAGAGTTCTCAAAGATCAAATCGTTGAATTTTACCCCTTAACAGCCGATTATCTGGCCGAAAATGGATTACAAAGATTTTTTCAAACCTCAATACCCTGTATATGAAACTTCGAGTCTGTACAATGAGAATTCTCAGAGTTATTGCGTAAGGAAATGTACACAGACAGACAGATACACACACAGACACTTTCACTATATATATATATATATATATATATATATATATATATATAAGCAGTTCAGCCCGGCGTTGTGAACCCTTAAACTTTATTGTTTTGGGCTCAAATCAAGTTATTAAGTTAGAATTATGTCCAAGGAACTTATATCTAAATTTCAAGTGTTTTAATTGTTTGAGGAGTTTGGTAGAGTTCTCAAACATCAAATCGTTGAATTTTGACCCCTTAACAGCGAAATTACTGGCCGAAAACGGATCACATAGATTTTAGTTATTGCGTAGGGAAATGTACACAAACACACAGACAGACAGACAGACAGACACACACACACAGACGCGTTCACTTTTATAGATATATTTGCATCTCGGCCCGGCGTTTCCCGGGTGTTTGGAGGTCTATGCCGAGAAAAAAAAAACGGTAATTTTTTGAAACTTTGACCACTATTATGACCGCTTTAAATTTGTTTTGTGCTCATATGAATTATTAAGTTAGATCCATATCCAATGAACCTATATCTAAAATTTCAAGTGTTTAGACCCCAAATTGTCGGAGGAGTTTGGTAGAGTTCTCAAAGGTCAAATCGTTGAACTTTTACCGCTTAACAGCAAAATTTTTGGCCGAAAATCAATCACATCGATTTTTCCAAATCTCAGTACCCTGTATATCAACTTTCGAGTCTGTAGACTTTAAATTGAGAGAGTTATTGCGTAGGGAAATGTACACAGACACAAAGACAGACAGACAGACATACACACACATAGACACGTTCACTTATATATATATATATATATATATATATATATATATATATATATAAATTAGTGTTGGAAGGATTAATCAGAATCGGAATCGGGAATCAGAAAAATCGGTAAATTTAGGGATATCGGAATCAGCATCGAAGCGGAAAAATCGTTGCCGATTTTCTGATGCAAAACAATTCTTTAGATTGTCTTTTTTTATTTGATTTTGGTTAAAACAAATTTTTCCATTGCTGGTAAAATTGATAAAATAAGAAATGTTTATTGATTTTATAATACCAGTAAAGATAAAATCTATATATCATGCTTCACAAGTGTAATTTTATGTTTAGGAAAACAGCTGCAGATTTAACATGTGTGTGTGTGTGTGTGTTTTTTTTACGGAAATCGAGGAAAATAATAACTCTATAGTTAAATATTTACAGATTTATTAAGAATCTGAATCGGATCAGTAATTGTATCGGAATAGGACATTTAGAACAGAATCAATAATTGTATCGGAATCGGGAAAAATATTGGAATCGCCCTATTACTAATATATACAAGAATAAAAAAGCATTGGAAATGCAAAAGGATATAGGGATGGTATGCCAAAAATTATACAAACAAGATAGCTATGAATGGCTAGGCACATGGAAATAGAATTGCATCCAAAGTATAGCCCTATAGCTTTTCTCCAATCTTCATTCCGTGCCATCATTACGGTTGTAAAAAGCTATAGGGCTATACTTTCATAGCTATCTTGTTTGTATACTTTTTGGCATACCATCCCTATATCCTTTTGCATTTCCAATGCTTTTTTATTCTTGTTAATAAGTATTTTTACTTACAGTCTTATTTTTAAACTTACATTCATGATAGTATTGTCTTTTTTAGGTAGCGGCTCATTGCCGCCTCCATTAGTAGCAGGTCGCTTCCTGCTGGGTTTTAGGTCTTTGGGTTTTGGGCCTTAGGAGTTGCCTCTTGGTCCTCCATCGGTTCTATATTACATAGAGAGTGCTACCGCCTCTCTGATAAAACAGTTAGAGTATTATAAAGTTCTAAAATGTTCATACCTTCACTATTAAATTTTTCTTGGTTCATTCTTTGGCGTTTTGCCAAAGATTTGGCAGTTTTTGATATTTATATTTATAATAGTTTGTGCATGAGGCAGCTTTTTCCCCTTGAGATCCCTGTTATACCGTGCTTTTGAGTCAGCACGTGAGGCAGCCTTCTTTTTTTCTGGTTCTTTGTTATAAAGAGCACGTGAGGCAGGTTTTTTTCCCCTCGGAATCCCTGTTATACCGTGCTTCTGAGTCAGCACGTGAGGCAGCCTTCTTTTTTTCTGGTTCTTTATTATAAAGAGCACGTGAGGCAGCCTTCTTTTTTTCTGGTTCTTTGTTATAAAGAGCACGTGAGGCAGCTTTTTTCTCCTCAGAATCCCTGTTATACCGTGCTTTTGAGTCAGCACGTGAGGCAGCCTTCTTTTTTTCTGGTTCTTTGTTATAAAGAGCACGTGAGGCAGTTTTTCCCCTCGGGATCCCTGTTATACCGTGCTTTTGAGTCAGCACGTGAGGCAGCCTTCTTTGCCTCAGGATTTGCATGATACTTAATTTTTATTATTTCAGCATTTTTCTGATAGTATTCTTTTTGCTCAGATAATACCTTGACTTTGTTTTTTTCATAGTCTATATTTCTCTGAGCTTTTTTACTACGTGCTGACTTTGGCATTTTTTATTAAATGTAAACATATAACACTTATGTGTATCTTACTATAATATCACTTATCTTATAGCAAGACAACTCTCGTAGAATTGAGATACTGCCCCGTCACTAATAGTTAAAGTGTGGAACGGTATATACACCAATAGTGTAGTTGTTATCTTTATATGAAGTCCTAATCAGTGACAGTGTGAGGTTACTTGGTTAATTTTATGTAGTTTATTTTAGAAAGCTTACTTGTTTTTATTAGTAGATTGTGTATAGTAGCCACAATATCTAGTTATTTTTGTGGCTAGGGCTTGGATTTTGATTCTTTTTGGTCAGCTTCCAGTGAGTTCTTTGAAGATGACTTTCTTGCAGTTTCTTTTGCGGTTAATTTAACTTATTTCCTTTGGCGTTTGGTGAGTTCTTAGAAGAACTGGTCTGATCTACTTTTCTTAGCGAGCGAAGAGATTCAGCTGCATTTAACAATGGTTGCTATAGTGTATTTTTGCGCATGCGTGAGAATTTCAAGTTTCCTCCTTATTTTTCAATAGTTTGACAGTAGTCATGTGTCTTTCTGCCAAGAGCGACAGACGTCAGTGTTAGCCGTGATCGTCTAGATGTTAGGACCCCCACGTTGTGGCCGTGCTAACCTAGGTTCGAATCCTGGTCACAGCATTGACATTTTGTACATATTTTACAGTCCAAAATCTGAAGAATTATTTGTTTTTATAACATTGTTTTTTGACGTCGTACTTGCTGATAGGTTACTCTTATAACAATTTTGATCAACTGAGATAAAGATTTCGTGGTTTCATTAACGCTGGTGGGTTACTGTTTAAAGAAAAAACCTTAACGTTCACCTCAAATATTTAGTGTCCAAGAAATATAGGCCACTGGCAAACTGGAACGTCTGTGAGCATCCGGTGTATTATTTGGAGCTGTCCCTTTTGAGAGAAGTTCCGTGTTCGAAGTGGTCTGTCTACATTGGGTATATAGTGTTTAAAACTTGTTATTACACGTAATCTTATTTAATTATGGAGTTAGCTAAAAGGTGATGGGTCACTGCACTTCTCCGTGTAAAGAGCAGTCGATTGATTCTTGAACTGTTGTCAGAGACCGTTCGTACACCGAGATACATCGTCTCAAAAGAAAGAAGAAAGAAGAAGAAGAAAGAAGAAAGAAGAACAATTGGCCATTTTTGTACTCTTTTTTTTGCTCTCTTTTGACATTTTAACCGACGTTCTGATACTCGCTGGATTCGTAGGACGCTTCTCTGTAAAAATATATGCTTTTTGAAACTTATAAGTTGATTTTAGTTAAGATTTGGATAGTTTTGTTTTGTAGGCGTATATAGGCGTGTACGGGCCATCCCTATATAGAGAGTGCTACCGCCTCTCTGATATATATATATATATATATATATATATATATATATATATATATATATATGTATATATATATATGTATATAATGGCAATGAGAGCTAAAAATGTATATACATATATATATATATATATATATATATGTAGAACATGGCAATGATATATATATATATATATATATATATATATATATATATATATATATATATATAACATGGCAATTAGAGCTAGAAAGAAACCGAAGATCAATAAGGGATACGTTAATAATGATCAAAAGAATGGGAACGCTGGGAATAATTTACAACAGCGTAGTTAATAATGGACAGTCAATTATTCCCCCACTAACAAACAATCATAAGGTTGCTTGCACGGCAACTGACAAGGCTAATCTGCTTGCCAGTCGGTTATCCTCAAACTCCACACTGAACTCGGTACACCACTCACTCCCTGATTTTCCTCTGCGAACAGACGCCACACTTGACGATTTGAAAATCACCCTTTCTCAGGTACATGCTATTATAAAAAACCTAGACACCTCAAAAGCATGTGGACCAGATCTCATCCCGGCTGTGCTATTAAAAAATGCTCTGCCGAGGTTGCTCCAGTTCTGTCCAAACTTTACAATAAATGCCTTAATGAATCTTGTTTTCCCGACTGCTGGAAAACCGCCTCTGTGGTACCAGTCTTCAAGAATTCTGGTGAAAGAACTGACCCACTAAATTATCGCCCCATTAGCCTCCTCCCGCTTTTCGTCAAAATATTTGAGTCCTTAGTTAATCAAGCCCTAGTCCAGCACCTAACAGCTGCTAAACTCCTGACTGACAAACAATATGGATTCAAGCAAGCCCGTTCAACAGCAGATATCTTAACTGTAGTTTCTGAACGTATATACCGTTCATTGGATAAAACAGGGGAGGGTAGAGCGGGGGCCCTTGATATATCTAAGGCTTTTAACAGGGTATGGTACGATGGTCTTCTAAGGAAAATTAGATCATATGGAATCACTGGAAGAATTCATAATGTAATCAAATCCTTCTTAAGTAATAGAAAAATCCAAGTTGTCCTCGACGGACATACATCCAAACAATATGACATAAATGCGGGAGTACCTCAGGGGTCTATCCTTGGACCTCTATTATTCCTGATATTCCTAAACGACATCCCTGATAATATTGTTTCGGAGATGGGTATATTTGCCGATGACACCACTCTCTATAACAGATATGAGGGGAAAGCAAATGAACACATATCCAAGGAAATGGCAGAAACACTAGAGGACGACCTCCAATCTGTATTGGAATGGGGACAAAAATGGTTGGTCACATTCAATGCTGCTAAGACTAAGCTTGTTTTCTTCAATAACTACAAGAAACCTTCTCTACCACCAATAGCAATGGTTAAAAGTACTTCTTTTAAACTCCTCCGCCTAACGTTTACAGGGAATATGAACTGGAATAGATACATTGAGAGCATTGCCAAGGCTGCTGCAAGGAAGGTTGGCTCCCTCTACCGTGCTAGAAAACTACTTACGCCTGCCAGTATCCTATACCTCTATAAGGCAACCATTCGCCCATGTATGGAGTACTGTTGTCACATCTGGGCTGGTGCATCTGCTGCTTGTCTCTCGCTCCTGGACAGGGTTCAAAAAAGAGTCGCCAACCTGATAGGTCCTGAACTGTCATCTAGGCTTCAACCTCTGTCCCATCGACGAGATGTGGCATCCCTCTGCCTGTTCTACAAATACTTTAATGGTGAATGCTCTGACGAACCGCAAACACTTGTACCTCCCCGACGTAACTACCCCCGACAAACCCGACAAGCTACTAAGTCTAATCCCTTTACAGTAGAGATCCCTAGGTGCAAGAAAGCCTTTTACTTCAATAGTTTCTTCCCCAGAACTGCGGGTCTTTGGAACTCCCTTCCGGGATTCTGCTTTCCCAACTGCAATGATATGCAGAAGTTCAAGTGTAATGTTAACAAACATCTTTCTACTCTTCTCCCTTCATAATGACCCCGCTAATTAATTCCCTAATAGTAGCCCCCTGCTTCAAAGTGGCACTGTGTCTTGTTTGGGGTGAAAATTGAAAAAAAAATAAAATAAAAAATAATAACAGCACAACAAGTAATGATGAGGGGGAACCATTAATAAGAGAAATAGACGCAAGAAACAGGTTTGGTTAAATCCACCGTTCAGCGAGCATATCAAAAATAATATAAGGGAATTCTAAGGAATAATTGATAAAAACTTCCATACGGAGAATAGATTAAGCAAAATAATAAATAGAAACTCGGTAAAATTATCTTTATCGACGTCAAGCAACTTAACTAACACTATAATTATCTCCAATAATAGGAAAATCAGCAAAATAAGGAATAATTACGAGTTAGCATCGAATGAAAGTATCTTAGACAGAAAATGTAATTGCAGAATACCTGGGAATGTCCGTTGGGTGGGAAATGCCTAACCTCAGAAATAGTGTATAAATGCGAGATAAAAACCGACAGTACTAGGAAGATATATCTTGGAGCCATGTTTAAGGAAAGATATAGAAACCATGTAGTATCCTTTAAAAAGGAACCAGAGATGAAAACTAATAGAGAAGGTGTTAACGATAACAGGGGGAGGGTACAAGAATCAGCATTAGAAATAAAAAGAGGAATACATCTGCATTAGGGGATTGGGTCAGAGAACTTAATAGAAACAATAAAGATTTTTAATTAAAATCGTCAGTAGTGGATAGGAGGAGGAAGTATAGCCCTGGAGAATCAAAAAGGCGCAATCTATGTTTATTGGAAGCCTTTTACATAGTGAATTCTAAGGAAGAAACTTTGAATAAAAGGCTAGGTGCTATACAGGGATGTCTTAACAGGAATAGGTTTCTGCTATCACGCCTTAAATGTAACTGAGGTATAACTTTTTATAACAATAAGGATCCTTGGATACAAGGTCAAATTTTAATGTACAGTAAAATAGCTTGGAAGGATGTAGTCTAAACGATGGATCCAAATCTAGTAAGCAAATATAGTTTCTATTATTCTAAACTGGATAAGAAATATAAATAAAGTATAAAGCTCAACAAAGATTAGAAACATTGTTCCATAATCGCGAGCATTTTTTGGTATTTAATTGTAGTAGTTTTGATGGTGAAATATATGGTACCGTTTCCAGTTCAATAAAACAACTTTACAATAAACTAGCAATTATTAAAAAAGTAAATTAGCAATTAGTGGATTGGAAATTAATTGATATTGTTATCTGACAACTAAAGCCTGTAGAATCCCTGCTGGTTGATTTACTCTTGTTCAAAATGTTTTCATCCAAAAATGCAAGGGTACACACCTTTTCATCGGAGTGAAGCACACTTGTAGCTATTTGGTGGTCTTGTTGTCAGAATAATTATTAGAGGATATATATTAGTTTACTTATTTATCCAAGAACACAATACACGAATTGTAATTTTGGTTTTGCAGCCATGAGTAACCCCAGTAGATTATGAATGGATAGCAGATGTAGATTAAACCCATGGGTAAATAATCAGTTGTAAGATTAAAAATATATTTTAGATTCTTAATTTGTTAAATAAGCTATCATAACCTTTTCTGTATCTGTTTAATTAAATTAATTAATAAATCATAGACGCTTTTTAGTATTTACTAGACCTGAAACATCGAACGGCCCTAGTTGTCTCCCTTTAACTGTTATAAGTACTTAATTCGACCTTTGTTCTACATAATTTTTTAACTAATAATAAACAAAGAGATGGATTATCTCCTTTCGTAGTTAGTTTTTTCACAACTATCGAGAACCACATTATAATCTAATAAACGAAAGTGAATAATAAAATATTTAATAATAAAAAATAGAATAGGATCAATAACTCGGAAGGTTGTATGAGGATTAATAAATATAAGGTAAGATCATTCTTTATTTTCCTATTTAATAAAACATTAACCTTAAAATTGCCTTAAATCTAAGTAATAAGATAATCGCTATTTTGTAAACATTGAAGTCACCAATGGGCGAATACGAAACTGAAAATAACCGTAACGTTATAGCATGGTTGTTTTGACCATATTATAAATATAAAAATAAAATTCAATTTTTTTTTAATTAATTATGTGAAACAAAGAAGTATAAAAAACTAATTTAGGAATTCAATGAATAGTATTATTAAAAGATCTTAAATGGCTACGGGTTTTTGTGGACACTTCTTATGACATGTTTTTAAATAAGGATACGAAAATTAGGTGATATATTAATATTTAAATAAGCTTTTGACAAAGGATGCGTCCAGGGTAAATGTTTTCGCATGCTTCATTTCCTTTAAGGGAAATTTCTTTAAAGAATGTTCTATTGTCAAAGTGTGTTTTATTCAAGAAGTCTGAAGAAAGGCTTGTTATGCGAAAATTTCCAAACGCCATAATGCTCGAAATTGTCCAACCGGTATTGAAACAATTGTAACTTACAATGAAATACACTTTTTGTTGCTATCAATTCCTTTTTTGAAGTCTTGGTTTTGTTAATACAGTATATATATATATATATATATATATATATATATATATATTAGTGATTGGACGATTCCAAAATTGTTCTCGATTTTGATCAAATTACCGGTTCTATTTTAAATTTCTGATTCCCATTCGATTTCCGATTCCGATTCTTTAATATTTATAAATATTTAATTAGATATTTTGATTGTTTGTTTTATTTTTGTTTTTTTGTTTTGTTGTAAATTTTCAAATTATTACATAAACCCCCGGTTAATATCTGGGCATATTTTTCCTCAAATATTTCCCTTGTAATGTATTGCAAATTTAAAGACAACAAAGGGTTTATTTCTATTTTAAACAAAGCCAAATTGTATCAGTTCGATGTTAGTGTACAATATGCTACTTGAAAGTGTTCATAAACAGTTAAAAATAGTCGACGATTAGTAAATAAAATGAGAAAACGATGTAAGAACAAAATATTAACCGCCCCCATGTTTACGAACGAATTTGTAAATAATAATGTTACTTTTTAGAAAACCATTTTTAACGTGAAGAAGGCGTTGGGCTTCGTTAATTTTTTTTTTTTTACAACAAAGCAAATCAATTCAATAACCCACCAAATTTAAATAATTAATAAAATTAGGCAAGGTAAATATGCTTGGAATAACAATTGCCTCAGCTGCGAAGGATTTCTTTGTGTCCAAAGAGGTGCCATAAACTTTAATTATTTCAGAAGAAGCTGATGATAGACACTCTAATGTACAGCCAACGCAATTTTACCTATCACCACCACCCAGAATATTTAAAACTTTTTAATAATCATATGAACTCCCTCGGATGCGGACACATAGACATTTTAGCGATTAGATGCAAGAAAATTACAAAGGCAATGGGCAAGTTATCTCTTAATAAATGACCAATAAATTAAACTCTGCTAATCAATGTTAAATCTGTAAATGAGATTTATAACCAACTCTGTGGTCCTTCTCAGTTTTATGTTTTAAAGAAACAACTTCTAATAAAAAACAACAATCTGTGCTTGTTTCATTTTTTTCATTTTAAAATTTTAAAGAATCGGTTAAGAATCGGAAATAAGACTATAATTTTTCCGATTCCAATACTGATGTCGATACCCAACAAAGTTCCGATTTTTCCGATTCCCGATTCAAATATTTGATTAGCTACTTACTACTAATAAGCTTTTAAACTTTTGAGGAAGGGAGCTTCTCTCCAGAAATTATCAATTAACATCGAATTGGATAATTTGAATTAACATTTAGTTGTAATTAAGGATTAAATATGTGACACATCTCTTGAAAAATAAATATATTGTGCGCGGATTCGTAAACCAAATATTGTTGTGGGTTGTTTGCCTTTGTTAATCCTTTTCTTCACTAGAAATATCCACATACTTATTTTAATTCAATTTCAAGCAAACTACTTTTAACACACACACACGCACAGACAAGCGCACACACACACACACACACACACACACACACACACACACACACACACACACATATACCTTCCTGGTCAAAATCATAAGACCACTTAAGAAAGTAAGCGTTTACGCATATTATCGAATTTTTAATCAAACAAATGGTTAGAACCATTGCCAAAAGGGAAAACATGGTGGGGAAAAAATGAAATCTGCTTCATTCGAAACCTTAACCCTGATCTAATATTTATTTTTTAAAAAACAAACATTTTCACCAGCTCAAAATATAATACCACTGATAATTTATCTAACAAAAGGCAATTATAAATTACTAAAAAGGGTCTCAGTATTTAATATAGCCTCCATTATTAGGAATTACTTCAAACATTCTCTTCAGCATGCTTGCGATTAAATTTTTTATCAGTTACGAAGGAATTTTATCCCATGTACTGAAAACTGAGTCAGAAAGTTCCTTTATCGAATCATACTGGGTTCCATCCTTGAACACTTCTTTTGCCATCCATTTCCAAAGATTTTCAATGGAATTGAGGTCCGGAGAACATGCTGGATGATCTAACAATTCTATATTATTTGAAGAAAAGTATTCTCGTGCTTGTCGAGAAGTGTGTATCGCAGCGTTGTCTTGCTGGAAAATCCAATTTCTTCCACACAGACGTGGACCTTCAGTCCTGGTAGAAGCATTTTCAAGCATTGAGATGTACTTCAATGATGTTTGCCGGCCTTTCACTACTTGCAACTTTAGGGTCCCAGCTGACGAGAAAGCACCCCAGATCATTAAAGACTTTCCTCCACTATGCCGAGTTGAAAAAGTCTCTTTGGGCAAATTTTTATCATGCCAATAGTGTTGAAATCCATCTAGACCATCTAGATTAAACTTTTTCTCATCGGAGAAAATTACATTTTCCCACTTCTCTTCATCCCAAGTCTGGTATTTGGCGGCATATTTGTCGTTTAGTTTTCTACTGTTCAAGAAGAGCTGGTTTCTGCAGTCGCTTTAAATGAGTGAAACCCTTCGTTTTCAGATGTCTTCTGATGGTTTTAAGACTACATTTTGCTGCTGTTTGGCTTTTGAATCGACTTGAGCTCATACTGGAGTTTTTTTTAACTTATTCTGATACGGCGATCCAGTGATGGGGTTATTATTATTATTATTATTTATTTATTTATTGTCAACCATGACTCTTTTTGTGCCCATATCGATCTGGATTTCTTAAAAAATGTGTGATGACCGTTTTGCTACGATTCACTTCGCTTGTAATGGATCTATGGGAGATTCCATCCCTATTAAGCTCAAAGATCTTTCCTCTCTCAAACTCTGATAATGGTTTCCCTTTTGCCATTTATAATTTAGTAAGATGTTTTTATCCACTAACAAGTTGCTTTTAGTAACATAGAAAGCTTTTCGTATGCATTTTTTTTCAAAACTAGCCGATTTTATTAAAGGGGTCTTATCATTTTGAGCAGGTGAAAATATTTGTTTTTTAAAAAATAATTATTAGATCAGGGATAAGGTTTCGAATGAAGCATATTTAATTTTTTCCCCATCATATTTTCCCTTTTGGCAATGGTTTCAACCATTTGTTTGATTAAAAATTCGATATTATGCGTAAACGCTTACTTTCTTAAGTGGTCTTATGATTTTGACCAGGACTGTATATATATATATATATATATATATATATATATATATATATATATATATATATATATATATATATATAAATGTTTAGAGGTACAGAAGTTAAATAAAGTTTAAAATATAATGGGCGGAAGTCTCTCGAGAGCTCTTTCAGCTATCATCTCATCAGGGGAAAATCGATAGCGTAAAAATAATAATACTATGTCAAACGTAATGAGTTCTGATGGGGAACTATTAAATGTGCCAAAAATTACGGGGACACTAAATAAAGTTAACTAATGTTTAAAAAACGATTAAAATAATGGCACAACGAGGAAAAAAAACGGGAGAAAATATTCACAGTTCCCCAAAGAGAAACAATGCGCTAGATGTTTCTTTCTGCCGGCACAAAGAAGGTTTCCGCACCGCAATAGAGACAGGCTCCAAAATCTTTAAATGTTTTCTGGAGTCCGTTCTATGTAGCACCTCGAACCATTCTATTTTATATCTATCGGCACAGCACGGGTTGTCAACCAAATGCTGGCCAATAGCAGAGTCCAAGGCTGCAGAAGGCGGGAAATTACCAGACCCCACCCTCCCTTGTCTGATCTTCGATGGAACATGCTGGTTTATACGAGTCAAAAGGCAGAAGAACACCTTTGCATCTTTTGACTTGTAATGTTTCGTTGTATCACCACTCATCAGTGCGGCTAGAAAGGCAACTATCTTAAGCCAGGGCTTCATATGCCTTTCAGCACAAGAACTATTAATTCTAAGGATTGGATTTTACTCCCGCATTTATCTACATGATATTTTCGCACGAACTTTTCATGCCTTCTTTAACCTCTGATATTTTTAAAGAACTTTCAAAGGATATCTTAATGAACTCTTTGTCATGTATTGTCCGGTATAAACAGATGTTTTAGCTAGTATTACAGCAATATAATAAGCAAACTTTGTTTTAAGCTATTTTAGCATCGGGGATATACCTATTCTATGACGTATTGGACATTGTTACATTACTTTTACATGGGAGTTATCATTTATCAAGGCCTGAAGCAAGTCGCGGATAAGGATAAATTAGTCAATGGGATTATAGCGTAGTAATCATTAGTAGTGGAAATTTTGTAAATTGGATTACTCAAGAGGACGGTTCATCAAAAACTTGTTTACGCTGGACTTGAAGACAATCAAATTGTAGTCAGCTGGAAAGCCAGCAAACGGAAGAGAGTTTCACAGGCGTACAGTTCTAAGTAAAAATTGTTCATGAAATCTCTTTTTAGATTTAGGCACAGATGAAGAGTTAGTCAGATTATTGATAGTGGTTTTGGCTAGACTAGTATTTTTGTGAAAGTTTGGCGAGGGGGGCATAGATTGGAGCTCAGACGAGAACTAGCCATGAACATAACAATAAATAAGAGGCAGGCTCGCAACGTCTCTTCTGTGGGAAAGCGTTTGCAGGGAAGCGAAAAGGGCATCGCCCAATCGGCCTATTGTCGTTATCGGTGACCCTTTATAATTGATTGAAATAAATTGATAATATTTCTCCGTCTCATATCTTTTAGATAGCTACTGTAAGCATATAATTCTGTAACTGACCGCAGCCGAGACCTTTCAGTGAGATTCACTGTAAGATTTCCCATAAAAAAAATCTAAATAATGTAAATAATGATACCTAATCTATTTACTTTCTCTAAACTATTTTTTTTTCTTTTCTAAAGAAAAAGAAATCAGATATTTTATGGTTTCTTGGTCCCATAGTTTGGAGTTTATTTAAAGATAAACATTATGGTTGAAATAATATGAAGCCATTTTCGCCGTCTGGAATTTCATCAATCTTTTGTCCGTGCAAAGTTTTAATTGCTTGAATTCTCTTTTTAATTTTTTTATATTGCTTGAAAACCGAACATTTTCTATTTTTATTCAATATTTACACCCACATTAGCAACATTTTTTCAATCATTTTTTCATAGTTTGGTAGATGCGTATATTGGTTATATTCCTGTGTGAATTCCTGGTGGTGTATAAAATCGATGCACGTATTCAATGATATATTTTCTATTTATAGTTCTTTTATGACTTTATATCGGCTTGATCCATTACACATATCTTCAATTAATATTAATTATGTTCTCTTGAATTATCTGTTCTTCTCGTCTGAATTTTTCAAATCTACAATATCTACTCACATTTCGTAAACAGTTTAAACATTTTATGATTGGTTCCTTAATTTCTTGTTTCGTCTACATGAACGTCTTTCTTTCTGCGGAGACACACTATGTTTATGCCTCGTGTTTTTTTTTCTGATAATCCGGCGTATTTCTTCGAAATTTTTTGACTCCATGATTATAAGATATGTCATGATGCATCAGATTTTTCTTATACTTTAACATGGAGCTGTAGACAAAAAATATTCATTTGTTTCCTTGTATACTTTAGCTTATTGTTCTTGTATTTCGAGCAAACATCGTCTCGATAAAATGTGGATCTTCACGCGAAAATTGAAATCATATCGACGGCGCCATTGTTGTGAAGTGAAACATTAACACTGATAATTTTGGTTTCTATCCTTAGCTATGTTTTGGAAGAGAATTATATAGTTTTTTTTTACGTAAATATTGATATAAGCCTTTTCTCTTAATGTACTAATTATATAAGTTTTTTTCTCCTAATGTATTGTATATAAGCTTGTTCTTGTAATGTAATAATTATATAAGCTTTTTCTCGTAATGTATTAAGTATGTAAGCTTTTTCTCGTAATGCACTAATTATAATAGCCTTTTCTCTTAATGTGTTACATATATAAACTTTTTCTCGTAATGTAATAATTATATAAACTTTTTCTCGTAAAGTACTAATTTTATAAGCTTTTTCACGTAATTTGCTGATTACACAGACTAATTCACAAATATAAGTAACGCAAATAAACAAAGAAAATAAACAGCATATTTCGTATTGTTTTAAATGAAAATATACGTATCATTCTTATTATTGAAATTCTTTGGAATACTCTTCCTATCTTGAGTGTTATTTTCACAACTTTTAGGTCGATGTAACCTTAAATTTCCTGAGGCGTATCTGAAGTAATTCCGATATTTCATCGATCAAAACTTTATAAAAAAGAACCCAAATAATACGAGCAATATTAAGATCGAACATAAATTAATGTGTCTCAAAAACTGTGCCGTCGTGAAATTCGTTCGAGAAATATTTCTGTTATTTTGGCTTAGCTGCGATAGATCGTACGAACGTTTAAAGCACGCATAATTATATGAGTATTTACCGGCAGATTGGAACTTATTTAAAGAGTATGATATTCCGAACAGACAACTACTAATGTAGTCAAAGCGTCGATATAATTACATTCATTTAATGTATGTCTAAGAAGTAAAACTAATCAACATCATCATCATAATATCGTACGAATCTGAACATTCTATTGTTTGTAAGCATTGGTTTCCCAGATATTTTTAGAAACCAGAATAACTTATAGAAGCTTATCATGTACTAACGAAGAGGACTATGTAAAGGTTGCCAACATCCTAGTCAAACGTGATTATTTGTGAAACGAACTGAACTCGAACTTGGGTCATTCAGGGCGTTAGTCCGTGTCGATAACCACTAAACCATCGTCACCTGCCACTAAAACTAATGATTTCTAATGATGCCAGATACATCTCATGTGATTACTGTAAAAATGTTATTGATTTACACAAATCGTTAATGTTAATTAAATTATTGCTTTGATGATTTCTCGAATAAAAATGGACAATTACATGCGTAACGAAATCAATAGGTCTATAGATTATCTTTCCTGTTTCATATAGTTTTATCACGACACATACTACTTCATTGCGAGGAGGTTGTACACAAGGTCAGTTATCGTTTTGTGAAGCACACACACATAAGAGTCAGCGCGATCCCGCCCACAAAACATTCCTGGCTGCTCTTTCGGCATTACCCGGTACAGATGCATCAGGTGATTAGCAATAAAGTACTAAACAGTAACATATCAGACAGCTTTAAAAGTAAAGGTGAAAAGAACGTTGCATTTGGTTTAATAACTGACACTTATGCATTCACTAGCGGGGTTATCCTGCGTTGCCCGGGTGTTTGGAGATGTGGGGGGGGGGTTAATCAAAACAAAATGGAAAATAAAGAATAAGCGAACGTAATAACCCTGTTTAAATGTTTAAAAAAAATGCAGCGAACGTGATGCAAAATAAATAATAAGCGAACGATGTTAAAACTTTTTAAAACAATCGAAAGATCAAAAACAAAAAACAGTGAACGTGATTTGTAAATTATTTTTAAAAATGAACGGAAAATGGCATAAATAATCCTGTTTCAATATTAAAACTTTAAAAATTCAAAAAATATATATCTGATATTTAGGCTCGAGTGTGCAATCTTAAATAACGACGCTGCTACTATACCGACTGCTTAATGCCCGCGTGCTCGAAATTAGGTCGTTTTTTTATATTTAAACTAATTCAAGAATAACTTTTTTACGCATCCGTGTTTAGCTAAATTGTCATGAAGGAACGATTTTTTTGCTACTTCTCCCTGTAGGAATGTGGCCAGTATAGGGTGAAGTAATTAATTTTTTTTTTGCCCAATTTGTCGTCCGAAGGGTCGAGCGTCAAAATGTTACTGATCTCGTGAAAATACGTTGCCTTTGTTGAAATTTTTGCGAGACATACAAACATATATACATACATTTAAGCAGATTTTGCTCTTTATATTATAGATAATCTGAAAGTTTCATCTTTCTATTACAGATATTGATGTTGTGAAACAATAAAAGCCTCTATGAATGTATTTCCTTCTGCTAGAACTAACCTTTTTGGGTTTCATATTTTTCTTATGATGCGATTTATTTCTTCAAAAGTTAGAACTTTCAGGATTGTAATATAACGTCATGATGTAGACTTTAAATATCGTCAGATATAGGGCTTTAAACACAAAATTAATACATTATTTTTATTATTCTTCTATTGTGTGTTATAGTCTTTGGTAATTGGTTTTATATTGAAAGCAAACATCGTATCGGTAAAGTGTGAATCTTCGAGGGACAATTGAAATCCTATTAGCGGCACCATTGTTCCGAAGCGACGCGTTAACACTGGTTATTCTGACTCTATTATTAGCTGTTCTCAGAAAGATATTTATATAATTTTTTTCCTGTAATGTGCTTATTATATCAGTCTTTTCTCGTAAAGTGCTAATTATATAGAATAATTCGCGAGTATCACTATCTCAAATAAACAAGGAAAATAAACAGCATATTTATTGTTTTGGATGAAAATATTATGTGTATTCTTCGGACTACTGTTTCTATCTTGAGAGTTATTTTCAAAACGTTTCGGTTGATGTAACCTCCAAACGTCTCCTGGCATATCTAAAGTAAGTCAAATATTTTATCGACTACACGTTGTTAAAATAACCTTATAATACGAATAATACGAGCAATATTAAGATCGAAAATAAACTTAATATGTATCAGAAACCGTGTCGTCTTGACATTTGTTCGAGGAATATTTCTAAGATGATTGTGGCTCATCTACAAAAGCTTATATACCAACGTTTAAAGCACGCGCTTCATATATGATTATTTTACCAGCAGTTGGCACTTTTTATGGCAATATGATATAAAAGCATCGATATGATTACATTTATTTAATGTATTTCTAAGTAATGAAACTAATCATCATTATCGTTATATCGTATGAAGTGTTGGCATTGGTTTCCCCGATATTTTACCGGTCAGAATTATTTCTAGAAATAGAGTAGGTACTTAGGAAGGGACCACGTAACGGTTGCCAATATCCTAAGTGAAATTGATTTTTGTGAAACGTACTGAATTCGAACTTTGGACGCTCAGGTTGTCAGTTTGTGTCAGTAACCACTGAACCAAAATTACCTCTCACTAAGCTAATGATTTCTAATGATGTGATATACATTGGATTTTGATCATTGGCCAATGTTATTGATTGAACAGATTGTAAGTTGATTGAATTATTTCTGTATGATCTTATCGACTAAAATAGAGAATTTTTTTGCGTAAAAACATCAATGAATCTAGAGTTTATATTTCCTGGATCACGTAGCTTCATCAGGACATATCATTTATTTTTTTCCCAAGAGATTATACCAGGGTCTGGTATCGTTTTTTAAAGCACACGCATTAGGCTAAGCGCACTGCTGCCTACAAAGCGTTCCTGAGTAGTTCTCTCGTCATTACTCGGTACAGATGCAGTGATTAGAAATAAAGTAGTGAACAGAAAATACTCGACAACAATAAAAGTCAGGATGTGAGGAACATTGTATCATAATGCATATCCATAAATGTGATGATTACACACTTACACTTTACACATTTTTATCGCTAATGAGTTAGGTGACCATAAATTTCTGCAAATCATAATACAATTAAAAATATCGAAACAAAATTTCCTAAACATAATTTTCAGATGATCTTTTTATGCAGACTCTGACCTGACACATACTCACAAACCTGTGACTTCTGAATCACAAAATTACCTCAAATGTTACATATAACAAATCTTTATCTATTAGCTAATAATCATGAAAAATCTTCTACGACCATAGACAATTTGAACATTATTGAACGGGTTGCGATGGCAGTCTACAGTATATATAAAATGAAAGAATTTTTATCCAGTTAAGGGAACTTTTTTTTTCAACTTGTACAAACAGCATTTCATTATTAAGCGACGATAGTTTAAAGTAAGTTTCTTTTCAAATATCCTTGTATTACTTGTAGAGTGAATTTGATGAGTTAAATGTGGAAAACTGTACTTTAAATATCTCCAAATACGACAGAAAACAACTTGATTTAAAGAGCTAAAGAAAATACTACTTCAGAGACTAAAATCTGCTTACGATAATTGTTAGATGAAATAGCAATTCTTCAGTCTTAATCAGAAATGGAGTTTACTCATGAAAAGACAAAATAAGGGAAGCGACAGTTACACAGCTCTCGAAAGTAAATCGATCTACTTTCTACTCTCTTAAAATGATAACGTGGGAGTCAGTTTATAAAAAAACGCTTGAGACTTTAACCAGAAATAAATTTTTACTAATTAAAACATGTTGACCACAGCAATAGTTATAAATTATATTATACAATCTGCGGACGATGTTTTTTTATACAAGACGAACTCTAAATGAACATAAATCGCAAAGCAATATCCATATGATACAAATATGATTTTTTATTCTAAAGATTCATTTTGAGCTTTTATAATTTAAATACAATATTGGGCATGTTGACCGTGGCTAGCCTATATATCGCAAAATTAATTTAATTCTTACAAACTCTACCCATTAAATTAGGCTGTATTTCGAAAATAGTGAACCGAATTTTGTTTTCCAAGTGCTTTATTGTGTCTGATTTATCAGTCTAGATTTTAGGCTTTACTTATCTGCAGAGCATATGATCTAATTAGGTCAAATCGGGAAATTATTCCTTCACTAAATCTGAATTACTCGTTCGTGAAATTTAAATAAAATAAACATGCACAATTTGCAAACGGTGCATGGGTGTAAGCCTCTTCCTGATAAATGGTCAAACGATTTAGTACCAGAATATATTTTAAACAGTGTTTAATTATTAAAAAGTAAAACATCATATTTTGAATATTTGTTCGACATGAGAAGCAAAAATGTAATTCGATCTTAGCTGGGAGGGGTTGCAGCGTCAACAACGTTATGAAAATAGCTACAGCAAAGACGCGAAAACAGTTTGAATAATCTAACTGAAACGTGTTGATCTGTATGTTCAAATAGTATCTTTAACAGTCGTTTACACTAGAAAATAGATTATAAATATAAATACTCATTTTATGCACAGTATACCTCTTTTAAGCACTTTACCATATACATTTAAAGGTTTATATTTTAAAATTTAATACTGATTGAAAATTGATCGTGTTTTAAAATGCTGGGCATTTTCTTTTTTATTCACTTATCTTTCTTTGACAGACTTATCTTTCTTTGACAGAGTTCAAAATAAACTTTGTAGCCTTGTATCAAATGCCCTTTTCTCTTTCCTGTAACTTCTGCTCTTTCGTTATTTTCATGGCAAATGTTAATTTTAGCCTCAATCTATGGTCCCCACTTGCCAAACTTTCAAGACAAACACTTGTCTATCTGAAACCACTATCAGTAATTTCCCTACTCTTTAAATGTGCATAAACCTTAACATGGATTCTATGAACCAAGCTTCTTTCTAACAACTGCACGACTGTCGAACTTAATTCCGGTTACTTGCTTTCCATCTGACTACGATGCGGTCATCTCTAAGTCCAACGTAAACAAGTTCTTGATGAGCAACGCGATTTACAAAATTTCCAATACTAAAGATTACTACGATATTTTTTCATTGACTACTGTACACTAAATGACCTTTTTCTGAGCATTGATAAATTGTGATGCCTTTGTAAAAATATATCTTATGCAATATGAGCATTTTAAAGCCTTTTTAATATTTATCAGAAAGTAAAAAAAAAATGTAATGTTGCTTCGCCGTTAGAAACATACACGCACTTTGATGATAGGGCGTTGTAATCAACTTCTGAATCGTATAGTACATGGGGATATATTCCCGACTTTTGTTTGTAAGTATTGATGGAGTTATTTGTTTTTCATTAAGTCCATTTCTTTCTTTCATTTCTCAAGTGCCTTACAGAACCAATTTACGTCTACGGATTTGTCTTTTTGACATTTTCCCTTTTCTTAATCTTCCTGGGAATGAACTATGACACCTAAGATCAAAATTGAGATCAGGAGACATTAGGGAAAAAAAACTCAAAGTTCACATTTCACACCTCAATGAGGCTGATAAAAAGTTGCTATGGCTATTCTACTGAGCTTGCGAGAATTAAATAATTCAATTATCTATTATACCTTAAGAAGATCATTCTCTTTTGAATTCGAACTTTTCGTAGCTCAGACGAACCTTTGGAAGGATTTCCGTTCTATATCAAAGATATTACTGTCTGCGCAATTAGTTTTAGCTATGATGACAAATTGATGGAATTTGACAGGTTTCTATTTTCATGAGATAGACTGTCATTTATCCTAGCATGAAATTATGACTTTACCAACAAAGATAAAATAAAAGAAGAAGAATGGTTTCTATTAAAGAGTAGGTTGGCGGGAATCGAAAAGAATTAGCGTTCAATTTCCACACTAATATACGAGAAAACAAATAATGATAACAATCGCTGTATATATATATATATATATATATATATATGTGTGTGTGTGTGTGTGTGTGTGTGTGTGTGTGTGTGTGTGTAAGATTGTACAAAAGCTATTATCAACGTCAATTACTGGGATTTAAAAAATGATGTGACGTATGAAAAAAACAAAGAAACGAATTTCTTATTACGAATATTAATCTTTCGTATATTTTTTTCTAAATCATTCACATATGTAAATTCATTAAATGCAAGCTTACTGCATAATATAACTGTTGTGGTAAATGCATTTCATAATTTCGTTCAAGAATATATATTTTTTTAATAAAGAAACTAAACCGAAAAATGACGTGAAAACCGAACAGGAATACGAAATCCTTTACAATTCAAGTTATATTAAAAACATCAGACGAATATTCACACACACATATATACATACATATATATATATATATATATATATATATATATATATATATATGTGTGTGTGTGTATGTGTGTGTGTGTGTGTGTGTGTGTATGGCTGACGAGAGCTGAACATTATTTACGTGTTACCATTAACGGTTTTCCTTGTGTTGGGATTGAAACCGACGGTGCCAATGTTTTTCTGTACTTCTGTATAATTAATAAACAAATAACAAATATTTAGCTCTTATATCGAAAAAGTCTTTTCTTTATAATCGAGCACTTTGTCGGAACTCTTTCCCCAAAATACAGTAAACAAATATATATATATACATATATATATATATATATATATATATATATATATATATGCTGGTTAAAATATTATTAAAGGCAACGGAGATACTTTGTTTTACGATTCTTTCTTTTTAATTTTTCGATTTTCCCTATAATTTTTTTATATCGAAATCAAAAATATTAATAAAAGTTCCATAGATGACATATTTTAACTTATCACTTAACTCCGTTTACTCTATATTTTACTTTACACTTTTAATTCTCATTTTCGCTCCATAGTACTTTTACTTCAACACCTGAAGATTATTCGTGGACGAATCGAAAGCACTCGTGACAACAACTATGGAACTTTTATTCATATTTTTGATTTCGATATAAAAAAGATTTTACGGAAAATCGGAAAATTAGAAAAAAAGAATGACAAAGCAAAATGTTTCCGTTATATTTAGTAATAGTTGCTTGAATGTTTTTTTTTTTCGTTTTTTCCTAGGAGTCCATCAGGTGTATTATTTTTCACATTCCTGTATGAATGGTCTGTAAGATTTATGTTCTGTTTTTAAGTCGCATTCTAGCGACTCTATAAGTTACTCCGTCAGTCGGTCGGTCGGTCGGTCGGTCGGTCGGTCGGTCTGTCGATCGGTCTGTCAGTCCGTCCGCAACACTTTTGTGCTTAGCCTTTTTGGTTAAGATCAAAGGTCTGTTGTTAATAGATGCTGTTCTTAGCTTTTTAAGCTTTTCTTTGCCTTTTAGCCACGATTAAAGTTTAGTATCTGGCAGATACTGCAAGCAAAGACCATATGTGAGCGCATTCCCACATATAAGTCCTTGGTCGATGTAGGGGACACCCTCCATACCAATTGTCATTATTCAGCTCTCCTACTCCAACGGGGGTTGATCCCCATTTCCCCTCACCCTTCACATTAAAAAATCAGTCTTGTACCTAATTTGCTCGGTGAGGGAGCAAAGAAATACCATTTTCTTGGCCTTTTGGCCAAGATCAAAGCGTAGTATCTGCACGGCAGATACTGCAAGCAAAGAACATATATGGGGGAAGCCCACATATAAGACCTTGGTCAATGTAGGGGCAACCCTTCATTCCAATTATCACTATCCAGCTCCCGTACTCCCTGGGGAGTTGGTCCCCATTTCCCCTTCACTCCTAAAAATCGGCCTTGTGCCTAATTTGCTCGTTGGGGAAGCAAATAAATACCATTTTCTTGGCCTTTTCGCCAAGCTCAAAGTGTATTATCTTTTCTTACTACATGCTGTACTTATTGTGATATAAAGTGTGGGATGAGTTTTCTCTATTAATTTAATGTAAAATGATCACCCACTTTACAACCAGTCAGTCTCAAAACCATTCAAGTCATTCTTAAGGTCATTCAATTCATGCTTAAGTTCATTAAAGTCATTCTAAGTCATTTCAGCCCATTTTTCGGTCATTTTAGTTTATCTTTAAGAATTTTATGTCAATCCTACATTCACGCATTCATTCATTTCATGAGAGCACGCGACTAATGGCTATCGGCCTTGTTGTCAATACATTCCAGTTATGCCTTTTTTGATATCTGCTGAATTCATCTCATGATACGGCAATCTTTTACTTTATTAATACACTAATGACCAATGAGTTGCCATATACATGTCGTCATCACGTGCAAGGCGTATAATTAAAAATTATTAAGCTAAAAAAGGTTAAATATACATCTAAATATTTTTCAAAGACTCTTATAAAGCTAAACACTTTGAAACACGATTCGCATTTTACGTAGCTGGTTGCAAAGTTTCTAGTTTTTCCTTCAGCGTCTTAATAATATTTAGCCTTTTAACATTGAACTCATTATGTACAATGTTTGTATTGTTGACTAAAGACGTATTTGCATTGTTGATATTAAGATTTACTTTCTTTCGTGGCTTGGAAACTGAACTCCAGTCAGAGAGGATGTGATAATGGTGTAGTAATGTAAGCGTTATTTTAAGTACTGTGGGAGCATCACATCCATTCGGAATACTAAGACTTAATTTTTGTTATTATTGTTAATTACGTTTATGTTTTTGAATAATCAATGAATCTGATTTTATTCTTGCTATTGACAGGATATATATATATATATATATATATATATATATATATATATATATATATATATATATATGCGTGTGTGTTTGTGTGTGTGTTTTTTAAATTGGAATTAAGCTGCTCACAGAAAAATATGTCGATGTAGTCTGTATTGTTAAGCTTCTTGGTATTCAATTTATTAAGATTATAAATGTTTATTTATTTCCCCATTTTCACCTAGACGGTGTGTTTCAATCAACGACCAAATAGGGTTTATTTTCTGATTACTCATTTTCCCGCAAGAATGTTTACATTATTCAACTAGGAGAATATCCTACGAGCACTTCGCTACACATCTTACGATGAAAAAGCTTGGAAGAATGCTTATTTGCAGATATGATTTAATTAAGATTCAATAATAATCATAATAATAATAATAATAATAATATATATATATATCTCGCTTAGTGGTCTCGCTTAATGTAAACAAATCCTTATCATGTATGAAATAATTTTTTAAAATGTCAGATTCTAATCGGTAAATTTTAAATGGATTTAATCATGTGATTTTTTTTTACATGGGGTTCACCACTCAGAGATAAGAGTTATTGTGTGTACAGTTATCAAAGGGATAGTGTAGCAATAGTATTGGAGAATTGGTAAGGTGTCATTACTTAGGGGGCGGTTCAGCAGGAATTTGTGTTGGACTTGAAGACATCCAGGTTGAAGTCGGGAGGGAAACAGGCAAGCGGAACAAAGTTCCACAAGCGTGCAGTTCTAAGAAAGAAGCTTTGTTCATGGTATCTACGTTTTGATTTAGACACAGATAGAGAGTGGGGAAAATTATTGACGGTGGTTTCAGCTAGTCGGGTGTTTTTTGAAAAAGATTGGCGAGGGGGGACCAGAGAATAGAGCTCAGACGAACACCTGCCATGGAAATAACGATAGAACAATGACAGGCTCGCTACGTCTCTTCTGTGGGAAAGAGGTTGCAGGGTAGAGAAAAGGGCATTCCCCACCTAGCCACGAATTCTATTTTGTACTCTGTCAAGGATGGATAGGCTGTTTTTAGCAGCTCCCACCCAGATGTGGCAGCAGTACTCCATCTTTAAAATGTAACCATGTGATTGAAATTTAATTTAAATTAACCACATGTGGTCTCTTTCCTACGGGCGAAATGAATGCTGACGCTCAAAATGTATAAACATTTTGACCCCTCCCTTTACTTAAAAATTCACACAAAATCAGAAAATTAACCAATTTTAAAGAAAATTTCGGTATTTATCAAATAATGATTGCGAAATTATTTTTTACTTAAATCCTAGTGAAAATATATTATTTTGTTTAAACAAAAAATTCCTTTACTAAAGTTATGGTTTTCAGTAGTAAATAAAAAACGCAAAATAATGATCGCGGAATTATTTTTATTTAAATCTTAGTGAAAATGTATTATGTTGTTTAAACAAAAAATACCTTTAGTAAAGTTAAGATTTTTTTTGCTTTTTTATATAAATAAAGCATCGTAATTTGTAACAATAAAAGAAAATAATTTTTACAGGAACATGACGAAAAATCCCCTACAGTCCGTATTTATGAATTCGATATAACTCGAAGAAAAATGAATTTCTCGAACTACCGATATTATCATTGAATTAAGCATTGTTTATTTAATATTTTTACAAAACAAAATTACAATAGCAAAAATATTTCTACTTTTTTTTAATTAGAGATTTCGCAGAATTTTTATATGGTAAGCTAGCCGTGAAAACATTTTGTTTTCACGTGTACAAATATTTTTTCCTTTGGGGAATTAAGTTTAGTCCTTAATCTTTCAAATACAATCAAAAAGTTGTCGGAAACCTACAAAAAAAATCATGATCAATTAGCTATTCTTCGTTTATTTTTGCCCGTACCTAAAAAATGGATCTTAGCAGCAAGTCGACCATTGTGGATCATCTTTTTACTATTCAGGACATTAAAGATTCAATTAGATTCCTATTTCAGTCACCTAAATTATTTAGTGTGAAATGAGTTAAGGAATTTATATCCAAACCTAAATATTATTTTTACTTAAAAAAATTACATCAATACACTAAGATAGGGAAAATTTGCATCGAATGCTCTGTTTTACGGGGTTTTTTTTTTCTAAAAATGGAACGGAAATTTAAATTTCGTTCCCCTTTTACATTCGTTACATTTTTACATTACGTCCAACACATCGTTCACATTCGACATGTCAACTTTTATAGGTTTTCGGGTATGCTGACAATGTTAGAGGTGTCTCTTCTGAAAGCCGTTCTTAATATGGGGAGGTCGGGGGTGTATATTCCGAGAGCCGTTCTTAACATCGGTAGATTGGAGTGTTTATTCGTTGTAACCGTACCGACAACCTATAAATGTACGAATTAAAACGTACATTTATAAGCTACAATCAATATCCAAATGAATGTTTTGACGATAATTCAAAAACAATTAAAAAACTTAAAAATTGTTAGGTTTACTTATAGTGTCTTTTACATATAAAAAAAAAACACCCAATATTTTGGATGATGAGGAGACTTTGTTTTAAAAAAACCCAACTATATGTCAAAATTATTGTCCGTGGCTTAATGTCTATCACAATAAAAACATCCTTTCCAAAACGATCGGACAAATTATTGACTTTGTTGTTCCTTCTTATGAAACAGATTTTTAATTTTTAATTCTAATTTGAATTTTTAATTATCAATCACACTAAATATGAAAGTAGATCTAGGATATTTGCCTATCGAGCTTATTATATATCTGAATTACAACAAGCACTGTTCTTGTATTTTAATGTATTTTGTATACATGCATCTAAATTTAGTATATATATATATATATATATATATATATATATATATATATATATATATATATGCAGTAGAACATCGGGATACGGGATTAATCCGTTCCAGGGTTGAGATCCTAAGGTAAAATCTCCGTATGGCGTAGTCTAAAGATTTTTTTATACGGCACATATTAAAAATTAGAAACAAAATACAATACAGTATATAATACATATATATGTATATATAATCTAATATACTTTATAAATAAGAGCATGAATCAGGATAAATACCGTAACCAAGGGCCGGAAAAACATCGTATGCCACAACGTAACCTGATATATATATATATATACACACACACATATATATATATATATATATATATATATATATATATATATAATAGCAAGTAGTTAAAAAAAAACATGTTAAAAACACTTCGAAAATGAGTTAAAAACATATTTAATTTGAAAAGGAAACACTTAATAAGTGGATAGTCCTTAATCCACGGAGTTTCGAAGAAATGCTTTCCTTCTCATCAGAGGGTAGGAATTAACAAAATGCGGGATCGGATTTTGCATGCAAAAGTATTTGATAAAACTGCAAGTAAGTCAAAGATCTTACTTGATAACAAAAAGTGAAGTAGAGGGAATATGGTGAAGAAAAAGGTGATTTCACGTGAATAGATAGTCTGGTGAAATGTAAAGTATCCAATAACGGTAAAATCCATATATATATACATACATATATATACATATATATATATATGTATGTATATATATATGCACTCTGCTCTTTAGACTACTATATATATACTATATATATATATATATATATATATATATATATATATATATTTCAGACCCCAACTTCCTGTTTCTTGGCTTTCTTCGCTCTTGTGAGCTGCGACGTTGTCTGGCTGTTGAAATAATTATATAGCCTCTCACATTCTGAAGATTCTATTTCTGCTTGCTCGCTAGGTTAGCGTGTCGTTATGGCATTGTTCTTACAAGTATAAAATTCCGATGTCGGCTTAGGTTATGGCTGGTTGGATGACCACGTCCTTTGTTCGGTATGAGGTAGGTTTATTCCACTGTCGGATTTATGCCCCAGATTGCTCGATCTGTGGAAGTTAATAGGCATTCTCACGTGTGTGATGTGTTTGCTCAGTTGGTAGACTGCTCGTCTAGCATGCAAGAAGCTCGTGTTTCAAATCCCGAGTTCGAATGTGTCTGAGTGATGAGCTCAAATGAGGGCAAAACTCGAGTCTTGAACTTCCGGTTTGTTGGCTTTTTTGGCTCTTGTGAGCTGCGACTTTGTCTGGATCATTATATATATATATATATATATATATATATATGTATATATATATATATATATATATATATATAGGCGTGTGTGTGTTTCTGTGGAAATATTATATATGCACTTACATATTTTCTTTTTATATATACCAATCCTTATTTAAGATACTCAATATACTTACCGAGCCTATTCTATATATAATATTTTGATTGACGAAATCCCCTCCGGACCAAATTACCGTATATTTGTAACAACAGATGCCACATAAAATGTATTATGTCTAGACTATTATCCACTACATTTTGTAAATTTACAACTTCATAATAGACAGATTTAGGCCTTCTAATAAAGTCCTACAATTCCTCCGAGGAGAGAAATAATCACTACTGCCAATATCATTCAAGGAAGAAGTTCCTATTTTCACTCTAATTACTCACACCACCCCCACTCTACACAGCGTAAAATTACACACAGCAGACTTGTATTGCCCCGTCACCCTTATTAACTGAATGAACGCAGATTCAGAAAATAACGATTTCTCCCTTCGTAAATGCCACCCTTTCTCATTGGCTGCCATCTGTAATTTTCTTATTCCAGATTTTAAACCTTCAACAAAAATGAACGCTCACGGATTATAAGACATGGCGTCTGCAAGAAAAGTATTACGCAAAATTGTTACACAATATGCACACATGGCACCAACATAAAGTGTACATTGTTTACTTCTTGGCATATATTTAAACAAAACTGGCAATAAAAACTTATCGAATGCTTTGCATTTAGTTTTTAATGTACTTACTCTTTCACTCACTCTGTCTCTCTCTATTTCTATCACTATCTTTTTCAACGATGAGTAAGTGTGTTTCTTTATTTACTTTGAAAGCAACGAACATTGACACTACCAAGAAGAACGTAAAAGAAGAACATTTTCACGTTATTTATTTAAGAGGAGGAGGAGGATTTCCATACCGTCCGCCCAGGGTTCCTTTTGGGAGAGGGGGTAAATAATGCATAGTTAAGCTTATGGAAACCTATTTTGATGGAGGATGGGCCTATGTTTCTTTTGTTTTTTCCACTTTTCGGTTTCTGCAACGTTTTTTTTTTGCAGGGGAATTTTTACATTAGATCCGACTCCTAAATTTCCTTTAGAATGACAAGTAATCCAGTCTACTCATAAAGACAATATTCGGGGACGTTGGGGGGGTCTATTCCAAAAACCGTCCTTAACATGGGGAGGTTTGAGAATGGATGCCAACAACAATCGTACTTTACATTTTTAGGCGGGGGTTAACGCCGGTTAACGGGTCCTGTTAGTAATGAATAAATGGCAAACGTATATATTCCAAATTTATTGATGTTGACCATCTTACAATTTATTCCTTTAATTCAGTGAGCACTTACAATTAGAATTGTAGATGTCAATTGAATGAAAGGAATAAATTGTAAGATTGTCAGCATCATGAAATCTGGAATATACACTTTTGTCATTTATTCATTATATATATATATATATATGTGTGTGTGTGTCTGTGTGTCTGTATGTCTGTGTGTGTGAATTGAAAGGCGTATGTTTTACATTTATAAGCTAATGTAAGATAGTTTTTTTCTAATAAATTAAACAAATATTAGTTTAAAATGATTTTTGACGTTATACGCTTTCTTCAGGATAATGTTTTTCTTTTTCCATCGTATCATGATGATAAAAGGAAAGAAAATAGAAGTAAAATACAGCCCGTGTGTTTTTCTTCAACGGTGATATCTTCGCATGGTTGGGTAAAATAAGAGAGTGTTGAAGTTACGGTTAAGGTTAGTCAACGCATGTATTGTTTTCAATACATTTCAAGATTCAATAACATATTAGTGTCATTCATTTCTCTATCAAGGTCAGTTATTCTAAGTTCTAAATTACACAAGTATTAGTCATTTATACTTTGTTCAGTTAGGTTTCATTCTAAAAAGCACGGCTTTTAGTCTGTTACGCGTAACTTGTAAATAACGAGAGTTTAATCTGCGTACTAAATAGCATATTATTTTTTTATCTGCTGGGCTTACGTTCAAAATAGCTATTTTATTCTTCGTCAGTTTCAACTTTTAAATATTAGATGTATGCGCCAGTAAGTATCGATTGAGTTAACTAGCATAAATGCTGGCGAGAGTTAGATGTTAGGATAATCTGGCTACAAATGAAAATATACCCAGCTGCAGGTAGAGGGATTGAAACGAGGATCAAAGTTGAACTCTCTAGGAAAGGCGCACTACAAATGCAGGTGTCGAAAGGATTCTATTGAATGTTGCCGAGGGATTCTACCCGTGCGTCGCCATCATTAGCTCTAAATGAAGAACAATAATAATTAAAGTGTTAATTAATCATAATGCTCTATCTATAATTTATCTAAATAATACTTTTAAACAATCAGTAAGCCTCCATAGTATTTTCATGCACGGTGGGTTTTGTTAATCTAGTTAAACAGACTACACATGGACCAACGATGATCGAAAGAATGAATAGCAACACCCGCGCATGTATGAATACATTATTCTACTGTTTTCTTGATCGCACACAGGTGAGAACGTGTATGTGTAAAAGTACTCGTTTACGTAGACAGTCATGTGCGAAGGTTTTGTTTACCATTTTGTAACAAAATAGTATTTCCTTGGCCGGTTTTAATGACAATTAAAATAATATGTTCTTTGCTCGCCTAAGTTCGAAATGGCATGCTCTTCTGATCATCAAATGCAAGTTCGACATAGCATGTTCTATTGATGGTAACCTTTCACTTCGAAATAAATAGCAAGTTTATCTGTCGGTCACACCTTAATTTAACATCGCATGTATTTTGTAGGTCATGGCTATGTTCGCAATGTCGGTCACGCTTAAGTAACAAATTGCATGTTTTGTCGGTCGGGCCAAAGGTGCTAAATAACATTTCTTTGATCGGTCACACTTAAGTTGTTTATAGTGTCATTATTCAGTTAAAAATAACTTTTTTAATCTTTTGACGCAGAGCTTTAATACGATTTATCTTAAGAATGAATGTTCTTATTATTCTTTCTTTCAAGCAATCCTTCGTAGAATTATTGATTTTTACAAAACTATTATTTAGCTTCAATTTTCAAAGAAACCCTGAAAAAACATATATTTGGTTTTTCTCTATATAAAACAGTGTGTGCACGAAATGAACATATAGATGTAAAATAAAGGAGCAAAAATCAATATCGACTGAAATAAAAACGAACCATTATTCGATATCGATCAAAGATACTTGTCTTAATTGCGTCTTTTGTAAGGGACTTGTGAAACCGAAAGACACTTCACAATTTCTTGCCCTTGAATGGCAGAGGTTATACTTGCTTGACCCGCGTTCCAAGGAAACTGACACAAAAGTTCTTCGTAACAAGTGTCATTTATTGATGGAAAAGTCAAACATTTACAAAAGCAATAACGGAAGAAATGCTAGATTTTTTTTCAAAAGCATGATAGCTACAGAATATTATCTGCGCTTGAATAATACAAAAGCAATAACATCAAATGCTATTGAAATTCTCTAGTCTATCTCTCGCTATCTTTTTCTCTTTCCCCCCCCTCTCTCTCTCTCTCTTTCTCTCTCTCTTTCTCTATCTCTCTCTCGATATATATATATATATATATATATATATGTATATGATGGCAGCAAATTCGTTTTCGTACATTGTCATTACTTGATATAGCACATAAAAAAGAATAGATATACAGAAACACGAAAACAAATCAGTGATGGGCCACACGAAGCCTTTTAAGCCCTGCCAAACTCTGGCATTCTTTGGCACACATTGTGCAGACATGTGCGCCACTAGCAGCATGTTCTTCATGGTCACTTCTACGTATAATCAAATGCCGCTTCAAACCACCTGCTGTTTTGCATGTCCGCCCGCAGCTGACACAGGTTAGATCTGGCAACACAAGACTGTTAAGACTGTTTTGTTGCCCACTGTGCTGATGAGTAGTCTAGGGACTTATAAGCCCAGCTCTGCTCAGACATAATCTTCCGCACACCTCACACTCCAGACCAATTTGGCGCCCCAGTCCATTGATCCTTTCAACCTCCCTTTCCGGATATCACGGGTCAGTCGCTGATACTGGGTTCGATCAGCCCAAACTTGCCCACCCCTCCCCGCAAGGTCCTTTTCCACTCTCCACAATCCGAATAAAGACTCTCCCAGGTTCTTTCATCTATCTCACATTTTTAAGGTGGACCTCAAACAATCTTTGAATTTCATTTTAGGCTTTTGAGCCAGACGATTGTCTGACATCCTCATTTCATGCCCACTCCTTCCTCAGTCTATGTTTGATAATGTGAGCTTCAATGCTTAGACATTGGGTCCGTTTAAGAGTCTCCATATCACTGAAATATTTGCCAACCCACACCCAAGATTCGCCGTATGCTTCCTGTATGTTGTCCAAGTCTCACAGACATAGAGAAGAGCAAAGAGAAGGCATGCGGTATACACCTAAATCTTAGTTGGCAGCGTGGTTTCAGAAGTGGTCGAGGGATAGTAGATATCACTTTTACAACCAGGCAACTACAAGAGAAATGTATAGAACAGCAAAAGGGTCTGTATCAGGTGTTCATCGATTTAACCAAAGCATACAGTCACTAGGGATGATTTGTGGGAGATTCTGAAAAAGCTTGGCTGTCCTGACAAGTTAATAACCCTCTTAAAGCTCTTCCACGATGACATCTTGAAGCTCTTTCACGATCGTATAGGTATGTATGTATCTATGTATGTATATATATATATATATATATATATATATATATATATATATATATATATATATATATATATACAAGTAAATTTGGGTTTTTCGCCCTGACATTGATAGTGAAATTCTACGTATTCCATTTAAATTATTAAAATGAATTTTTTAATCTACTTATTTATACATATGCGAGCGACTACGTGACGGTAATAAACCTATTTCATATTCATTTGAAAAACAAGTGTCAATTAATCACTTATTTATTTCTGTACGTTTTTCTTAATTAGATAATTGATTTTCTGTCACTATAACGCTGAATTCTACTGATGCATACTTTCTACTTCTGCTTAATTGTGTAGAATTCGGGATGAAAACGTTTTAACCCAGAAATATTTTATAGCTATCTATCTATCTATCTATCTATGCTATATTCACTACCTAATTTTTTATTTTTTATTTTTTCAAATAAATTAATTTGGACTGCAAATTGGCTTATATTTCTTCTTTAAATTATTTATGCAGCATTTTTAAATAAAAAAATATAGTTGAAAAGACCCATTGTTCTTGAAATCCTGAAAATGACCATAGTCTTCAAACTTTTTGCTATAACTATATATATATATATATATATATATATATATATATATATATATATATATATATATATATATACAACATGGCGTAAGATACTTATATTTTATTTATCGAACTCTCCGACCAAGACTAATCAATCATGTTCCTGACAATACAGATTTTGCACTCTCCCTTTACACTAGCGCCCAAATACATGCATTCGATGATTTAACCACCCACCACAGTTATTGGCTTGACTTCAAATACAGCTGGTAACATCATCCATAACTTTTCCATACACCATTCCTTGGACCCAGACAGTAGTGTTCCCGACCCGTCTCCCAGATCGTTAAGACTAGCAAGCCTCACTTCGCGGCCTCTTTCTGAGTTTTGTGTAAAAAGTACCCATTGCCTAATCGTGAATGCTGATCATGCTTTGTTAATGATAGACATCACTCTAAACCCTGGACCCCAAGTTGAAGAGCCATTGCTCAAATGGACCCCGAGTGAAGAGCCATAGCTCAAATCAACAAGGTACTACAATAAGGCTAACTAGGATGCCATTAGAAATCCCATTCGATATACCCCATGCGGAAATATATGCTCTCTTCTTACGAAACAGTACATAAATGAGATCACTGAATGAGTCAAAGCAGTTATTGAAGCACATGTCCCCTCGTGGAACTCCTATATCAAACCCCACTCTCCCTAATTGATGTCTTCTTCTTGCGCAGCTGCCATTGCTGAGAGACAACATGCATACCGCATAATCATCCGGCATATGAAAAAAAAGAAAAAAGTTTCCTGAAGTTAGAAGTAATTCATAGAAGAAAATAGCGACAGCTATAAGAGAATATACTGAAACCACTAGAAAACGCATTGAAGCACAGAGATTAGTAACCTATAATTTCTAGAAAATCTACAGCAATGTAGTAAATAATCGGTAATCAACTATTCCCCCTCTATCCAACAATCGTGAGAATTTTTGCACGGCAACCGAGGAAGATAACATACTAGCCTCTCAGTTGGCTTAAACTCTACTTTTAATCCAGCAAACTTCTTCCCTTAATTTTCCTTTTGTGTACAGAAACCACACTAGATGATCTGAAAATAACTCCTTCTCAAGTACATGATATCATAAAAAACATAAACATCACAAAAGCATGTGAACCTGATCTTATCTACACTGTACTATTAAAAAAATATCCGCTTATGTTGCTCCAGTTCTCCCCAAAAATTTTCAACGAATACCTTAACGAATCTTGCTTTCTTAACTGTTGGAAAACTGCTTCTGACGCCTCAGTTTACAAGATTTCTGGTGAAAGAACAGACCATTTAATTATCCCCTCCATAAGCCTCCTCCTTTTTGCCAACATATTTGAGTCCATAATTAATCAAGCCCTAGTTCACCATCTTACAGTTGATAATCTTCTATCCGACCATCAATATTGATTAAGGCAAGCCCGTTCCACTGCAGATATTCTAACTGTAATCTCTGAACGTATATCCCATGCACTGGATAATTTCAGTTATATTCTACGAATAATTTAAAATATTTGCTATGGGATATTTCTTATTTTATATTTTTTAGAAAATTATTTCGCTACAATCTTTACAGGTTTTATATAGGTGAGCATATATTTCATTTTATGCATACAACTTGAAATAATTTCATATTTTTTATTAAACAAATGACGTTTTCGTGTTATTATTTAGATAGATAGATTCCAATATAGATATATTTCTTATTACGTACATATTTATTTGCCTTACATAAAATTACCATTTTAATTTAGAAGGAATAATTTATTTTATCTTAACTTACTAGCATATCTAGCTAATGAAGTGTAAAATTTATCATATTTCACATTAAATAAGCAGGTGTAATTTCTATATCGTTTCTTAAATGTAGAGTCTGCAGAACCGATATAAACCTGAGGGGTTTTCGATTACTAACACATTTATATACTACAATATTTAGTGGATAATTATTCTTATAATATCAGTTGTTTCAACTTGTGAGCGGTATATAAAATTAAGACATTTTTCTTGTATGACTTTCAAAAGTTCCATCATTTATAGTTTTCAATCCAAGAAAAAAGGGGTATTTTTAAAGGAACTTATATATGTCGAATAAGATTTAGTTGGTGAATTTCAAGGAAACACGTGTAAGAGACAACATGTAAACACACACACACACACATATATATATATATATATATATACATATATACATATGTATATATAATAGGATAACAAGAGGATGAAATGAAGACACAAAACTATATATAGGTAGATATAGAATGCATCATTTATTGAATGGTGGAATACAGACAAAATTTGGGGGATAGAAGGGACTCTTTATGCCAGGGCATTTCGAAGCCTATTGTATAAGCTCCAATAATTATTGTTGAGCTTGGCATTATCCGGATAAGTCTCTTTTTGTGGAATTGATCTTTCTCTTTTCCTTTTACATTAAGATATATATATATATATATATATATATATATATATATATATATATATATATATATATATATATGTGCTTTGAATGTGTAAATCTATTTTATTGAGCTTAATTAATTGGACCAATTTAAAAACATTATTCAATATATAGATTGTAAGTATATATTTTTGAAAACGTACATAAAACAATATATATAGGGACAGAGAGAGAGAGAGAGAGAGAGAGAGAGAGAAAGAGGAAGATATATAAGGATATATAAACCGCTATATAAATATTTGGAAATTAATTTATAATTATACTTATATGTCTGGTTAAGAGATGTATAAATATTTTGAAATTAATTTATAATCATACTTATATGTTTGGTTTTTGGTTATCTATTAAACTATTAACAAAACTTCTATTAAACTACTGACAAAACTTCTATTAAACTATTAACAAAACTCCTAATTAACTATTAACAAAACTCATATTAAGCTATTAACAAAACTTCTATTAAACTATTAACAAAACTCCTATTAAACTATTAACAAAACTCCTATTAAGCTATTAACAAAACTTCTATTTAGCTATTAACAAAACTTCTATTAAGCTATTAACAAAACTTCTATTAAGCTATTAATAAAACTCATATTAAACTATTAACAAAACTTCTATTAAGCTATTAACAAAACTTCTATTTAGCTATTAACAGAACTTCTATTAAGCTTTTAACAAAACTTCTATTAAGCTATTAACAAAACTCCTATTAAGCTATTAACAAAACTTCTATTAAGCTATTAACAAAACTCCTATTAAACTATTAACAAAACTCCTATTAAGCTATTAACAAAACTTTTATTAAGCTATTAACAAAACTTCTATAAAGCTATTAACAAAACTTCTGTTAAACTATTAACCAAACTTCTATTAAACTATTAACAAAACTTCTATTAAGCTATTAACAAAACAAAACAAAAAGGAAAATAAAATGGTAAGGATTAATTAAAGCAGCTATCATTATTCTCAATCACACTTTTTTACATAGAGGATACCACTTATCAAGGCCCGGAAGCCACTCGGGGATAAGGGTTATTGTGTGTATAGTAATCAATGAGATAGTATCGTAGTAAGCGTTAGTATTGGGGATTTGATAAAGTGTTTTACTTAAGGGGGCGGTTCATCAGGAATTTGTTTACGTGGGACTTGAAGACATCCAAATTGTAGTCAGGTGGGAAACAGGCTAAAAGAAGAGAGTTCCACAGTCGCGCACTTCTATGTATATACAAGCGACAAAATAAAATGTACAAATTGTCATACTCTTTGAAAAGCTATGGGTATTTATTTATTCATAGTTTCTTAGTAGATGTTAATTTCATTGATTAATTGTTCTGAGTTCTACTTATGCATATTTTTATGTTGAGCATAATTGGGTGGCATTTTCGATGCAAATATTCTTGCACACATAAATGTATTTACATATATCTGTATGGGAAAATAGTATCCCTATCAAAATAGAAAATTTATTTTCAAACTAAATAACACATTTCTTTGAAAAACGAGCGTTAAATGAAAACTTATTCATTTATGGTTGCTTCCTATCACGCTGCATCTATCTTATGTAGTTTTTACATTCTGAATAATAGCGTAAAATCTTATGAAAACATTATAGCTCACATAGAACAGAAGAATTCATATATATGCATGTATATATATATACACATATATATACATATATATATATCCCTATTTTATTTAATCACATATATTAATGGAAGATATAATTTATGCGAGAATTTTCAGTATGCACTTCAACTGGACTCAATACATAAGTAGAGCTAGGTAGTAAGTTCTAGCTTAATTTCCAAATATATTTTCATAACTTACTATGAATACACACACACACACACACACGCACACACACACACATATATATATATATATATATATATAAGTACCATTATCGGTATTAGTACAGAACGTCTCTACCAAACCCCTCTGCCAATTTTTAGTCTACATAATTGAGAATTGATATACAGGGTATTTAGAAAAAAATTGTGGAAAAAATTCGATTTTGATTTAGGTGGTATTACTTACTGTTAAGGTGTCACAATTGAAAAACAAAGACATTAACTTTGGCAAGTCGATGCAACTCGTTATTTTTAACTCAAATGCAAATTCATACTTTTTCTTGGTCATAGTTTGCATTTTGTTTTAAGTTCGAGTTTAGTCGTAAGAGGGCGGGACAAACACAACAAAATAAATCCGAAAAAAATATATGTGCAAAGCAAGAATTCTCCCTGAAAAGTTAATATTTAACGAAACAAAATTGCATACACAAGTCAGCTTATACACACACACACACACACACACAATCACACACACACATTTACATACATAATTTAAGATTATACCTCACATATATATATATATATATATATATATATATATATATATATATATATATATATATATATATAAGCTTTGAGTAGATCATGCGAAAAATAAAAACGAAATTTAAAATTAAAAAACGTCGGAAGACGAATTTTTGCGATGTTCTCCCAAGACTCCATACGTTATTAATTCAATATGTCTCAGACAAAATATTTAACTTGGATTCTTAAACCTGTTGGAAAACTGCTTCTGTTGTACCAGTATTCAAGAATGCTAGCGAAAGGACTGACCCATCAAATCATCGCCCCATTATCCTCCTCCCACTTTTTTCCAAAATATTTGAGACCTTAATTAATCATGCTCTAGTCCATCACCTTACAGATGCTAAACTTCTGACTGGCTAACAATATGGATTTAGACAAGCCCGTTCCACAGCAGACATCCTAACTGTAATCTCTGAACGTATATACCATTCACTGGACAAAGCGGGGGAGGGCAGAGCGGTAGCTCTAGATATATCTAAGGCTTTTGACAGGGTATGGTATAAGGGTCTCCTCAGGAAAATTAGATCATACGGTATCACTGGTAGAATACTTAACATAATTGAATCCTTCTTAGATAAGAGAAAAATCCATGTTGTCCTCGACGGTTGTACATCTAAACAATATGATATAAATGCGGGAGTGCCCCAGGGGTCTATCCTTGGACCTCTATTGTTCCAGATATTCATATATATATATAATAATTTATAAAATATATTTGGCGATTAAGCTACACTGAATATTCCGCGTTTCATCCACTCTAGGACTCTTCAGGCTTATGCGAAGAGTCCTAGAGTGGATTAAACGCGGAATATTCAGTATAGCTTAATCGCCATATATATTTTACAAATTAATAACTAGCTCTGCCTACGTATTGAGCACTTTTGAAGTAAATACTTAAAGTTATGCATAAATCTATACTTTCGTATATTAATTTTATGTGAGCAAATTAAGTAGTTATATATATATATATATATATATATATATATATATATATATATATATATATATATATATATATATTAGTGTTGGGACGATTAATCCGAATCGGAATCAGGAGTCGGCGAAATAGGAACTTTTCAGGGTATGGAAAATCGGTATCGGAATAAAATATCGGAAAAAAATAATCCAATTTCTGATTCAAAACCGATTCTTTAAAAAATATATTAAACTAAATTTTGCATTGTTGGCACTTGAGATAAAATGATGACCATTTACCGTTTTTAATACTTAGTAATATTAAAATTTATATTCATAATAATATCATAAAAACCGTCTAAATTTATTGGCTTTTGCCTGGTCATCAACAAACTCGACAAAAAGAATTTAATGAATTAGTTGACGTCGATGTTTTTGTTTTTTTTACACTTCTATGCTAGACATATTCGGGCGCCATCGTTTCTTTGATTTCGGCTTCTCCTGTCTGTTAGTAATGTTTACTTCTCATAAAAGCACATTTTCAATATGTTGATAAAGAACATAAAATGAAATCCAGTAATAGACGATTCATGGTTATAAGTGAACCAATTTTGTCATTAAGTTTATGTACTTTCCACCGATAATACCTAATACAAAGAGCCTGAAAATGTGTCTGCCAACAAAAATGTAAGTGCGTAGTTTTTTGTTTTTTTTAAGCAAGTGAACATATATTTCACTAAAATATTTTCTTACATTTCATTTCATATTGAACCTTATATTTTCATTTGAAAATAAGTCGATTGTTTTACTTTTGTTTAAACGTCATTTGGTGTACTTCTGCAGTATGCAGACGTTGGCTTTTTTTGGGGGGGGGCGATAATTCCAATTTCTTCTTGATAAAATAACGCGGACTTTTTTCCCGAACAGAAAAATATTTGAAACCCAAAACAGTTAAAGTATAAAAATATATCAATATATAATTGTAACAACATTTATTTAAAAGTCTGCGCAAGAAAATATAATTTTAATAAAACACTTTTGTAATGAAAGCAAGATTGGACTTTTATCAAGTAAAATTGTTTGGGTTTTTTTTTCGAACAAATTAATAATTTAAATGAAACAATTTTTGAATTAAAGCAACTTCGAAGGGTCAGCAACAAATTACTAATTTAAATGTTTTTTGATCGAGAAGCGCCACCTGGCGACAGTTAAGTGAAACGCACCAAGAAAAGATGACCGCCGTTCGCATACTGTAAAAGTGACATTTGTTGTTTCCTAAACACAAAACGTGTTACAAATAATTTTTTTTCTAAATAAAATATTTGTTTTATTATTTGATAATAGAAGAAGTGATTTTTTTGTTTTGTTTCGCAATAACACAAGAAGTGTAAAAACTATTTTTTTTTTCTAATTTATATATCGTTTCGTTTCGTTTCTTCCGTTCGGTTTCGTTACATAATCAATCGTTTCCACTTCCGGTAGCTTGATTTTTTTCCAAGCAATGATCTTAGACATTACCTAGAAATATACAAATTTATTTTCTTTTGGAGATGGTTGGTTTAAAACTATATCTTCCTCAGTATTTTTTAATTTTCTATTTTTGAGCGATTGTCGAGACTCCTAAGACGTAATCCTCTCATATCGGACATTTTTTGTTCAAAAGTAGTACTCGACATGACGTTTTTTAAAAACAAAATAAACTCTTTAAAATAAGTTGAACCACAAAAAATTTACAAAGCTAGGTAGAAAACGAATACTTAGAAAAATCAATTTTATTTTTTTAAACAGGAGTAAACAAGTGAAAATATTTTTGTAAAAATATTATGGGATGTGTATTCTTTTTATTCTTTTTTAAAAACAATATCTCAATTCAATAACGGTAATGCAATGTGTTTTCAATCAATATTTATTCAATAATGGACAAGTTTTCCTACAGAGAAAAAATAGACGAGTTTTCCGTGTACGCGTTTTACGGGGACGAGTTTTTTTCTAAATTCATATTTTGTATATAAATTATCAGTGAGATACAAATAAAAAATGAACCTGTCTGTTATTTATAGATTTTGTTTCGCTAAATTATTAAAGAGAAAGAAAAAACTGGCATAAACAAATTGTTACTTGATTTTTAAATAATAAATTTGGTATATTTATATGTTAAACTCACTGTCCTCTGCGGTCAGTAAAGCTCTAAATATCGGAACATTTCGTAAACAGACTGTAATCGACGTCACCACTTTATGAACTCATTCGATAGTTGTGGTTTTTCGCGTCCTTTTGTTATGACAATCAGAATCGCGAATCGTATAGTAATTGGTAATTTAGAACGGAACCGGTAATTGTATCGGAATGGGAAAAAATTTGGAATTGTCTCATAACTTTATATATATATATATATATATATATATATATATATATGAATTTAGAAAAAATCATCCCGGGAAAACTCGTCTCCGGAAAACTCGTCTCCGGAAAACTCGACCCCGGAAAACTCGTCCTCTTTCGCTAGGTAGGAAAAGTGGTCCCTTATTGAATAAATATCGATTAAAAACATATTTTATGATCGTTCTTGAAGGAGATATTGTTTTTTAAAATAGACTATAGCCCCCCTCCCCTAATATTTTTAAAAATTATTTTACTTGTTTAATGTTTTTTTAGTTTTTTTTTTAAATAAAATCGATTTTCTAAGTGTCCGTTTTCTACCTAACTGGCTAAGTTCTTAGTGGGTTAACTTATTTCAAAGCGTTTATTATGTTCATAAACGAGACCGCATATTTTTTTTATATTAATATAAAAGGAATTTACTTACTTACTGTTGTTTATAAAAGGGTAAAATCGATTTTTCTACCTCGCCGACTATGTTGTTTGTTGTTTAATTTATTTGGAATCGTTTATTCGGTAAAGACAAAACACAGAAAACAAACAAAAAATATGTCGAGTGAGAACGAGAAATAATGTCCGGTATATCACATCTTAGGGATCTTGATAATAGCTAAAAAATTGAAAAGTAAAGAAATTACTGAGGGAGATTTGGTTTCAAAAAGAAAATAAATTTTAATATTTTTTAAAATATTATTTAAAGAGGAGGGGGTAAAAAGTATATCTCCCTCCGAAAAACAACCAATAAAAAACGAAATTAAAAAGATTCTTGATAAACGATAGCGGAGTTTTCAATAAAATTGATTAATAAATATATTTAGTGATTACTTTTTCTCTTAATGATTTATTTAAAATTTTGAAGTAAAAATTTAAAAAATTAAAAATGAGTTAACGCGAAATTGTTAGCACATGGCATC
Source organism: Euprymna scolopes (assembly GCF_053919585.1). Lineage (NCBI taxonomy): Eukaryota > Metazoa > Mollusca > Cephalopoda > Sepiida > Sepiolidae > Euprymna > Euprymna scolopes. Next base: position 12,788,681 of record NC_136486.1, read on the forward strand.
TCTCGCGCCAAAAAAAATTTTTCGCTTTTAATTTATTAGTTAATTTTAGCATAATTTGACAGGACGACAATAAATGTTGATAATTGATAAAATTATAATATTAAATAACGCATGAGTGCATTTGGTATGAGAGAAAACAAAAACATAACAACATAATTTTTTTTTCCTATTTTAACGATGTTTTTTGGAGTCATTAAAACAATAATAAAAAACAAAAACAAAAAAATTAAAAAATAAGGAGCTATTCGATATTCGTTACTTTTTTGTTTTGGTTTTTTAATTATGAACTATCATAATTAATGATAGTTCATAATTAAAAAACCGAAACAAAATCGCTCCCAGTTTTTTTATTTTTTGGTTTTGTTTTTTATTATTGTTTTTATGACTAAAAAAAAACATCGTTAAAATCAGAACAAAAAAAAAATTGTAATTAACTTTGTATGAACATAATAAACGCTTTTAAATAAGTGAAACCATTAAGAACTTAGCCAGTTGGGTAGAAAACGGAAACTTAGAAAATCGATTTTATTTAAAAAATAAAAAAAACATTAAACAAGTAAAAATATTTTTTTAAAATATTATGGGGGGGGGGGCTATAGTCTATTTTGTAAAAACAATATGTCTTTCAAGAACGATCATAAAATGTGTTTTCAATCGATATTTATTCAATATGGGACGAGATTTCCTACCTAGCGAAAGGGGACGAGTTTTCCGGGGTCGAGTTTTCCGGGGTCGAGTTTTCCGGAGAGACGAGTTTTCCCGGGACGAGTTTTCCGGGCACCATATATATATATGGTTAGGAGCCTTGACTGTCGTACAAACGGTCGGGTTTCAATCCTGGCTTGAGGTAGTTGCCTGTCTAGCCGCACTGATGAGCTGTGAAACAGCGAAACAGTACTGTATGTGGATGACTATAATGCTCCTCACCTTGAGTTCAGCATATTGAGAAGTGAAAACACGAATTACCATTAGCATATAAGCGACGCTCTTTGTGTAAACAAATCGAGCGGAGGTATTTCGGACGATATCATAAACATCGTTAAACTCACTACTCGTTCAAGCAGCCGCCAATAGCGTAATGGTTAGGAGCCTTGACTGTCGTACAAACGGTCGGGTTTCAATACTGGTTTGAGGTAGTTGCCTGTCTAGCCGCACTGATGAGCTGTGAAACAGCGAAACAGTACTGTATGTGGATGACTATATATATATATATATATATATATATATATATATATATATTAAGTAGAACCCGGGATACGACATTCAAAATTAGTAACAAAATACAGTACAGCATATAATACACATGTATATAATAAAAAAAAAAACAACGTAAAGCGGGGAAAATACTGTAACCAAAGGCCGGAAAACCATTGTATTACACATCGAAACTTGGAAAAAAACATATCCTAGAACCACCGTATCCTGGGGTTCTACTATATATATATATATATATATATATATATATATATATATATAAGTATACACACTACTGGAGTAGAAGGCTTTCTTACATCTAGGGATCTCTACTGTTAAGGGGTGGGATTTAGCTGCTTGTCGGGTTTGTCTGGAGTATTTACGTCGAGTGGGCACAAGTGCTTGCAGTTCGTCAGAACATTCACCGTTAAAGTACTTGTAGAACAGGCAGAGGGATGCAACATTTCGTCGATGGGACAGAGGCTGAAGTTTAGATGACAGTTCAGGACCTATGAAATTGACGACTCTCTTTTGAACCGTTTCTAAGAGCGAGAGACTAGTGGTAGATGCACCAGCCCAAATATGACAACAATCTTCCATACATGTGCGAATGGTGGCCTTTCGGGCGTTAGTAGCTTTCTAGCCCTGTAGAGAGAGCCTACCGTCTTCGCAGCGGTCCTGACAAGGCTCACAATGTAATTGTTCCAACTCATGTTTCATGTAAACGTTAGGAGTTTAAAAGAAGTAGTTTCAGATAAAGAGTCTTTTACCATTGCTATTGGTGGAAGAGGAGGTTTGTTGTAATTATTGAAGGAAACAAGTTTAGCCTTGGCAGCGTGGAACGTAACCATCCATTTTTGTCCCCATTGCACTACAGATTGGAGGTCATTCCCTATGTTTTCTGCCATTCCTTAGATATGTGTTCATTTTTTTTCTCCCGTGTCTGTTATAGAGCGTAGTGTCATCAGCATATATACCCATCTCAGAGACAATTTTGTCAGGGAGAGCATTTATGAATATTAAGAATAATAAAGATCCAAGGATAGACCTCTCAGGTACTCCCGCATTTATATCATATTGTTTAGGTGTCTGACCGTCGAAGACAACCTGGATTTTTCTCTTATCTAAGAAGGATTTAATTATGTTAATTATTCGTCCAGTGATACCGTATGATTTGATTTTCCTGAGAAGAAAAAAAAAGTATATTGTTATTATTGATCATATATATATACTAGCAAAAGTGCCCATCGTTGACTGGGTTCAAAAACAGCCTACAGAAAATAGAGTCTGATTTATGAAAGTATGATAGGTTATGAAAAGGAAGGGTTGTAAAGAGATAACTTCGAATTTTGGGGTATCAAAACCAAAGCAAAATATGATGAAAGTAAAAATAAAATAGATAAACCCCATAATTTATTATACCATACCTGTTCACACTGAAATACTTTTCACAATATTCTGTGGATCTATATTAAAAAAAACTTTGTTAAACTTTGTCACATATTTCCATTCTTTTGAGGTCAGGCGCGAACGAACACCCCATAATTTTATTATACCATATTTCTTCAAACTGAAACATAATTATCAAAGTATACTTACGCAGATAGATATGAAAAGTCTTTATTAAAGTTTGTGCCTATTTCCCTTCTATGGAGGCCAGGGGCGAACGCAGACCCCACAATTTTATTATACCATCCTTATTTAAGTGAAAACATACTTATCAAAGTATTATATGCATCTATATCAAAAACTATTATAAACTTTTTTTTTCATTTTTAAATTTTTTATTTCCATACTTTGTGGACCAGCCACGAACGCTGACCCCACAATTTTAATGAATCATCATTATGCCAGCTCAAACATACCCATTCCTGTGCCTCAATACCTCCTTTTATCATTACATGTGATCTGTTTTCTATAACAGTCAACCATATAGGAGCTTATTCGTGACCTGACACACAGAGGCGTTCAGCTTTATATTATGGAGGAATATATATATATATATATATATATATATATATATATATATATATATATATGTATGTATATATAACTACTTCATTTACTCACATAAAATTAATATACGAAAGTATAAATTTATGCGTAAACTTTAAGTATTTACTTCAAAAGTGCTCAATACGTAGATAGAGCTAGTTAGTAAGTTATAAAATATATATGGCGATTAAGCTACACTGAATATTCCGCGTTTCATCCACTCTAGGACACTTCACGCTTATGCGGAATATTCAGTGTAGCTTAATCGCCATATTTATTTTATAACTTGCTATATATATATATATATATATATATATATATATATATATATATATATATATATATATATGTGTGTGTGTGTGTGTGTGTGTGTGTGGGTGTGCATATTTAAATATATATACATATATATGTGTGTGTGTGTATATATATATATATGCACACACACATATATATATGTAAATATGCACACACACACACACACACACACACATATATATATATAATATATATATATATATATATATATATATATATATTGTAAGTTATAAAATATATATGGCGATTAAGCTACACTGATTATTCCGCATAAGCTTGAAGTGTCCTAGAGTGGATGAAACGCGGAATATTCAGCGTAGCTTAATCGCCATATATATTTTATAACTTACTATATATATATATATATATATATATATATATATGTGTGTGTGTGTGTGTGTGTGTGTGTGTGTGCGTGTGTATGTGTGCGTGCATATTTACATATATATGTGTGTGTGCATATATATATATAAATATATAAATATATATATATATATATATATATATATATATATATATAAGATGTTATCAGCAATAACGATGTACATCCTTGGTAATAAGCAACTATTATACATTTTGTTCTTAACACAAATATTGTGATACCGCCTTATGTTAGCTCGCTTGGCGATGATCCCAGACTCCAATGCTGTCTCCGTAGTTTTCTTTTTCTTCGTCGTTACTCCTGCTGTGTCGCCGTCTCTCGCATAGACAGCTGCTGAGTTTCAGGCTTACAAGTAAAATATAAAATAAAACAAAAAAACAAATTGTGTAGGTCTTAGATATTTCAGACAGCGGCTTAACAAGGTCGCATTAACATTCCATTTGAAAATGAGCATGTTGCTGTTGGCTGGGAAGCTGTCCAGTGGTATTTCGTTTCACAGACAGATAGTTCGAAGAAAAATATACTGCCGATAGAACCTTTTTTCTTTTAATTACATTTTCATCCCAAACAAGGCACGTTGCCACTTTGATGTAGGGGGCTACTATCAAGGGCATAAGCTACAAGGGTACTATGTAGGGAGTTGGCCAGCAAGATGTAGGTTCACGTTACACTTGAACTTCTGCATGTCAGTACAGTTGGGGAAGTATGACCCGAAAGGGAATTCCAAAGTCTAGCGGTTCTCTTAAATCTAAGGATCTCTACTGTGAAGGAGTGGGATTTAGCTGCTTGTCGTGTTTGTAGGGGGTATTTACGTCGAGGGGGTACAAGTGCTTGCAGTTCGTAAGAGCATTCACCGTACTTGTAGAACACGCAGAGGGATACAACATTTCGTCGATTAGACAGAGGAAGAATCTTAGATGGCAGTTCAGGACCTATCAGAAGGCGACTCTCTTTTGAAGCTTGCCACGAGTGAGAGACTAGTAGCAGATGCACCAGCCCAAATATGACAACAACGTTAGGTTTTCGACATGTGAGGGAAATTATTGACCGTTTGTTGTAGTCAGACGACTATTTGTTGCCGACGTCATACAGAGGAAGAATAGAGATTTTTGCAGTCGAGCATGTACCATAAAAATAACGATAGTGCAGAGACAGACTAGTAACGTCCCTTCTGTAGGGAGGCGAAAGTGTTCTCGCTCATTAAAGATTTTGTACCCTGTAAATACCGGAAAAGGGTACGCTTAGGAGCTCCTCAAGGCAATAGTACCCCATTTAAGAACGTATTTGACTCTTGCACAGGTAGAGGGTTGCGTCAGGATTAGGATAATTTTAGGAGCGATAGAATGACCCCCCCCCCATTTTCCAGTAATTTTTTTCAGTCACTTTGAAACAGACCTGGTGTAAGTTTTCTATTTCAGATTAGAGATAAAGGTCAACTGAAAAGTTTTACGATATATTTTTATTTCTTAAAATGAGCTTAATTATTTCAACTAGTACCATTATTGAAAATATTAAAGTTTCGTTTTGGATGCATTAAATATTAGTAGCCATTTTCTATACGATATATATATATATATATATGTGTGTGTGTGTGTGTGTGTGTGTGTGTGTGTGTGTGTGTGTGTGTGTGTAATAGGACAACAAGAGTATGAAATGAAGTCACAAAACTATATATTGGTAGATATAGAATGGATCATTGATTGAATAATGGAATACTGGCAAAATCTATCACCCAAATTTTTCCTGTATTCCATTTTTCAAAAAATGATCCATTCTATATCTACCTATATATAGTTTTGTGTCTTCATTTCATACTCTTGTTGTCCTATTGTATAAGCTCCAATAATTATTGTTTAGCTTGGCATTATCCGGATAAGTCTCCTTTTGTGGAATTGATCTTTCTCTTTTCCTTTTACATTAAGCTATATATATATATATATATATATATATATATATATATATATATATATATATATATGTGTGTGTGTGTGTGTGTGTGTGTGTTTGTGAGTGTATGTATATACACAGGGTGTTATGAAGCGTCTAGTGTGGTTATTGGGCAATCTGCATGCTCCTTAGTATAAGTTTCATGCTTTGCTTGTGCTTTCTCGCTTTCAGTGCTACCGCTGTAAGTCTTCCCCTTCCAGTACACAGCCTCTCTAACACCAAGACCTCTGCTGTGCCTCCTCGTGGCCACACACGGTAACTGGTTGCCTCGCGGCTCCAGGCTGAACAGCAGGGGACCTCGGAGCAGCAGGAGGCCCCAGAGATGTGAGTCCATGTCCCACCGACGTGTGGACACGCCCTGGTCTCACATCAACCCCTGCCCCACAGTCCAGTGGGTTATCCTTAGTTGGCATTGGGCTAGGGGAGTAAATCCCAACGAGAAAATCTGTGTTGGGGTGACACATTAGGCAAAGTCTGACAAACTGGACTATTGGCACACTCTTGCAGCAGCCTGTCAGTCCAGTCGTCATGGTCTCTACCTGCCACTGGAACAGCTGATGGTCTGCCAAGATAGTGGACTGTGGAGCGTGCACCCACTTTTCACTCAAATAATCACTGCACTAGTTTTGCCCATGCAGACTCTTTATTTCCCACACACTATTTTTTTCCACCTACAAATACAAGTCCTCCGGCGATGGGGAAGGAGTGATGGGGGAAGACAAGGTTGTTGCTGGCAGCCCTTAGCTCCAACCCTGCACGTGAGGCGGCCCCGGGGTGATGGTCGCTGTATGGCTGGGACTGGAACTGCAGCCTCCTTCGGCAGCTCCCAGGGTGACTGGGCGGCCCTTTTCAGGATCCACACCGCCCACCCTAGATTGGGAGGGGTCTAGAAAAGGTGACCCAAACAAGTGTCTGTTCCACTCTCCACGGACAGGTAGCCGAGCCTCGTCGTGGCAACCCATACCTCGGTCCTAATAATACTAAGAAGCTAATAATTGGCACTTGGAATGTGCGTACTCTTCTCGACCTTGACAACAACTCAAGACCTAAACGGAGAACAGCTCTAATTGCATATGAGTTAAAGAAGTACAACATCGACATCGCTGCTCTCAATGAAACCCGATTCTCAGATGAGGGCTCCCTCACCGAGTCAGGAGAGGAATACAACTTCTTCTGGAAGTGCCTGGATAGGGGTGCTCCTCGCATCCATGGAGTTGCCTTTGCCATCAAGACCAGGCTACTCAACAGCATTCCCCAGAGCCCAACGGGTCATAATGAGAGGCTAATAACTTGGCGCATCCCCTTATCAAATAAACGTCACGCTACCCTAGTCAATGTGTATGCACCAACCCTAGATTCTGCTGATGGATTGAAAGACCAATTTTATGCCCAACTCCATGAGATCATGCTGACAATCCCCAAAGAAGATAAGATCATTCTCCTTGGGGACTTCAATGCAAGAGTGGGCAGCAGTCACCATCTCTGGGAGAGAGAGTCCTAGGGCATCATGGAGTTGGAAAATGTAACGATAATGGGTTGCGTCTTTTAACATTCTGCTCCCAACATAATCTGTCCATCACAAATACCATGTTCCAGCTCCAAAACAAATTCAAGACCACCTGGATGCATCCTAGGTCCAAAATTTGGCACCTACTTGACTATGTTATTGTAAGACGTAATGACATGAAAGATGTGAGAATCACCAGAGCCATGAGGGGAGCAGATGGGTGGACAGATCATCGCCTTGTCCGCTCTATTTTCCTTCTTAAGATCCGGCCTCCAGCTCGCCGTCAAGCTCCCAGAAAACATCTTGACCTCAAAGCTCTCAACAACATTACAACTCGAGCTGCTCTACAAAACGAACTGGCTGAATGTCTTACCTTACCAACTCCTGCAGCAGATCCCATAACAACAGCGTTCTAAACTAAAAAATGGGAAAGCATCTGTGAAGTCCTCCTCAATACTGCCAAGGACATTTTGCGATTCTCAAGAAGAATACATAGAGACTGGTTTGACGAGCAGTCTGATGGAATTCATCAACTAATTGAAGAAAAAAAATCGGCAACAACAAGCAGTGACTGCAAATCCAACTCCAGCATCACGTGCCAAGCTAGCCGAGCTTCGGTCAAAAGTCCAACAGGAAACCCGAAGAATGCAAAATGAATGGTGGACCAATCTTGCAACTGAGATCCAAGGTTTAGCTGATATGGGGGACCGACATCAATTTTATAATGCCCTTAAGAAAGCCTATGGGCCAAAGAACAATAGCCTCTGCCCAGTCCGTAGTGCTGATGGCTCCATACTCTATACTGAGAAGACTGCCATACTCAATCGGTGGGCTGTTAGGCATGGTGCAACGTCATCGTCGTCAGCGACGGACTACTGAAGAGAGAGTGTTTCATGATAAAAAAAACTGATGATTCCTGAAAACTTTGGACTCTTGTATTTTCGAGGAAAGTTGATTCCGCGATATATGGAGATTAAATGACTCATGGCAAAATATCGAAATAGTTTTCCAACAAAGAATAAAAATCAATTTAAAAAATGTTTATATAGTTTTCGAGAATTAATATGCTTCCGAGACTATATACTTTATTTACATAAATCATTCACATTTCTCTCCGGCAACGTTACAACGTGGGTCCTACTAGTATTTATATTTTGAGCAACCTAATGAGTAACATCAATATATAATTTTTTAAACTTTTTTTTACCATTTACACACCTTCACTAACTTACCCTCAGATCTTTTAAAAACACACATACATTAAATTTCGTGTTTTGTTATGCAATTTTAACGGCACTAGCTCGCGAATTCATGAACTAGCAATGTAGTCTTCTTTAAATGCATACACACATAAGAACAATTGACTCTCATGAATTTTAGTTTTTGAAGATTTTTTAAATTTTTTATTTTTGTAGACCACTCGTTATCGGGTGGAGACAATGTGAAGATTAATAGAAAAATGTGAACACAAAACTAAAAGAAAACTACAAAATTAAACAGTAATTATCTTTATATTTGTTTGATAAAAATATCTTTTTAGATTTTATAAAATAATAATCATTTTGAAATAAATTCAAGCATTTTTCCTGAAATGAACAAAAATAGTCATATGAAAATGTATGGCCTGAATTACGAATATTTTGTAACAAAATAAAATTTCGTAATAAATAAAAATAATCATAAAATTCATAAATAGGTTTCAATGATCGTTATTGAAAGTGTGGAATTTTACATAATATAAACTTTCGTAAGAAATTCTTAAACGTGCTTTCCTGTTCGAAATATGAAAACAAAAAAAAAAATGCCCTACAAAAGCAGAAGTCAGACAAACCAAATTAATCGTGCATGAAAATACAATAGAGACTTGCTGAAGTTTTGACGTCTATTACAACGACATAGTTTACTAATTAGAAGGCGGACACAATTAATTACTTCTTATTTTTCTAACTTAGTTTTAATAGTGGAGTCGCACGGGAAAGTATCGAAGCAAGATTCACTTAGATTCTACATTTTCGAGTGTGCTCGTCTATACCGTACCCTACGTTTGACATAGAGAAAAATCTGTTATCTCACCGAAACACGTGATGTCATACCTATTTCGTATCATTCGTCACCTGCATTTCTGACTCATTTTATCTAGGCAGTTAACCTTTGACATTCTCTCTCCTCAATCATGCAACCTTACGATGAGTCTATTTCGTTATGCCGTTAGTTTATAACCGTATTTATTAACTTGCTAAAATTCATACTAGTTGAGGCATTTACTTACTGGCGTAGGATTCCAATATATAGCAGTTTATATTACAAATTACATAAGAATACATTACCCGAAAGTATTTCCTTTAAACTCCTCGGCCTTACGTTTGACGTTTACAGGGAACATGCACTGGAAAAGATACATTTAGAGCAGTGCCAAGGCTGCTGCAAAGAAGGGTGGCTCTTTCTACTGTGCTAGAAAACTACTTACGCCTGAAAGTATCCTATACCTCTATAAGGCCACCATTCGCCCATGTATGGAGTACTGTTGTCACATTTGGGGTGGTACATCTGCTGTTGTCTCTCACTCCTGGACAGGGTTCAAAATGGAGTCGCCAACCTGATAGGTTCTGAGCTGTCGTCTAGGCTTCAACCTCTGCCCTATCGACGAAATGTTGCATCCCTCTGCCTTTTCTACAGGTACTTTAATGAGGAATGCTCAGATGAACTAGAAGCACTTGTACCCCCTCGACGTGGCTACCCCCGACAAGCCCGACAAGCAGCTAAGTCCCACCCCTTCACAGTAGATATTCCTGGGTGTAAGAATGTCTTCTACTCCAATAGTTTCTTGTCAAAACCTGCTAGCATTTGAAACTCCTTTCCGGGATTCTGCTTTACCAACTGTACTGACATGCGGAAGTTCAAGTGTAATGTGAGCAAACATCTTGCTATTAATATTCCTTCATAATGCTCCTGCAAATTATGTCCCTGATAGTAGTCTCCAACTTCAAAGTGGCACTGTGTCTTGTTTGGGGTGAAAATTGATTAAAAATATAAACAAGAAAACATATAAATCTGCGTCATTTATTATTGTAAAATTTCACCAGGATGATGAGTAAGACCCGCCGTTGCTGCAAAGCTTGTGAGAAGTTTTTCATACAACAATTTGGACACTGCTTTTGCCATCCATTGCTATTTGTTCTTCACTCTGACTTCAATTTTCATCCGGTGGCAATTTCCAAATTCCGAACCTTTCACGAACGTGCAGTCTTCAACTGATTTAAAAGAAATATGCCGTTTACTATTTATCTACCAAACACACGATCAGAAAAAAAGGAACAAGTTTATAACGTTAATTCCGAGAAGAACGGACTGAAACATATTGCACAAAAGTTTAAAGAACAAATAAATTTTCGAAGATATTAATAACTTCAATCATGAAACACAAGTTGCATCCAGTATTACATAACCAGAAAATTGTTGATATGCCGTAAAACCAAAACCTTAACCAAACAGAATAATTGTTATTTAAAAATATAGTGCCGTTAGCTTATCATAACATTTACTTTGTAACGCTTGCCAAATTACTTCCAACGTAAACAAATTCCTGATGAACCGCCCCCTTAAGTAGACACTTTAAATATCAACACTAACGTACTGTACTTACAATAACCCTTATCTCTTAGTGGCTTTCGGGCCTTGATAAGTGGTCACCACCTTGTAAAAAAATAATTCATACTAGTTTAGATAATCTCTACTTACTGGCGTATGGTCCCAATATTTACCACGAGTACATCCTATAAATATGTAATAACGAAGGAAGTATCAATTAATAATGTTATTGTATGTATATGACTTGTGTGAAGCGAATTAAAATTGTTATTATAATCTACACTCCATGTTATAGAACTGAGACAGTACGAAGACTTACAATGTAACAAAGAAATATCTATTTATTAATACCGTGAAACAAATGCAGTAATTCATATCGGCGAGTAAATTGCAGACCATTACAGGAAGAGAAAAGAAATGTTCGGTTTTTATTAAAAAGTCATTTATAATAATAATTGAAAACTTGTGTTTAATCACGTGGAAAATCTCATTTTCCAATGATTGCTTACGGAAGACGAATGTCTCACGTAGCGTAGAATTGTTTTGCCGTCTAACCCTGGCAAACGCAATTTTCCTACTGAAATGGAACAACAGATTGAATGGGATGCAATTTCAATAAATCTAAAACGTTCTAACTAGCTAAATTAGCCGTCTATCTCATTTGGTATATAATAACACTAACACTTTATACACATCCGTACAAAATAAAATAAACTCAAATTTATCAACTGAGATTTCATTAGTGAAAGATAGAAAGAAACGCGGGAAGAGACATAAGTTTGGCTTGATTAACATCCATTAAATGGGATATAAAATTTTCATTTCAAGGCACCAGTGTTGACCACGACTGTGTGAGCCGAAGAAAAAGAAATATGAAATAACTTTAACATTATCAACTACAATACCCATATTGCTTTGGCAAGGAATAAATTTAAATGCTGTGTTCTTATGGATGCTGTTGTCATGTTTGCTATTAACCGTTTTGTCCATGTGCACAAAGTCTGTGTAGATAATGCTTAAAATTTCCATATCTACATAAAATCATGTTAGTTGTCGTAAAATATTCAACGGATCCAGATGCTAACACTTTCTGACTTTCATCAGAGTCCGGTTTTCTGAATAGCTCGGAAAGTGCTACGTTGCCAACATCCCTTTTTCAATGCATGGAAAGGTGAAAATACATAAGGCGATGCTACTACTGCTGATTATTTGTAACTCGACCTAGACTTCTGCATAGAGATTTCGAAAGTTCATAGTCTAATCTGCATGAAGTTCCCTGGTTTCTCCCAGCTGTTTGTAGGATTGCACCTATTCCTTCTGATGTTGAGAAGAGTAAGGCCCACAGGTTACATGCAAATTTCTTGAAGTTTGGTCTAAAACATACAAGGGAATGGCGCAGACATAAGGTTTCTACTTTCAATCCATTAAAAGGTGATTTAGCTTGCAACATGCAGAGAAGATCGGAGAACGACGGATACTTATGCCGGCTTGGACTTGGATTTTACCAGAGCTCCGAAAACTGAGTAGCTATGGCACAGCTACTGTTTTATCGCCCTTACCACGGTGATGAAGTGTCTTACTTTAATGGGATGCGACTGTTACCTCTATTTTTGATACATGATTCAAATGTATGTAAATAATCAACAAAAACTATGCATCAGTTGTATATATATTTACTGTCATGTTTGTCGACACAACTGACGACAGTGATATTTTGCTACATAAAATTACATGCACGTTTTTTTTCATTGTTCCTGGAAAGTTTTTCAATTTATTGAATTAATAGTAATTGAAACAATTCGTATGAGTTGGTAAATTATGATTCTGACTGAGTCGTTTCTGTTGACATTTGAGTTATATAATTTATTCCGACTATTGTTCTCATCCTAAGTGTTATTCCAATAATTTCTTGAAGATTGGTTACCTTCGACCTTCTACAGATTTATTTGTTAAATGCGATAACTTTTCTGTAAAACTCGGAAATCTGCAAAGAATTTCAAATGGAAATCTTTAGTCAATTTAGTGATAATAATATAGAAAAACGGAACAGCTTTCCTAATAATTCAAATAAACAAGTAACACGTTATATTTATATTTAGAATATTCAGAATTTGTTGGCAATTTTGTTTTTGTATGACCAGGAAATTACGATCAGGATAACATTATTGCTATCAATATTTGACATTGACTTAAGTAAGAGATTATTTAAAACCATAAGTTATTACTATTATTTGGATTCTTCGTACTACTGTTTTTTTTTGCTTGAGTGTTATTTGCACAATGTGTCAGTCGATGTAAACTCCACACTTGATCAAAGGTCGGAGGGGGTATCAAACTAGATTTAATTTTCCTTAAATTCCTACTAGAATTGTTTTAAGTGGATAGGGTACTTAGTAAAAATTAATAGTAAAAAAATGCAAATAGCATCGGGTACCCTTTCAAGCGTAAAAAAATAACTAGACTCGAACGTAAGGCTAAGAGGAAAATGATGGAAAAAAGAAAATACCTAAGTCACTTGGCCTCCGGTGAACTTATGACGTAACGGGCCTTCGAAATAACGCCTTTAAAACGTATCAGGAGATGTTAATGACTTTGTGAACCAAATAAAATGAATAAAAATGTTTAGCACGGCTACGATGATGACGACAGTCATCTCTCTCTCTCTCTCTCTTTCTCTCTTATCTCCGTGTATATTTGCGTTCATATTCTCTCGCTCGCGTAATAAGCATTTATATAGTAAACGAAGTATTATATTTAGGAAGAAAAGGAATAAACAATTGTTTATTTTAGGTTAAACTGATTGCAGGGTGTAAAGATAGCGGCCATGTTTGTTAAGGTCTCGCATGTTCGTTTATTTAAGCGAGTATCAACTCGTAGCCATGGAGAATAGCTGAAAGTGTATAAGGACGAAATTATTATGTTTATGACGGGAAAATGGAAAGGCAATTGTTTGTGTATGAGTTTATGGCCAGTTACGAAAGTAGACAGGGTAATATATGTATAATGTGTGTATTAGTTCCCAGTTTTGGCTGTTGACGGTATGAGGACTTTAGATTTAGAGGGACAAGAAGTAACTACTTCCTCTAAAGATAGGGAGATTGTGAGGATTGAGCTACTAGGACACTATGTAGGATTTCTTTATAACGACTAAATGTGTATAAAATGTCATTGAAATTATATAAAAGAGTACAAGTACAACTGAAGTAATTTGTGAAATTATATAAAAGAGTACAACAGTACAACTGAAGTAATTTGTGTTCGACAAAAAAATTCCCGTGTTCAACAAAATTCACTTGAAGAAAGTCAGAGGTTACATCGACGGAAAAGTTGTAAAAGTAATAAGCAAAATGAGAACAGTATTCAAATAATACGAATAATCAATCGTCATCTAAAAAATTATTCAGGTTTTTATTCTTATATTAAAAATTAGACTGAGTGCCCGGCATTGCCCGGGTGTTTGGAAGTGTGTGTTGAGCAAAAAAAATGCAAGTAGGTAGGCAGGCTCGAACCAGTACCGCGAAGGAGGAAAAGAACGTGAGAAAAAAGTGTGATGTCTTTGCTGTTGTGCACCTCGCCTAACCGGAAGTGATGTAGGTTAAAATTAAGCCTAGACAATCGAAAACAGGGCATGACTTTCTAAAATATCGGCGAACTGAGGTGAATGAATTAATGTTTTTTATCGAATTATTCGATATTTGTCGTACTACGGGTTGAGCTTCAAAACAATACCGATCTCGTGAAAATCCGTCGCCTCTGTCGAAAGTTTTAGGCAGATATACAAAGATACATACATACATACAAGTAAACAAACAGGTGAGATTTATATTATACTAGCGGGGGTACCTGGCGTTGCCCGGGTGTTTAGAGGTGTGTGTGTTGGTGTGGGGGGAATCCAAACAAAAAAATAAGTGAAGTAATACTAATAACACGGTATAAATATTATATATAAAAAAAAAACAATGTTAAATCTTCTTTTAAAAAAATCGTTGCCCGGGTGTTTGTGTTGGAGGGGACTTAAAAAAACAGTTTGGGTAAGCAGTTAAGATCGAACCCGAAGCCTTGAGACGAAGCTGGAAAATAAAGTGTGCAAAAATCCTGACACGTTACCCGCTCGGCCAGCAAGAAAGAGTTTATTTAAGTATTAAAAACAGAATTGACACGTTACCGCAATAAAAGTTAACTCCGCTCCTTCTATTTGACCTCATTAATGGGGCCAAATAGAAGTAGCGGAGTTAACTTTTACTGCAAGACAGCTTTTGGGTTTGTTTACCCAACTTTGGCTGGTTGTTTCCCCAAGATGTTGGAGGGGGGACCAGCTCTCCATAAAAAGGGGATTGTCCAAATTGAATAGCAATTGTCTGACATAAGGAGTTTGACCCCACGTTGATCAAAGCTGATTGCTTCTGGACGTTTTCCGGTCGGGAACAGTGCCACATTTATTTGTTTCCACATTTCGGTTTTATACAAAAAAGCTGAACGAACAAAAGAATTTTGTAAAAATCGACGTGAATAAATCTAGACGCAACGCCCGTTCGCAAATCTTCAATATTATTATTTAGACGGTATATAACAATTTCTAAGACATAGTAAGCCCCTGGAAAATGCCGGCGAAAAAAAGCTTTTGCAAGAGATACATAAAATGATCACACACATTTTGCCTTTTATATATATAGATTATATGAGATTATATGAGAACAGATATTTCATAGCTTACTGCTTGTCAGGATAGTTCCAAAGTGACTGCTTAAGCTATTTTTAGACAAGATAGAACCACTAATTGTGTAATGGCCTAGTTTTACGACGATGTCTACAACGATGCGACCTCGTAGAAAATCGTTTTGCCGCGAGAGAACTTGAACTTACAGAAAATACCAACAACTAATTATCCGTTTGTTTGAACACTTGAATCAAAACAGCTTTTGTAACAGTGTGAGAGCTCAGGATAAGAGTCGGGTGCATTACATAGTTTAGATATGCAGTTTGCATAGTTCAGACAAATAGATACTAATTAAATAATCCAGATGATAAAATGTCTACAACAATAAAAATTGGAGCAAATTAAATATTTTAAACAAATAATGAAAGGTTTAATAAAGACAACTTAAATATTTGGAGATATTAAGAAATAAATAATACATATGACAAAGTAAATTGGAAACAAATGACAATCTTTCTGAATCAAGAACTTTCAATAATGATGATAGGTTGGAAACAAGAACAAAATTGGCCTTATTTGAAAATGCAAAAAAAAAATGACGCAATCAGTTTTTGCAACAAAGAGAAAAGAAGGCTATAGGTAACAAGGAAAATGAGATAACCAAACTGATCAGGAGGCGTGGAAAGGCTGGCGACTTTATTATGTAATCGATGGCCGTAGATTGGACCGTTTAGAAAAAACAACCTGAACTTGTGATACCAAACGATGTGCATCCGGAAAATAAACACATTTGAAACATAAAATATCTGTTCAACTGTTGTTTATTTTATCATACATAACTTTTGAGAATTGAAGTTAGCAGCCCGTTGTAAAGAAATGTCTACGTTAATATGTTAGTGTCCTATTATTAAGTTGTTAAAAAGATGTGTTAAACACACACTCAAATAGTCACGCACCCGCATACACGCATTAAACTATGGCGATTTGATAGGGAAAATGTTACATAGCATTTGCGCATATACCCGTATTAAACACGCATAATTATGACAAGTATATGCTTATATTATTCATGCATAATTATGACAAGTATATACTTGTATTATTCATGCATAATTATGACAAGTATATTGTCGTATTATTCATGCATAATTATGACAAGTATATTGTTGTATTATTCATGCATAATTATGACAAGTATATACTCGTATTATTCATGCATAATTATGACAAGTATATTGTTGTATTATTCATGCATAATTATGACAAGTATATTGTTGTATTATTCATGCATAATTATGACAAGTATATGCTTGTATCATTCATGCATAATTATGACAAGTATATACTCGTATTATTCATGCATAATTATGACAAGTATATACTTGTATTAAACATGCATAATTATGACAAGTATATGCTTGTATTATTCATGCATAATTATGACAAGTATATACTTGCATTATTCATGCATAATTATGACAAGTATATACTCGTATTATTTATGCATAATTATGACAAGTATATTCTCGTATTATTCATGCATAATTATGACAAGTATATACTCGTATTATTCATGCATAATTATGACAAGTATATACTCGTATTATTCATGCATAATTATGACAAGTATATACTCGTATTATTCATGCATAATTATGACAAGTATATACTCGTATTATTCATGCATAATTATGACAAGTATATACTCGTATTATTCATGCATAATTATGACAAATATATACTTGCATTACACATGTATTATTATGACAAGTATATACTTGTATTATTCATGCATAATTATGACAAGTATATACTCGTATTATTCATGCATAATTATGACAAGTATATACTCGTATTATTCATGCATAATTATGACAAATATATACTTGCATTACACATGTATTATTATGACAAGTATATACTTGTATTATTCATGCATAATTATGACAAGTATATACTTCTACTAAACATGCATAATTATGACATTTATATTCTCGTATTAAAAATGCAAAATTATGACAAGTATATACCAAGTATGAAACACTTTCACTAAATGATTCCTTTCGCTAATTAATGATGTTTAATTAATTTATCTTTTAGCACGTGTAAATCTATTCAGATAAACTTACTTGATATTGTGTTTGCATAATTAATTTTCATTTTCGTATTGAATATTCGATATTTATCTAATCGAAGTGATCGCGCACTTGGTATACTGTGGAAGTGACACTTTTTCAATGGTTTTCCAATGCAATTATGCAAGATGTTTAATCAAACATTGAATGCAAATATAATTAACTCGTACATGTTAGATCTAATTAGTACATTTCGCATTGCTTAATGTTGCTCTTTGGTCTGTTTCTTACTACGTTTACAAATTAATCAACATAAATATCGGTATAATTAAACCTATTATTACTATATGTATATAAAAGTCGCTTTGTCTCTTTATGTGTGCGTTTCTATGTGTCTCTGTGTGTGAGATCCCAAACACCATGCCCGATTTTCTTAAAATCTCAAGCAAATGAACTCTATAGGTCTGGAATTGTTATCATATATGAAATTGTACAGAAATTAATACATAAGTATCCAAAATCGATAATCAAAATAATCCGACTAAAAAACAAATTATGCCTAGAGTTAACAGTCTTATATAGCCTAACATTACGAGTGCATTTGAGATGTTTTAACATCGCATATATATATATATATATATATATATATATATATATATATATTATTGAAAGAAATACTTGTTTATCATTAAAACATGTTAGTGTTTTCATATATGGTTAAGTGTTAGTTTTACTCATTTAGAACTGCTTAAAATCTTCACCCCTCACTCATTTTGCGACCATATTTTAAACATTTTATACAGTTCATAGGTCATCTTTACAGTGATATTTCGAAACAAAGGTTTGTAATTTTCGTTTATTAAAATAAAAGTTAATAAAACTAGTGGTGTTCCAAAGTCTTCAGAATTAGTACGGAACGTGGGAGACGGTGTCTTCTGATTGGCTGTTGATTACCATATGAACTTTTTCATTGTGGACACCTTCATAAATCATAGCGGGAATGTCGCTCGCATTCCATCTTATTTGAGTTATATAGAGAGAGTAAACCAAAGTAAAGCTTTCTGCCGTGCTATGGATGATAATCTTTCGCATACGATGTCGATTGATAGTTCTATTTCTCTGTTGTTGTCCCTTCTTTCTGTTTATTTATTTGATTATTACGTCTTTTATCTCTTCTTCTTTATCTATCTTTTATCTATCTTCTTCTATCTATCTTCTACCTATCTATTCTCTCTTCTTCTTTTTCTATCTTCTATCTTCTCTTCTTATATATATATATATTATATATATATTATATATATTATATATATTATATATATATATTATATATATATATTATATATATATATATATAGATATATATATATATTATATATTATATATATATATATATATATATATATATATATATAAAATGAACTCATTTTTCCCGTGTGGGGTTGGCCTTAATAGGATTAAAAATCACGACTTTACATTCAAATGTATTGCTCCACACTTCAGCACAGAATCTGAGGTGTGTTATAGGCCTACTACCCTTACAGTTCCTTGATATTCGTACATTTCTATATTTTTTCCGGTGAGAATTCACTGCCACAATCGGTTAGAATCAATCTTTTCTCTCTATTCGATTCATACTCCGCCCGCGACCACTTAAAACCGCTTCCTATACGTCCACAGGGGAATATACGAGGATGACCGGTTTGAGTTCTTAGTTGCTTAAAAAGTATGGATTGGCATCTTTCCTTCGGATGAAACGCGACTTTACATTCCAGTTATTCTGTGGGCTACTTGCACTATTTTATAAATGTATTATTCTTTTTTTGTCTTCCCTTTATATTTTTTCTTCTTTTTGTAGGGGGTGTGGGTTGCGATTCGAAAGATTACTTAAACGAAACGAACTAACATTAGATTCCAGTTTATACAAGATACTTTAACAGTCAACCGCCAGGGTTCTTCAGACCTTGCACCGATTAGTCGCTTTAATATGTTATTGTCTTGATACTTCTATTATGTTGGCATTGATTTTATACGTTATACTAGGTGGGGGGACAACTGACTTCCTATTTTCGGAATAGTTACTTATTCATTATTTATGTCTATACATTGCATTTGTGAGAGTTTCATTAGCACAATTACTACTACGCTATCGATATTGGAACCAGACGACATTCAAATAGGTTAACAGAGACAGCAATAAAAAAAGTAACAAAAAGAAACCAAAACGAACCAACATTACAACAAACAAAAACCACGATCAGTTTTCTGATTTTATTTATTCATTTTTTTTCTTTTTCATTGAAACAAAGAAAATTAATAAATAAAATCTAATAAACATATTTTTTTATACACGGTAAGTTTTATTTTTTGGACTTTTGTTTTTCCATTAAAAAAAAAATAAACATAATAGATTTAACTAAACATATTTGCATTTAGTTAGTTTTGTTTATATTCCTTTCAATTTTACGCGTCATATATTAGCTAAAATATATGTGTGTGTGTGTGTCTTCCTTCAACCAATACTCGGCCTCCTCCTCCTGCTACTACGACAATGACGTCATGTTTTACCTAGAAAACGTTCATGTTAGTTTCAAGGGTTAATTTTATTCATTTTCAGTTTGATGTCTCTTTGACGTAGAGGTAACGTGTCAGGCATTTTTTTCTCCCTTAGCCTCCATGCTTCGGGTTCAAGCCTGTCTTCCTACCTAAACCTTTTTCCCTCTTTTACACCTTTTTTTTCCTTTTTTTACATTTATTCGCGTTTTGCTTTATTTGGGTATTTCCAATTTTGTATAACATCGTGTTTTTTATAATATTAAAACAGGGTCTCCCCTCCTACATACACACCTCCAAACACCCGGGAAACGCTGGGTAACCCCCGCTACTTAGTAATATTGTGCTACATGCTGAAATATAAAAAAAAACATTATAACAGACAATCTGTAATTTACTCTTTCAGTCCAGCATCTCTTGTCAAGAAATGTTTTGCTGTTTGTGCTCTTTATTTGGAATATTCCTTCTTTTACCTTATGTTTCTCCGACATCCTTTTCGACAACGAACCGTTTCACGTCAAAATTACTACGAGTTTCCTTCCTCCCACCATTAACAAGATGACAAGTTGGGATTTGGAAAGCTAAACCACGCGAATTTGGCCTCTTAAGCAGTTTGGCTCTCAAAACTTTACTTGGGTTGTTTCAATACGTAACGGACCGACAAAACTAAAGTAAAGAAGGACCAGAATTTTATATGTATGCTACATCGCATAAAATCATCAGAAAGTTTTGTTTCTTTTCAGTTTGGCTAACTTCTCTCAGTTGATGATGAGATAAAGTAATTGCAGCACCTTGGAATTCTGAAAAAAAAAACCAATATCACTTTTTTATTTTATGTTTTAATTTACTTTGAATAGGTAAATGAAACAGTGGAGGAGTGACCCGTCTGATAGGATAAAAAGTTGGATCAGTAAACTTTTGAGAAATGAAGTAAAGTTTGAACGAGATGCGAAGTCACCTAAATGACTAATTAATTCACAACCGAGAAAAGCGTGGGGAATAAAATATATGTTTTATTAATGAAATACATTAAAATAAACACAAAATTACAACTTTAAAATTAGTTAAGATTAAAAAAAAATGAATCAATGTTTGTAATAAAAAAGTTTTTCTAATATCATTTTAATATGCCAGCATTCATAGTATGTTAAAAACTTTGCGAATAGAAAGTTTAGTGATGGGCATGTTAACTGTGACATACAGTGGGCATAAAAGTATTTGGTATATTGTATTTTTTTCTTGTTTTTTGCAAAAATATACAGTTAATTTGAATGAAACTTACACTCAATCTTTGAACAGAATTATTTATCTAAAAATAAAAGGGAAATAAAGATATACTTAGTTGACAAATATTTATTAACAAAAAATCAAATTACTCTTATATAAAAATAGACTAATATTTAGTTGTATATTCTCTGTGCTTCTTTACAGTCTCCAAACGATTTCCATAAATGCCTACTAAGTTTTGCAAACATCTGGTATTTGCTGCCATTCTTTCTCGCAAACCTTCTTCAATTCCTTGATTTTCATGGGATCTCTTGCATTCCCCCTTAACTTTAACGTTTTCCACAGATTTTCGAGGGGATGTAGGTCAGGGGACTGAATAGGCCAATGTGCAACAGTAATCCTATTATCCTAAAACCAGTTTATACTTATTTATTCTTGTGCATAAGGTCATTGTCTTGCTGGAAAATAAAGTCACACCCTAATCCTTAATCTGTGGCACTCTTTAAAAGATGTATTGAGAAAATCTTCGTGAATTTTGCTACATTAATTTTCCATTCTATGATTTCCATCATTTCAACTCTATTTGCAGAAAAGCAGCTCCAAATCATCAAACTTCTACCTCCAAATTTTATAGTGGAAATAGTATAAGACATTATACTTTGTGTCCTTTTTTTCCTCCATATACTGTTGCGCATGTTTTATCCGATAAAGCTCAACTTTTGTTTCATCTGACCAAATAACTTTATTCCAGGATTCATTCGATTTACATTGATATTTATAAATAAATTTCAAACGATCTTTCACACATCTAAGACTGAAGGATACAGTCCTTCCCAGTCATCTAGAATACAGGCCTGTACGATTCAATGATCTTTTAATTGTGTCCTTGCTTACTTCAATACCTGCTCCTTGCAAATCATTCTGCATTTCTGAAAGAGTCAGACATGTTTCTTTCTACACGTTACGAGCAATATAACGAGCAGTAACATTATTTTATTTACGGAGCCGACCATTTCTTAGAAGATTTAAGTATTACTATCCGTTGTTTTCCACTCTCTCACGACACCCTCAAATAGATTTACTATCAAGTTTACTTCTGAATCTATTTTCCTGTACCCCTTTCCATCTTTATGGCTTGCTATGATTTCCTGGGGCATATCATTAGTCAATTGCTTTGTTTTAACGATTTTAAAGCAGTAATTAAAAATGCAATCCGTGCTATGTCTGAAGTTGTTATCAATTGAACTGTAAGGAGCCGGAAACTTTGGGTGCTTTCTGATTTGTTAAAATATTGTAGCGAGATGAAATGACTGCGTAAGAATGAAATTTGGCAGTGTGGTAAATTATATTCTTTGTTAATAAATATTTGTCAACTAATTATATTTTCATATCTGTTTTATTTTTAGATAGATAATATTTGATCAAACATTGAGTGTAATTTTCACTCGAATTAACTTGATATTTCTGAAGAAATAAATACGAGAAAAAATGTACCAAATACTTTTGCTACCCACTCTATGTAAATAACACGTTTGATCAATTGATATAAACAACAATATATATATATATATATATATATATGTATGTGTGTGTGTGTGTGTGTGTGTGTGGCATGGTTTACCAAGTTTAGCATGCCAGTGCCACTGTAAACTATGCTTATCATATTTTAATTCAACTTATTTAGCTTCCTATCAATAAGAATAATCATAATTTTGTTTGCGCTAAAATGAACTTAAAAAATACTTACCAGTTGATCGAATAACAGAAGGCTTGAAGGATTCGCAACCATATTAGTACTTGTTATGAAGCTAGTGAAAAGTGTATTTGAATTACATCAACAATTGCCTTAAGTTATTCAATCAAAAAAAGCGTACGTAATCTCGCTAACTTTCCTTTACAATTAAGTAATTCTATCAAGAATACGGACATAAACGTGTTAACTAGACAGTAAATTAAAGTTATACTATCCAAAATACAAAATGAAATGTGCCAACTGAATTGTAAAATTTAGTAATGCAATCTAGAATACAGACATAAATGTGTGAACTGCACTGCAGAATTAAGTAAGTTTTACTTGAATACAGAAATAAGTTTGAACGCTCTAATCTACAATAAAATTATGCAATTAAGAATACGATCATAAATATCTGGTATACGAACAAAAATGTGTAACCTTGAAAATACGATTAAATAATCATCATTAGAACATGGACATAATGTATGAACTAGACTGTTTAATTAAGTAGTGCAATCTAGAAAACTGACATGAATGTATTATATGTACTGGACTATACAAAACTAATCTATCTAAAATATATACATAAATGTGTATACTTGATTGTACTATTATGTAATGTAATCTAGTGTACGGACATAAATGTATTAACTGGATAGTACAATAAAGTAATTCTATATAGATTACAGAGAGAAACGTGCCAGTAAGACTGTACAATTCAATAATGCAATCCAGAATACGGACATAAATGTGTCAACTAGACTGAACATTTAAGTAATACTTTCTAGAATACAGACGTAAATCTGCATACTTGACTTTATCTAAAATACGAACATAAATGATTAAACTGGACTGTACAACTTACTAATGCAATTAAGAATTCAGACATAAATGCGTCAACAGGCAAGGAATGCTAGCTTAAATACGGACATAAATGTGAACTGTAAATTAAGAATGTTTTCTAAAATACTCTCCTAAATGTGTAAACTGGATTCTACAATTTAGTAATGCAATCTAGAAAGCGGACATAAATGTGTACACTGGACTCTACAATAAAGCCATTCTTTCTAAAATACGAGCATAAATTTGTAAGCTAGACTGTTCAATTGTATAATTCGAACAAGAATTCGGAGATAAACGTGTAAATTGTACTGCACAATTAAGTAAATCTAAGTAATTTAATCTAGAATGTGGACATTAATGTGTGAAATAGATTGTACAATTTATCATCCAAAATACTGACATAAATGTGCTAACTAGATTGTAATATTAAATGATCTGTTATGGATACAGATAAATGTACAATTAAGTTATTCTATTAAAAAAACGAACATAAATACGTCAACTGGACTACACAATTTAGTAATAGAATCTAGATTATGGACATAAATGTGTCAACTGGACTGTCTAATAAACGAACACCATCTAGAATACGTGTATATATGTAAATACTGGACTGAAAATTTAGTAAATCAATCTACAATACAGACGTAAAAGTTTCAACAAAACTATAATTCTGTAATACAATCTAGAATACGAGTATAAACGTTTTAACTAAACTTTACTATTAAATAATGCAACTACGAACTCATACTAAAATATATGTGCACTGGACTTTATTATTAACTAATCAGGTCTAGGATACGGACATAAATGTGTAAATTGGACTGCACGATTCAAAATACTACCTAGTATGCGGACATATATGGAACAACTGATTTATACAGTTAAGTACGGCAGTCTAGAACGCTATCATAAATATGTAAAATAGGTTGTACAATTATGTAATGCAATCAATAACACGGGGATTAATGTGCAAACTGAACTTTACAATTAAGTAATGCCATCTAGATTACGGAGAGAAATGTGTCAACTCGACTGTACAATTTACTAATGCAATCTAGAATACTGACAAAAATATGTAGACTGGACCGTACATTTAGATAATCCTATCTTTAATAAACATGTTATAAGCATATATGTGTCAACTAGACTCTACAATTAATAATCCTATGTAGAATACGGACATGATTTTGTCAACTAGAATGATTAATAAAATAAGTCTATCAAAATAATACAATCTAAAGTTAAACTAAACTGATCAATTAAGTACTTTCGGACATAATATGTGTTAACTAAACTGTAGAATTAAGTAATACTATCTAGAATACAAAAATTAATGTGTCAACGTAACTGGTCAATTAAGCAATTCGAGACTGTACACTACTGCAATGCTATTTAGAATACGGATATAAACACGTAGACTGTACTGTAAATTAAATAAATCTATCTAGAAAACATAAATAAATGTGTAAACTAAACTGTAGAAATATCTCATTCTATGTTCCTGTTATGAATTAGTCACAATAACAACAGAACACCGGTGTAAATTACACGTTTATTAAATAAAGACAAACAAAGGGTTACAGAACAACGGAACTAGAGCTCATCCTGGGATCGTTAGGAGTTCCGGTATATATGGACGGTGATTGAGTCTATTCAGAGGGTGGTTCCCCCACAACTACACCCTCCCAAGCTTGTTTCTCTAGGTGTGAAATCAATAGTTTTTCTTTTGGAGGCAGATCAACAAAAGGTTGGGACTCTTTCTTTTTGCCGAAGCGTCTTGGTTCTAGCATCATTTGTGGAGATTCTATATCAATAACGTCATTGCCTCTCAGCGTTCCTGTGGTGTTTCCTAGCGCACGCTTCCTTATTTGGTTCGTGGTACCTTTTATGTTCAGAGTTTGGGCCCTGAATGGTGTATATGATATTGCCGTCTTTTTATTGGAGCGTTCCCTATTCCTAAAAGGAAATGTTCTTTTAATGCTTAAAATAGAGCTTATCGCTGAGGTTAAATTGTTTTGTTGACATATTAAAGATTCTGTGCTGGTTTGCGTATTTTTACAGCAGTTTATCAAAATCTGAGTTGATTTTTTGCCCAAATATAATTTCTGCTGTTAATCCGGAATCTGGTATGTAAGGATTTTTCATTGTTCCATAAACTTAGTAAAATTCTTGGAGAGCCTTTCTTGGTGTGTCGTACGCCTTCTTTAACAATATTTTTAGCGTGTCGACATAGCGTACGGCCTGTTCGTTGCTCCTAATATAGTACTGAGAGAATAGTGATATGCTTGCCATTAAGTAGTATTTTCTAGAATACAGACAAAAGTGTTTAAAATTGACGTAACAACTAAGTAATTTTATCAATATGGACATAAATGTATACACTGGACTGTACATCTAAGTAATAATATCGATAACACAGACACAACGGTGTCAACGGGATTGTACAGGTAAGTAATTTTATCAATAATACGGACATAAATGTGTAAACTGGACTGTACAATTAAAACAAATTATCTACAATACAGACATAAATATATCAAGTATATAAGTAATTTTATCTAGCATACAGACATAAATGTATCAAATATACTGTATAATTTAATAGTGTATTTTTAATACGGACGTTTTGAAGTGTTTCTACGCATTTTAAAAATGCTGGAAACTTATGACCCCACCCAATTTCCTCTTTGTTCCCTGTCTCCTCCATCAAACTTGAAGGAATCCTAACGATTAAATGCCTCGCTACGTCGCCAAGAAGTAGGGTCTCATTTTACATAAAATTTATAGAGGAAAATGATCCCCCACGTTAAAACTTTTTAATTTTAATTATTAAAAAAAACCTTCTTTTGCATTATCTTTAAAAGCTATAGAAACGTGTTAGCGAAATAAAGTAAATTTTTAGTTATTTTTAGGAGGTTAACTATTCATAATAAATAAACAAATATCCTTTTTCATACCAAATAAAGTATATTGTCCCTTGAAACGTAAGGAGCTACTACTTCGGATCGTGTTTAACAACGGACATTGGGGTGTTGAGCAATAGCCGCTTTTTTTAAGTTGTGCAGTTTAATACAGTAAGGGAAGTAAGAAAATGGGAGGGGTTTCTAAAATCTAGAAGTCTGAAAGAAAAACAGAGTAGAAGACATCTAGAGGCCTCAACAATGACGGAGTTGGATTCTCCTACTTGTCGATTTAGTCGACATATGCACGCCCACGGAGCACTGGTGCTACGAGTTTATCAGGGCATATTCTCTTAATAGTTTTATCGTCGATAACCCATTGCGGTTCTCACTTCAAACCATTCAAAATCTAATCCAAATTGCCTATCCTTTTAATAATTCACACAATAAATAATAATTTTTTTTTTAATTAAATTATTATAGTCGCGCTAGAATTTCGAAGTCCTCTGTCATTTTAATATAACAGACTGATTTGTTCGTATTATTTTGATTCTTCGGAGGATTGTTCTGATCCAGAGTGTTTGTTAACATATCTCTGTTGATGTACCCTCCGACCTTCTTTAGATCTATTTGTCGAACTCGGGAATCTTTTTATCGAACTCGGGCATCTTTCTTCCCAACTAGGAATATTTCTGTCGATCTCACGAATCTTCTCGGACTTTCGAGCAAAACGCTTTTTATTTAATCCACACCATTACTTGCTAGAAATCTTAAGTACTTCGGAATTGTATTTTAAGTGTCGCTCGCACTGAGTACTGAACATTTAACCCACAGAAAAGGATAATTTTCGACTCCATTTTCCAAGTTCTTACCTAATCCGTCACTCGAATTTGCATGAGGATAGAATCAGTTAAGCTAAGAATCCAAATAAAACGAATAATCAATCCTCATCAAAAAAATTCAGAGTTATTTGTTGTCTATAAAATGTTCAAATTTTAATGAAATTTCACAAATGGTTCATTAGAGTTATTTGTTGTCTATAAAATGTTCAAATTTTAATGAAATTTCACAAATGGTTCATTAGAGTTATTTGTTGTCTATAAAATGTTCAAATTTTAATGAAATTTCACAAATGGTTCATTAGAGTTATTTGTTGTCTATAAAATGTTCAAATTTTAATGAAATTTCACAAATGGTTCATTATGACCCAATCCATGTGAGAACGAATTTAACAGTAATAATGGTTATTATAAAGTTTACTTTAGGCTTTATTATATGAAGAATAACGGGCAATTCTAGATTGCTTTGCTGGCTCTACTTTGCTGGTTAGTGATTCAACTAAAATCAAGGAGAAAATAAATTCAGCTGAATTGATTTGAGTCTAAACTGTTTTGCTAATAAATTTATGGAATCTGGAGAATATTATTAAAAATATTGCTTTGGTGACTATGATCCTTAGATCATCATTCGAACAACGTGATGGCGTGAGAAACTCCTACATGAAAAATTACTATCGTGGGATGCTTGGATGTGATTTACAATTGCCCAATCGGAACGAGTATAAGTGTGACGGGGCGATCGCTTATTGGCTGGAGTTTACGACCGATAGCGTTTACACCTATCCGTTACTTATCTATAAAATGTCGTGTACGAGCGAATTTCGACAATAAAGTTCTTAGGTAGATTTCGAGTTGTTGCGAGTCTCGGATGAGCTCCCATCGCAAGGCAGTAAAGGACTCGTCAGGTTGGATACGTCAACTATATACTCCTGGTTCGACGATCATAATATAGAACTCCAATCTCGCTCCGCCCACTAAAGAACCACCCCGACCAGTGTAACTGTGAATTGTTTGCGGGCGACTCCGAAAAAATAGGATGGAAGAAAGGGTTACCCTCATTGAGAGGGATACAACGAGCTGACTTATTCTGCTGATTTCAACAAGACTTATCTAATATTAAAAACAAAGGCTTTTCTTTTCTAACGGACTATCGAATGGACGAGTTTTCATTAACGGCATATGAAAAGGGGAATTACTTTAACGGGCTGTTTTTCTGACGCCATTCAAATTTATACCTACTGAACTTTTTAGTTGCAACGGCATTGTATATTGTATGTATTTTAGAATTTTGTGATCATATAGTTCCTGAAAATATAATCTTTGCTAAAGAAAACAACCAGAGGATTTGAACGTCGTTTTTGTCTGTAGTTGCTATTCGGAGTTAACATGCTTTAAATTGCAGGAACCAACAGCAAGTTCGCAGGTGTGGCTCACGGATCTAATCTACATCACAACGTCGGTTTGAGCCACCTTCTCTGACTTGATACTATCGATTTCTTCATCTCATGGACTCTTCGTGCGGAAAGTTAAGATACCAGAAACGACGAAACCACTTTTGTCCTTGTGCGGATCGATTATGGTCATACTATTGTAATGTGTAAGCTGTTAAACTTTATCTGAGTGTTCTGTAATGAAGGATGCAACTATTATATTGATGAGTGTTCTGTAATGAAGGATGAACTATTATATTGATGAAAACCCGTTAGGGTCTCTGTTGGGTTCTATCATAATGGCATGGGTTCGACTATTATTCTCAAACAATTCAATTTTATACATAAAACTAGCAGGTTTCCTAGTTGTAAAGTACGATGAAATATGCTATTTTGATTTATGCTTAATTCATATTTATGTTTATAGAGCCATGTCTCTATCGATTATTATATTGTACCGATATATAATAGTGGCCGCCTGGTGTGGCCGGATTGTAAAATGCACTTAAACATGATATTTTAATTTATGAAGATTTTTATTTATTATAGAATCAATACTCTAATGATTATTACATTGTACCCAATATATAGAAGTGATTTGACAAAAAGAAAACTGACTTAGGTGTCACCAGGTAAAATCGAAACTAAAACATATAGTTTTATATAATCGATAGCTTTATCCGGTACCATCTGATCTGTACCATTTCCTTCCACATAAAAAACAAAAATTACGTTGTAAAATGTATGAATTTATATTTGCACTTGCACAAAAGAACACGTGAAGTCGACTTAAGATTATTAGTTTCATGTTATAGATATTTACGTAATTGTATCACTTGTGATTCTATTAATGTATTAATGTAGTTGTTATTCTAGTCATAGAATAATAAGCTTACAATGTAAGGTCCAAAACTGTAAATATGTAATAACCTAAACAAATATACGATATTAACCATGTTATTTGACTCTTCTATTTTACTGCGATACTAAAACACTCACGAAGGAAATGAAGTCATATTCATATTTTATTTTATCAAATTATATGACTAAATATAAAAATAATTTTGTAATAGTGCTTTATTATACTGTATGATGCTTACGATTTGTTCAAGTAAATCACATAATAAAATGGCAAAGATTATTTCAATAACATTTCATCGAAAATACTCTACAATTTAGGTAAAGTTGTGTGTATATACCTTCGTTTATGAATACGTTAATCGGATCTTGTAATATTATGTTCCATTATCGGAAGAATACGAACGAATTATTTCGACCACGGCACCTTTAATTATTTCAATTTCTTGCTGTCAGCCGCACAAGCTATTGATAAGATCAACTCTTGGAAAAGATAAACGAACACTCTTGCATTTGACATCAGCACTCAGCATAAGTGAAATGGAAATCACTGTTATTAACACTGTATTACAGCAACGCAATAAGAATTCCTGCTGTCGTTTGTGTTATTTATTTTACTATTAACACAATTTCAAAAGTCATTCACGTTTCGAAATAGCATCGGTTTCTCTTGTTTAAGTTTTGAAAAAATAATAAAAGACGCAAATTAAGACATCATAATGATACTGGTTACTTATATTTCATGCGTAAAAATCGTTGGATACCGCGTGTTCTTAAATACACATGATAATGTTTTTGCTTTCTCTTTTATTTTAAGATCTATTGGAATTATTTCATAGCAGCGAATGCAACAAACAGTTTTTACTGAGTAATATTAGGTTCGCTTTAAAGGTATTGGAAGACCAGCACCATAAAGATTCGGAGTAGATTGAACATTTGCAAATCGTTGCAGTGCGCGTTTATACGTTAAAAGGCGACAAATGTCTGCTGTAGCTTTACAATTGAGATGTGGGAAAAGTTACATGCGGGGAAAACTATATCAAAGTTTCTGAACAAGTGTTAAGACTTGCGTATTTTTGAGAAGCTTGCAAAAAGGAATATCCCTAGGTTTGGACAAGAGAATGCAGAATTTGGCGAGAGATATCGGTATTAAATTAACGACTATAGAAAAGGTGAACTAGTATAATTGCTGTAGCTAAACAAGCAGCGCAATGCCCATGAGAACTACCTTACTGAAGTCAAGAAACTTCTCAATAAGACTCAACGCTCAGTCGAGCCAATGATACTCTGTTTCTTCTCAATATATATTGCACATTGCATAGATCATCATGGAAATAGTCTTTGATCAGCATGAATTTAGAATTTTGATAAAATTACATCAAACTGTAATGGTCTTCAGGTGTGTTTTTAGTGACGACTATACAATACCAGGTAGTTAGCCCATTGCCGATTATCAGTGTATAAGTAAAAAGTACGATAACAAGGTTAACGATGTCATCTAAGCCAAAAAAAAGTATTTTAAGTTGAGAAAATATTTACATTAAAATAGTTCGTAAAAATTTTAACTTGGGGAAATGGATTTGATAAATAAAACTAAACACAGATTACTACGTGACAAAGATTAGAGGTTGGTCGCGTGGTGATACGTGTTGATGACGTCATTCATAGGCAGGTGTTTTTGGGGGAGGCACGTAAAAATAAGTCAGACTTTGCAGTCAAATTTTGCAGTCAGAGTTTGCAGACACATTCGACAGTCAGAGAAAAGGAAACGGTCAACTGACCGTAATGGCTCCAGGTAAGGAAGGACCGTCTGAAAAAATCTAAGAGCAGCGTGCATATTTTCAATGGTGAAATATCGGTAACAAAGGTTGTTGGAAATACAAGAAAGACTTTGAGTCGTGCAGATTTTCAGTTTCAGTGTTTCCAAGCATTCGTCAAATGAAGATCAACCCAGATGGATAAAGAATGTTTCTTTATTGGCCGATGGTAAACCCCAAAGGGAACTGTATCCATCCCTATTATTGCAAACACCGTCTATTATGTTATATGCCCTGTTTATACACTCATCATTAGAAGATCACATATACACTTCAAATATATATACACTCAATATTTAGAAACTTCTAAACTTATTACATATAAAACAGAATATATACACATTCATATACATCCATTCATACATGGACACATTATATGGACGGCTATAAAACATGAGTTGTTTCTACTGAGAACAAGAACTTGGTTGATATAATAGTTGCGTGTATAACAAAACTTATAAGAATAGTAGCGGGGTTCACCTTGTGTCACATCGTCGATAAAATAAAGTAGTTTACAACTTTAAGCTACGTTTCTAAACTTATTTGGACCAATTTGGGGGTGCTGAGTTCGAAAATCATGTCAATGTTTTCTCATCAGGTAAAGTGGTTGAGATATTTACTATTTATACTTTTTATTACCTTAAAAGTAGATTGCTGCCCCTCTGTTCTGAACCTATTATTTCCTTTTATGTTGCTATTAAGTAAACTGTTACTTTCCTCCCTAATGTTTACTTTCCGCTGGGTCTCTACTTCATTTTTGCAACCATACATTTTTTTATTCTGGACAATGTGTTTATGTACTTTGTCATGCAACGTGATATTTCAGGCTTCATTTCTTTATTCAGTCTTTCGATATCTTAAATTTCTTTCATTTTCATACTCTCCTTTGTTGTTATTGTTTTTTTTTTCTCATGTTTCTCTTTCAGTGTTTTGTTTTGAAATAAATATACTTGTGTGTTGTGTACTACTCTTCATTTGTTTTTAGAATAGTTTATCTAACTGTGAAGTGTATGCGCGTGCGTATTTCGTTATATATTATAGCTTTAAAATTATAATTGTAGGCTGGTATTGTGATGTATGTTAAGTGATTATGACATCACAAACTTTAAAATATATGTTGAAATCCAACAGGAAGGAGATAAGTGATTTTATGAAGTGTCCTTATCTTACTCCAAAGTGATGCTGGGTGATCAAGATAAGGCATGCGAATCTTATACTGTATGCAAGCAACGTGATGAGCATCTTTGACAGTGGAAAAGAAAAGCTACCTTGGATTTAACAGACTGTTAACATAATTTTTGATTTGAAGGTAATAAAAGGAATAAAATAGCAGATATCTTAACAACTTGACGTAATGAGGAAAAATTAATATGATTTTCGGACTCAGTATCCACAAATTGGTCTAAATAATCTTACGTTTCATCGGCCGAAGGAGATAATAAAATTTCAGCAAATCATTCTTCTAATCTGGGGATACACTAGTGGTAGAGCATTCGACTACATATTAAATCGTCCCCTGTTCAAGCCTGGGTCATCCTCACCATTTTATCTTAATTTTCTCTGGTTAATAAGTTTAATTTAAGATAAAAAAGAAGAACCATTTAAAATCGCCGCAAATCATTTCTTCGCTTGCATATTTAATAACTAAACATTAATGAAAAGTAACCTTTCCCGGGCATTCATCGTCAGCTCAATTTCGTTGTAAACAAAAACAGACGGAATTTGATTAACGATATTATCATTATAATTTTTTTAAGCGAATTAGTCAAATAAGTAAATTCTTCCTCGTAATATATAACAATCACTAGAGGGGTGATTCTTTCATAATACCTACGCAATCTGCATGAATTTTAATATCGTGGTTATGCATATTATACGACCCGGCACAACCGGGCTTCCAGCTAGTATAAGATAAGATTAAATAAGTTCGTTTTAGTTATTTGAAAAGTTTATTATGTCAGAAAACAAGACAACAGAGAATAATAAAAAAGACATTCTACTTGCATGAAGCGTCCCCGAGGAGTCAATTATCTATAGGTTGACAACTGTTGGGTTTGAGAAGAAAAAAGTTCTTACATAAAATTACTAAAAAATACTATTTGATTTACTTAGTGGAGGATTTGAAAATTTAATAAGCGAAGTTTTATGAAATAACCGTGAGGATGGTCGACGCAAATTTTGAGCGCTTCAAGAAAGCAATAATAAACATTATATTACATAGTCAAAGATATGTTGGTTGGTTGGTTGGTTGGTTGTTTTTGTTTCACGACATATCAACCATTTTCGGGTTATTTAATGCCGAATCCAAAGATATTGAAGAAAAATTTATTAATAGAATATATATTTGTTGTTTTTAAGTCGGTTTCTATTTAACCCATATTTGGGACCCCAACAGGTACTACCACTCTGGGTCAGAGTGGACCTGGGAGCAATGGTAATCAAAGGGTGGTTTCACACTCCCCAAAGCCCGCAAGCTGGGGCCTCACCACTAGATATAGTTTAATGTCATATCCTGGACCAGTCAGAGATAGGAGGATGATATATAAAGCAGTTTGTTGTTGTATAATGGTTGGAGACATTGTTCTTATAACGGCACCCGTTATAAACGTATAAATTATATGTATTGATGTTTAGCCAGAGGATATGATATCGACGTATAAACTGAGCCATGTTGTATCAGAGATTATCACACGGGTATATATTATAGTTCATATTTACATAAGGGTATCATTTTTTATAAGAAGAATAATATATGCTTCATACCTTTTTTATTCAAGAGTTCTTTTAATCTTCACTGCTAGGCTCTGTGATGAAACATTAAATGACCAACACCATAACTAATAGAGACCTCTGTTCTTCCTTCTTTTGTGAAACCACAGAACAACACATTATATTTTAAAAATATGAATTTATTTCATTTGTCTCAAATGGTATTCACAAAGAGTCTGTATTTCGTGTTTACATGTTTGTTCTTCACAGCCTCGCTTCCTGGGTTGAAGCATGTCTGTTCACTTTCGTGACCGAACTCAAACTCTTCGACTGACTAAAATTCCCAACATTTTGACCTCAGTTCCATTACGTCATAAGTAAAAAAGCGCACGTATCTCAACGTGGGACCTTTCCACGTATGCCTACCTAAGGTAATTTTGTTTATTTAACCTAGCTAATTTATGTAAACATCCTCAGCTAAAATGCATTGCTAGACTTATAGACTATAAACAATAAATAACTCCCAATATAAACTATTTATCAATATCACTGGATAGATAGATAAATAGATAGATAGACAGATAATAATTAATTATTTTTTTTTACTATATCATTATCTCACAAATAGATTGAAACGGCACGAGCCACAATGAAGATGAAAAAAGAGAGATAGTAGAATTTTAATTTCCCAGATAACCATCGGTATCATATTATATGAATCTGAAAATTCTAATGTTGACATTTATTTCTAGTTAGAATTATAACTAGAATAAAACAGGTACTAACGTGAAGAACTAAGTGAAGGTTGCCAACATCCTAAGTATTTTCTTTTGTGGAATGAACTAGATTCGAAGTTGGGACACCAAATCATCAGTATGTGCCGTTAACCACTAAACCACTTTAATCTCCTTGTTAACCTTAATAATGCCTTCGATCAGACAAACAACACAATTACTCAGACATGTTTTTGATAAATGTATCATTCATATTGCTACTCATATACTGAGCACTGCTAAAGATTATACTAACAAGACACACTATATTTAATATATTATTCTGTAAGTATATATTCACTACATGGAAACACATACAACGTAACGCTTAGAAGCGCCTACTATCGCCTAGCCAGTCGAGCTTCGATCCTGCCTTGAGACTGTTGCTACTATAGCCTCACTGGAGCCCTGTGATGTAACAAAAGAGTGTCTCTGTGAATCACTGTAAAATGCTCCTTAACGTTGCTTGCGCATATTAGTGCGAGAAATAATAAACTGCCATTAGCGTACACTGCAATACTGTTTGTGTAAACAAATAGAACTTAAGCCTTTAGATAATGGTTGATCATTGTCATTTCACATACTTATTTTACGGTTAGAAGTGCCGATGATTGCCTAGGTAGTCGAGTTCTGATCATGGCTTGAAGCAGTTGCTAGTCTAGCCACACTGTAGAGCTGTGATACAAAGAAAGCGTCTGTTCGTGGATAACTATATACACACACCTTCTATCATATAAATCTCACATGTCTGCTTAAATGTATGTATGTGTGTATGCATGTCAGTATGTTTGTCTGTCTGCCTAAGACTTTTTACAGAGGCGACGGATTTTCACGAAATCAGTATTGTTTTGAAACCCGACCCTTTGTACGACAAATATCAAAACATTGGCTTTAAACCTTGATTCCTACACTCTCAACAAGGCACTTTTCTACAGGGAGGAACCGCTTTTTTTCGCCAGGATTTTCGAAAGTTACCCCTTCTTTTCGATTGACATGCCTTACTTTAAACATTCGTCACTTCCGGTTTGGCGATGGACGCAACAGAAAAGACGTTACTTTTTTCACGTTCTTTTCCTCCCCCGAAATACGGGTTCGATGCTGCCTGCCTACTACGACTTTCTTTTTGCTCAAAACAAACCCCCGAACACCCGGGCAACGCCGGGCACCCAGGCTATTCTATAATATAAAAGGCAAACGTCTGTTAAGTTGAATGTATGCATGTATACGTATTTGTATGTCCTACTAAAAGTCAAAAAGTACAAATCGGACCACCATAAAATTAACATAATTTGAAATGGCAAGGACCCGGATGTATAATATCTAAAAAATGGCCAAAAGTATTCAATTTGAACTGGGTCAGTTTTCTAAATGTGGCCCATTTTTTTCTTGCATTTCTATTGTTATTATCTACATTTTAAAAAGAAAACAATGTAGTCATGTATAAATTTGAAAAAAAAGATGCACAGTCATCCTCAGAAAGTGACGTTATTTGTCTAAAACTCATAGTGGCGGGGATAGGAAGAAAATAAGAACTATTATGTTGCTTTTAAAATTGCTCTTTTATTTTAAGGGAGAATGAGTTAGCTAGAATGCTGAGAACAGATACGACGGTTTGATCTTATTCAAAATACCAAGTAGTTTCCTTCCATGCATTATCTTCTTTTCTTTTCCGTTGAAAATAGTTAAAATAAGGTATGGTTACTCAATCCAATTTCTTGATTAAACTATACTTAAGCAAGTGTTGCTTAATCACTAACTAAGAGAGTGTGCTGAAGTAGTTTACAATCTGAAATTACTTTATATCATATCTATTTTTAAATATATAAATATATATATATATATATGGATATATAAAGTCAGTCCCGAAAATAGCTAAAGCAGTTTACAGTCTAAAAATTACTTTATTTTATACATATTTTTTACCGTTTGTGTATATGTACTCTCTCCAAGAAATGGTTAAAGCAGTTTACAATTTAAAACCATTTTATTCCATATATGCTTTGAAGAGGATTGAGTATATGAAGTCAGTCACGGAAATGACTGAAGCAGTTTCAGTTGTAAAATCACTTTATTTCATATATATTTTTAAGAGTGGGTGGGTATTAAGTCAGTATTGGAAATGGCTGAAGCAATTTACTTTATAAAAATCACTTAATTTCAATATATATTTTATGAAGGAAGATTACGTTTAGTCTAACGGCTTCAGCTGTTTACGATTTTAAAATCACTTTATTGTATATATATATATATATATATATGTATATATATATATATATATATATATATATATATATATATTTCAGAGGGGAGGTATTTAATCCTGAAAATTTCCGTAGCAGATACCGATCTAAAAATCACTTGATTTCATATGCATTTTAAGAGGGGTGGCTATATAGAGTCAGTTCTAGAAGTTGCTGAATCAGTTTACGATCTAAAAATAAATTGTCATATATATTTTTGAGAAGCGGCACGTATATAGAGTCAGTTTCAATAATTACTGAAGGTGTTAACAATCTGAAAATTACTTTATTTCATATATATATATATATATATATGTATATATATATATATATATATATATATATATATATTAAGAGGGAGTATATAGAGTCAGTTCTGACAATGATTGAAGCAGTTTCAATATAAAAATTAATTTATTTCATATATTAGGCGTATACAGAGTCAGTCCCCAAAAAATCGAAAGCATTTTTTTTTTTAGTCTGAAAATTACTTTATTTTATATATATTTTTAAGATATTTCTTTTAAATTTTTCCTCATATCATTATAAAAACTGGTAGAAAGAAGGCAATTACTTTTATTCAAAATTGTCAGTTTTTTGTGGTATTTGAAGTTTCCCAGAAGTTATAAAGATGAGAATGCTGTCTTACATTTGAGAAAAGTAGCACCAGTATTTGAAGTACATTTTCAGCACAATAAAATAAAGGAAGGGACTGAGTTAGGTGAAAGGTTTACCGAGAAAGATGATAAAGATGTTTTATTTCTATGTAGAATCTTTATTTCAATTGACCAGTCATGAATTAGGCGTTTTAGATGCAGATCAGAAGTTATTCGACCCCTTTCCTCGCTGTGACGCTTTCCATGTCCATTTCTCGACCCCTTGAGTCTCTGCAAAGGAAAAACTCGCTAACATGTCTGCTCAATTCTCCAATTCTTCTACCACCAGAAACTCGCTTGACGTCGTCACATGGTAATCCATCTACTATCTCCCAGTGCACATGTTAATCCATCTACTATCTCCCAGTGCACATGTTAATCTATCTACTATCTCCCAGTGCACATGTTAATCCATCTACTATCTCCCAATGCACATGTTAATCCATATACTATCTCCCAGTGCACATGTTAATCCATATACTATCTCCCAGTGTACATGTTAATCCATCTACTATCTCCCAGTGCACATGTTAATCCATCTACTATCTCCCAATGCACATGTTAATCCATATACTATCTCCCAGTGCACATGTTAATCTATCTACTATCTCCCAGTGCACATGTTAATCCATCTACTATCTCCCAGTGCACATGTTAATCCATCTACTATCTCCCAGTGTACATGTTAATCTATCTACTATCTCCCAGTGCACATGTTAATCCATCTACTATCTCCCAGTGCACATGTTAATCTATCTACTATCTCCCAGTGCACATGTTAATCCATCTACTATCTCCCAGTGCACATGTTAATCTATCTACTATCTCCCAGTGCACATGTTAATCCATCTACTATCTCCCAGTGCACATGTTAATCAATTTACTATCTCCCAGTGCACATGTTAATCTATCTACTATCTCCCAGTGCACATGTTAATCCATCTATTAACTCCCAGTGCACATGTTAATCCATCTACTATCTCCCAGTGCACATGTTAATCCATCTACTATCTCCCAGTGCACATGTTAATCTATCTACTATCTCCCAGTGCACATGTTAGCCATCTACTATCTCCCAGTGCACATGTTAATCTATCTACTATCTCCCAGTGCACATGTTAATCTATCTACTATCTCCCAGTGCACATGTTAATCCATCTACTATCTCCCAGTGCACATGTTAATCTATCTACTATCTCCCAGTGCACATGTTAATCTATCTACTATCTCCCAGTGCACATGTTAATCTATCTACTATCTCCCAGTGCACATGTTAATCCATCTACTATCTCCCAGTGCACATGTTAATCCATCTACTATCTCCAAGTGCACATGTTAATCCATCTACTATCTCCCAGTGCACATGTTAATCTATCTACTATCTCCCAGTACACATGTTAATCCATCTACTATCTCCCAGTGCACATGTTAATCTATCTACAATCTCCCAGTGCACATGTTAATCTATCTACTATCTCCCAGAGCACATGTTAATCTATCTACTATCTCCCAGTGCACATGTTAATCTATATACTATCTCCCAGTGCACATGTTAATCTATCTACTATCTCCCAGTGCACATGTTAATCTATCTACTATCTCCCAGTGCACATGTTAATCTATCTACTATCTCCCAGTGCACATGTTAATATATCTACTATCTCCCAGTGCACATGTTAATCCATCTACTATCTCCCAGTGCACATGTTAATCTATCTACTATCTCCCAGTGCACATGTTAATCTATCTACTATCTCCCAGTGCACATGTTAATCTATCTACTATCTCCCAGTGCACATGTTAATCTATCTACTATCTCCGAGTGCACATGTTAATCTATCTAATATCTCCCAGTGCACATGTTAATCCATCTACTATCTCCCAGTGCACATGTTAATCTATCTACTATCTCCCAGTGCACATGTTAATCCATCTACTATCTCCCAGTGCACATGTTAATCTATCTACTATCTCCCAGTGCACATGTTAATCCATCTACTATCTCTCAGTGCACATGTTAATCTATCTACTATCTCCCAGTGCACATGTTAATCTATCTACTATTTCCCAGTGCACATGTTAATCTATCTACTATCTCCCAGTGCACATGATAATCTCTCTACTATCTCCCAGTGCACATGTTAATCTATCTACTATCTCCCAGTGCACATGTTAATCTATCTACTATCTCCCAGTGCACATGTTAATCTATCTACTATCTCCCAGTGTACATGTTAATCCATCTACTATCTCCCAGTGCACATGTTAATCTATCTACTATCTCCCAGTGCACATGTTAATCTATGTACTATCTCCCAGTGCACATGTTAATCTATCTAATATCTCCCAGTGTACATGTTAATCCATCTACTATCTCCCAGTGCACATGTTAATCTATCTACTATCTCCCAGTGCACATGTTAATCCATCTACTATCTCCCAGTGCACATGTTAATCCATCTACTATCTCCCAGTGCACATGTTAATCTATCTACTATCTCCCAGTGCACATGTTAATCCATCTACTATCTCCCAGTGCACATGTTAATCTATCTACTATCTCCCAGTGCACATGTTAATCCATCTACTATCTCCCAGTGCACATGTTAATCTATCTACTATCTCCCAGTGCACATGTTAATCTATCTACTATCTCCCAGTGCACATGTTAATCTATCTACTATCTCCCAGTGCACATGTTAATCTATCTACTATCTCCCAGTGCACATGTTAATCTATCTACTATTTCCCAGTGCACATGTTAATCTATCTACTATCTCCCAGTGCACATGATAATCTATCTACTCTCCCAGTGTACATGTTAATCCATCTACTATCTCCCAGTGCACATGTTAATCCATATACTATCTCCCAGTGCACGTGTTAATCCATCTACTATCTCCCAGTGCACATGTTAATCTATCTACTATCTCCCAGTGCACTCCGGTCATCAGGTATGATTGATGTGCATTTGCCCACCTCTAACCCTACGATTGCATAAGCAAGGTTTCTCCCCTGTTTGTGGGAACCAGACAGAGAGACAGATGGATAGATAGATTTATAGGCATATAGAATAATAGATTCATATACGTTTTTATATACTAAACCAGATTAAACAATAGACAACTAGATACATTTAATTAAGCAGATCAACGCATTAAATCACTGTTAATTTAAGTGATTCATCAAGCTATCTACCGAGGAGGTTGTGACGTACTTCTGTTTTAAGGCGATTACATTTTCGTGTTTTTCTCTATTGTTTTATTTTTAAAATTTTTGTGATGTAACGATGAGTTGGCATAAAATGAAATACTGCTCAATATCCTTAGTGTAGCAGGTGTCTAAACGAAACTTTATGTAAAATCGGATCACGGCAATTGCTTATTAGAACAGCACGCCTGTGGAACTGTGTTCCGTTTGTCTGCTTCTCAGCTGACTACAATATAGTCGTCTTCAAGTCCCATGTAAACAAATTCTTGATGAGCCGTTCCACTTAAGTTAACAAATTTACCGAATCTCCACTACTAACGATTACTACGATTCTCATACTATACGCTCTTTAACCCTTATCCTCGAGTGGCCTT
Source organism: Euprymna scolopes (assembly GCF_053919585.1). Lineage (NCBI taxonomy): Eukaryota > Metazoa > Mollusca > Cephalopoda > Sepiida > Sepiolidae > Euprymna > Euprymna scolopes. Next base: position 12,830,505 of record NC_136486.1, read on the forward strand.
TGGCCCCTGATAAGTGGAGACCCCTAGGTAATATATATATATATATATATATATATATATATATATATATATATATATGTATAGAGAGAGAGAGAGAGAGAGAGAGAGAGAGAGAGAGAGAGTGAGAACCACAAAGAAGTAGGAAAATTCTTTAAGAGTAGACGTATCGGAATAATACAAATCACAACGAATGGAGGCGGAGCTTATACAGAAGAAAAAGACTAAACGTGGTGGAAGGAAGAATGAGTGATGGAATCATGTTTAAGAAACTAGAGAGAAAAATTCTTAAAGTACAAATAGAAAAACCAAAGAAAACAATGAGATATTTGAAATGCAAGACCATCAGAGAAAAAAATAATTTGAAATGCATTACAAGTTTCGGAAACGTTCGGAGTGAAAAAAAGTGAAAGGCAGAATGCAAATGAGGAAGAGTGGAAAAGAAGAATACAAATTGACATAAAAGTTAAGAAATGGTGTCAACCTGCTTGAAAGTGAGTTGAAAGGAGAAGAAAACAAGGAAATTAAAACAACTGAATGAAAAGTATGGAGTGAAAAAATAAATTAATTAAAACGTACCAAGAATGCTAGCAAAAATTGAAAGTAAAGAGCTATGAAGAGAGACTTCAACAGTTCTGAGAGAATAGTCCGTTTAGTCTGGACCAGAAAGAATTAAGAGACTTAAGAGACAGTCGATTTACGTAAATAAAGTTCTAAAGTCAGAAGAGTGCATAAAGTTTTAGAATAATATCTGACTGTAAAAACGAACATATAAGTATGCTTTGTGGCTGGAAGTTGTAAATCAAATGCAAGATGTTATAAAAGTTAGCAAAGGGAATGTGAGTACACAATGTAAGAAAATTCTAATTTGAAAGCATCTCAACCCAGATAATGTCCAGGGGTATTGGTTAAAATACTTTGACAACTTGCATGGAATATTGCATCTCAAATTAGCGGAATGTTGACAGAAGATGTAAATTTTGAATGGAGCACAAGTGGAAGGATAGTGCTCTGCCAAGAGGACCCATCAAAATGCACTGCAGTGAATGACTATCGACTATCCCCTGCGTTCTATTGACATGGAAACTGCGTACAGGCAGTTTAGCAGATGATATTTACCAAAAGCAAGAGATCATACCGGAGGAACAAAACGGATGCAAACAAGAGGGACCAAAGTTTAATTGTTTACTGATAGTATTTCACAATTGTAAGAGAATAGCCACAAGTCTTTGTGCGTCATGGATAAATAACCGCAAACCTGGCACGTGTAAAAGAATGTATGGAAATATTTGAAATAGCAGCGAATGTGCGAGATTTCTTGGAAAGAAGCAGGAAACAATGGAAATGGAGAAAATATTGAAAAAAGTCCTTAGGTATTCTAGGCAAAAGCCTGTCGCCATTGTTTGGTGTATAATTCGTCGTCCATATTACAAAGGTATGATACCCTTATCGTTTATATTACAAAAGCTAAATGCGTGTTATGAGTCAGGAAAGAAGAAGTACGGGTAAACAATTTATCATTTATAGATAACTTTGCGTTGTATGCAAAGAACGAAGACCAACTAAGTATGCTCGTGAAAATGTCAAGTAATGTCGAACATACTTAGCATAGACGTTGTGCATGAAAAAGTGCGGTATCCTTTAATTGAAAAGGTGAACATTGTTTAAAATAAAGTAATAAAGCTTTGGAATTAGGAAATGATAAAGGAGGTTGGAGGATGAAAGGTACATCTACTTAAGAATTGTTAAATTAGATGAAATAAAAAGCTTAAATGAAGGAAATAATAGAAAAAAAAGTAACACCAGAGAAACCCACGGTTGATTTTTAAATCAATATGCAGTGGACTAAAGCAAAATATCTGCAGTAAACACATGCGTTTTCTATATTTCGATATTTCAATATGGGGGGGGGGGTATTATTCAATGAAACAAATAAAGCTGAACATATGGTGAGACTGTCAAAGAAAAAGATGACGATGAATGAAACCCTTCGCACAAAGAATGATATCGATTGGTTATTTGTGAAATGAAAAAGGAAGAGTAAGAAGACTAATAGACGTTGAACAATGGGTAAAAGAAGAAAAAGGTCTTAAAGTTTACATGTAAAAAAAAGCTTATAAAGGGGGTGTCAAAATTTAGTGAATTGCAAGAGAGCGACGGTGCAAGAAACAATAAATAAACAAACAAATAACAAAAGGCAAGTGAAAATGCAAAGCCAATTCAGTTGAGATCTACCAGACGCAGTGAACAGGGAACACACTTAGGGATGGTTGCCAAAACATGACAAGTCAGAAAACATCACAGCGTGTTGTCAGTGAGAGATCACTGGTAATGCTGTGTGAGAACTCCCAATGAGTAAATAATAGTAACCTATATATGGGCTATAACATAGTATCGCGCAGCGCTTAATCTCAAATCTAGATTGGCATATGTGAAGTTGAATTATAATCGATAATTTGGTAACCGAATACAAACTTGCAATCGATGATCAGTCCGTCTTGAAGTTGAACATAAATTCCGATTTCGGTTAGTCAAACTACACTATCTGTGATTTTTGTATTGGTTTGACTAAAAGTTACTTAATCGGCGCCCATGACCAGAATGATTGTTACAATCACATATTACAATCATATATCATTTATATTCTTTTCATGGTTATATCATTTATATTCTTTTCATGGTTATTACTTGGTCCAGTTTTCACAATATTTTGTAGATGGGAATGCTAACTTTCTGAATGTTGTCAATATTTTCAAGCATTTTAGAAGCAATACTGTCGGAATTAACTTACCGACGAGTAAGAGGGGGAAGAAAAGACGTTTGAAGTCTTGCAACGAAATGTCGACGTTGCTTACAAGCAGTCTTTCCTTGTAAAAGTAACAAATGAATAACGATGGTCGAAGTGTACTTTGTCTAAAAGACAACAACAACTACTACCACAACTGTAGAGCGGCCACCCCTTTTATCTACTCCAACTCTCAGTCAACGAGATTCACGCGTGACTGAAATGTCTATTTAAATTGTAAGGAATATGCACCCAGTTTCTTTGCTTAACGGGCCACCGGCCGTGTTGGTCACAACTACCAGCACTCCTTTCTTCCCCAACGACCTACCCTCGGCAAGTCAACCAATTTAAAATTCTAACAATACGTGTAACAATTCAATATCATCTCAGGTAAGTGGTACGCGTTAGTCAATCACAAAAGGTTTAATATCAAGACAAAGCGCATGTGCTTAGTAACCGCGTCGCTCATAAAATAAAAAAAATGACTATTTTGTTTTTGTATCTTATATAAGGAAACTTAGTAAGTGTTGGGCAGGATTAATCTCAATATTAATAAGTAGCCGCATGAATTCCCCTCTGGACAAAAGTATTGTAGCTTTGCAACAACAGATGTCACATACACATTCAATACAACTAGTTTTATAGCAACTACCGTTGTTATATACTGAGTGATATTTTACTATCGGGAAATTCCAATTATTCAGGTACACCTGCGCATGTTTGACGGACCTGGATAATTATGATCCTATCCATAACGTATACATTATAAAAAGTGAGTGTTTGTTAGCTGACAGTAAACTTACATGAGTAGAATATTAGCTTAGTTTTTTATGCTGTTTCAGCCTCGGGAAAGCCTAGAGCGATTAGTGCAGGCTTCTTATTAATACATAGTGTTATAATATAGTAATTCCTATATTCTGCAAACGATGATGCACCAACCACTGTTAGCGCAAGATAAGAGTTAGGGCCTTTGTAATACAGGTCGAAGACAACAGCCAGGGGCTGTTAACTATGTAATCTCAATGATTTACTGTATGAAACTAAGTGACATGCGAATGTCTCAAGTTGCTAAAATATAGAGAAAAAATAGTAGGACGGCGTTTATTTCCTTGTCATTATTTACTAGGGATTAAGCATTTCGTGCGTTTTAATGACAAAGGAATGCAAACACTATCCATTCATTAAGGAATCCTGGGTCCAAAAATCGGAAGCTATGGCTCAAGTCTCCAGCTTAAGAAAACCTGTCAATAAGAATACAGGGGAGCCTACTTATTGGAATAATTTACAAGTTAGTAAGCAAAATCAAGTAGGAATTTGAGCATACACTATAATTCATGCAATTCAATATAATTTAATATAATGGCAACGGATTAGCAGGGGACTGGGATTATGGAAAATAAATTAAAAATAAATGGCATAGTAAAAACACTTTAAACAAAATGGATGAACGCAGTCTTCAAATATTTGGAGATAACAGCGTTTCAATGGTCTATCAACTCGAATTAAACCGTAGCCTTTCGAACTAGATATCTGACAAAATAAATTCCAAAGTAGAGTAGCAAATACCAGCTGAATAAATTTAATTTAAAAAATTGCAAAATGACTAGAACAAAGCTGGAACAATGTAAAAGTGAGGACAGAGGTAGTAATGGAAGTATCAGGTCTCACCTCTCATCAATCAGGTTTCAGTTTTCAAAAGCATTTTCATGGATAGACACGCACATTGACTGGACATATCTTTAGATTATTTATTTCTGTTTCGTGTTCAGCTGTAGCTGTTCCCTGACGATAATTGAATAAAGAAATAAATATTTTCCGTGCATGCGAGGAATTAATTTGATCTTTTCAACAACGTTTAACGGAAATCAATGTCTGGAACAAAGTGGAATGTGAATGTCTGTAGAGTCTGACGTATTTTTTACCACTCTTGTTTTACATGATTACGTTTTGCATCTGCCAGTCCTGAATTTATCAGCGATTTATTCATTTAGATGAACGCTTCAAAGCAACACCCCTGCACTATGATTGTTATCTAGTTCGAATGGGGTTACCTTTTTATTTTTAGGGAAAATTGTAAAAACGAAGAAAAGGGTTTCCCGTTAAATCATATGCGCGTGTATGCGCCATATTGAATCAAGCTGCCGGGGGTAGGAGGGTAAAAATCAAGATGGCGGCGTCCACATGTTTTATGACTAGTGGTCTCGGAAAGTGACGCAAAACCTCGCTGTTCGTGTGCAGTTTAGATGGCTCTCGACTGCATTATAGTAGGCTGCGAGAAGAACGCACACAAGATGTTGTATAAGAATCATTGAAGACTGTTATTGAGTATTATGAAGTCACTTTGCTGTCTTGCTTCTTTTCTTTTCTTTTTTTGTCACAAATCTCAATTAAATTCAAACGCGTAACTTTGTATGGTGCTTTGTCAGTCGGTCTGCGGTGTTTGAGATTGAAATAGAATTTTGATCGCCAAATATACAAACTAAATATGTTACACGGAAGGGACATACGCCAGCAATAAAAAGTAGTTTAAGTTGAAAATGATATTTCTTAAAAGGAAAGGGTTAGATTTGAACTCAGCATTCAAAAGTTAAAAGCGATTACATATTGCAATTGGAGGAATGCAACTGATTGTTCATTGTCCCTATTTACAATGCCTCCCCACGGGACATAGTTAGACACCAGGGTCGTTTTTTATCATATTGTAATACAGAGCTGAGAGATGAAACAGTTCTGATTAACACAGATAGAAGGAAGAGTCATTATTTATGACAGTGGTGGGGACACATTATACTTGGTAGGGAGTTACATAAAGTTCATCTACAGATAATAGGCAAAAGCACATTTACCTTTCGTAATCTATAATCAAGTAGCAGTTTTAATTAATTATTCATTGCATTTTATCTTAACCAACTTAACCACTAAATGCAGGTGGCTGTCATTAGAAATTATGAAACTTAGCAATTGTATTTTGAACTTTGCCCTCACTGCGAACTGAACTATAAATTTTCGAAAAGTATAACTTTACAAATTATAATACCGGATAATATTTATAGATATCCTAATGGGGGTTGCCCGGCTTTGCCTAGAGGTAAAGCACGCTTAAATATATTTTAATCGATGCAGATTTTGTATATATTATTACAGGGACAATTATCCATTGAATATTATAGTGTACAAAAGTTTTTTTTTAATGACTTGGGCGCCTTCGGCTAGAATCCAAGCCAAAACATTTAGTGCCCCATCCGCGTCTACTCCAGATGTAGCTGTCGAGAGATAGGTAAAAAGATTTAGTATTAAGCAACTTGAAAGAATGAAGTGAATTTCTGTATGCGTAGAAAGAAATAAAAATATGTAGGCAGGTTGAGATAAACAGTTTGCTTTCAACTTGTCGATATATGTCTGTACGCGTTATTTATCCATCAAAACAACTATTTTACTTGTTATAAAGCACTCCTGGTGCATGGTTATTATTTTCTGTTAGTTTCAGTGTTATATGACAAATAGTTTAAGGGGTTATCAGTTAAACATTATCAAAGTTACACACAGACAAACACACACATACATCTACTGTTTTATTTATATAGATATAGTAATATGTAAGAAATAATATATAGCACATATATGCACATACTAATACGTAATAATGTATAGTAATATATAAGTAGCAAGGTTGCATTTCAAAAAACTAAATAGGTTAAAGGCTCTTAAATCTATATAATTATAAAACTCAAATTACCTTGTAACGAGTGATGTAACCCACTTTCCGGTTTACGACATCTGGTTGCGCATGCGCGTATAAACATTAACCCATATAACGTAAACAAATAAACACAAATCGCTTCTTTTGGAGATGCTGACCTGCGCACTGAAATATTAACGTTATTATTTCGAAATTATTATTTAACATGGGAAGTGTGGGGGGTGTTTTGCAATTATTCTTTATTACAACTATACTGTCGCTATTTTCTTACAACTAAACAACTTTAACCCGTTGACAAACATAAGAACACTTGTAGTAAAGCCAAGACTACTACTACTACTACTACCATTTATCCGTCCCTCTTCCTTCCTTCCTTCTTTTTTATTTTTTTGTTTACATTTCTAGATACAAAATAGTTGTGTGAGAACGGTGAATTTGTTGGCACATTTACTAATCTGTTTCAATATTAGTTTTATTTTATTTTATTTTTTTGCTTCAGGTTTTATTAATTTTTTTTTTAGATTTTAAGTTTCTATACCTTGGTTGAAGGATTTCAATATGGGGTTTTCATTATTATATTTCTCATCGCTAGGTTCATGTGCGTTTTTTGCTGCTAAATGATTTTCGTCGGCGTTCTATTCGTAGGAAAATTTTGAGCGATTATTCGGAAAAATAGGAAACTTTACACAAATAGGGAGGATTTTTTTGCATGTTGGAGTGATCTTTTCATTTTAATATACTTTCATAGAAATGTTTCTGTTATGTCAAAAAAATATATATTTTCTTTACGTCACAAGTGTTACGGTCATGCATTAATTCCATAGCTAATATAACATACTGACCAAACGGGTCACGGGTAGTCTAGTTATTACTAGAAATGTCCAAAAAAATACTTGATGAAATTACAGTGTTTTGGAAGTTAAAAGTTTAACCCTCGGTGCGGGTGACACTCGAAATATAATTGTGAATTACTTAGAGTTTCTACCAAGTTATTTTTGACGAAACGAAATCATATTACTGCCGTGGATTTAATAAAGGATACCGTTCGAAATTCCATGCGGATTTCTAAGTTCGACAGAAAGATTTCTGAGATCAATCAAATGCCCCTAAAAAATCGGAAAAAAATAATACTTAAAACCAGAACATCTTTTTTTTCCTCAATTTTAAACAACATTTTTGTATAAAAAAAACAGTAGCCCGCATTTACACTATCTTTCTGTCATACATATTTGTTGGGCCGCATTTTGTTGTGCGAACTATGATCAATAATGTCTATATTTTTCTTTATGAACCTACTTCGCAGTTGGTATTATTTATTGGTTTGCGCATGTATGCAGCTACTTAAGCTTACAAATATACATCTGCTATAATAAATCGACTTTAAGCTCAGCATGTTCCATTTGATACAAGCAATCCCGGATAATATCCGGATTACGATTTTGAAGTAGACCTAGAATCCATATTTATTAAATTGGTTGCAATCCTCGTTAATCTTTCGGGCATGGCAAACCAGGCCACGACGAAATAAAAGACGTGGCTGAATAGAATCTCCTCTAATCTAAGCTTCACGTGGGAATTCTCAGAACGATGAACGAAACGAGCAAATTGGGAAAAGGTAAAATATTATGAAGGAAGAAAACAAATGCCTCTACGTTCAACATTATTAATGTTTCTATGGAGTCCGCTTCTTTGATTGTCATTTCTGAAATGATTTTCTTTTTATTTCTGCATTATATGCGTCCATTCTTAATTGTGGTATATTTCTCTTACTATTACCACGTTTTCCTTAATTGTTATTTTTTAAATGTTCTTTTTACTTTTTTATCCTCCTTTCTCCTTATCCTTTTATCAGCCGTTTCTAATCTATAATATTTAGTATACAAGGTGCCTTCAATAAGTTCGAAACTTTTTTTCGAATGGGCGCTTTTATTGATAGTATATAAATGAAAGTCTAGTCCTCTTTCGGCGTAGTCTCCTCCGGCTGTAATGCACGTTACGGTCTCTTTGATCCTCTCAATTATCTCATAACGACAGTATCTAAGTATTTCCTCGAGTTTAGAGAATTATTCATTTTCAATTGATTGATTATTGGCAGATTAGTTTATCGCATTCCCGCTGGTTAATAGATAAAATACACACGTATTTTCTGTTATTTTATAGTGTACTAGTAGATGTATCGGACGCTGCCCGGTATAAAATGTAACGTTAAATTACTTTAAAAATGACGTAAAAAAAAAAGACGGAAAGCAAGTGAGACATGTGCATCCGAGTATTATTTTTTCTTACCAGTTCAATTGTGAATAAAAAAAATCTGAAGACAGTGATTCAAGTACGATAACCATTAGACCAGCTTGCAAAGTTCTTTAAAGATGCTTTCAAACTAAATTGTACTTTAAACGAAGATGCCATGTGAACGATTCGCCTATGCGTAGTCGTAAAAAATTGACAAAGAGATAAAACTCTGGTGGCCCCTAAGTACCGTTGTTTCGATTTTGACTTGTAGTAGCCGCTAATATCTCCAGATGAAAAAAGATTAAAAAGTGTTCCACGTGTCTGAATACCCTATATACCAAATTTCAAGTCTGTAGATCCAAAATTACTTGAGTATATGGGTGAAGATATGTGCTCTCACACACATTTTCATTTATATGTATATATATATATATATATATATATATATATATATATATATATATAAATGAGTAAATGGTAAAGGGCAAGATAGCTGTATATATGTATATATATATGCATTATTGTGTACACATAGGTATATTTATATGTATATAAAAAAAGGAGAACGGCCACCTAAAACCACTAACCTAGTTCTAAAACAGATCCTTTGTTTGATAAAATGCATGCCCATTGGCTGATAGGAAGGGGCGCGGTGGAGACTAGAAAGCTGATTGGCCAACTAGAAATCTTCAACATATATAAAAACAAGAAGCAACGACAGAATTCGCGCATAAGCCTGACGAATCCTATAGTTGGATGAAACGCAGAATATTCAGTGTAGCTTAATCGCCATATATATTTTATAAATTACTAACTGCTCTACCTACGTATTGAGCACTTTTGAAATAAATACTTAAAGTTTACACATAAATCTATACTTTCGTATATTAAATTTATGTGAATAAATGAAGTAGTTATATATATATATATATATATATATATATATATATATATATATATATATATATATATAATGGATCGTTATAACTATGCTTGGAGTTGTGTCAGATCAATAATAAAGAAATGCTATACTGTAAAACAGTAAAATTAAAATAAAAACATTGTATATAAAATTGTAATTTAGTATCAACGATTTATATTTGTTTGAGTCATCAAGTGTAAACGCGATTAGACACTAATTGATAAAACATTTATTTCACCGTCGATTTTAGAATCCAATTATAGTAAATGTATGTAATGTGTTCATATTTTTTTTGCTTTTCTTGGAATAGGGGAATATCAGTTTCTGCTATTTACCTAACTGTTAAACACAATACAATTTGGCGTCACATCATATGGATAAATATTTCTATTATGGGGTCAACAGTGTCGAAATTTCCATCAACGCCAATGCAAACATATTTTCACAAAAGTAAAGAACTGGTTAATTCATTTCTCTTCATGAAAAGCGAAAAAAACCTTTTCCACATGTTTGTATACCTTATTTACCAAATTTCAAGAAAAAAAATGAATAAGATTGGTAGAAATATATACTAGCAGAAGGCCCGGCGTCGCCCGGACTTGAATGAGATGGGTGGAATTATACACTAGCAAAATGCCCTGCATAGCTCGGCTTGAATTAGATGGGTTGAAATATACACTAGCAGAAGGCCCTGCGTCGCCTGGGCATAAATGAGATGGGTGGAAAACTACACTAGCACAAGCCCCTACATCCAGACTTGAATGAGATAAGTAGAAATATGTACTAGAGGAAGGTTTGATATCGCCAATGACTGAATCAGATGGGTGGAAATATATACTAGAAGAAGGCCCGGCGTCATTCGGGATTGAATAAGATAGTTGCAATTATATACTAGTAGAAGATCTGATGTCGCCTAGGATGGAATGAGATAGGTGGAAATATATACAAGCAGAAGACCTGATGTTGCCGGGGATAAAATTAGAGTGATGAAACAGAGTAAGTCTCGGAGATGGCTGAAACGTTTTTCGATCTCAACTTTACTTTATTCCATGTATATATATTTAATAGTATTTGTTTGTGAGGGAGAATATTAAGTCAGTCCAGGAAATAGTTGAAGCAAGTTAGGAAGTAAAAATTACTTAGTTTTATATATATATATCTTAACAGTGGGGTGAGTATTAAAAGTCTCGGAAATGGCTGAAACAGTTTACGAGTGGCTGAGATATGGCACCATTCCTGGAAATGGCTGAAGCAGTTTACGATCTTAAAATTACTTTAATTCATATATATATATATATATATATATATATATATATATATATATATATATATATATATATATATATATATATATTGTTGGTGCTCTGTGAAGGTGAACTGGGCATTTTCTGAAGGGGGTGATCCATATTTTTCTGAATTTTCAATGTTATCATCTGGTAATGCGCCACAGTGAATGTGCTGGGTAGAAAGAAGCATGCTTATGCTGCTTTTAAACGTATTCTCGAGTTCTCTAGGGATTACCAACCCTTCTCTTCTGGGGTGGGGTTGGAGGGTATAATGTCCGTTTGGGGTGACAACGCAATCTCCCACAATGTCATATTCCAAAAATATAGAATACTTGCGGAATCATGTTCCGGAAATTACATTATTTCTCTTACTATTATGTTGCCGATGGTGGGAAGAAAAGAACTACATTAATATTGAAATTCATGGCAAAGCAAAAGTTGCCTAATCACATCCGTGTCAGTACATGTATGCAATTATTTAGAAAACCTGCTGAGTTATATTCAAAAAATGATATCATTTCACTAAAACTGATGGGGTCGGTAGTCAGGAAGAAAATCTGGAATTTTTTAGTGAAGCAAGGGTTGGCCAATCACTAAGCTTCTCAAAGTATTTCTATTTATTTGTAAAATCTGCTTAATAATGTTCCGAAAATGAAGTCTTTTTTCAAAAAATGATTGGTGTTAGTGGACAAAGAAAATAAAACGCAGATGTGGAATTTTATAAAGAAGTAATGATTGTCTAATCACTAACTGTGTTAATGTATTTATGCATTAATTTGAAATTCCTGCTGAGACATCTTCCAAAAATGACATAAGTTAGCTTGATTTTTTCTCTTACAAAGCATATCGCCACTTGGACATAAGGGGCTTCTATTTGGGGCCATGTCTAGAAAAGATTAACAAGATATTTTTTATGTTACAATTACATTTCTGCAGATAAGCAGGCAACAGGAAGGGAATTCCAAAGTCTAGCTGTTCGAGGGAAGAAACTATTAGAATAGAAAAATTTCTGGCATTATAGTGTCGATAGTGAGGAAGGAAAGAAACCTCGTAATGTTTAAATTCATGGTGGAGCAAGGGTCGCCTAATCATTAACCAAGGCGATGTATTTACACATTAATTTGGACATCCTAATGATCTATCTTATGGAAATTATTTTATTGTTCTTAAAATTAGGTGGCATTAGCGGAAAGAGAAATTATTTAATATATGTTGTACAATAACTGTCGAGGGTATGTTAAATTGTTTCATATATGTATTTAAATTACCCGTCCGAGGGTATATACAATCATTTTGAATATGTGTTGTACATTACCCGTCCTAGCAAAGGTATGATTATTTCATATACGTGCTGTAAATTACCTATCCTGGGGAAGGTAAAATTATTTCATACATGTGTAATACCTGTCCTAGGGTAGGTAAAATATTGTTATGCTCGAGATAGCAAATGATACATAGACATCAAAATTGTCTCTATCCTAAAAATAATAGGTATATTCAAAAGTAACTTTATTTTTCTCATTGTTCTATACGGTCCCGAGCAACGCCGGGTAGCTCTGCTAGTTTTATATAAATCTGTAATTAGAATCGTTTCTTCTTATATGTTTTGTCTCAGTTTATAGTTGGTCGTTTGAGAATAAATGTTTTGCATTATGATCGATTAATATTTGTTGGGGTCATCAAGTGTAAACGGGATTAGACACGAATAATTAAAGCGTTAATTTGTCCGTCGTATTTAGAATTCAACGTATTTAATATTTTCATGTTTCTCCTTTGCATACACATTCCGAAACGATTCAATATTTCTAAACAATCAGCATGCATATTAAATAATTAGAATAGTCTTTGAAAACGTATTTATATTCCTTTATTCTTGTTCAGTTTTTGTTTCTAATTCGCGTATTCCTATAATGATCCATTTATACTTGTTTGTTAGTGAGTTATTATGTGTGTAATATTTATATCCCTTCATCGATATTCTCTTTGATTTATATGTGGTCTTTATTCTTATTAGGATTATAAATCTCTTATGAGAGAGATGCTGTGAATGCATTGAAAACTTAACAAATGATAATTCCTTGAGGTTTTCGTTTTCATAATGAAGAGCTCATATTTTTTTATTCTTTAATCCAATAGAAATTATTTGCTTTTATTCCGCCATTTTGAATCCATTCTTAATAACTCAACGTTGTCTCTCATCAATGGTGTCTATTTTCTTGTTTTATCATCGTTCGTATCTTTCTTCTCTTTCCGGCAATGTCTCATTTCTTTTGTGCTCCGTTCTATACACTTTCCTTTAGCGTTTATCTCATCCATTTACTAAAAATATTGATTTGTAGTATTTCTTTTTTTTTTCTTAATGAATATGAACATTTCTGTGCAAGATGTGCTTAATATCTCTTGCAATGCAATTATAATTGATTTTAAAAAATTATAAGTGCCGAAGGAATGATTTAAATATATGTTTATTAAGTTTGGCTTGGTTTTATTCGGACTACATCAATTAATATGTTGAGTTGAAAAAAAAATAAAATGATAATCAGAAAGCAAACACAGAAGAAAAACAAAGTTAAAAATAATACGAAATAAAATCATTGGAAAACATTAATATACAAAATGAATGGTAAATATGATGTGCAGTGTTCTAGCAATGTTAATACACCTTCACTTGTTTTAGCTAATTTTTGTGGTGCGGATAATAATGAACTCTTTTACGTATTATAAAAACCGGGAGAATATGCATCTTGGCGTAAGCACAAAAGTTAGCAAGAGTAATGCACAGGTGACAGTCGGGCTGATGTGTAACCCCACTATTTGTTATAGTTTTTTTTTAATTACTTTTCACCCCAAACAAGGCACATTGCCACTTTGGTGTAGGGGGATACTATCAGGGACATGAGCTACTGGGATACTATGTAGGGAGTTGGGCAGAAAGATGTCGGTTCACATTACACTTGAACTTCTGCATGTCAGTACGGTTGGGGAAGCAGGGACCCGGAATGGAATTCCAAAGTCTAGTGGTTCTGGGGAAGAAACTACTGGAGTAGAAAGCTCTCTTAAATCTAGGGATCTCTGTGTAGGGGTGGGATTTAGCTGCTTGTCAGGCTTGTCGAGGGTATTTACGTTGTAAGGGCACAAGTGCTTGCAGCTCTTCAGAGCATTCACCATTAAAATACTTGTAGAACAGGCAGAGGGATGCAACATTTCGTCAGTGGGAGAGAGGCTGAAGCTTAGATGACAGTTCAGGACCTATCAAGTTGGAGACTCTCTTTTGGGCCTTGTCTAGGGGCGAGAGCCTAGTAGCAGCTGCACCAGCCCAAATATGACAACAATACTCCATATATGGGCGAATGGTGGCCTTATAGAAATACAGGATACTTTCGGGTGTTAGTAGCTTTCTAGCACGGTAGAGAGAGCCTACCTTCCTCGCAGCGGTCCTTACTATGTTCTCAATGTAATTATTCCAAAACATGTTGATGTTCTGTTTAATATATTTTGTTGCTATTAATTACAGTTGTGTGTCTGTATTACCCACCACAACACTAGCGATGAGGAAAATTAAGGAACTGAAACCATTTTTCACACACAAAATTGGCGATTGAAAATTCTTAAAGGGTTTAAATTATAGTACTCTAAAAAGAACGCCATGGAACTTGTTAAACGTTTGAATACATTTAATGTCTATCGGAGTTAACTAGTAGGGTAAACTACCTCTGATATCTATGGCTACCTGAAAACACACCGTTCAAACGTTTCGATTTAACGTTCACAAGGAACATAAATTGCAGCAAATTTATCGAAGGCATTGATAAGACTGCTGTGAACAAAGTGGGCCTTACCCTGCGAAAATGTTACTTAGGCCTGAAAGTATCCTTTACCTCTACAAGGCTACCATCTGTCTATGCACAGAGTATTGTTGACACTTTTTGGCTGGTGTATCTGCTACTAGTATTTCACTCCTAGACGGAATTAAACACAAGCCGCCAACATAATGCATCCTACACTGTAAACCAAACCGCAACGTCTATGCCATAGACAAAATGTTGTATTCCTGAACCTATTTTACAAGTATTTTTACAGAAGGTCCCCCGGCCAGCTCCAAACAATTGTACCCCGTCGATGTAAATATCCCGACTTATCCAAAAAGCAGCAAAATCCCACATCTACAGTGTAAATATCCATGGATGCCAGAAGACCATATTCTCAAATAGTTTTCTTTCCTTGAACTGCTAGGCGTTGGTATTCCCTTCCGGTTCTTGCCTCCCGAAGTGTTTTGACATGCAATTCAAATGTAATGTGAACAACTTTCTCTCTATATAGTATCTTTGCAAAATAGTATCATTTTACATCCAAGCAAAAACATACCTTGTTTAGGGTGATAAAGCGTTAATAATAAAGAATCAAGACTCTATTAGTCTCAGTTGTAACGGGAAAAGCTCTGTCATTAAAGCATTTTTGTCTACTTATCTCTAGACACAATAAAAAAGCTGCAATCTTGACCTCAGGAAAAAAAAGTTGTTAGGTTAACAACTGCAGACGCCACATATACATCCATTATGATCAAACTGCTAGCCTTGCTATTAGCTTACGTAGATTTTTCGCATATTTGCTGTCGCCTTTGTCCGTTTCAATCAAATATTAAATTAATTCGTGGGAGCGCCACAATCTAAATTAATCGTTGCAGCAAAATTTTTATCCCTAATTATTATTTGATCTCATAATCCCCATCGTAATCTGGAATTTCTCAAGTTTGGTCTGGTCACTCTCTGTATTTTTTCTTATATAGATATATTTCTCATTAGTTTCTTCACTTTTCGTTCTTTAACTACCGACCACCCTCTTATAATAGTTCCGCCGCTCCCATTGGCTGTCTGTTTGCGTTTCTTGAAAGAGGGGAAATTAGTTTCTGCTATTTACCGAAAGGTTAAATACAATACAATATGAAACACTCATCATACGAAAAATCATTCTATTCTTTTACTAATCAACGCCGATCCAAACACATTCTCCCACAAGTAAACACCTGATTAATTCATTCTTCGTACCCTCTAATTTTTATATTTAATTTTGTTTACACAGGTAGCCCGTTAGTCGCAATCACTATTTACATGTTCGATAGCCGTGTTTCTTATTAGAAATACAATTTTTCTCATACATACTTGCTTATTATTTCTTCTTCAAGTGGCAAACAAATCTACACACTTTTCATTCATATTCACTCTAGAAATCCGTCGCTCATATTATTCAGGAAAATATTTTCAATCGGATCAAGTTCCAATCGAACATATAAAACTCGATATCGGCCTAAATGCACGTTTTCTGGTCGATAGGTTCCCTCATTTAAAACACTATACTGCCCTTTTTATTGGCGTCTGGCCATCCGTACACAGTCACAGTAATATTGGTATTACTATTACTGTTCATTTTCACCAATTACAAGAAAAACAGATACTAGCATAACAGCATTGGTTTCATTTCATTATGTATGAATCTCATTTTAGTAATAGTGGCCTCCTCGGCAAGATGTGTATACACATTGTCAGTTCTAATAGAAATAGTAGTAGCAGCGATTGCTCGAATCGGTGAAGCGTATGATTCAGCACGAAAGTGAGCTTGTTCTAAAGACTTAGCACATTGAGTAGCCTCTGTGAGAGTGAGCGTATCATTTCCAAGTTGTCTACCACATATTACTGAGGACCGGAGACCACGTATAAATGCATCACGGACAGATTCGTCCTTGCAAGTAGTAGCAGTAACGCCTTTAAAGTAACAGTCAGCGGCAAGTCGATTAAAGACCTGAAGATATTGGTCGACAGACTCGTTTTCTTATTGCAGACGCTTGGAAAGCAAATGTCTAGCATGAATGACGCTTGGAGACTTGTCGTAAACACCTTTCAGTAATTCAACCGCGTGTTCAAATCCTGAACAACCCTCGATAACGTCAGCAATACTGGGACCGATATTTAAATAAAGAACTTCGAGTTTATCAGGGTTAAACGAAGCAACAGTTGATAAATAGTAGTTAAAGTTACGATACCACAATCTCCAAAGCTTGCTAGCCTGAGGGTCTGCCGAGGATACGTCAAATTTGTCCAGACGAATGATCTTCTCCATGAGGGAAATGATTTTTTGTTCAATAAATTGTAGTGTTGTAAATAAATGAGACGTAAAAAACCTCTTCCAAGTTTTTATTGAACAAAAATCACAGCAACTAAAGTAAAAGAGAAAAGAAAAAGGAACTCGTGCAAAATCACGTGGCAAGAAACTGAATTCACATGTCTATTTATTTTAATAGAAAGACAAAACAATTTAAATTAAAATATGTTAAACAGTAAGAACAAAATAATTTAAATGAAAATATAACAATAAGCTTACTTATAGAACTGCATTTCCATACTTACTTTTCTTCGTGTGTTTCATTTTTAATTTTACTTTATAACATGTTTGTTGCTGTTACAATGTCGTAACTGTATGACAGTGATATACATTTGGAGACAACCGATTTCCTTTACAGTGCGTACTAGTACTTTACTGTACTTGGCAGTGCGCGTTACTTTGCGCCAGTGTCATAAAGTGACATAAAGACTGTCGATTTCACTGAAGCCCGACACTAGTCATGATTCACATGTACAGAGGAAGCCAGTAAAAAAGTAATCAGTCGCAACAACTTCATTTATGAGCGGTCTAATAGAAGCAGAAAACAATCATAGCCGCCACTGTCAGACACTGTACGCCGGGAAGTGTTTGTGACAGTCATTCAGACAAGCAAGATATACTAGTAAACCTCTGACGACACCATTAGTAATGTAATAAAAATACGCAGTCAGATTATATTCAAGAAGTGCATATGCGGAAAACGGACCCTGATTTCTATCACAGTGATATGTTCACAATCTTATTATTGCCCTTATTATTACGTTTATTAGTTTTACTACTATTAGTTTTATCGTTTCGATTAATATTTTTATTACTAATAGTATTATTCTTTAATGTTACTATTATTAATTTCATTATACCATACTCAGGTAAATTAAATTAGATCACACAGCGGATGCTACGAGATGACAATAACTCCTTTAAAACAGCAATGCCAACCACGGACGAAAGTGCCCGGGTACGGTGACTGGCATTTGAAGACAAACGATTTGTCAAACAGGGCTCGCTTTTATCCCCCAGTCCCATGAAGTGAAAGTAACTGTAGTCGATTTAATATCAGTTAATTGAAGCCCAACACTGGTCATGGCCGACATTTAGAAAGAAACCCAGTGCAAACGCTATAATCCACTACCATCTATTAATTATAATGAATTCATGCTATGTCACCAGCGCATACTAAATATACGAATAGAACAATTGCACACTGCGCACATTTGAGCATTTTATTGCATCTGCGCAAACTGAACCTTTGAATGTGCACATCTATTAATTGTGTGTTTGATAAATTTACATAACACACATATAAACAGGATGTATAGCGATTATAAGTGCTGGAGTTTCTTAATATTTAATATTCAGACATAGATGTCTATAATTGAATATACAAATAAGTTTAAAAGTTACTATAAGCTTAATAGCTACTCCAAATCACAATATTCAACGCTTTGGTTATAAATACACACACACACACATACAACATATATATATATATATATATATATGTATACACACATATATGTGTGTGTGTGCTTGTGTGTGTGCGTGTTAAAGTAAATGGTAGTTTGCTTGAACAATTGCTGGTAAAGGAATATATGGAAGTTTGAAAAGCCGAAAGCAATGTGGAAAGACCGGATCAACAATGGGAAAAGAAGGCGAGGAAAAGCAAACAAATAGACGAGTATGTTCTAATAATTATTCCCACATCACTCCTCTACTCGCTATATGATATTCAGAAAACCAATTTGATGACAAGTCCGGGATACATAAACTCCGTTAGTGGTACACAACTTTGATTAATTTCGGGAGAAAATACATTCCCTTTTCAAAAAAGAAAACAAAAGTATTATCCAAGGTGGAGAAAGATACCAGGACCACGAAAAGAGGGTAATATCGCAGATATAAGTGATTAGTTAACTGTGTAGGTAACTGTCGATATATATATTTTTTATTTATTATTTTATGTTATATTTTTAGTGATGTTATTTATTTCCTTATTTAGTTATTTATTTTTTTATTAGAAAATATACTCTTGGTTAAATTTATTATCCTATTATGATAATGTATTTTTTATTAAAGCCAATATTTTTATATTTTTTATTTATTATTACTAAAGATGATCATCCCATGAGAAAACCGAAAAAAAATAGTGAATTAATTAAAATAAATGTTTAAAAGAATATGTAAATTAGCTAGTTTTTTTTTTGTAATTCCATGAACCATATATAACAAAGGTGTATTTTCTTTAGAAATAAATAGAAAAAGGTTTTTTTTAATATGGATATCAATACACAAAAAAGCAAATTTATAAGAATATATATATATATATATATATGTCTCTATATGTTGTTTTTTCAGAATTTAAAATTTAACCACGAAACTTACATATATATATATATATATATATATATATATATATATATATATATATATATATATATATATATATATGTAAGTTTCGTGGTTAAATTTTAAATTCTGAAAAAACAACATATAGAGACATATATAAATTTAACCACGAAACTTACATATATATATATACATATATATATATATATATGTGTGTAAGTTTCGTGGTTAAATTTTAAATTCTGAAAAAACAACATATATGTTGTTTTTTCAGAATTTAAAATTTAACCACGAAACTTACATATATATATATATATATATATATATATATATATATATATATATATATATATATATGTAAGTTTCGTGGTTAAATTTTAAATTCTGAAAAAACAACATATAGAGACATACATTCGATTTAATAATTTATTGTTTGACAAAAGGAATATATAGAAGGGGTTATTTTAATTTCCTTAATTCATGTATTTTCAACAATGGCTCATATCATAAGAGGAAATGAAATGCGCTTAGCAAAATGTTCAGCTGCGAAAGGACGCTTATTTTGCTTTTCAGCACAAGTATTGAACATAGTTTTTTGAGTAGTTGTGGATAAGTATATGGAAAAAATTATACGCAGGTCGTATCAACTTCTCTTTTCGTATAATTACTTACATATTGCTGTATTCTTAAGTATTGAGTTTTTTTCTATTTTGGCTAGGATCACCTTGAAAGTTTTACTTCAAGTAATATCTATCAGGATTTTTCAACTGAATTATATCAGTGTCTTATATATATATATATATATATATATATATATATATATATATATATATATGTGTGTGTGTGTGTGTGTGTGTGTGTGTTAACCGTTAACGTTATTTTCAACAGACAAGTTTTTATTTAACTTACTCACCGCATTTAGCAATCTAGTGTTAAGTAAATATTGATTATGATAATTACACGATTGATCATACACTGTATTCCACCTTTCTCTTTTTTTCAATCTTTCTCGTTTTTTTTAACATATGTAAAGACAAAAATTGGTGTAAGGGAAGAAATAGGGACAAAGAGATTAAAGAATATTCCTCTACTATGGATTAGACTTAGTATAATATTAGTCTACTTAGTGTTCATCCTTTAAAATATTTGAACTACACTAGAACCCCGGGATACGGCATTAAAAAATAGTAACAAAATACAGTACAGAATATAATACACATGTATATAATCAAATAACATTACAAATAACACCGTGAGGCGGGGAAAATGCGGTAACCAAGTGCCGGAAAAAACATACTATTTCTACATTGTAACTTAAAAAAAATACGTATCCTAAGGCTACCGTGTCTCGGTGTTCTGCTGTAATTGTCGGTTCTACTTTGATTTTTGGCATTAATACTCTAATTTAGAATATTAAAAGTAATTTTATATCCCTTATGTTTTTATTGGCTAATCATTAGGGCTATGACAACAGCATATTCTTTTCATTGTGTTTACTCTCAAGTATATACCCGACAGAGTTAGATGCAGTTTATCAATCGAGAACCACATCACTATCTAAAAACATATAAGATATCAACAGATATATACTCGAGAGTCAAAACAATGAAAAGAATATGCTGTTGTCCTAGCCCTACTAATCATCAGGGAATTGGTCGACATTGGTGTCTGTTAATTTGAAGTAAGTTCTTCTCATGTTTGAAGATATTAGCACGTGGGGGTATAAATAATTTTTCTATTCTATTCAATATGTTATTCATTTCTATTTTAAATATTTACTTCATATTTAACTCATTTATTATATTATATGGTTGTGTGTCCATCAATAATTAGGTATGTATATTATTACTATCATATATAAAGGATATATAATTATTGTATTTGATCACTGTGTTTCAATCTAAATAGCTTACGGAATCTGCAACATCGTCCGACTAATGTATTTCATTTTATTTCGATTATCTTAATGTTCTTATTTCGAAATATTCCGTTATTTATATAGGTTTTATGGCCGTCGGTATGAATCTCATTTTTTACTCGCGTGCAAGCGACTCTATAAGTCACTCAGTCGATCTGTCGGTCGGTCTGTCCGTGACACTTTTGTGCTTAACCTTTTTGGTTAAGATCAAAAGTCTGTTGTTAATAGATGCTGTTTTTAGCTTTTTAAGCTTTTCTTGGCCTTTTGGCCAAGATCAAAGTGTAGTATAGGCAGATACTGCAAGTAAAGACCGTATGTGGGGGCAGCCTCACATATAAGACCTTGGTCAATGTAGGGGCAACCCTTCATACCAATTGTCACTATCCAGCTCCCCTGCTCCTCGGGGAGTTGGTCCCCATTTCCCCTTCACTCCTCATATTAAAAATCGGCCTTGTGCCTAATTTACTCGGTGGGGGAGCAAATAAATACCCTTTTCTTGGCCTTTTGGCCAAGATCAAAGTGTAGTATCTGTCTTATTACATGCTGTAATTATATTTGTAACTTTGTGATATAAAGTGGGGGATCACTTTTCTGTATTAATTTAATGTAAAATGATCACCCACTTCAGTAAGTCTCAAAGCCATTCAAGGCATTCTCCAGATTATTCAAGTTGTTTTTGAATGATTCCAGTTATTTTTAAGCATTCAAGTCATTCTTGAGGTCATTCAATTCATCCTTAAGTTCATTAAAGTCATTTTAAGTCATTTACTTTTTATTTATTTAAGTCATTTCAGCCCATTTTTCGGTCATTTTAGTTTATCTTTAAGAATTTCATGACAATTCTACATTCACGCATTCATTCATTACACGCGAGCACGCGACTAATAGCTATCAACCTTCTTCATTCTATATTTTAATAACACTTATTCTGTGAACTCATAGCGTTTATGTTACGGCAGCGCATTCAATTCATCATGTAGTAGTTCGTAGATCGTGATGTAAGCGATTGGCAAAACGTTATAGGTTTAAAACATGAAAACCAAAATATGAGATTTTAGTGATAGACTTGGAGACCATATAAACCTATTGAAATTATATCAAACTGTTTTCATATCAATATATTCATTCATACACGCATACCTCGAGACATCTATTGGAGATGGTGTACTCTTGCTGTTTAAAACTCATATGCACGCACGGCTTTCAACCATTGTTTGATTCAACCTCGTGGTCACTGATACAAAAGTCGTGACTTCCTATTCTATACCTCTTTGCGTTGACTAGTGAGGGGGGTCGCTCTCGTGATTTTTCCGCTGAAGCGACAATATTCATTTGTCTGAAATAGAAAATCAAAGGATTCGGTGTTGTCAGCATTCCTTCAAGGAAGACGCCGTTTTTTTTTGTTTTTTTTTTGTTTTTGTTTTTTTGCGGCAAACAATAATACCCCTCCCCCGGTGTTTTATTTGGTCTTCAGAACACGTACGCGTATAATGCAACGGTACATCTAAGCTGTTAGTCTTTCACTCTTAAACTTTTACAATCATAATAATCGACCATTAGAAGTATTATCATAATAATCGACTATTTTACTTTCCGGTGTTTTCCGATAAAACAACAACATAACAATTGGATACAAGGGAGTCCGAAATCTGTTATTGTGCCCCAATGTATGGCAAGCTCTTAAATATGTCCTATCGCCGTAATATCGTACCCATGTGCCTGTTTTACTAGTACTTTAATAGAATGTGCTCTAATGAACGTATAATACTTGTAATGCACATACACCCGACTAACCCGACAAGCAGCAAAATTCCACCCCTTTACTAATTAATGTTCATTAATCGGCTGATGGAATACAATTCCCGAAATGACGGTGTACACTTATCGATAAGTACAAAGTTTCAGTGTTGTTAATGATCTGTAAGAAAGAACGTTTATATATATATATATATATATATGTGTGTGTGTGTGTGTGTGTATCTGTGTCTGTGTATGTATGTATATATATATGTATATTATATATATGTATATATAATATATATAATATATATATATATAAGAGCAAACAATATAAGAGATCATAATGATATTTTATATATATATATATATATATATATATATATATATATATATATATATATATATATAGCTACTCTTGTTTTGTCTTTTAAAACGTAAGGAGCTACTATTTGTGATCCTCTCTAGCAGGGAATAATAGGAGGTTACACAGAAAAATTTACGTTTACATTACATATAAACTTCTACAGTTTAGTACTATCAAAGAAGCAGGAAACAGAGGAAATTCTAACGTCTATTAGATCATGAGGAAAAACTAATAGAAGAGGAAACTTCTCAGTATCTAAGAACCGTAACATTGAATGGGTTAGATATTGCTGCGTAAGAGTTAGTCGGGAGTATCTACGTTTGAGAAGACATAATGCTACGAGTTCATCAGAGCACATTGCATTGAAATACTTGTAGAATATGCACAGGTATGCAGCATTGTGGCGAGGGGACAAAGATTGGAGTTTGACTAATAGTGAAGAATCTATTAAATTGAATACTCCTTCTTGAATCCGGTCTAAGAGTATGGGAGTCATGGTAGATGAACCAGTCTAGATGTGGCAACAATGCTCCATTAACGGGTGAATTGAGTTCAATATATTCACATATTGTTGGATAAAGGAACTTGAACATCGTGATTACTCACAAATTTCGAGTTAGCAAAATACAAAGAAAATTCCAATTCAAACTTTGTATACACATATTAATCCCTGATGGAACAAAGAAAATACTTGGTCGAACTTGTACACATATATTGACCATTGATTGGACAAAGGAAGAAACTGTCAATAAAAGAAACGGGTAGGATGAACACAGGGGAAGGAGAGAGTGAGAGAGACGGAGAGGTACGCGTGGTTGTTTGGTCGTTAGCTCGTCAACCCCAACCTCGCCTTTCACTACTTATGCTCGACACGTCCTACGACTACTGACAGGAAAATAATAATTAAATAAAAATGTTTTTGTTATGAACTGTATACGTGTTTGATTATATTTATTAGAATTTTGTAGAAGTGCAACAAATAAGATTATATATACGTGACAGCGAAAAACAGATAAATCCTTACAGACAGAACCAACTATACAACAATATTAAATACTGAAAGTAAAATAAATGTATTATATCTAGATTGCGGAACGCTGGAAAACATAGCCAAATGAATTATCTATGGTGTTTATCAAACTTTTCTCCGTATATTTTACATACATCTTCATGATATTTTCTATTCATCCTTTAATCAGAATTTTAATTGTAAATTTTTACAATGGAGACCGTCGTACATTTGTCAATAAAACATAGTTATTTCAGTTGCATAATAGGGGCTGTGTTGTAGGAGTGACGGTATCTATGTAAGTTCCTTTTCTGTCCGCCATGAAAAGGCAAACTTCTTTAGTAATTCGCAATTGTATTCTTATCCAGACAAAATTGCACTTAGAACTTTTCCTAAGTACGTAAATCCATTACGGAACGACTTTTTTGCACAAGTACTAAACATAAAAACACTAGTCCGAATTATCCAAATAATAGAAAACATAAACCTCTATTTCGAACCCAATTATTGTAAGCCAAACTCGTATTTAAATACTTCGATATTCCATTATATTTAGGAACACAGCTTTCTTGTCTCTAAAGAATTGATTTCCTTCGTAGCGAATCCCTGCCTGTGCATTTTCAACTGTATTGTGTTTATTGCACGAGCATGGATACGCGGTGATGATAAATGGAATTCAGTTGTGGACGAATTGACGAAATACGATCCATTTAATTGCCTAACAACTTCAATACAAGAAGTAAGGATGATTATTGCCTGTATGTTTATGTCTGTCTCAAGCGTTTCTTCATTTTTATTTACACTTACTATCGACCAGGTGATAGTGGAGAGGACAACTGGTATATACTATAAACGATAAGAAAGAAAGAAGGAGAGAAACATAAAGGTATACGGACGTTTCTTGTCATACGACAATACAACATTTATAGATACTAATGTTAAAAATGTGTTAATGCTTCTTATTTTATGGGAAGCATTTTTGTTTCCGCTAACTAATGCGAATCCTTCAATCTCCAATGACTAATAAGTAGTGGTTTACGTATTTATTCGGATCAATGCGAGATCGGCAGTTTCAGTAGTAGAGACAACATTAAATCAGTTGTTGGAGTTTCTGCCTAAATTAAAGTAAACTTCTCTCTTGTTATTCTATTCTTTTTAAATTTCCCGAGTTTCAATAAATAAACCTGAACACCATGTCGCTTATCTGATCGTTTATGAACTGTGGCTGCCAAGTCCAAATCGAAATTGAATATTTATTGCCTTTATGTTTCTGTTGTAAAGCCCGAGAATCGTAGCTCTGATTCCCATATGGGAAATTTTCCATTCACAATTTCTCAATTACATCTATCTATATATCTATTTATCTATCTATCTATCTATCAATCCACTTTATCTATCTATCTACACATATATGTACGCATACAATATATATATATATATATATATACCATTATTTTTAAAAGAAAATTTATCACTATGTGTCTCTGTGTATGAGTATGTTCCCTATGGATTCAAAAACGGTTCGGCCGATTTTTATGAAATTTTACACAAAGGTACATTATGTGCCTGGCAGTAATTTTAAATACGTTTTTCTCTCACAATGTCTTCGATAAATATCGATAATTGATAATCGAAATAATCTGATGAAGGAAGGTACAGCCGATTAATATTTTACACCATCTACCATCAGAAATGGATTTTAGAAGTTTTATTAAAACACTAGCCGAAAAGCCCGACATATAAAATAACTAGTAGGTTGGTTCATATGACATGCGTGCGTTTGAAATAGATGTTTCGGTTTAAAGAGCAATTTTCAGGTACATTTTGATGTTTACTTTTAAGCCGACTTAAAAGATGCGAGGTGATACGGACCATAACCGTGGCCGGAAACTTTGTTTTTAGCACTCTGTGTTTCGTGGCAATCAAGCGATGCATTTTGAGGGTGCTGGGAATGGTCCTGTTTTCATAAAATTGATCGGTAGAGAGCATGAGTTTCACAGCGGCGCATCTGTAACGTGGCCGTTACGTCTCAAATGGACAAACAGATAAAATAGAAATAAATAAATAATATCCGGGTCGGCATTTTTTATTTCTCAACAAAAGTTGTTTTTTTTTAATTAGCGTTATAATAGTTTTGTCACTGACTTTACAGTCTACCGCTGCCACCTTTTCATTTTGGCCGTCGCTCAACCGCCTATCCGGCACAGTCTATTTTCTTTAACGCAATCCTACTTTCTCTCATCTCACGTCGGCCGTTACCAACTATTTCTCGCTTGCATCTTTACATGTCAATACTCCACGGAACCCATTGTGTTTCTCCTGAGAACGCGTTGCTCTCTTTCTCCCTTTCTTTTCTTCCTCTTTTCGCGCACATTTTCTAATTTGCATGTGCACGATTTTCTGCAACTGTGGATACTGCTGCTTATTTATTCTTTTCTTTTATTATTTGTAAAAACAAGAAAATTCAAACATATTCTTTCAAATCTTTGAAGGCAACGTTTTAATACGTTGAAAGTGAAAAAAATCTCAGTAAACTATTTAAATAGCGAGGATCTATGCTTTTTTATGTTGGATTTTCAGAAATTTCACTGAAGCAGTTTGAAGTTTTTTTAGCTTAGTTGTGCAAGAATATATTTTTAAATGTTAAATATATTTTATAAAATCAATCAAATCATTGCAAGACCAAATTAGGGTTTTGCATAGTCTTTTGAGAACAGTGGTATTTTAGTTTTTTTTCTTTTCTTTAATTCAATTTTCACCCCACACAAGGCACAGTGCCACTTTGAAGTAGGGGGTTATTATCAGGAATATGAGTTGCAGGGGTATTATGAAGGGAAATAAGTGGCAACATGTGTGTTCACATTACTCTTGAACTTCTTCATTTCTTCTGTGAAGGGGTAGGATTTAGCTGCTTGTCGGGAGTATTTACGTCGACGGTGTATAAGTGCTTGTAGTTCGCCAGAGCATTCAACATTAAAATACTTGTAGAACAGACAGGAGGATGCAACATTTCGTCGATGGGGCAGAGGCTGAAGCCTAGACGACAGTTCAGGGCCTAGCAGGTTGGCGATTCTCTTTTGAACCCTTGGAAGTCTTCCTCACAGTTGTGCTATAATGTTAATTTTTTTCATAATACATTTATACATATATTTTTTGTATGTGTGTGTGTTGGTGCAGCTTTCTTTTATCATTCTCTTACATTAATCTTCGATTTCCTCCTAATATCCTATCAATCATAACATTTATATCTCACCTTGCTCGTTGACAGATATTTATGCCCATTGCCCAAATAGTTTTCTTTTGGTTAAAATTTCCTCTTTGAAAACCTTGACTAAACTAGATATTACATTGTTCCTATTTCTATGACTCATTTATCTCTTTATTGCTCAGTTACTTTTAACGATTATTTGAGAGAAATTAGTTCATCTAACTCTTTTTTTAGTCCACGGCCCTTTTTTCTCGTAACGATTCAGCCCGTTTGGCGAGATTATTCATTACAATTTCAGCGCATTTTCTCTCTTTAGTGCTCAATCACTTTTGACGAGATTATTCAAGTCAATTTACAGTTGACACTCGACCCAACAGGCAAGAGGCATTATCCGTGCCCTCGACTTTATCGGACATCAACATTATACAACAATTATTGCGTTGTTTTCTCAAATAAAACGAAAATCTTATACAGAATGGAAAAGATAAAGAAGAATCAGCCATTACCGATAAATACCAATTAGCGGGGAAAAATCTATAAATCTATTGACCTAGAGGGCACAGAGATAGCTACAAAATTAGACATAGAATATAGAATTAATAGATTAGCAAAGAAAACTGTTTTCATAACTTTTACAGATCATAAAGAAAATTATAATAATAAGCCAATATACAGGCTAATAAACCCAGCTTAAAGAGAAAGTGGTCTAGTTAGTTAAGTCTATCATCAGAGAACTATTTAATTATATAAAAAGAAAATCTAATCTTAATTTGTGGGGAAATACAAGCTCAGTCCTTGACTGGTTCAAAAGCATAACCGGACCACACAGATTCAAATTCACGCAACTGGACTTCGTGGATTTTACTCCTTTGTTTCTAAGTTAATTTTAGAAATAAAACATTACATTTCGCATCAACACATAAAAAGATTAGACCCTCCTGTTGTTTGAAGGTAAAGCCTAGGTTTAAAAAATCGTATCCTGAAGATTCATTTGATGTTAGGATAGGACATATGACAGTGCGAATGTCTGTGATCTAGTGGGCCTTTATTTACTAGACACCATGAAAACAAATTCCCAGGCAATTATTTTCGTTTATATAGAGATTCTAGATTACTAGTCTAGGTGCTTGGTATTGCTTGGGTGTTTGGAAGTGTGTGTTAAGCAAATAAATAAATAAAGTGGTAGTAAGGAGGCAGGCTCGAACCCGTACCGCGAACGAGGAAAAAACGTAAAAGATGTGATTCTTTGCCGTTGTGCCAACGCCAAATCAGAAGTAGCGAAGATTTAAATTAAGCCTAGTCATTCGAAAAGAGGGGATGACTTTCGAAAATGTGGGTGTAAAAAGCGACCTCTCTTAGTAGAAAAGTGCCCAGTTGAAGGTGAAATAATTAATGTGTTTAGCCAAGTATTCGATATTTGTCGTTCGAAGGGTTAAGCTTCAGAACAATACTAATCTCGTAAAAATCCGTCGCCTCTGTCGAAAGTTTTAGGCTGACATACAAACATACATGCATACATTTAAACGGGCAGGTAAGATGTATATGATAGAAAATGGCTATCGCGGGACTATAATGGATGCACATTAGACAAACTCAGAAAGGATTAAAGTTTTTACAGGGGGCTAGGTTTTAAGATAACAATAATGACTAATTTATATAAAATAGATTTCTTAATACCATACTAGATCTTGGGAAAAATATATAAATCTTTACATAAACTAAATGAGAAACTTAAATACACAAATAAAGATTCATGCCATCCACTCACAGGTTTCAAAAATATAGTATCTAATGTTAGCAAAAGTATATCAAGAATTTCTTCTAATGCCGAGGCGTTCGAGCAGGCAACGCCATATTATAATGAAGAACTCCATAAAAGTGGATTTAGTGTGCACATAAAATTTCAACATACCCAGAATCAACAAAAAAATAAAAGAAAAACATCTCTCATCTCCGTCATCTTTCAGTTTCACCATCCAATCTACTCGATTTCTCCAGTTCTATCGATCTCGCATAGCAATTTGCCGGTCCTGAACACTTTCCAATCGTGTATCCTGTAGCACGTTTTCAATGTTAGCCATTCTTCTTCTACCACGGTTTGGCTGTCCATCTGTTGGTATCCAGAGAACTAGCATATTGGCTTCCTCTTCGCTGTGTCTCATCCTTCTCTGCTGTACCCCCAGTGATACTAGTGGTAGGTCACCATAAATCGGTTGGTTTGCTACGTGGCGCCTCCATGATGTATTGAGGCCTATCCTAAGCATCCGTGTGTAAAAGACATCCAGTCTCTTCTTCAACGCATTTGTAAGAGTCCATGTCTCAGTAGGGCAGGTCGATTTTGAAACCCCGGTGAGGCAATGGTGATGATAGTTGAGGTTTTACACAGAAAAGACCTACACGAAATATTTTTCTCAAAATCGTAACCTTTGCTCGAGGAAATGACTTTAAAAGTTGAAAAGTTGAAGCGATTAAAAGTTTTTCGGTGAATTGTTAAGAACGTCCCGTCATCAAAACAATCCATACTGTTACGAAAATGGAATCATTATTGCAATATGTGTTAAACTACATTTTTAAATAGAATGAGTGAGGATAATGAATTAATAAAATAAATATTAACTGTAAAGGCAAAATAATGTTTTTTAAATATAAACGACCAAAGTTCGCTTTTTCATTCCAGGAACTTTTTTTGGGTGGAAACATTTTACATTTCACCGTCGCAAAGCACGCTCGTTATTAATATTGAAAATTAACGTTTGTTTATTATTTGATTTGAAAACATGGCGATTAAGGCTTAATTATTTCGAAAGGAAAAACGAAAAAGACTTGTTTAAAATATATATTATAATATTTCAAGTGTCTGCAGTGAATTTAAATATATTTGATTTATATTTTTCAATTTGTTTTTCTATTAGGTTGGTGCAAAAATAATGACATTTTTTGACGTTCACATGAACGTCAAAAACATTGTTTTTTCACCAACCTAATATTTCACATCAAATTATATTTGAAATGTTTATTAAAATATGGTAATACTCCAGTTTATTACTAAAACAAATATATATATATATATTCCATACAATTTAATTCTACACAATTTTTACGAAACATAACCACGTAAATTTTCAAGTTTTTCTACTTAATAAAAAATACTTTGCAGAAAATTAGTGTCAAAGTTTAATTTCTTTTATTTTTAGGGAGTAATTGTTTTCAAGCATTGTTTTTCTTCTAAAATTACAGTTTAAAATCAGATAAACCACAAAGATTAATACGATTAAATAAGGAAACTGCTTTAAAGGTTTTTCGTTATTTGTGCATCTATGTTATTGTGCTAAATTAACTTTGTTATTTAGAAAGCCATTCTTAATATGGGAAGGAGGTTTATTGTAACTATTCTGTATTTTCACCTAAAAATTTAATAAACAAAAATATCATAAAAACTAAATTTAATTTGAAAATACTATTAAAAATAGCATAGTAACATAGATACACAAGCACTGATTTTTTCAAACTCTAAACACTAAACACTCGATTAAAATGGCACAGCTACAGCAAGAATGAATCTCTTTATGGATAAATTCATGTTATCGAAAGAGGAGCTAAAATCTGCTAAAAATCTCTAAATCAAACACTACTATGCCTCTGATTTAGTTTGGTCCTCTCTCTTCAATATATCTAATTCAACTCCACAAAGTTTTTCATTATTTTTTATAATTAGCACTTACTTTTTTAAGTACGAAACTGGAAGATAGCCTAATACATTTATTTATTTTACTTTGCAGATTAGAATGTCAGTAAAAGCACGACGTTCAGTTTTAACCCGTGGTTCACAAAATTTGCTGGTCCACTTTGTCATTTGGATGAAACAGCAACCCGAAATTAACGACAAGTCATCCAGTTTAGTTATTTCCTCGAAAGCAGTTATCCCCACTTAAACAATAGTGAGATTTATAAGTTAATTGCCAAATAATTATTATTCGGCAAGCAGTCAATCCACAATTGCTCTTGTTTAGGTAACATTATATAGG
Organism: Euprymna scolopes; assembly: GCF_053919585.1. Classification (NCBI taxonomy): domain Eukaryota; kingdom Metazoa; phylum Mollusca; class Cephalopoda; order Sepiida; family Sepiolidae; genus Euprymna; species Euprymna scolopes. The sequence goes on from NC_136486.1 coordinate 12,862,193, forward strand.
ACAGAAGGTCAATATATTTTGCTATAAGAGGGGCAAACAGATTGACAGGAAATCTCTTGCAGCAATCAAAGTGAAAAGAATGAAGGAACAGATAGACAGACTGTTTGATATATCTTCTTGTAGCTGTAAACTTTCTGTCTTGAGATATGATGACTTTGCAGTAAAGTGCAAGACAGAAAATTGTCAAACAAGGCACATAATCTGCACTTGTCCTATTAAGGAGGTAAAAATTAATTCTATAGATTCACCTGCAATTATGTTCCTTTTTTGTGTGGAAAATAAAATAATATATTATGTAATCTGGCTCTATTATTAAACATGCAAATTTTCCAATTTTCAGGTTCCTCTAGAAGAACTGCCATTACAGCAATTTTTAAATGAATTGATGGAACAACAAAAAGCCTAATAATATTTATTGGTCCTTGGGGAAAACTTTGTATCAATAATTATCAAGATTTGCCTCAAGTAGAATTCTAAAAAATTAGAGTCCCTCCCGATCATCATTATATGACAGCAGAAGAAACAAATAATTTAAGTGTGAAGACCAGAGGCTACTTTTTAAGTATGCTGTTGGCATTTCTTGTGGAGAAGTTAACTTAGAAAATTGGGCCCTTGAATCAAGGAAGATGGCTAACATAAGCCACAAGATTAATGTGTTTATGGACTAGAGTTGTCTATCCTCAAACACTATGATAAATTAAACATTTTGGTCAAATGTATCATTCAAGTGTATGCAGTTAGTTGGTTTTGTTACGTTGTCGTATCATAAAATGAACGTTTGTTGTATTTTCTATTTATAAAGGATTGAGTGTTTGATTATCTTACCAGAGTTAATGACGTTGTGTGTGTGATCGTCTAGTGCTCTTTCTATTACATATGTTCATATGCTGTTAAGTGTGAATATGTGTGTGACATGTCATGTATCTTCAACATACCTTCTGCCATTTCGTTGGTCCATCTGGAAATTCTCGTCTGGGAGGGAGACTTGATACCTGTTTTTTGGGGACGAAGATTTATTTCACTCCAAGACAAGAAATTGGTTCTATAGTTTTTTTATTCACCTTCCAGTTTGTTCGCAGAAGATTAGAAAGTGAATTTGGCCTGTGTTTTTTTTTTCTTCTATGTCTTATTTCTACCACGTCAGCGTCCGTCCCCCACCCCAGTGAAGGGGAGGAGACAACGGCGAAGCCGTCCGCTTTCGTCCAAGTCCCAACCAAATCTCCTCGATTCAGCTAACCTAATCACATGACTCACACGCAATCCAATCAGCTGATCTTGATTTCCGATCAACGTGTCTTAATACAACTCACACATGTCCCCCCTCTCCCTCTTTCTGCATTCTCTAACATTACTTCCTCCATTATTTATAAAAATGTATGACGAAGACATACATTTTTTTACTACCCACTTTTTCTAAGGGAATACTAAGCTCACCCCACTGGCAAAGGAACTGTCATACCATTATTCAATAAATCATAATTCAAATAAATAAAATTACATCCACAAATAATACCATGTGGCGCGGAACCTTGCGCCCTCGAAGGTCAACAACTTTCTGTGAACCCATGGCCTCCATCTCGCATCTAAGGATCATGCAGAGATCACGATATCTCTCGTCACGCTATAACGCGTTTCCACAAGCACATGACTCAAACGAGATAAAAGATTTTTCTTATAACATTACGAGAGCATTTTCCTATGTCTCCCACCGAATTACGCATCCGGAGAAAAATCCCACGACAAAACGACACAAAAAAACAAAAAAAATTCTACAACCATTTCGAAAATTAGAATAAATATCGACGGAACCTTTGACTCTTCCAAACTTAAGAACTAGTTGACCCTTATTCAACCCAGTAGTGTGTCTTTTTTTTCCTACACTGCTTTAATCTTATTTCTGTCTCTTTTTTCCTATTTTATCATTATTATTACTATCATTATTAATTACATGTTCTTACTTATAAATCAATCATTATTTCAATAAACCCCACAAGCCAAAGATTCACTCCTCCTTCATTCTGCGAAAAAAATGCATGTCCAAGAACAAGAAAAAGCCTGCACAATTCTGATGTGAGAAAACATCAATCGCATGAAAATAAAACTTTAAAAAAATTCTTATAATCATTCACAAAGTCTCATCTCACCAATAAAAAGTTACAAATAACAAAAAATAGATTCGTGGAAACCAAAAATTGTCCACGTAAGCAAATTTTGAGGTCGGTTACATCACCTTTACCACCTCAAAGAATCTCAAAAATAAAAAATCACAGTCGTTTACAAAAATACATAGACATTTACAATTAAAATACATAGTCGTTTCCAAAAACAAACAAAAAACGACTCACTTATAACTTCCATAAAATCCTTCATAAAACAAAATTCAACACAAAATAACAATCGATGGAATCTAAAATTGTCCATGTCACCCAACACTGGGGTCTTCTGAAAAAGAAAAAAATATCACCTTTTACTTATCCGAGTGATTTTTATTATGCCCTCTTCTGCCATTTTCTTTTTTGCCACTTACGCAACGTCAGGGAACTCCATTGCTCCCTGATGTTGGACAGAAATATATTTCGCTCTGCTATATTGGAAAAACTTTTTTTCCAGGTCGGTAACCGCGACTGCTTTTCAAGGCATATAGCCCAGCGAAAAATATCGGGACTTCCACCCGTGGATTTTACCATGTTGATCCTACTCGAAATCACAGAATCCCATCACCCAAAGACAACACTTGTGTTTTTTTTCTTAATCTAAAAAAACATACATTTTAACATTTCATTAAACAGTTTACATACAATGAATAACATTTTTCCACACAAGAAAAAAATTCTTACGAAAAAAACCGTACAATTAGAGAAAAAACAATTTCACATTAGCAGAAAATGTCCCTTGCTTCTTAACAAAAAATACACATTGTTTTTCCTCAAAGTACGCAAAGCTTTTACAATTTAGCAACATTTTTACTGTGTATAATTGTTTAACCTATAAATTTATAAATAGTTGATTGGCGTGTTTCTCGTAATAGTGACAAGTCATTTCATTCACATTCTGTAACTAAACTTTATATTTCTTTTCTATTTACTTTTTTCTGTTTTCACATTGACTGCATATTCAAAATCAGCAATTTATTATCAGTATGTCGATTGATATATCTTTCTTTTTTAATTTCCTCTTTTTTTTCTACACCGTAACATAGCATTTTTTTTCTTTCTGTGTTTTCATATTTAAAATCAACAATTCGTTATTGTATGTCGATCAAGCTATCTGTTTTTTTCTTATTTCTCTTAATTTAGCATAATATATAACTATACATAATTTTAATGTGTCTTTTTTCTGTTGCGTCTATATTTTGTTTTTGTTTTTCACCGTTATTCAATGAAAGGACCCTACGTTGTTTTTTTCTTTTCTTTAATTTTCTTTATCTTTTCATTTTTTATGTGTAGTGTACAATTTTTTTCTTTTCGTTGTGTTTATATAATATATATATATTTTGTTATGGTAACCACCAGGTTCGAGGGTTTTTTTTCCATAATCTTGTCTGAGTGTTCTGGTTCAAGAACGGAACCAAATGAGAGTTTTTTACGTTGTCGTATCATAAAATGAACGTTTGTTGTATTGTCTATTTATAAAGGATTGAGTGTTTAATTATCTTACCAGAGTTAATGTCGTTGTGTGTGTGATCGTCTAGTGCTCTTTCTATTACATATGTTCATATGCTGCTAAGTGTGAATATGTGTGTGACATGTCATGTATCTTCAACATACCTTCTGCCATTTCGTTGGTCCATCTGGAAATTCTCGTCTGGGAGGGAGACTTGATACCTGTTTTTTGGGGACGAAGATTTATTTCACTCCAAGACAAGAAATTGGTTCTATAGTTTTTTTATTCACCTTCCAGTTTGTTCACAGAAGATTGGGAAGTGAATTTGGCCTGTGTTGTTTTTTCTTCTATGTCTTATTTCTACCACGTCAGCGTTCGTCCCCCCCCCCCAGCGAAGGGGAGGAGACAACGGCGAAGCCGTCCGCTCTCGCCAAGTCCCAACTAAATCTCCTCGATTCAGCTAACCTAATCACATGACTCACACCAATCTAATCAGCTGATCTTGACTTCCGGTCAACGTGTCTTAATACAACTCACACATCTCCCCCCTCTCTCTCTTTCTCTCTCTCTATATATATCCATTCTCTAACAGTTTGAGATTAAAACCGAAAATATTTTTTTAACAAACAACAGTATATTTTTAATATGATTCAGAACAAAACACTTAGCTGAAATCGAAATTACTGTTTTAAATTGTTCAAAATATAGTGCTTTTGCACTACTTCCGGAAAAATATAATATCGATGATAAACTCAGATGAATTGGATGTGAGAGAAGAGGGCATTCAAACGATTTTGTCCATTAGGTAAATAAATATGTATCCATTAAATTTTATTAGTTTTCTTAATTTACACAAACAATAGTTAGTTTTATTCATATTATATCGAAAAAATATAAAAAAATAAGTGTTTTCAAATAATTGTGTTTATTTTTGTGTGTGTGTGTTTTTTTGTGTGTGTTTTTCCAGAAATACTGAACAACTGAAAAAAATGAAAAAAATTACTGGTATCAATTTTGCAGCCACACACTGGTTAAATTCGATTGATTTTTCTCAAAAAGTTGTATATGGGCAGGGAGCAAGACATAGACACATAATACAAAGTCATTGTGTCAGCAAATTAAGCTTTCATTTTCCTCAAAAGGAAATTATACAGAACAATTTAGTTCTATTATGAGTTTATATTATAGCCTCTAATAAAAAATTAAAATACAGTGTTTTGTAACTTGTATCAAGTTGTTATATTGTGTAATACATCTCCACATATATTTTGAATTGTGAAATTTAAAAGACTTAGTTGCTAATTAGCTTTTTTTACAATTTTTGTTTAATCAATGCAGTAAAAGTTGAGATATTTTGCTAGGTGTGATTCACAATTAAAATTATAATTCATGTATATACTTTTCTCTCAATGTATATCATATAAATATATCAATTTTAATTGAATATTTTATAAAAAATAGTGAAATTTCAAAGTCAGTTTTGTTAAAAATGCTATGAAAATGAAGGATTTTTCCGCATTTTTCTACATGATTTTAAAAATTAAATGCTCAATTTTCTGTTCAAGATAGGAATCTAATTTTTAGTATATATTCCACGTTACTTTTACTTTCAACTTTTCTGAGAGAGTGGATGACCATATATTCCCCAACTTGTGATATGCACTCCATGCCTGGGTGTTCTAACTTCAAAATCGTTTTCGGTGCTTTCTGACACTGTTCCAATGGTACTTGAAGTTTTCGACAACCTTGAGAAGAGTCCCATCAAGGGATTTCAGTGCAATTGGGTCAACGTGATTGAAGGCTTGTATATGTTTTCTTGAGATTGCAAACCCAACAATCGCGTTTTCTCTTCCAGTTCGCTTATGAATTCTTGGGCTTGATTAATTTTCTCAGTTAGTAATGCTAGGTCGTCAGCAAAATCGAGATCAGTAATAACAATTGGTTGGACACGATTGATCTTTCATCAGTGCAGACAAAAATTAAGCTACTCTTCTGTTCCATTGAATGTCTTTCTTAGAACATAGTCAAGTACTATGACAAAAAGGTAAGTTGCTGATGTTACAGGGAAAGGCTGTTCACTTTCCATGTAAATAAGAAGAACATTAGATAAGTGAAAATTAGATTAGGATAAGCCGAAACTCGAACCTTGTAAGCAAAGTTAAGAAATTGGAATGTTAGAAATTAACTATTGTTAAATTCTATTATAAAATAGTTACATATTGTTTATATTGTAAAAAGAATTGATTGTTCGTTCTTTTATAAAAACTGAATAAAAAATGTCAGTTAAAAAGAATGAACAATGTAAATAAAAATATATTGTAAAAAATAGGTTAGGTTAAAAAATAGGTTAGTTGAGAATTCTTTGTTTTAAGAAGTGTGTTTTGGACAAGCGTGTGCTAAGCCACGTGAGTTGGTCACGTTTTGGAACCACATATCTGACGTCATAGCAAAAAGGGAATTCTCAATATAGGAGCTAGAATTAGTCAGATTAGAGCAGTAGGGCAATCGAGTTCCAAAGTCAGCAGAGTCGGTCGGAAAGAGCTGACATGGTCAGAGGAAGGTCCCCTTAGAGGCGAAGGGGTAGAAGTTTAACCATGCAGAACAAATGTGAATTCCTTACGTCATCATTACTCGACCGGTCCAATGAAATAAAGAATCACCATCGATTTTTGTAACTGTTGTCTTCGTGTCGTCATTCCACAAATTGAAGGTAATGTGTTAATCATCTTAATATGAACTTTAGCTAACCCTTGCAAGAAATGTATCTCTCTTTTAAAGTGAGTCCCCTGTGCAATACTAATGTGTCTCCTTGTAATGCTCCAGCAATGATGGCCCTGTCGGTGGGGCATTAGAATACGCCGGCTGCCCTCCTGCAGAGGGTAAAAGTCCCTCAATGGGGGTCCTGGATATGACCTTAAACTATATCCAGTGGTGAGGCCCCAGCTTGTGGGCTTTGGGGAGTGTGGAGCCACCCTTTAATTACCATTTCTCCCTGGTCCACTCTGACTCGGAGTGATAGTACCTGTTAGGGTTCCAACTATGGGTTAAATAGAAACCAACGTGAAAACAGCAAATATATTCTATTAAACAAAATTTCTTCAAAATCTTTGGATTCGGCATTAAATAACCCGGAAAGGGTTGATATGCCGTAAAACAAAAACAACCAACCAACCATCCAGCAATGATACTGAAAAAATCTTTCTGATGTTATTACCCTTGCCTTTGTATTCCTATTAGTCTTAGCTACTGCCTGGAGTAGATTTGGTGGAACATCATAAGCTTTCAATGTTTTCATTATCATGCCTCCCTCTATTGAATCAAACGCCTTCTGGAAATTACGAAAATAATGATTGCTTTCCTGTTATGAATTTTCCTTCCTTCTATCAATCGCTGTAGTGCGAGGATATGAGCAATTGTTGAACGCTTAGGTCTTAAACTACTTTATTTTGGACGAAGATGTGTATCCATTTTTGGATGTATTCTTTTTGTGGTCATTTTGTTGACAAGTGTTGAGACTACTGATGATAAACGTATGCCTCGATAATTTTGAGTTGAGCTCAGATATCATTTCTTCGGAAGTGGTATCATGTCAATCTTGCAAAAGAAAGAATAACGTCGTATAGATTGCATCTTTTCAGCACTTCCGAAGTAACCTTGTCTGGTCCTTATTGTTTTATCTCTTACAGACGCTTTTTAGCACACAGATACGTCCAAAATATTAGACCGACACTTTTTAAATTTTCATCTTTGGAAATTTAATTTATCTTTAACCAGATTTGCGCAGTGTCTCGTAATATATGCGTATGTTTTCCCTTCTGGTTATAAACAGATGATTAGGTTTGAAACTGACGGTACCAACGGCCTATCTTATCTGAACTTCTGAAAGTACAATATAAATATTTAAAAAATGAGATAGATCGACTGTAGAGAGCTTGATATTGGAACCTAAAATGGTTTTCTATTATCAGGTTTGAAAAACCGACGGGATCGATCCTAACACATCTAAACTTCTGAAAATATATATATATATATATATATATATATATGTATATATATATATATATATATATATATATATATATATATATATGAAAAATTTTACATTATTACATCATTACATCTGTCATAAGGAAAAAATAGAATGATATTTTAGACCATGGCATTCTGAATGCAAATGCTTCTCACTAAAAGATGAGAAAAGCCAGCTATATTTACGGAAACCTGGCGTAAGGACATTCTTTTAGAAATGAGATTTAAAAAAAACAGAAGTATATATTCTAAAGGGGTTCAAGAATCGGTGGGAAGAACAGGGACAACTTAAAAACGAAATAATAAAAATAAAAAGAATTATGGAAAAATAAAAATATTAAATAAAAAAGTAGTGATAGAGATGAATAGGAATATATATATATATATATATATATATATATATATATATATATATATATATATATATATATATATATAAAGGTATGCAAGAAATTTTCAGATATAAAATTACAACCAGATTTAGATTTAGACGCGTTGGGTACTTAATATACTTAAATGCGTCTTCTACAACTGGGTCTTGTTGAGCACTAACGTCTACTGAGTGTCACTTGGTGCTGTTTTTACGCAATTACTTGCGTTTACCGTTTTTCATTGGCTGCACTTTTAAACTGTCACGGGTAGTTCCTGATGTTTATTGTCGATCACTAGCCGATATGACTTGTATTGACCTCCATTGCTCCGAAATTAAATTGCCTGTTTTTAATAGCGACAACTTGTGGTCATTGACATTATAAGGCGAATATTTTCATTGACAAGTACTGGTTTCCTCTGCAACTATCAGCTATTTTTGGTCATGAACTGTGTCGACATTTATTGGACTGCTATGAAATAAGATATTATGTCTACAATAAGAGTGTCATCAAGTACGAGCACTGTCTACCAGTAGCGGACGCTATTGGTTTCTGCGGTTATGACAGTAAGTGATGGTAACTGTGATCAGTGCTCTTGTAAAGTAGTTAATCTCTCGTTTTTGACAGAGCCGAGAACTGACGAACATTGGCGAACAAATCGCATGTCGTTTATTAGTCGGCAATGTCATCCATATGCTGGTCACTGGCGGTTTGGATGATGATTTGCGGTAGCTGGTAGTCAGTGCACTTTTAAAGTGATAACTGTCACTTCATTACAAGGGCGGTCACTGGCGGACTCTGGTGTTTTATGCTATTTTAAAGCGGTTACTTGCGGGTATTGGCGTTTACTCGTGGTTACTTATGGGCATTGACTGCTTTAACAAGTGTCACTCACTGTGGGGTAACTCTCGGTGAAAGGCTGTCATAACTAATGCCGTGTTTTGTGTAAAGCTGAGTAAATAAAGAAACCGTCTATTCTTTGTTCTTCACATTAATGTGTTGCGTAATCATAAGGTCTTGTACTTATGTAGAGTGTGCTATTTATTTATATATGATTTTTCAGTTAAATCAATTTATGTACAGTATTTTTATTTATTGAACATTTAGGTGAAAATATAAAATAGTTATAAACACTCGCATCTCATATTTTAAGAAAGGGTTTGTAAATAATATTAGCTTAGCACTGTTCATGTTTTGCTTTAGTTCCTATTTTGTAAGTGATATGAATATACCACTCATATTAAGAAAAATATGTAATGTGTACTATATATGAAATAATATAGTGAACGAAATCCCATGTTTATTTTTTGTAATGTTTAAAACTCGTAAATGATATGAGAATAAAATGAATGGAAATACTTTACTACCGCTAAAACTTTACAGCGTTAATTGTTGACGCATTTCTATTATATATTTTAATAGTTGTCTTAATGTCGTTTTTGCGTAAAATTCCGGGCAAACTATGATAGCTACAACGACGACAATGGCGATGACGACAATGACGATGATAAGAAAAAGATAATATATTTCAAGGATATGTCTGTTGTGAGATCGGATTTCTTTATTTGAGGCAGAAGCAAGCGTACGAATGTAAATATTATTTGCGGCGTTGGTTAGACCCGAAGTTTTTTGTTATCCGATCGTTTTTATGTGACACGGTTATTGGATGATGTTGTAACCGTTCGAAATTCCTTTACTCCGACATACTCTTAAGCCGATGACCGTACGTGAACTGTCTATCAAATTACCTGGAACTAAATTCTGGAATTTTTAAGGTACGGGCTTTTCTATTTACCTAGCTGTAATTAGCAAATGTTAAATGTACCAAGTAAAAAAAAATAAAGACGGTGTGCTTGTGTAAAATGTGTCAATGTATCCAAGTTCCTAGTCTCATCTGGAGTAGTAAGAATAAAAGATAATCACTACGTTTCTTGCTAACAACTATAAATATGATTTATTTCAGAGAGTTACGCTCCCCCAGAAATATAGGAAATTACGATATTAAAAAAATCGGTTCATAATATTCACAAAACAGACATCAGGAATTGGCATGTATTGTAGTTATGTATGGCGTCTCACTTTTTTATTGCTATAGTGTTTCTATTTTAAATGAGATAAATTGGTTCTACTTCGGTTAGTTTCGTAAAGAAATGTATCTTGAACATATTTGTAAAACCTGAGGTCTACTGTATGTGTGTCTTTTGGAAATCATTGCAGAGACAAAGATTAAGAGTGTGAATTCCGTTTTTGTCGCAGAGCTCATACGTTGAAATCGACGGGAGTGTCCATCACATATACGAAAGTAGAAAAGAAAATCAGAAATGAATAATATCTAACAATAGTGCATTGTAGATTGTAAATTTAATTAATTTAAAAAAGGTATGCATATAGTTTCGTTAGAATCTTTGCATTATAATATATATTTTAGTAAACGGTTAAAATTTGAGTCTACTAAAAATTTGATATTTTTCTAAAGTTCTCAATACATGTGGGCGCAATTACAAGTGAAATTATATAAACAACAAAAGATCGAACGTGGAGAAATCTACAATTTACTTATATAAATCGTGGAAGGAGACGATTAAATCGTTGAAAGGTAAATTAATAAGAGCTGATTTTTTCTGATGTTTCAATGTGTATATATATTCACTCATATATATATATGTATTTATATATATATGTATATATGTATATATGTATATATATATATATATATATATATATAAATATGTATATATATATGTGTGTTCTATTTATTTATTACCGTTTTATCTGTTTGGTTACACATTTTTCAGATGTTGGACCATGTTTTCGATCTAACAGCCTCGCCACACCTTACAGATGGTCCAACATCTGAAACATATGTAACCAAACAGATAGAACGGTAGTAAAAAAACAAAACACATATTTGCTCTTCAGTAGTATTGAGCGCTCTCTTCAGGTTTTTAGTAATTACCAGTTTTACCATATATATATATATATATATATATATATATATATATATATATATATATATATATATACAATCTTAGGTTATTGCTTTCCAGAATTGAGTGACCAATCAAATGTAACGAAGTAAATATAAGAGTGCTCAATACCGAAGTAGAGCAAGGTATATTCTTGGTTTGTTTTTACATAAACAGTAATATATTGCTACACAATCATGAGCATGTTTTGGTCAGCTGCCTATTAGTAACTAGGGTCTCTATTTATAAAGAGCTAGATGACCGAACGTGCTCATGAATGTATAGCAAAATTTTACTGTTTATATAAAAATAAATAAAGAATATATATGCATATATGCATATAGGCATATATATAATATATATATATGAATATATTAGTATATAATTTGGTTATAGATATTCATACTGATGTATACCCTCTTTCGAAAATGACAGAAACTGGTTAGGCTGCGACAGTGTTCGCATTAATATTCATATCTTACACCACGCTATATGATTATGGCCGAAGCAATAAAAAAACATTTTGACAAGATTCGGCTTTGTTCATTAACATCATATCAGCATCCTATTATACACTGTCTTCAACGTTTGTCCAACATTTCGATACCATTTCAATATAACGATTTGCGTTTTAATCAAAATACTCCTATCTGCCCAATGTCGCTTTTTAATTAGAGCGAATTCTCTTTCACTGGAATATTTCTATCCCAAAAAGCCAGTTGTTGAAACAATTTATATTGAAGTCCTATTACTTTAGTCACCACAGTAACTGACTAGGATTCTCTAATTACACAGACGTAGCTGGTAGCACAACACATAGCTTCTCTAACACCCATTCCCTATCTCAGACGATTACATTTCCGACAGGTTTCACAGACCAGCAAGATCAACATGCCTAACTTTTAGATCTCTTTCTGACAACGGTTCCCGATGATTGTACAACAAATGCCCACTGCCCACAGCCCACTCGGGAATGCTGATCAGCTGATCATGCTGTGATAATGGTACAACGCCCTAAAACTGAAGACTCACTACTCAAAACAACGAGGTATTACAAAAAGGCTGACTGGGAAGCCATCAGGGATCTGATCAGAGATGCCCCATGGAAAAATATATTTTCTCTTCGAGCGGAACAGTGTGCAAATGAGACCACTGTATGGTTAAAAACTGCAATTGAAGCACATGTTCCTGCACGGAAATTCTATAGCAAGCCCCACTCTCCCCAATGATTTACTTCTGCTTGTGCAGCTGCTATTTGTCAAAGGCAGCATGCGTTCCGCAGATTCAACCGACATGTCCAGCTAAAACAGACAGAAGTATATAGAAGCTAGAAATAATTGTAAGAGAGTGATAGCAACACCTAAGACAGATTACTCTGAAACCACCAGAAAACGCATCGAAGCACAGAAATTAGAAACCCGGGATTTTTTGAAAATCTACAACAGCGTAGTAAATAATGGGCAGTCAACGATTCCCCCTATTAGGAAACAATTATGAGGTTGCTTGCACGGCAACTGACAAGGCTAATCTGTTTGCTAGTCGGTTTGCTGTAAACTCCACACTGGACCCGGCACATCACTCCCTCCCTGACTTTCCTTTGCGGACAGACGCCAAACTAGACGATTTGAAAATCACCCCTTCTCAGGTAAATGGTATTATAAAAAACCTAGACACCTCAAAAGCATGGGGACTAGATCTCATCCCGACTGTGCTATTAAAAAAAATGCCCTGCCGAGGTTGCTCCAGTTCTCTCCAAACTTTACAATAAATGCCTCAACGAATCTTGCTTTCCCGACTGCTAGAAAACCGTTTCTGTGGTACCAGCCTTCCAGAATTCTGGTGAAAGAAGGACCCACTAAATTATCGCACCATTAGCCTCCTCCCGCTTTTCGCCAAAATATTTGAGTCCTTAGTTAATCAAGCCCTAGTCCAGCACCTAACAGCTGCTAAACTCCTGACTGACAAACAATATGGATTCAGCAAACCCGTTGAACAGCAGATATATTAACAGTAGTCTCTGAACGTATATACCATTCACTGGACAAAACAGGGAAGGGTAGAGCGGTAGCCCTTGATATATGTAAGGCTTTTGACAGGGTATGGCACGATGGTCTTCTAATGAAAATTTGATCATATGGTATCACTAGAAGAATACACAATGTAATTAAATCCTTCTTAATTAAGAGAAAAATCAAAGTTCTCCTCGACGGTCGTACATCTAAATAATATGACATAAATGCGGAAGTACCTCAGGGATCTATCCTTGGGCCTCTATTATTCTTGATAATCCTAAATGACATCACTGATAAAATTGTTTCGGAGATGGGTATATTTACCTATGACATCACTCTCTATAACAGATATTAGGGGAAAACAAATGAACACATATCCAAGGAAATGGCAAAAACACTACAGGATGACCTCCAATTAGTAGTGGAATTGGGACAAATGTGGATGGTCACATTCAATGCTGCTAAGACTAAGTTTGTTTCTTTCAATAACTACAAGAAACCTTCTCTACCACCAATAGCAATGGCCAAGAACACATTGTCTAAAAGTACTTCTTTTAAACTCCTCGGCCTAACGTTTACAGGGAATATGAATTGGAATAGATACATTGAAAGCATTGCCAAGGCTGCTGAAAAGAATGTTGGCTCCTTCTACCGTGCTAGAAAACTACTTACGCCTGAAAGTATCCTGTACCTCTATAAGGCCACCATTCGTCCGTGTATGGCGTACTGTTGTCACATCTGAGCTGGTGCCTCTGCTGCTTGTCTCTCGCTCCTGGACAGGGTTCAAAGGAGTGTCGTCAACCTGATAGGGCCTGTCCCATCGACGAGATATTGCATCCCCCTGTCTGTTCTACAAATACTTTAATAGTGAATGAACTGCAAACACTTGTACCTCCTCGGCGTAACTACCCCCGACAAACCCGAGAAGCCACTGTCTTACCCCTTTACAGTAGAGATCCCTAGGTGAAAGAAAGCCTTTTATTCCAATAGTTTCTTACCCAGAACTGCAAGTCTTCGGAACTCCCTTCCGGGATTCTGCTTTCCCAACTGTACTGATATGCAGAAGTCCAAGTGTAATGCGAACAAACATCTTTCTACTCATCCCCCTTCATAATGCCCCTGTAAATTATGCTCCTGATAGTAGCATCCTGCTTCAAAGTGGCACTGTGCCTTGTTTGGGGTGAAAATTGAATTAAAAAATATGTATATTAGCGATCGCATGTGACATTCTGCAGTGTCTTCATAAAAGAGCACTGTTCGTTTCTAAATTTTTAGCCGTTTGTAGCATTTTTTCTTCTTACTAATGATATATAATATTTTATATTGATGGTTCTTCACTGTCACAAAGAAATTAATGATAAAAATGGCTTTACCTTCCTCAAATACGAAGGCCAAATTCTAGACGGCGGCATGTTTATCTCCTCAGGTAACTAAGCTCCCAGTTTACATCGGAACATGATCCTTTAATCTTTAAAGGATTATCTTCCGATGTAAACTGGAAGCTTAGGATACCTGGTGAGGTCACTTGATCGAAATAGTTGCATTGTTATTTTTGTAATTATGTAACTTATGTGTGTATACATGTATGTATGTATAATGGTAAAAAAATACAATTATATATAAAATATATAAAAATTTACAAATCTTTTCGTATTACAAATAAAATAATCAGAACGAAAAGCATAAAACAAAATTATGATTGTGGACAGAATTTATTTTTTTACCATTGAAATGCAATCTTTGCTATTATATCTTGACAGCTTCTTGTGGGAATTAAGTATTATTGTAGAAAATGTTTTAATATGTATTGTTATTGGTTGTATACATAGAAATAAAGTTAATTAAAGTTAAAATAAATAAAACAATGAAACTTTTACTACATTTACATTGATTTTAGTCATTCGGCGCTGGTGTTACTGTTGGTGTTGTTGGTGTTGGTGTTGTGTTGGCGTTGTGTTGGTGTTGGTGTTTGTCTTGGCGTTAGTGCTGTATTTGTGTAAGTGTTGGTGTTGTGTTGGCGTTGTGTTGGTGGTGGTATTTGTGTTGGCGTTGTGTTGGTGGTGGTGTTTGTCTTGGCGTTAGTGTTGTGTTTGTGTAAGTGTTGGTGTTGTGTTGGTGTTGTGTTATGTTTGTGTTGTGTTGGTGCTGTGTTGGTGTTGTGTTGTGTTGTGTTGGCGTTGTGTTAGTTTGCTGTTGTGTTGTGTCAAAATAATCCATGAATGCATTGTGATTATCTGAATCATCGGCGTCATTAGATTTATCATTCACAGCTACAGTTGCTTGTGAAGTCGAGTTATTTTCCAGACCTTGATGAAGAGCTTTTTATTCATCTTAAACACTGTGTAGATATGTGCAGGGTGTACAAAAGTGAGCAAAGCCTTCACATAAGCCAGTTTGTCTTTTTTTTCAGCAGAAATCTTCATAAGATTAGATTTTGACCGTGTTCTCAGATGGAATCTGTACGTCCGTCCCGTGTAGCGGAGAGTTTTGAGAATATAATGGTGTACATTACTCGTTTTTTTCCTATATATTTTGTTGGTGATGTGTGATTTTGGGAAACTCATATTTAGTATCAAAATGATTAATCGTAATTAAGAAAATCAAAACATTTAAAGGTATTGAATCTATCAAATTTATTTCTTTGCACTAACAAATGATACAAACATATATATATATATATATATATATATATATATGAACATTGTTTATGTCTTCAATTAGAATCCCTAATTTACAGTTTGGTAGCCCTTAAACCGAAGCTTTAGTCCCAGATGTAGAGTTGCTTCCAGGAATCGTATTATGTTTTTAAATAAATCATGTACAGCTGTCTCATGAAAACATTTCCATGTAAAATGGTAAATACGTCACCTTCTACTTCTACATCTGTTATCTCAAGAAATTTATGTCCATCCCACTGCGTTTAAAGTATTTAATACTTTTTGACAGATCGAAATTCGAATAATATTTAAAAAGAATTTGCTTTGATTGATCGGTATTTTTCTGTTAACTTTCTATATTTTATCGACACACAACAATTCAGATATTGCCATCGTTTAGAAAAGTTTTCAACACTTGAATATCACTTAAATAATAGGAATTTTAAAAACTATAACTCCATTGTTTTTACGCGAAACTGGAAGATTACTAGGTGGCGCTACATAAACCTGGTGAGAAATTTATTGAGTTATGTAGAACATTGGTGCGATTATGTCAATAATTTAAGTATATATATATATATATATATATATATATATATATATGTGTGTGTGTGCGTGTTTGTGTGTGTAGTAGTAGTAGTAGTAGTAGTAGTAGTAGTAGTAGTTTGGTGCAAGAATAATATCGTTTTTGGACGTCAACTTCAAATCAAAAAACATTTGCATCAACCTAATATATAGAGAAGAACCACGGGATTCGGTGGGCCCAGGATACGTTTTTTCAGGTTACGATGTGGAATACGACGTGTTTTCTGTCGCCCCCCCCCCAGTTACGGTGGCTTCCTTGCCTTACGGTGTTATTTATTATGTTATTTTATTATATTACTAATTTTTATATAAAGAACTAAGACTATATATATATACAAAACTACGAATATATATATATATATGATTTTAGTTTTGTATATCTATAGTGTTAATTTTGTATATAAAAATTAGTAATATAATAAAAAAAATATTATAAAAATACCGTAAGGTGGGGCAAATACCGTAAACGGGGGCCAAAAACATACGTTGTATTCCACATTGTAAGCTGAAAAAGACGTATTCTAGGGTCACCGTATCTCGTGGTTCTTCTGTATATATTAGATAGACACACACATTTTTTCTCTTTCTCTTTCGCTCTGACACTCGTTAACTTTCTTTCTCTTGCATCTTCCATATTCCCCCTCCTACAAAAACAATATTATTATTTCAACATACATTCTAATTTCTTTTTCTGTTTCTATCTCTCTATTTCCCTGTTCAACTTTTTATTTTATTTGCTTTTCTTCTCCCTTAATCTTTATGTTCTCCCTTTCTTTCTCTTTATTTTTCATGCTTTAATATTCATGCCTAGCTTTTTATTTCGATCTAAATTCTTATTTCCTTTTCTATATTCATTTACTATCCGCTTCTTCTACCCTTCTCTTCTAGTATGATCTGTTTTTTCTCTTTCTTTCACTTTTAATCCATCAGGAATATTCTCCCAGTTCTTTTTACGCACTAACAGACTTTGCCAAAACCCTAACACGCATTCTCCCTCGTGCGACTAATTAATAAAATATTATTGTGGGTAAAATTCGCCGAATGTTAGGAATCTTTTTAAATGGTCATTGTGTTTTGTAATTAAATAACCACATCAAGTTTGACATGCCGCAAAACACATACTAACATAACACAATGTATTCGTATATTAAGTTCAGTTAATACATTTGTATTATTCAATGAATACTACGGAAGATCCACCACATGAAATGAAACAAATATATTGAACCAGTTAACCATACGTATTCTTCCATATCAGTAAATACAGTGGCCTATTTATCTTCAGTGTTTCTCATTTCAGAACCTATTCGCAATGTAATTACAAGTTTAATTCCATTCGATTCACGCTATTGGTCTGATTTATAGAAAGACATACAAACATTCTTAATGATTTTTCTTCCTCCACGCCTTATCTCGTTAGCCATGTGACATAATTAATCACTCTCTTTCGACATTCGTTTGATTACATAGAATAATATGTGTCTTTCGCAGCCTCACTCGTCGTCGTTCGGTGTAATGTTTATACCTGCTCGACACAAATCTCTGATGAAAAGTAACACAGGATAACTCAACGCAGTGTTCGAGGTCCCGAAGCAGCTCCCTGTATCCTTGATCATTTAATCATGCTAAAATTTCATTGTAATATGATAAATATGACGATACCAATACCGGTTTGAAGATACCGGTTTGAAGACGTTTTGATAAATATGACCGGTTTGAACACATTTTGATAAATATGACGATACCGGTTTGAAGATACCAGTTTGAAGACGTTTTGAAGATACCGGTTTGAAGACGACTTGAAGAAATATGACGATACCGGTTTGAAGATACCGGTTTGAAGATACCGGTTTGAAGATACTGGTTTGATAGTTTGTCCAGCTGCTGTTTACGACCGACAGTACAAAAGCCCTTACTCTTACGAATCGCTAATAATGTCTTCTCTATAATTAGTTTTATAATACTGGGATAGCCGTACAGCGAAGTCATACATCGAAAAAATCCTGAAAGTGTCTCTAGTCGTCTATGTTTAGATTATAACTTCGGAAATCAAACACAATGTTTGATATTCCCACCATTTCCCCTGCTTCCCTGATAGTTTTACATGGTGAAATTTAAATGTAATATTAACAAGCATCTCGATACCCAGAGTCCAACTCAGATTGTTTTCAATGAATATGTCTCTTATCATCGCAGCCCGAAAGGGTTTAGCAATATACGGTGTGTGAGGTGAGTAAATATATAGAACAGTAAATATGCAACGATGCAAAAATGACAGGTAGAAAACAAACGAAAGTAAAAATCATGACCATCATAAGATAAACGAGATGTAAAATAATTCATCACTAGGTAAGAATTCTCAATTGAATTTCGTGTGTAAACCCCACTGAGGATTGAACCTTGAAAATCCAAGTTGGAGTCTTCAATACGCCAACGTATATAACGTGTCTGTCATTTGCTGTTAATAAGTAATTTACTTACTTTCTCTCCATAAGATAAGACACAAGATCAGGCGTGAGTTTAATGATACCGTTTGTTTATTTTCGTGTAGTTAACCAATTATTATATAAAACAGTTTCTAAATATTGCTGAAATGAATCATATTATATATTTACACTAGCAAAGAGACTCTACGTTGCTTGGAATTGAATTGTGATCCACGAATGTTTCACCATCCCATATTTTTATTGTGATTGCAGGCTTTGAAATCGCCCATTTTAAAATCAAATCAATTGATTGCCTACTTAGGGACCCATGACAGTATACTGGGACCAAACTTTATATATCTCATCGCAGTGACTTAGTTCACAATACATTGTAGTCTACTTTGCACTGTAGAAAACTTACTGCTAATATTAGAAAATAGTTTATATATGTAATGGCTTCTCTAAAAGTTTAAAATGCAAAAGTCAAGTATCATGCTTAAAGTGTGCTCTAATCAGAAAAAATCATTTTATATGCGCCCGTCATATCACAGAACTTTTAGTTCATTTTATATGCCTGGCCTTACTGCGTGTGCGTTGATTATCGCTTGAGTTTATTTAGGCAGAAATTTTACATGGGAGAAGAGACCAATATCTAAAAAAAACTATCGTAATTTAATTGTTCTTTAGACAGAAACATATTAAATAATCTACTGTTGATTTTATAATCAGACCTTTCGGCTTGTGCGTAATATAACTTCTACAATGCACTTGTGATATTAGGCTGTGTAAGATGTTAACTTTGATCAAAATCACCCGTTCTTACTTCATCGGATTATTTCGATTATCAATACTTATCGAAGACATTCTGATACAAAACATATCTAAGAACACTCCCATGCACATAAAGATACTTTCATAAGAAATTTCATAACAATCGATCGGCCATTTGCAAGTCTATCGAAAACGAACTCACACACATACGCACACACGCAGACAAAGTTCCTTTTACATAATAGTAAATCTTTATCTCGTTTTTATTTGTATAATTTTGATTCTCCGGACCACTGTTCTCATCTTGAGTGTTATTTTCACAACGTTTCCGGTCGATACAGCCATCCTTCTTGAAGTATATTGTGTCGAGCAGGAGACTCTTTCTGTTAAACTCAGGAATCTGCACAAAATTTCGAACGGAACTTTTATTTAATACACGATGATAGCATGCTCTCGTTCCGTCATCCAAGACTGCATAACAATTGAAAGTTATTCATAATTATATTTTCAGTGTTGCTTGCGCTGAGAATTGAACTTGTCGGCCGTTACGACGTGTACCTTATAATTCACAACAATAAGATTTCATTTTTTCCTCTCGAATTTATCGACTTTGTGAAGACAGCTATTACGTTTTGCTGAATGTGCAGGAACTGTAAAGTTAAAAGATAAGTAAACAGAAGTAGGAAATTAAATAACTGATGCATGTATTATGGCATACTTAGAGTAGCAACTATGGCGTATTCCACAAAACTGGAAGATCTCACTTGCAATAATTAATCAGATCATAAGAAAATATATGCTTAGCAATTAAGTATTTATTGTAGCAGAAGGAAGAAGGTTCATGTCGACGGAAGAAGAAATTGACGAATCAATCATAAGACATTTACTTCAACTACGAAATTCAGGTAGATATTCCGAATTCGAAAAACTGAGACAACTGCAGTGGACATATTTTAATTACGATTCATTCAAGACATGAGACACGTGTAACATTTTCTACGTTATACGAAAGGAAGATCATCGTTGTTTACGCAAGAACACACTTTTACAAATATGCGGTTTTCTTCAGAGATCGATCAAGAAAATAAATCAACAACACGAAGTATTTTTATACATACATGCGCGGTTGCTTGTCTTCAATCCTCTTCTCGTCACTTTTTCATGCGTGGACGTTGATCCCCTT
This sequence comes from Euprymna scolopes, assembly GCF_053919585.1. NCBI lineage: Eukaryota > Metazoa > Mollusca > Cephalopoda > Sepiida > Sepiolidae > Euprymna > Euprymna scolopes. The sequence goes on from NC_136486.1 coordinate 12,882,796, forward strand.
GTAATTGTTGAGCATCAGTTTTACTTTAAACAAATCTACTTTTGCATGGAAACACAATGGAGACTTGCTGACTATAGAAGATTTTATTTAGGCAGAAATTTTACACGGAGAAGAGACCAATATCTAATTCTAATTACTTTTGTTTTTTAACATAGTTTGAAGATTCGCGAACATGGACAGAATATTGAGATAACATTCACTTAGATTATCTCTATATTGTCATCTCTATGCCTGCATTTCTAGCGCGTTTTGTCTTGAAAACCACCCTTGACCATCCAGTTTCAATCACGCTTGCTGCAACTGGCTATATTTCCGTTTGCCTCCAGGTAATTCTGACATTACTAAATGATCCTCACCGAAATTCGTACTAGTAAACATGATCTCTATTTACTGGCGTGGGGTTCCTATATATAGCAAATGTATCACACCGATACAGAATAATAAATATCCTCAAATAGTAAATATATTGTTTAATAGACGTTTTGATTTTCTGTAACAGCCATTAAAATACAACCAGCATTAAAAAGTAAACCAGTGAAATTATTGTTCGCTAACGCTTATATGCTTGAAATAATTTAGAATGCTAGTGTTTTTGAAGAAAAAATGCAATTTAAGAAAATGCCGAACATTGAATAGCGTGTATGGGTGGCTTTAAAAGAACCACGGTTTAAGCAGTATTTAAAAAGAAAACAAAATAAACGTTGAAAAAGTTAAAGAGAAGTAAATTATAGTGGAAGATTTACATTAAAAAGCAAAAAGAAAATGTGGAGGAAAATGGATACAAAAAGTAAAAATTAACAACGTCATTCTTGATATGTAAATTCATATTGGCAATGAGGTCACACTTATATCAAAATTTTATTAATCGCATGTGAAAATCAACTTTATAAATGGACAGTTTGCAAGGTCATCAATTTGATTGGTCGGTTATAGCAATTTAAGGGATCTCGACGATTCCTTTTACTAAAAATTAGATTTGATGTAAGAATTATAACCGCTATATTGTTTAGATAGAACCATCGGCGTATTGTAATCTATTGTTTGTATCAACATTTATTTCTATGCATTAAACCTAATGTCTTTCAATGTAATTAATAACATTAAAATAAATTTTAAAAAACTGGAAATCAAGAACTTTGAAGCTTTAAAAAATGTTTACTCTCTCTTAATATGAGGCACGGAATTTCCAGTATATTTGTTGGCATTAGTTGTAGCAAAATTAGAGAAATTAATAAAATACAACCTTTGAAGATATCGTTAATTGCAGTTTTGAGAAATTCAAATCTGGACATACGTGTATGATTATAAAATAAGATTAAGTCAAGAATAGTTCGGATGGATGTCCTAAATCTTATGTTACAGTTTTATTGTGCTTACTTGCAGAAAATAGAGTTTATACAAAAAATAGATGTTATAATGTCACATCACCAAATGTAACGTTTATAAACAAGACCCACACACTACGTCTACGTCGCAAGGAACATAGGACAAGTTATGACTCGACTTCTTTGTTTTGTATCGACGGTATTTATCTCCAGGTACTTTCCGGAATTAAATGTGATCGTGCTCCTTTTCTCTGACGTCTATCCGCTCAAACATCGTTTCGAACGTACTCTCTACCGTGTTCTCGACTGTGCTCTTGAAAATGCTGAACATGAGTGTCGATTTAAGCACACATTCTTTTTATAGTATTTTTATTCGCACACGGCTCGTCATTTGCATACGTGCGTTTGCGCTCTGTTAAACAAACAATGACAAGAAATTGCTTAAAAGAACGAACACCGATAAATATGATAACAAGGCTTACTAAAATAGATAAGGATGAGATATGGAATAAAAACAGCAAGTGTTATATTTCAAAAAGCCATGAAACCGCTATTTAGTAAATCAATAATAAAAATATGGTTTATATTCAAGAAAATATATGTACATTAACTACTAAAACCTGACCTAAAAATAGATGTTATGTTCAATAAATTATAAACTCTGGAATCAAAATAAATGAAATAAAAAGAAACAGATTTAGGAAAGCCCTATCTACTGCAGGTTTCCTAACTGTAATCTCTGAAAGTATATACTATGCGCTGGATAAGACAGGGGAGGGGACAGCAATATCCGTAGATATGTCTAAGCCTTTTGAAAGAGTATGGCACGATGGTCTTCTCATGAAAATCATATCCTATGGAATTACTAGACAAATACTCAACATAATTTAATCCTTCTCTAATAAGAGAAGAATCCAAGTTATCCCCGATAGTCGTGTTCAAAAATATCATATAAATGCGTGTGTACCTCAGGGATCGATCCTTGGACCGCTATTATTCCTGATATTCATAAATGACCTCCTTGATAAAATATTATCTGATATTGGATATATTTGCTAACGTCACCACACTCTATAACGGGCACGAGTGGGAAACAAATTAAAACATATCCAGGCAATGAAGGAAACCCTAGAGGGAGACCGCCAGTCTGTAATGGAATAGGGCCAAAAATGGATGATAACGTTCAACGCTGCCAAAACTAAGCTCATTTCCTTTAATAATTACTAGAAACTTTCTCAACAACTAATAGCGATGGCTAAAGGGACATTACCTAAAAGCACTTCGTTCAAACTCATCGGCTTAATAGTCACAGGAAACATGAGTTGGAACAGATACATCGAGAGCATTGCAAAGGTTGCTGCAAAGAAGGTGGGTTCTCTTTACGGTGCTAGAAAGTTACTTACGCCTGAAAGTATCATGTACCTCTATAAGGCCACCATTCGCCCATGTATGGAGTACTGTTGTCACACTTGGGCTGGCGCATTTGCTGCTAGTCTTTCACTCCTAGACAGTTTTCAAAAGAGAGTTGCCAACCTGTAATCTAAGCTTCAGCCTCTGTCCTATCGACGAAATGCTGTATCCCACTGCCTTTTTTACTAGTATTTTAATGGTAGGTGCTCCGACGAACTACAAGACCTTGTACTCACTCGACGTAAATACCCACGAAAAACCCGACGAGCAACAAAGTCCTTCCACTACACAGTAGAGATCTCTAGATGTAAGAAAACCGTTAACTTTAATAATTTCTTCCCCAAAACTGCTAGACTTTGAATTCCTTTTCGGGTTCCAACTGTATGCAGAAGTTTAAATATAATGTGAACAGACATCTTGCTGTTCAAATCCCTACATAGGATTCCAGCAACTTATGTCTCTGATAGTAGCCGCCTACATTAAAGTGGTTATGTGCCTTGTTAGAGGGCCAAAATGTAATTAAAATATAAATAAAAGAAATGCGTAAAGGATAATGGAAAGAAATCATTTTTATATTAATCTATTTAATGATCGTCTCTTGTTAGCTATTTAGTTTTTGTTATAAATACCTCTAAATTAATGTGCAGAATCAGCACCAAATCGCTGACGTCAGTAATATGTGCTAACTCTCCAAAGCTTTCAATATCTATTTAGTTCTGGAAACAACATAATCAGTTTTTAAAAGCTGTTTTTTTTTACCCAAATTAATAATGGAAATAATGTTTTTTGTTTTTGTATGTTTTCGTTAAATTCTAACAGTTACACAAATATATATATATATATATATATATATAGAGAGAGAGAGAGAGAGAGAGAGAGAGAGAGAGAGAAATGGAAAGAGAGGGAGAAATGAAAATGCAACGGAACGCGTATGAGCTCGTGGCAAAATAGCAGCAGGAGCTGTACGAAAGTTGGCTTGTGAGGATATTAGCAGAAGTCGTCGAAAAAAGGCGCATCTGCATATTAGAAAGTGTGTGTGAGTTGGCGTAACAAGAAAAAGAAAAAAGAACACCACGTGATCGGAGAGAGAAACAAAATCGCCGCCAAAGGAGACGGACATGTAAAGCGAAGACGAGAATTGGCTGGCTGTGACAACTTGCGGTCGGAAGAAAGAGAAACACACAAAAGAAGAAAGTAAAATGGACATGTGGCAGCGAGATACTTTTACCTTGGTGTCAAGACAGGGAGAAAGAAAAGAGATAATAAACGACTTATGTTAAACAAGGAAGAAAAGCCGACTCAGACTTATTTATTTGCTTTCTTGTCTGTAGCTGCCACTGTACTAAGGTTACACAAATATATATCGATTCATTATTTATGGATTATACATTAGAACAAGTTTTTTATAGAAAATCATAAAATATCTATACCCACAAATAAAAAAATAAAACACTTGCATCTATTTGGAGATTGATAAATTCATCCGGACACAAATTTAACAAAATAGACCGAACAGTCTGAACAGTTTGCAATTTAAAAAGATTTAAAAAAAAATAATAATGGTGTATTCATTATGGTCAGCGGAAAAACAAAAAACTTTTAATAGATTCAAATAAATTATTGCAAAGACTATCAATACTGAAAATGTTTGATCTCGAGAAGTATAATCGATAATGTGTTTCAATAAAACAAACGATCGCTGAATTTAATTAATCGGAAACAAAAAGTGAACAAATGGGAAAATAGAGAATCAAAAGAGAAAAAAAAAGGATAGCAAATACAGAAGGAAACAGAGAGGAAAACTAAGTATAGGAACACAATAATACGAAGAGTAAGAATCATAAAAACAGAGAGGAAAATGTATGTTAGTCAAGGATAAGACTCTAGTCGTAGATTAATGATCTAGAGAATTTACACTGGATTTATCAAACAGTACTTATTTTTTTTACAAGGTAGTCACCACTCGGGGATAAGGGTTATTGTGTGTACACTACGTTAGTGTTGGAGATCTGATAAAGTGTCTTACGTAAGGAGGCGGTTCATCAGGAATTTGTTCACATTGGATTTGAAGACACCCAGGTTGAATTCGGGGGGGGGGCAACCGGAAGAGAGTTCCACATGCGTGCACTTCTAAGAAAGAAGCTTTGTTCATGGAATCTACGTTTTGATTTTGGCACAGATAAGGAGTGTGGAAAATTTTTGACAGGGTTTCAGCTAGGTGGGTGTTTATCGTGAAAGATTGGCGAAGGGGGACCAGAGATTGGAGTTCAGACGAGCACCTGCCATGGTAGTAATGATAAAACAAAGACAGGCTCGCAACCTCTCCTGTGGGAGGGAGGTTGCAGGGAAGAGAAAAGGGCATCACCCACTAGGCCACGAAGCCTATTTTGTACTCTGTCAAGGCAGGATAGGCTGTTTTTAGCAGCTCCTGCCCAGATGTGGCAGCAGTACTCCATCCTTGGACGTACTTGGCTTTTATATAGATAGAGAATTGCATCAGTAGTGAGACATCTTTTGGAGCGATAGAAGGATCCTACCATTTTCCCAGCGATCTTGGCAACTGACTTGATATACGTATTCCATTTCAGGTCAGGGGTAAAGGTCAAGCCCAGAAGCTTATCAAAACATGGAGCTTCCCCTAGACGAGAGCCACCCATATCAATTGATGCCAGATGGGGATCAGAGCGTTGATGATGTAAAGATAGAGGCTTGGTTTTAGATGCATTAAAAGTAACCAGCCACCTCCTCCCACACTGTACCACGCGCTCAAGATTAGAGGAGAGACAATCTGAGAGAAGTTTGTTATTTACGTCCTTTGATGTGTTTCTATAGACGGTCGTGTCATCAGCATAGATGTCAACGAATGATTTAAATATATGTTTTGGGAGATCATTGATGTATATCAGGAAGAGAGTTGGGCCTAGGATGGACCCCTGAGGGACTCCAGCATTAATATTGATGGCCTCTGATTTCTGCCCATCAACTACTACTCTTATGAGCCTATTAGAGAGAAATGATTTTATGATCGGGAAAACATTGCCAGTTATACCGTAGCTGGAAATCTTGTGAAGTAGACCCTTATGACATACCTTATCGAAGGCCTTTGATATGTCAAGAGCAAATTCCCTAGAAAAGAAGCCTTTGTCAAGAGATTTGCTAATCCTATGAGATATAACAGTTAGCACATCTGCTGTAGATCTGGCAGAACGGAAACCATATTGCATGTCACTAAGAAGGTTATTTCTGCTGAGGTGGTTGACTACTTATCTATTTAATATGGATTCCAGCAGCTTACTCATGACACACAGGAGACTTCTTGGTCTGTACTGAGAGGGAGAGGACTTGTCACCTGAGTTCTTAAATACAGGACATACTGATGAGGTTTTCCAGGGTGTTGGGAAGCACTTCTCTTTAAGGCAACGCTTAAAGAGTTTTGTAAGTATGGGGGCAAGGTCTAGTTGACACTTTTTCAGCACAATGATTGGAATGCCATCAGGGCCAGTTGCTTTACTTTATATGTTGCATAGCGTATTGTCCATTATAGGAGGAAATACGAGGAGTTGATGGCCTTTGTCGCATAGGGTAGAATTAGCTGCAAAGTTATTGGCAAATAGTTTGGCCTTGTCTGATGCTTTTATATACTGGCTGACAGTACTAAGACTAAATGAGGATCCAAAATTATTCCCCCCCTCTATAAGTTTAATGTCAGTGAAATCGGTGAAATTTTTTATTTTCCAATCAAATCGATGACTGTCTGATCTAGTTTAGAACACATGGAGATGTACCATATGCTTTCCCAAACTAGATTAGTCTAAAATACATTGTAGTCTACATTGCACTGTATCGAACCTACCGTTGATTTCAGAAAATGCATTTTTTGTATCATGGCTTGAATTTTGGATTAAAATACAGAAGTCAAGTATCATGGTTCAGTTATGATCTAAACAATAACGATCATTTCGAACGCGCCTCTATCTTATCAAAGATCCAACTGTTGATTCCATGAAGTTGTTTTATATAACCACGTGAAATAAAGTTAAACGTATAAAAGTCAAGTATTAAATTAATTTGGAGTTCCTTCTTTATCAGATGTTTTCGTGTATCGGTTTTCGTTACTTATCGGGGACTTTTTGATACAAAGCCTATATCGGGACACTTCCAATCTCCAAATACACTTGTGTGAATTTAGTAAAAACGTCAGTACAACGATTTCGGAGTCTAGTGGGAACGAACTCTCACACACAATGGCAAAGTGCTATTTAGAAATCAATATCTATTTACGAAAGCATGTAACAGGTTTCTGATACACTTATATAAGAATGTATCGATATCTATTTAATACATAAGATCTCATCAGGCGAAATATTTATTTTCTTTTATGTATTCATATTGGAAGATCAAACCTTGCCAGTTCTGCAGAGCCTGTTACATGTCTTCATAAATAAACACTAACAAGAATATTTATGCATGTATAAATATTATTTCCTCTCTAAGAACAAGGTGAGAATAATTTTGGCTGCCACTAACGAAGTTACCCCTATACTAAACATATATTTGTTAACACATATATCTAATATAATAGCTTTGCCTAATGTAGAGAACACCGATATGAGGAAAAGCAAATACATACTAGGACGACACTATTTCTACTTATCAACTACGTGCAACCTGCTTACATGAGAATTAAAAAAAAAACTTGCTTAATAAAATTAAAAATCATTGGAAGAGTATTATTGAAGCTGTGTTATTTTATATTAACTACGCGATTAATGTCTAGTGACAGATTCATTGTGTACGGTGTCGATGAAAGATATTCTACTGCATAAGAACGATCCCGTTAATTTTTTAGTCATATTAACCCACAAACAGGGCATATTGTCACTTGAACGTAAATAACTATTATTTGCATCCGTGTTTACGGGATATGAGGTAGATGCATGTTTATATTACTTTTAAACTTTTGCATGTCAAAATAGTCGAGAAAGCAGATAACAGGTAGAGAATTCAAAGATTCAGCAGTCTTGGAGGAAAAAAGCTACAAAAAGTAAGAAGGCTTTTCGGTATGGAGAGACTTTTAAGTGAATGGGTGAGATGTTGTTGCTAAACGGATTTGTCATGGATATTTACGTCGAGTGGATGCAAATGTGGTTTATCAGAGCAGATTCCGATCAAACACATGTAACACGGATACAGGGATGCAACATTTCTGCGATGGGACAGGGGATAGAGCCTAGCTAACATATATGTTGTTAGAATTAATATCGTATTATCAGCGAATTCTGTTACATAAGAAAGGTTTTGTAGAAAAACACGGTATATTTAATAAAGTTTCATCGGACAAGAATACCATGGACAAACTCCCAGTATCGATCACGTTCATACCATCACGGAGACCATCTTTAAGTTCTTTTTGATTCAGCCAATATAATGTGTTTATTAAATGACTGGACATATTTATGCGTAGAATCTGTTTGACTTATAAATCTAAAAAAATAGTTGAGTTGTAGCGCGTTTCTTGAACTAATTCTAAAATCAGATTGGTTTTATTTTGACTAGGTCTTACTATAACATTTTTGTTGATGTTGTGAACTCTACTGATCTTTCGAGGCTAGCTTCCTGATTCATATTGGTAAGGATTAAAGATTAGGTACTTGATCCGCTCGGTTTATGTCAGCATGTAGACGATCCCTGCTTGGGCATTTATAAATCAAATGTTTTTATCTCACACAAATTGCAGAGACACGAAATAGTTGAACATTGTCAACACTACACGGTTGTATATTACGTGCATACAAGCGGTCCATTTAATCAATGTTTCGCTTATATTAATGAGAAAGTGAAAGTATTGATCGATAGAGTGAGTATAAGTTTTGTTCAGTGGAGCAGTGAGAGGGTCGAAATGAATGTCTCTCGGCAGATTTGGGAAGGAATGACAAAAAGGAAAGTGAAAGAAATAAAGTTTCCAACTCGAATATAATTCTCAACCATACCATAAAACTAATTTATTATCATTAACTCAATTTCAAAATTAGTTCGTGCTTGTGCAAAAATTGATCAAGTTTTTCGGATTTGCTAATTAAAAAAGTATAACGCTTGATGGGAAATATAACAATTATGAATGTGTATATTATACACTTTGTGGAACAGTCAGAATAATGAGAAAACATATATATATATGTATATATATATATATGTATATATATGTATGTGTGTATGTGTGTGTAGATAGACATATATAGATATATATAATTTTCAGAATGTGAGAGATTATATAATTATATCATCAGCCAAATCACGTCGAAGCTCAGAAGAGCCATGACAGTCAACAAACGGGACGTTCAAGACTCATTTAGGCTCATCAGACATATCTGAACTCAAGATTCGAAACCAGAACTTTTTGCATGCGAAATGCAAAAGTGAAGTATCATGATTCAACTGTGCACAAAGCAGAAACATTCATTCCGAAAGCGACCTTGTCCTATAAAAGAAACAAGTGTTACTTTTATGAAATTGTCTTTATATAATCACTTACAATGAAACTTAAGTGTATAAAAGTCAACTATCATGGTTGTATTGTGTCTAAGCAGAAACATAATTTAGAACATGCCTGTGTCATAAGAAAAACATTATAATTGATTTTATATGCTGGGCCTTACTGCTTGTGCGTTAATGAACCGTTTCTAATGAACTCGTGACGTTAAGCTGTATGTGTTAATTTTGCTTAAAATCGTCTGATTCTTGTTTTATCGGATTTTTTTCGATTATCGATACTTATTGAAGACATTCCCATACAAAATCTATCTAAGAACCCAACCAGGTGCATAAAGAATATTTTTCTGAAATTTTAAACAATATAAGCTTCGCCGTTTCGAAGTCCATAAGAAACGAACTCTCGCGGATACACACAGACAAAATTTATATACATATATATATATATATATATATATATATATATATATATATATATATATATATATATATATTGAATAAAATGATTCATAATTTATAATCAAGAATCGGTTTTAAAAGGAATAACAAACAAAATCAATAAATTGTACGATCGTTTCGGAAAAAAATATTTTTACTGAGATATACAATACGTCTTGAACAATAATTTTATCATTTGATTTTATAAAACAAAGTCTCCTCATCAGCAAAAATAGTGGGTGGGGGTTTAAAGACACCAAAAATAAAACTAGCATTTTTTAAGTGAGGCAGATATATCTGGAAAATATTTAAAATATAAAGAAAAAAAGTTACTGATTTTCATGTGGATAAACAAAGTAAAATAAAATAAAATAAAAATAAAAAAGGAATACTTTCTATGAAGGAAGTAGTTGGTTAGAATTCCAACTTGTTTTTCGTACTCGATCGGGTCTGAGCAGATTCTTTTGACGACGCGTAGGCACTGGCAGGTGGAAAAGTAAGGTTAAAAGGGGATATCTTACATATTTCTAATACAAATATATTTACCTTTAAAGCCCGTAAGTATCTTAGTTAATCCATTCATTGGCATGTTGTAATACATAGTTTATGAATGGTTGAAATGATGATATATACACATTTCTAATAATACGCTAATAAAAGTAATATTACCAGTTTAATATCGTTGGAAACGCTATATTGAAGTTAAATTAAATAATTTATTTATAAAGGGAGATAACTGCCATTTTTGAAAAATGATACTCAAATAGAAAAATAAAGAAACTTTTATTGTTCAAAGGGAGGTAAATACTAATTACTTATGAAATTAGTTATTTTTTATATAATGTTTAAAACATAGTAATATTAATAAAATCAATAATAGTAATACCATTAATCTTTTTGCTAGTAATTAAATAATAATATTATTTATAATAGTAACTATAATATTTATAGAACTAATATTAATAACAATAAAAACATTTTATTTATAATAGTAACTATAATAGTTATAGAATTAATATTAATAAAAATAATAACATAAATTCAAAATGAAAGAGATAATATAATAAAATAGAAAATAATGGTAAAATATCAAGTAAAATAATAATAATAATGATAATAATAATAATAATAATAATAATAATAAAACCATAATATAATAGTTATTAAGTTATAAATTATAAATGCTTAAAATAGATTAGTAATAATAAAATTTTATGATTTATGGTGGCTTAAATTTGTCGAACCTAAACCAACGTTTATGAATGCATCCTGTCAGAATTTCGTCTTTTAAGTTTAAGTGTCATTATATTTGAAAATATTAAGGATTTCATATCTATAAAGTGCGCAGAATTTTTCCCCCGGCGTATATGCTTTATAAGATCCTATTATTTCCCATTTAAAATTGAAGGGAATACTTCTATCAATGAGTCACTAAATATGTTTAGGTGAAGAAGTCTGGTTTTTCAAGGAAAGATTTTTGAAGGCGTGCTTATGCGTGGAGATCCTGAGTTTAATAATCCAGATATGGACCCGAAGTAAATTGCATTTTGTTTAATATATTTGTTGTCAGCTAGATTAAGAGTGGCATTGGTAATTAATACGTTTGGTTGGATTTGGTTGGTAGATTGGTTAATGGGGGTGCTGCCATTGGTTAACAGTGTGGTGGAGTTAGTCTGTGAGAAGGGATTTAAATGACGGCTATTAATATAATTTACATTTGGGTTTTTTGACAATGTGCAGCTATAAATCAGATGTTTTACTTAGAAGGTACCTTGTAAAGGACATTTATTTTTTCTTCTACAGTAACAACATGCTATAGTTTCCATATTTGCATTTTGTATCTTACTATTTTTTATTGTTAGAACTAATCATTTTTTGATGTAGGTTTGATATAGTTGAGTAAGACAATTTGATAGCCCTTAATATTTTAAAAATATAATGACACGAAAATGTTTCTCTTAAAAGCACATAATTTTCGACCGATCCTTCGGTCTTTCTTAATGTGAATGATGGAAACATGAGTGTAGGGTGGTCAGGGTTAGCAGCAGGAGGGGCACGGTTATAACCAATGGGGTTAAGATCTATTTGAATATGATTCTTCCAATATTTTTGTCTCGGAATGGTGAACAACTTGTGTGGCCTCTATTCAAAACCAAGTTCTTCATAAAACATTGAATTGGGCACCCACGCACCACCACGAACACACTCGCATAAATAAACATACATGCATGTACACCCACACACTACCACATATGCTTCTACACATTGCAGAATACGCACGCACACGTTTATAGATGTACGTACATATGTTACATGAAAAATACTTGTTCCCTTTTTCATGTAAGTAAAAATAAAGAGAATTAGTAAATGAAAATAAAATGAGAGAAAGCAGAAATCGAACCCTAAAACCTTAAAGAACAATAGGTTTTAAATGGAATGTCCAGTAAATTGTTGATTCTGATAAAATAAATAATAAATAAACTATTCATTGTTAGAAAGAATATGGATGATAAAATATGAGTTAAATGAATTAGATATGTATGTTGAATTCCTTTGTGAAAACAACAAAGGAAAAAATGGGAAATCAGAATGTTCGGAAACGTGCAGGTCGCGCATGTTGATGTCACGTGAATTGTGATCACGTTGGCCGGACATGCATGGATTTCTCAATATAGGAAGTGAGAGTTAGTTAGTTAGTAAAAAGTCAGAAGAAGGGAGGCAGAGAGTCAGAGTCAGACGAGAGTCTGACCAGGGAAGAGAAGGTTCAGTTCGAACCTTGGACTCTGGAAGCGAGAGGGTTTTAAACAGAAAAAGATGTAAAGAAAGAAACTTTGAATTCCTGAATGCAAAGCCATTAACCGGTCAATTGGAAGGAATAAATGATCGTCATGTTTTTTATAAAAATAAAAAACTAAAAAAAAAATCTCTTAAGACTCTTATCCTTCTTAACATGAATATAAAAGAATTTTCATTCATCATTGTAATAATAACACTGCGTAACACATATACACCTGGAGACTGATAAACAAATTTAAACGATACTTCTCACCAAAAGCTTGGATTCATAATTGTATTATGGTTCTAGGTAAGAGATAGGGTGTGAGAACACGCTGGTTGTATCGATTGTCTACACGCAAGCACACACATTTATTTTTTTTTCAACAGCTTACTGTAGATTCTAGTGTTTTTCATTAATTGATATATACACACATATAATGTTTAAAAAATAAACGAAGATTATTGTATTTTATGTTAATTTTTATTTACTTAATTTTTTTCTATTTTTGTCCAAACATATTAAAATGTCAGTGTAAATATCTTCGATTTCCGACTGTTTTATGCATAACGTTTCTCTGTCCGTCTGTGAGTCCATTTGTCTCTTTCTTTCTTCTCCCACACACATGCACACTTGTATATACACATATACTCATACATACAAGCATACATGCATACATACATACATAAAATGACAGATATAAGGGAAAATCACTGTTTTTAAATTAGAAGCCATCACAAAAATTAGAAGCTCGATATGCCGGAAAAGAAATCAGAGGTTAATAACATTTAATGTTGGAAATAAAATGGAAAGTTAGATGTATTGCAATGTTTGAACAAGGAGTTAAATAATAGTAAAAACAACAACAACAACAACAACAACAATAATAATAATAACGACAATAATAAACTTAATCCCGTATATCTTCAAAGAGGGGTACTATAGTATATAGAGTTTGTGAGGGTGGGTGGGTAACGCACCCATATATACACATGTGCATTTTTTGTGCGCACGTATGCGTGCTTAGAAAATAGAATTAAATATATGTTGAAAATTAAAATATCTGAAAACTAAAAAACAAAAGAACAAAGCATCGCGAAAACAAAAACAAACTCCTACTGAGGAATGCTGGGCCGTTCTTCCACCGTGCATACTCACTCTGCTCTATGTCCTGCAGAAAAATGTATTTGGTTGGTTTAGATTTTATAAAATGGATAATCATTTAGCGGTCCCAAATCCTTATTGAGACCATAAATGCGTTAAGTCTCAAAATGAGTTTCTTTTCATATTGTCTTCTTTTTTTGCTGTGTCCGAAAGTTGAAGACTGTAAGGATGCATTTCATGTTGTCTATGCTGTTGTCCGGGAGGGTGTAGTGCATTGCTATTGTGTGCTGTGTGGTTCTGCCCCTAATTGTTTGTTTGTGGTTGTTGAGTATGTTTCCCTCACGTATTTACACTTTGTGCATCTGGTGCAATATATTAGGTAGACTAGATTGGGACTGTTGCAGGTGTTACGTTGAATGTTTGTGCCTGGAGTATTAATGTGTTTACTCACTGTGCACTTAGGTTTGTTACATGTTCTGTTTCCTTGGGGCGCGAAAGTGTTGTGTATTTTTGTAAATGTTAGAAGTCGACGTAGATTCGGGGTTGTCTTCCGGCACTGATGGAAACCTGTTGTTTATTGTTTTAAGGGTGAGGTCATGCTGCAGTTGTCTGAATAAGCGTTTGAGGAGTTTGTGAAGTTTGTCGGTGTTGTTGTTGTAGTCAAATACCATTGGTATTTTAGAGGATATGTTGCGCTTGTATGTAAGTAGATTTAGCATGCTCATATTTTCTGCTTTACTAATTGATTTTTTTAATAATTCTAAGTGGAAATTTCTATGAAGGAAGTGGTTCGTCAAATTTTCTACTTGTGTTTCGCAATCGATCGGGTCTGAGCAGATTCTTTTGACACGTAGGCACTGGCTGCATATAATAGATTTTTTTTTATATTGATGGGGTGGCAACTATTAAAATTAAAGTAATCACCATCGGTGAGTTTGGTGTAAAGTGATGTGGTGATGTGATTGTTTGCTATGTTTACTAAAACGTCTAAAAAATGGGATGTGCGTGGTGGAGTGCTCTGTCGTGAATTTTATGCTGTTGTGACAGCTGTTTACGTGTTGATAAAAGTCCATCAATGCTTCTTTGGCATGTAGCAAAATAAGGAAGATGTCATCTATCTCTCTCTCTCTCTCTCTCTCTCTCTCTATATATATATATATATATATATATATATATATATATATATATATATATATATGTATATATATATATATATATATATATATATATATATATATATTATAGCAGGCCACCCGGGTATAAAATACACTTAAATATGGAATTTTGATTAACAAAGATTTCGTATTTATTATTATACTAGCGAGGGGTACCCGGCGTTGCCGGGTGTTTGGAGGTTTTGGGTAAATCAAAACTCCGGGGGGGGGGTTAAAATAAAAAAAAATGTTTTGGTAGGTAAGTATGAGGATCGAACCGGAACCCTTGAGGCAAAATTGTAAATTAAAGTGTGAAAAAAAAACGTGAGACGTTAACCATTGCACCACCGCGACATACCAACGGAAACGCGTTTGAATTTATTTAATTACTTAGATTTGGCAGGTGCACGTTTTAATGACTTAATGAGGTCAACTATTGACTACGGAGTAGCATTTCATTTACTGCGGAACGCGGGGTTAGGGGGAAACCGGAAAAATTCCGCCAGAATTAAGTATAGGAAAAGGCTTAATCCACATGAGGCGAGTGAAAACTGTTGAATATCTATCTTCCCGAAGTCGAGCAAATTAAATAGACGGGCGAGCTCCGTTGACAACTCTGAGATATTACGATTTACATATGATATAAAAAGTTTTAAAAAGTTGTTAGGCGAGCGACTGCTTCTCTGAAAAAAGCCTTTTGTAGACATACAGAAATGCGAACACACATACATACATACATACATACATACAGTTTCGCTTTTATATTTATAGATTATATTAGAGCCAATATATAGTAATGGTTTAAAAAGTTACAACAAAAATAACTCATGCGCCACCACCGAAGATCGAAACCAAAAGTTTAGTGTACGATTAACTTTTTCCTTTGTCTTTAATGCCTGGGCTATAAAGACATATTTGCGAGAGGGCTAAAAATTAAAGCATGGACAAACAGCTATTACGTTAGCCATGCGTATTCGTAATGCCGTTGTTCGACCATGACTTGGCAAATTTCATTTTTTTTTTAATTTTCACATTTTTTGCACCGATTTTTCCCGGCTAAAACTCAAAAATATAAAGTTTCACATGGGTTCGAATACCCTATATATGAAGTTTCATGTACGTAGGCCTAAACCTGACAAAGCCGTTTATTATGAACATTTTTAACCAAATATATATTAATATACATAAATACATAAATATATATAAAAAGATGTCTGTGTTTACTATAAACTTTTTACGCAAATATTACGCAAGTATATATCATGTAGAATATCTGCATGAATATAATTACACGTAATAGTTAACTAAAGATGATTATTCCATAAGAAAACCGAAAAAACTAATATTATCCCTGGAAGATAGAAGCAGGGAGAATTATATAAATCCGTGTTAGATTTAAATGTTTTAGCTGGCTTGAAAAGTAACCATATTTAAGAGAGGTTTTTGAGTTTATATACATGCTGATTCAAATTTTTTAAAACTCTTTTAACGTTGGATTCATGATGTATTATTTGTGTGTTACTAATTAAATTGCTTATCGTAACCACCTTTGCCTTTTCTGACAATGCCCTCACTTTAAAACTAGATACCTCCCCCCACGGACACAAACCGCTTCGCACATATTAACCGTTTTCCGACTACTACTGATTCCAGCACTCGTCCTGTCAGCAAAACCAAGTCTTACACTTTCCTGACAATGTCTTATTTAAAGACGAAAAGCAACAACATCCCGATATGCTTCGAAGAGGCAAATCTAACATTTATTAATACCTTTCTTTTCTACACAAAAATTTGATCTGAATAATTTAAAAGAAATTTATAACTAAACAAAAGACCTCTACTGTTTTTAACAATGTTTGTATATATACACACACACACACATATATATATATATATATATATATATATATATATATATATATATATATATATATATATGTATATATATATACATGATTAGTTTTCTTTGGAAAAAGAATTCCGGCAGAGTGCTCAATTAAAAGGAAAATCCAAATTGTAAGAGCGTATTTATATTTTGTGTACAGAAAGTTGTTAGTTGAGACAGATCATTGGTACCGTCGGTTTCAAGCCCGATAATAAGGCCCGTTTAAGGTATCCTTATGAAGCTCTTTTCAGCCAATATTCGTCTCATAAGAATCATAAAGCAAAGTGTCTCCGTTGCATTGAATAATATTTGCTTGAATGAAAAGATGCTGCTTAAATATATCAATTTCAAAGTGTGCGTATATATATATATATGTATATATATATGTATATATATATATGTGTATATATATATGTATATATATATATACGTGTGTATGTGTGTATGTACAGGTATATATATATATATATATATATATATATATATATATATATATATAGTTTATTGCTGCGCCTATGTAGGAAGATGATAGCATTTATGCATATTTGTTTATTTCATTACACGTTTTGTTTTTTTGGCTGAAGAGAGCTTAATAAGGATACCTTAAACGGGCCTTATTATCGGGCTTGAAACCGACGGTACCAATGATCTGTCTCAACTAACAACATTCTGTACACAAAATATAAATATATATATATATATATATATATATATATATATATGTGTGTGTGTGTGTGTGTGTGCATATTCATGCAAATATTATTAAATGCAACGGAGACACTTTGCTTTATAATTCTTTTTTTTTAAACTGTGCCCCCTCCAATCTTAGAAATGTCCTCTAAATAATACTTAAAAATTAAAAATTCTTGAAGCGTCATATATTAGAACCCTTCAACCCACTATAAATGATATCGCATTCGAGAAAAGCAGTAACGTTTTAAAATGTCTTGCGTAGGTTGTATTGGA
Organism: Euprymna scolopes; assembly: GCF_053919585.1. Lineage (NCBI taxonomy): Eukaryota > Metazoa > Mollusca > Cephalopoda > Sepiida > Sepiolidae > Euprymna > Euprymna scolopes. The sequence continues at coordinate 12,900,343 of NC_136486.1, forward strand.
CGGACTTTGTTAACGGTGTCCACGAACTTGCTGATTTTAATATTCGAATTTTATTCGACCTATATTTTGGATCGACTTTTCATCGACTCTACATATTAAACTTATCGCCATTTACTGTATATTTTAGTTTTCATTGTTAATTCTCATTTTCGCTCCTTCGCACTTTTACTTCAACGCCTAATGATGATAGCAACAACTATGAACCGTTTATTAATATTTTTGATTTTTGTTGAAAAAAGATTATGCGGAAAATTGAAAAATTAAAACAAAAATAAAGAATCATAAAGCAAAGTGTCTCCGTTGCATTGAATAATATTTGCTTGAATGAAAAGATGCCGCTTAAATATACCAATTTCAAAGTGTGCGTAAATATATATATATATATATATATATATATATATATATATATATATACGTGTGTATGTGTGTACAGGTATATATATATATATATATATATATATATATATATATGTATATATATATATATATATATATATATATACTAGTGTGTACAGGTATATATATATATATATATAGTTTATTGCTGCGCCTATGTAGGAAGATGATGGTTTATTTCATTACACGTTTTGTTTTAGCTTTTTTCAGTCCAATTATTTCCATGGGTTTGTACAAGCTGGAACGATACAAATGTCTCCCTTAAGAAAACAACAGTACATTGTTATTTTAAAACTTTTCTTGAAAAAATCAATTCAGGTAACTTGATTATGAAGTAGAGCTGACATCTATTCAATGAAACTGATTTCAGCCTCAATCAACACATCGATACGGGTCCGGAACTGGAAGCATGCCTTTTCCACAACTCCGGCAGGGGTTAGGCGGATGGCGGCGATCAGGTTAGATTTGGTGTAATGGGAGGTCATGTTGTCTGATGTTCTCGATGTATGACCAAACGAAGTAGTCCAGCGAACCCAAGTCGGGGGAGGTGGAGAGCCAGTAAAAGAAGGCTTCAAAGTCGTAGCAATCCCTCTGAAATCAAGTCTGTGTCTCTTTGTACTTGCGGACCGGCATCGAGTTCTAGCGGAAACCTAATTGCACCAGGCGAGCACCACAATTTTCAGCACATCCAAGTACGATGTTGACTTTCAATGTGTCAACATGATGTGGCATGATATGGTTCTCCCTTGAAACCACACCAAAGACTATAACCGTGACCGAAAACTTCGTCGAACTGTGCGCCGAAGAGTAGAATTATCCAGATTTGCATTTTAAGGTGCTAGCAATGGTCCTGTTGTTATAACTTGGATCCGTAGAGAGCATGAGTTGTACAGCGGCGTATCTCCGATCACGCTCGTTGCACATTGTGTCTCTTTAAGACATGCTACAAGGCTCTTATCTCTCTTGAGATTTGTACACAACTGGCCAACTAGTAGATGCTCTGCAACAAAGAAATAAAAGGAATACCGGTTATCATCAAACGGAAATGGAATTATAATTATTATTTATAATATAGTAATTTAATTTATTCAGGCATTCTTATATGCAGAGTATTATAATTTCCTACAAATTCATTATTTAAAATAGAAAAGATTGAGAAATGAATTACATCAATAAGTTGCAAGAAAATTTTAACTTAATCGTTTAATTTAATCGTTTAATTTAATCGTTTCAAATAAAACATGTATTTGCTTTTTTGTGCTGAAATTTGTAAATTAATGAGAAGCATGAATCATTTAGCAAGGAATAATAATCTGGTAACAAAACGAAGCGGCACAAATATGAAATTACAAAACTCTAGGAAAACGTCAGGTGGAAAATACTGTTTATAGTTGTATTTATAGTATCTATCTTGGGCGGAATTTGAAAAATGCATTTAAAACTCTAAAGAGTTTGCAAATATAAATATTTCGGAAAGCGCTAGGGAAAGAGGGCTGAATAGTAAATATCTGATTGAGTAATTCTACCGACATACAAGATAAAAATCGTATAATTTATGCAATTTAGTAGAAATAAACAAATAAATGATGACAAGTTGTTAACGAAACGATTCGAAACGTAAACAGCATTATTGCCAAAAAATCTGAGGAGATGAATTTGTTGTGAACGAATTCAGGCGATATTTAGATGATAGATAAAAAAACCGGAAGATGGAGAATAAATGACGAAATGGATACACCATTCGTTTGGAAAGGCGATCCAAGTAGAATTGTTTGAATAGGTTTATTTTATGCACAACAGATGTTGCATTTTAGCCTTGTGCCATTCATTTAGAAACGAACTCATCGCCACCTGTTTTACAAGAAATGTACAAATTGCATTGCTTCCTTGTTTGTCAGACGTTTCTCTCATTACGTGCTTCGGCAGCAATTCCCCTTACTGCCTAAAATCAAAGCTCCGTATTTATATTTGAAAAAAGGGGCAGACGAGGTTTATTCGCATGTTCTTATTAAAATCACTGAGATTTAATATTTCATTAGTTTTAAAATGAAGTGTAGCTCTTCTAGTGCTTCCAACAAACTATCAATTCACTCTCCCTCTCTCTCTCTCTCTCTCTCTCTCTCTCTCTCTCTCTTTGAGCCATGTGACGACACATGAATTTCTATGAATCCCACAGTTCAGTCAAGCTAACATCGATGTCAGCATGGTTGACGCCAAGTGAGATTCATATTTCTGTTATTTTTTACGATTAGAAAGTATACTATCGGTTCTATTCGCTCAGTATTCAACCCTTACAGTGTATTGTACTATAAAGGCACCCAAATGATAGAAAGATGTTTTTAAAAAAGAATAAAAGGAAAATATAACAGAATAAAAGAAAAAATACCAAGGAGAAAAGTATATGAAATGGGGTTGGTGGATAGACAATGTAGAGGAAGTTTTTCACCAGCACACTCAATTTTAAGAGAACTAAAATAATCAAGGAAAAGAAACTGGACAAATGGTCATTATGTTTATGCGCAGGTTCATGATGTGCAATGAATTTTGCAAAAGTTTACGACAGTTGGGAACTATTTAAAGAAAGTCTCGGTTTTACGACAGTTGGTGACCAGTTTGGCACAGTGAAACGCAGGTTGTTGCTCGGAGCATATCAAGATGAGCTAATGTCAGCGTAGGAACAGGGCCTCGACACACGGTTATGTAGCTGTGGAATTTAGCGTGAAGACAGCCACAGGGTAACTAATATTTGCGCAATACTTGTGTTTTTTTGTGTTGTGTTTTATTTTAATGTTATACATGTGAACCAATGCACGCCTTCTCGACAATCAATGTGAGAAACGACGACACGGACAGAAGAACAGACAATGGAGAACAATGACAGGAAAACAACGTTGTTCTTGGCGCGTGTTGTCAAGTGGAGTAGCAATTAATCTCAGACTAAAAATTAACATTTGCTTGTCAATGTTTTTTATAACTGAGCAAGTCTAGTTTGAGAGGGGCTTAATTCATAAGCTGTGAAGGGATTTTACGACTTTATAGTTTTAAATAATTACGATAAATTATGTATTATAAGTAGTAGTAATAGTAATAATAACAATAACCGTAACAGTAGTATTCGCAGTAGTAATAGTAGTGGTATGTCCATTTTAGAAATACCTGGATAGTAATCCTGAAATCTCTTAAGACGCGTCTAGCATTTTATATCGAATTTTCTGCAATTATGATTAATAGTTTGATATCCAATCAGTTATTATTGATTCTGTATTGATAATATTTAAATGGTGTCTTTTATCTAAGTTATTTCACATAATTTTATTAGATTTTAGGAAAAAGGAATCTCCGCCAAAATTGTACTAGATAAATAACGGCAACAGTAAATACGAACATTGATACCGATTTTAGATAGTAATGGCTACTCGAAAGATATGTTATTTCTGATATGTCAAACATTATTTGAATTCATTTCGAAATATAACGAAATTTATTGCGATGCGCAATAGTCGATTGTAAGGCTCTCATCGTGTCTATTGCCTTCAGAATATATTACACAAGGATGCTGATTTTACGTTATTGTTATTTCACCCAATAAAAGACACAGGACGACTTTTACATAAAGGGTTACTATTTGAGACCAAATGTAGAGGGAAACTATGGAGAGGATTAATTAGCGAGATGTACATTCACATCACTTCTACATGTTAGTACAGTCAGGGAAACGAGAGGGAATTCCAGAGTCTAGCGGTTCGGGGTAAGGCACTATTAAAGAAGAAGGCTGTCCTGCATCTAGGCATATCTACATTGTAGGAATAGGGGAGTTGCTGCTCGTCAGGTTAGTCGAGGGTATTTGCCTGGAGGTGGGTACACGTTCTTTAAGTTTGTCGGAACACATTCCATTTAAATACTGGTAAAACAAGCATAGAAATGCAACATTGTAGTGACGGGACAGAAGTTTTAGTTTGATTTATAATGCATGACCTATTAGGTCGAATACACCTTTTAAACTCTGTATTAAAGTAAGAGACTATTGTCATATGCGTAATGCCAGATTTTGCAACAATACTCCATGCATTGGCAAATGGTGGCTTTGTAGAGATAAAGGATACTCTCAGGTTGTTCGTAATATTCTAGCTCGGTAGAGAGAGCCCACCATTGAGAGTTTATATCTCCTGTGGATGTTAATCCAAGGTATTCAAGGAGGGAGATTTCATATATCGTTTCATTAGGTAATCAGAAGTTGAGAAAGATTCTTGTAATTGTTAACAAAAAAAAAGTTTAGCTTTTGTAGAATACAATGTTACCATTTATTTATAGCCCCTATTCCTTTAATGTGTCAGCCATTTCTTTAGATATGTATTTAGTCGTTTCCTCATCGTGTTTGTTGTTGTTTCTGTTAAACATTATTCCTTCCCTTCTTATCAATGAGATGGCAGTGATTTCCCTAACATCATTATTATTAGAATTATTCATAGAAATACACCGTGTACTTACGGAAGAAACAAATATATTGTTACCAACATTCTTTAGTGAAAATCTTTCTTCGGAAAGAACTGGATTTGAACTTGGAACACCTAAGTTGTTTGTCCATGTCACTAACCACTTCTCTACCATAACTTCCTGCCAACTCTAATGATTCATGGGCTCATATTATAAATGCCAATCTCCTTTATATTTGTCTCCTCACCTAAACTCAGTTCATAATTGCGAAAACTAAGACAGAATATTAACAGATATGACATTGAGACGATCACAAAATAAATAATATACAAAACAAAAATGTAATCATTAGCATGATTACTCCAGCCGTTTATTGCCTTTGGTAACGTTGTATAGATAGTTGCGAGTTATTCTGTTTCCTCTTTGAGAAATAAAATATTTGGGCAATGAATTTAAAAGTCTATTGTATCGATGAAAAATGTTGATATATATATTTTTACTTTTTGAGATTGTTTTTTAATCAAAGCCTACGATGCCTAGGGAAGAGAAATACACTAGTAGATACATGCATATTCTAATATATTTCCTTAAATAATATTTTAGCTAACGAATCGTATAGGGTAAATAACTCGTGTTGGTGGGTAGAGGTTATAAAAAGTGACTGAAAATATTTAACGAGTGCTAGGGACTGATCGTGGGAATGGGATCGAAAGAGAATTAAAAAACAGAAGCGAGATTTGAAAAGTGAATGGGTTAGAGACGAACAGGTGAAGACGACGGGCATTTGAAATCATGTAATATACGAGACAATCTGGGAGTTGGGTTAGGGTCCCGATGTCTCATTTATCAAATAATAGAGCCTCAAGAAAAAAATGACGCGACTCAATCCGACTAATTATGTTGTCCGAACGATCCAGAAATCAAGTCAATTAAAACTAGCATAGGAAAGTCTCTTTTGTTCCATTCGTATGCTTCTGATTTTGGAAAAAAAAACATTTATTCCTGAAACCATATGCTAGTTGTGAACACGACAAAAAGCAACAAAAAAGAAACATACAAAAGATATGCTATTCCATCTTAAACTTACGAAGGTTAATTATTGTCACCGATCGTGTATTTGATTGGAGTTTGTAGTTCGTTAAAAGATTAACATGCGTAAATCCATGTTCCATTTACTGTATGTGTTAAAGCACTGTATGTGTTTTATAATTCGGCCACCCCCACTTAAGATATAACCCGAGGAAGATAGTAGTGTTCACTGGTACATAAGTGCAGTTCTAGGTGGTTCCAATTCGAACACCCACAGAAGTTTAATAGCGCGATCTCGGCCGCTTCAACGATGAAATAGTTTATGTGAGAACCTTGTAGATCTTCTCAGTAGTGGTTGTCGAGTGAAGAAAAACACATAAGAAAAAAAGCCTATACACATTCTGCTACGGATACCGGGCGGTTGTTTTGACGATACTTTTCCCTTGCTGGCTGTTCGCTGAAAAAGATTACTTCAATTTGGTCTCATTCATCTGCAATAATTCACAAGTTGACAAGCAACGAATAATCAACTCTGACGCCAGTTTGTATTTCCTTGGAAGGATTAATTATTAAAATAATTCTGGTTACAAAGAAAATCTTATTTATGTACAATTATCACAGGAGAAAATAAATTAAAAATATATGCTATTTTTTTACCGGCAGTCTACTCAATAGTAACTCAAACGATACTTTGTTTGTTGTTTTTTTAACAAATGATTCTCTTTTCTCGTTATCGGTCGATCAGTGAACGGGGGAGAGTGTTTGTGCGGAGAGGTGGCGAACTTCTAACAACAATTAACTCTATCCCACTCTGCGGTTCCTTTTAAAGGAAGCGGTGGGTTAGATTTGAGCTGGTCTGGATTTCACATCTAACCAATCCCTGTTAAATACACCATACTCTGATTCGCCTAGATTAGCTTATTGGCCATATCACCTATGCATATTAATTAAGTGGTTTTTCCCGACGGACTAAACTTTTCCATTATCTGGGTTTCCTTACAGGGCAAATCACGGCCTTGACATATCAGTGATCGGTCCCGTATCCTATTAGGTCTCCGATAATAAACGTCCAGTTGTATCTCATCGCTCAACAATACTAACTGGTTTGTACAGGGTATCACCTCGACTACCAGTTCACCTGCAAAAGAATACAAAATTTATGCAACATGCTAAAGTTATGTATCCATGTAAGAAAGTGTCATATATGTGTCTTTGTCTTCTACTTTGCTTTTTTTTCAAAATCAACCTCTCTTAGATAATTCCGTTGTTTGGTCCGTGGTTAAACCTTCAGGCAATAATGATTTATCAAAATGTTCTTCCTGTGTAATTATTCAGTTCATGTCTCTGCAAGAAAAAAAACACATATTCTTTTTTTAACTTATCTCCTCTGGACCCATTTTTTTTTCTAAGCCTGCTCCTCCAGTTCATTGTCCAATACAATAAATACACATGCAAATAATCTATCTAGGGCGACTATTCGCTTTTTCTATATTTGTATTTTCCTTTTTTTTAAATTACTTTACCATAAGTCTATGATCTTGTGTTAAAGTTCACACAGTACAGTCTCGGTCTATTCGCCTATAAAAGAAATCATAAGAAATATAAAAATCAATTTCAGTAAAAAAAAAAATTTACAAAGAAGTCGCGATGTATCAAGTGCCGGACGCCACTAGAGGGTAAGGGTTAATGGGTACAAATCGTTAGTAGTGGAAATTAGATTACTTAAAGAGATTGCTCATTAAGAATTTGTTCATGTTGATTTGAAAGCAGGGAAACAGAGCAGAGTTCAACGGGCATGCAGTTCTAAGAAACAAGCTTTGTTCATGGAAGCAACGTTTAAGCTTCGGTGTAGATAAAGTGGGGGGATTATTTATAGTAGTTTCAGCTAGACGAATGTTTTCGTGAAAGTCAGGCCAGGGGAACCATAGATTGGGACTCAGACGAGCACTTGCCATGAACATAATGATATAGCAAATAAATGCTCGCAACGTCTTTTCTGTGGGAAAGAGGTTGGAGGGAAGAGAAACGGGCATCTCCCAACTAGGCTATGAAGTCTATTTTGAACTCTGTCAAGACAGGATAAGCTGCTTCTAGCAGCTCCTGCCCAGATGATGCAACAGTATTCTATACTTGGACGTACTTCGCTCTTATACAGATAGAGAATTGCATTAACAGTGAGATATCTACTGGAGCGGTAGAACGATCCCACCAGTTTTCCAGCAGCCTTGTCAACGGATTTAATGTACGTGTTTCATCTCAGATCAGGAGTAAAGGTTAGACCCAGAACCTGTTCAATACATGGAGCCTCCCCATGATAAGAGCCATTCATTTCGATTGATGCCAGTGTTGAAGATGGAAAGCTGGAAGCTTGGTTTTAGATGCATCAAATTAACTAGTCATCTTTTTTTACCATTGCATCACGTGATAAAGATCAAAAGAAAAAGAATCAGAGAGAACTTGGTTGTTTATTGCCTTTGATATGTTGCCGTATATATCGTCATTTCTACAAATGATCTTAGGGTTTCATTTGGGATATCATTGATCAGGAAGAGATTTTGGCCCAGGATGGACCCTTGATGGAGTCCAGCATAATATTGAGCTTCTGATTTCTGCTCATTAACCAATAAATTTATGAATTTATCAGAGAGAAATAATTTTGAATCAACGCATTTATAAATTTTGTAATGGAAGTCTTCAACCCGATCCTGAGTGTTTGAGACCTTTTTACAAATGTCTTCTCCTACCGACTCAAAATCGTTAAAAAGGTGGCTTGGTATGTTTGCCTACTACCTAATTACTCATTCAAATTTAACCAACTAGTTGAAAATAAAAAAACTTTCCGATGCCTTTCATGGTTTTAAACTCCTTCGAAAACCCCAAGAAAGACAATGCCGAATCTTCTGTAAAGGTTATTGATGATAAATTGCTGTTTGTTATTGAAACCGATGCCTCAGAAAAAGTTCTTGGAGGCAGTCTTGTACGAGCTGGGAGACCTGTAATGTCCCTTTTCTGATCCTTACATCTGAAACGCGACTTCATATAGTCGAAATAGAAACGTGTCCAATAGTAGAATATGTTCGTAAATTGAGAGATATAAGTGCTAGGAAACATTTCACTACCATTACGGATCAACGAACCGTATTTTGTATGTTTAAACCTGCTAATCGCGGAAAAATTAAAAACGATAAAATTATACGATGGAAAATGGAACTTCCTCCGTTTTCATATGATATAAAACACCGACCTGGGAATTAAAATGTTATAGCTGATACGTTATCATGAACAATTGGTACTGCTATTTCATCATTGGAGAGACTAAAAATCAATTCATACTTCTTTAATATATCCTGGAGTTCAATACTTTTGGCATTTTGTAAGGTCACAAAATATGCCATATTCAATCTATGAAGTTCGGCGTGTGATTTCTGAATGTCCCACTTGTGTCAAAATAAAACCCTAACTCATTAATTCCCCTAAACATATGCTTATCGGTCTTATTGCCGTTTCAAAGTCTTTCTGTTGATTACAACGAACCCCTTCCGGTATCCTCGTCAGGTTGCCGTTACATACTTACTGTTGTCGATAAATATTTCGATATCAATTCCTTTACTTTGTCATGAGTGCTCTTCTCAACCCTTATTAATATTTTCTTCAATTTCTCTCATTTATTCATTCCATATTTGGTTCCGTGAACCTGGAAAAGTGTAATTAAAACGATTGAGTGGCAGGAGCAAGTATGACCCTATTATTGAGGTATAGGAACTAATCGAAGCCAATCCTACATATGCGGGAATTCGACATCGTGATAGTCGTGAGGATTCAGTAGTGTTGAGACGGTTTATCCGTTTTCTACGATATCAGGATCCAGGTGAAAATCCATGCTCAGATCGACCTCAGGATTGTGCTGAGAACATGGACCCAGATCGACCGTAGGATTCCGCTGGAGACGTGGACCACGAAAATCTGTCATCTTCGCCTGGTGCAAATCCCTAGAATCTCTGTTTCAAATAGGGATGTTATAATTTTCTAATAAAAAAACTTTCTTTTAAAGTTACTTTTTTCTTTATTTGTATATCCCCTTTAACGTGGCCCTGCCGTTTGCTTTTTCCTTATTTTTTTATTTTAATATTTTCTGATTTTTATTTTTGTATTTATTTAACATGTAATCTTGGTCACTTGCCGCATTTGTCGTTGTAAAATTTAGTTGAATTAAGCATCGGAAAAAAGTATTTTCTCTTGCGTCTTTATTACATTACATTCACTAACCGGTTTGACTATGTGACCATCACTTAACTGTTTTTAAAGATGGAACTTTTCCCCATCCGCAGGGCTCCCGTCATCCATACGAGCTCCCTTAAGTGCAATAGTATGACCAGATCTATATCTGCAAAAACATGGAGAAATTTTTCCTTTATTTTTATAAGTTACCTTTCAGTTTCAAGAATTAACAGTCACTTTTAATTCCCCATCTTACTAAACGACTAACAGTTCAATAACTTTCTAATTCCATCTTGTTCGAATCTTCATCAACACTCTTTCGCTTAACGACTAGTGGAGTAAATGTGGTACTCTGGTGGCTGCAGAGGTTTTCAGCAATACGTAGCTCAGTTAGGGCTTAACTCCACATCCCTCAAAGTCAACCCGTGATTAGTATTGTGGCAGTATCTTCTGATAAAATTCCCATTATCACCACCATCAGACAATCGAACTGATAGCCATCTCTTCCCACCATTCCGGATTTACGGGCACATAACCCGTTCTCCATTTGCAGGAACTGTGGTCGACAGGGACACCTTAAGAATGGACGGTATTAACCAACTACCATTGCAACAGAATTTCTCAAATACATTCCGTCCATTCTAGAGAGAACGGGCCCTTACCAAGAGCAGTGGTTGACAAACATACCGTAAGGACCGAGCGTTATGTCATTGCCCATCACATCAAGTTTCAAATACAGTCCGGCAATTCCGGAGAAAACTATTCATCACTATGAACATTTGTTGACAAATACATAGTCCGAAATTAATGATATGACTTTGTTCATCGCATCAAACAGTTGTTTAAATTAAGTCCGGAAATTCCGGAGAAAACCAGCCCTCATCAGGAACAGCGGTTTGACAAAGATATAGTGCGAAATGAGAAGTATGACTTTGTTCATCATATCAGAAGAAGGTTCGTGTACTTACACACTTCCATCCCGTTCCCCAAGACAACACGAACCATTATCAAAGAAACCTTTTATATATCTACGTACACGCTCAGTGGAAAAATTTAGAATGATATTTTCCTCTTTTTCTGTTGGACGAATTCCTTATCTTATAGACTTACGAGACTGTCACCAACAAAAAAATTACGTTTTGACATCTCGTTTCTAGTCATGCAATGCTCATATCATATCCGCCACAGCTTCTCTACTACTGCAGTTGATTCTTTGCATATATCATTGTCCATGGGTTGTCAAACTAACATATCAACTGGCGATACACCGAATACCAGAATGATCGAGAGCAGAGATATTCAGAACCCAACTCGTCCCCACCACCGACGGCTGCACGATCGAACAGGGGTCTTGTTCGACCATACTCACCTCGTTCGATGACCGTGGTTGGCCCAACCCTACACTCTCAACCGTCGATCACCGTTCCGGTCGTATATCTTGCAGTTAGTATGTAACGTTGTCTAGGAACTCAGAGTTCGAACTTATCTGCAAATAATTTCTCTTAAAAATATTATTAAACTTCAGGATTCGTCTAATCCTAATTTTCAATTAATTCTTCTTTAAAAATCATCAAAATCTCAAAAACCGGCACTCAAAACACATCAGAATTCGCTATAATCCACATTATCAAAATCCGGGCAACGTCAAGTCACCCGTAGTGAATTCCTGACAATAATTCTGTTTGCAAATCGCCGCCCTGGTTGATTGACGAGGTAAAAGGGAGATTTGACCTCTGCAGTTCTTAGGTGCAATGGCGAATTCCCTTCCTTCCCGATTTCGGCTAAATGCGTTCTTTCTTTCTATTTTCAAAGCATACACATTCGGCTTGTATAGCTTACGTCTTTAAATACAAAATCATATATATTTCCTTCCTTTGTTGTTTCCTTCTACTGTAAAGATCCATTTGTAACAAAACATCAACTATACGCCAATTCGTCCGAATAATCGGCTAGCTGATGCATCCCTTTTTCTATCTTTAATTAACTGCCCTTTAGCTTTCTCATCGACAATCTGTTCATATGCAATATAACACTCTCTCGCTGTTCATACTCGCGGTTTCTTTTTTCTACACTCAGTGTAAATTATCTACTTTTCTATATCCTTATAAAACAATATTTTATAAATTCTTTTTATGGGTTCAAAAATATTTCTATTTCTCAATTTAAATGCCTGTAAATCCTGTTCGACAAAAATCTTAAATTTAATTTCCGAGACTATCGGTCTAAATTTTTCAATTTCTATTAGTATCCTTCTCGGTTTAATTTTTTAACTTATCAGTTTAAACACTTTAAATGTTGTTATTTTTTTTTCGATTTAATTTCCAGGGGGATAACTTTAAATGCTTTCAAATCTTTAAAAATCGTATTCCCAATTTAATTCCCAATTAAATTGACAATTTAAATTTTTCAAGTTCTTTTAAACATTATTTCTAATTGAATTCTCAATTAACACAGCTGCATTTTGTTCCGTCTTCCTGCTGCCCCCCTCCCTCTTAGTTTCTCTTTTAGGGATTGTTCGCAGTTGGACTGAGTCTGACCATGAATGTTCGATTTTTCGGAAGATTCTGTGGAGGACATGTTTTCATCTCTAGTATCAGCTCTTGGCTGACCATGGTCGCCTCGGTCATCTTCGACAGTGGGTTCCTTTATAACTTCCTCTACTTCAACTCTCAGTTATGCGCTCAGTAAAGATAATGAAATTTCATCTTTTTCAAGAACTATCAGAATCGTTTCGAGTCCCAACAATCTTGTTTATTCCCTTCTCATGATAATTCTCAATCCCGGGAGTGCAGTCTTGTCTCATCTTTAGTGCGTTCCTCGACTGGTTATTGTCCCTACTCAATAGTTGATTTAGGGGTTCTGGGGTCGCTCATTTTCATTTCTATCCAACAGAGTTCTCATAACATCCAGATCAATCGTTCTTACATAAAAGAAGGGAAGATGACACTTCATAATGGCCTTGTCGTGCAGGAGAATTTAATTAGACTAAAACAATAAAACGCGGCTCTTATTAAATACATAGCGTATGAAATAGTGAAATTAACAACGATATTGAAATGACATCAATTAAAGATATTTTTTATCCGTTTTTATTAAATGTTTTCTGTCGTGGGCGTGGCTTCGTAGCAGATTCTTAGACATAATTCAGGTAAAACGATTAACATTTCTGTCAATTATCGTTTCATAGAAGACATATTTTTAACATTACACAGCTGTTTTATTTGATAATAAAATGTACAACTGACTCACCATTTTTATTTTCAAATGTAGTTGATGTAATAATGGCGATATTCATATTTCCTCGTTCGCTTCAGTAATTCATGTTTCTATGTGAGAAGAAAACATCATCGCATAAACAAATGATTTTATAAAAAGAAAAAAAATCACTCTATTCATCTGTTAATCTTTCTAAAATGTGGGATGTAAAATTCAAAAGGATTAAAAGGAAATCAGTTTTATAAAGGGAGATAATTCTGTGTTCAAACTAATAAGAAAGAATAGTAAAAAAAATAACTAAAAGACTGAATACAATTTCCTTTTACAAAGAGTAAAAATGCGAACAAGGAAGAAAATTTTTAGATTACTAAAAGAATTAAATTGCCTCAGCATTGTCACAAATTATCTAAAAATCCCAAACAAAAAAAATAACATAACTGTTATATAAAAAAGAGAAATACGTGTTTGTCTGTATTGTAAACTACGTAACACATGTCAATTACTTAAAAAGATATTACGCCATTAGAAAGATTAACCACTAATGCCGATGAATAATAAGACTCGACCTAACAGTTAATCTCCCAGGCTCTTCGGTTTAACATTCACGGGTAACATTAACTAGAAAAATACAGTGAGGACATTATAAAGCTGGCAACAAATAAGGTGGGCTCCCTCTACCCTAATAGAAAATTACTAATGTCTGAGTGTATCCTGCATTTCTACAAAGTCCCCATTCGTAAAGCATAAATTATAGTTGCTTTACTTAGTCTCTCTGTTTAAGACAAGGTCCTAAAAAAGTCTGAAATCTAATTATACTAGCACTATCAACTAAGCTCTAATCCGTGCCTCATCGCCGCAATGTTGCCAATTGTTTTTTTTTCACACGTATTTTAAAATATTTCCTCTGATGAACCCATTGCATTTGTAAATGTTTCGAGGTACATACCATTAACAACCCCGTTTAAGAGCAAGTCTCACGGTTTCACTTTATAGGTCCCTAGATGCCGGAAATACTTCGATTCTAAAAGATTATTCTCTTGTAATGCCAGATTTAAAATGCTCTCCCAGATCCCTGCGTTCCTGGTTGTAATGACATGCAGAAGTCTAAATGTAATGTAAACAACTGCAAGCGCTAATCTTCTTACATATTTCCCAGTAAACACCGTCCCAAATAGTAATCCCCTGTCGTGCAAGTGATAGTATGCCTTGATAATTTTTTCTACAAACGTAAATATTTTAGCTGCGGCTTCGAGTCTGTATTTTTTATGAGCGATTCACTACTTAACAAGGCTCGAAGATCACTCAAAGATAAAGATTAATGAATGTAAGATGGTAGTTAGTAATGGTTAATGATTTACATTGGGTAGAATTTGAATTATTTAATGAATTATTTCACATTGGATTTGAAGGCTAGCATATTGTAATCGGCCGAACAGCAGGTCATTGCATCAGTGTTCTATAGGCGAGCAGTTCTATGAAAGAAGATTTGTTCATGGAATCTGCGGTTGCACTTAGGCGTAGATAATGGGAAAATATTGTTGATGGTGGTTGTAGCTAATCGGGTATTTTTTGTGAAAGTTTGGCAGAAGGGGCCCATAAATTGAAGCTCAGACGAGCACTTGCTATGAACAACGACAACGCAAAGATAGGCTTGCAATGTCTATACTGTAGGAAAGAGATTTCATAGAAAAGAAAATGGCATCATCTACTAGGTTTGGAAGCCGGTTTTGAATTTTATCAAAGCAAGATAGGTCTGTCGAGCAGCTCCTGCCCAGATATGACAAACATTTTCCATTTCAAAACGTATTTGGCTTTTATACAGATAAATAATTGTACAGTGAAATACCTACGGGAGTGGTAGAATGATCCAACCATTTTCCTAGCGATCTTGGCAAAACAAAATCGATTATTATGTTCCATTTCAGATCATGATTGAAGGTCAGTTCCAGAAGCTTGTCAAGACAGAGGGCTTCTCCAAAATGAGAGCCATTCATATCGATTGGAGCGTGATGTGGGTCAGAGCGATTATTATTAAAAGAGAAGCTTGGTTTTAGATGCGTTAAAATCAACCAGCCACGTTTTCCTTATTGCACCCTTTTCTGTAAATAAATATTAAATAATTATAGCATATCTCTAAATATGTTACTAGAATGTTACTCACGGTATTTTTAATGTGTTTTAAAGGTAAAGTTATATATTAATTGTAAACTGGCTGATCATGCTTTTGTTTTAAATGCAATTTTTATTGGTTTTTCAATTTTGTCCGTTTAATATAATTGTCTCTGATTTACTATGAATACTTCTATAATTACATGTTAACTGATTTTTTTTATGCTTACATATAAAATAAGAATTTTTATATAATTGTAAACCTTAAATATGAAAAAGAATTCTTAATGTTTTTTTACTTTTACCTTTCAAGTAGAATATTCGCTTCATATTAAACAAGTATTAACAAGGATGTAGTAAGTTGATGGAATTTCAGTGTATATATGTGTGTATGCTGATAGTTTCAATTTTTATTCCGAATTTATTTAACTTGACGGCTATTGTTAAGAGCACATTATAGTGTTGTCGTCTACTTATACCAATTAACCATTTGTTTTCTGCATTTATTCATAGCATATATTCTTTAATTAAAAACATTGAAATAATATATTCAAATTGTTTTAGTGTTACCTTATATGTGTTTATTTACTATAATGATAAAATATTCTAGTTATAATATAATATGTATATATATATATATATATATATATATATATATATATATATATATAGTCATCCACATACAGTACTGTTTCGCTGTTTCACACCTCATCAGTGCGGCTAGACAGGCAACTGTCTCAAGTCAGGATCGAAACCCGACCGCTCAAATGACAGTCAAGGCTCCTCACCATCGCATATGCGTCTCTCTCTCTTTCTCTTTCTCTCTCTCTCTCTCTCTCTTTCTCTGTATAGATATATGTATATATGCATATATAAATACATATATAAATATATATATATATATATATATGTATATATATATATATATATATATATATATATATATATTACTAGAACTTTCACGCTTATACTTGCACACGGCACTTTCTCTTAAATCCTATATTAAGGCAGGGGGGGAGATTTTAGTGTAATAATTTGGTGTCTTTTGTAATTACATGCTTATACAAACATTTTCTTCAATTATGTATGGCCTCACATTTATTCTCTTATTTGTTGCGAAATCTTTTTATTTCAAGTTCTTTGGTTCATCTTTTATTTATTTTTATTTTTTTTTTTTTTTACACAGTGATCACCACTTATCAAGGCCCGGAAGCTACTCAGGGATAAGGGTTATTGTAAGTACATCACGTTAGTGAGGATATTTTATGAAGTGTTTAATTAGGGGGGCGGTTCATTAGGAATTTGTTAACATTAGACTTGAAGACATCCAAGTTGTAGTCCGGAGGGAAGCAGGCAGACGGAACAGAGTTCCACAGGCGTGCAGTTCTAAGAAAGAAGCTTTGCTCATGAAATCCGCGTTTTGATTTAGGCACAGATATAGAGTGGGGGAAATTTTTCACAGTGGATTCAGCTAGACGGGTGTTTTTCGTGAAAGATTGGCGAGGGGGGACCAGGGATTGGAGTTCAGACGAGCACCTGCCATGAAAATAACGATAAAACAAGGATAGGCTCGCAACGTCTCTTCTGTGGGAGAGGGGTTGCAGGGTAGAGAAAAGGGCATCCCCCACTAAACCACGAAGTCTATTTTGTACTCTGTCAAGGCATGATAGGCTGTTTTTGGCAGCTCCTGCCCAGATATGGCAACAGTATTCCATCCTTGGCCGTACTTGGCTTTTATATAGATAGAGAATTGCATCAGTAGTGAGATATCTTCTGGAGCGGTAGAAGGATCCCACCATCTTTCCTGCGACCTTGGCCACAGACTTGATGTACGTGTTCCATTTCAGATCAGGAGTAAAGGGCAAACCCAGAAGCTTGTCAAAACACGGGGCCTCACCCAGACGAGAGCAATCCATCACAATTGATGCCAGCTGGGGATCAGAGCGTTGATGATGTAAGGATAGGAGTTTGGTTTTGGATGCATTAAAGGTAACTAGCCACATCTTCCCCCACTGAACCACGCGCTCGAGATCAGAGGAGAGAGAATCCGAGAGAACTTCGTCATTTACAGCCTTTGATGTGTTGCCGTAGATGGTCGTGTCATCAGCATAGATGTCAACGAATGATTTAAGTATGTGTTTAGGGAGGTCATTGATGTAGATCAGGAAGAGAGTTGGGCCCAGGATTGACCCCTGAGGGACTCCAGCATTTATATTGCAGGCCTCCGATTTTTGTCCATCTACCACTACTCTTATGAGCCTATCAGAGAGAAATGATTTAATGATTGAGAAAACATTTCCAGTTATACCGTAGCTGGAAATCTTGTGAAGTAGACCCTTATGCCATACTTTGTCAAAGGCCTTTGATATGTCGAGAGCAATTGCCCTAGAAAGGAAGCCTTTGTCAAGAGATTCACTAATCCTGTGGGATATAACAGTCAGCACATCTGCGGTAGATCTTGCAGAGCGGAAACCATATTGTGTGTCACTAAGAAGGTTATTCCTGCTGAGGTGGTTTACTATTTCTCTATTTAATATTGATTCCAGTAACTTACTCATAACACAGAGAAGACTTATTGGTCTGTATTGAGAGGGAGATGACTTATCACCTGAATTCTTAAATACAGGGCAAACTGAGGAGGTCTTCCAGGGGGTCGGAAAGCACTTCTCCTTAAGGCAGCGCTTAAATAGTTTCGTAAGTATGGGAGCAAGTTCTGGTTGAAGCTTTTTTAACACTATAATTGGGATGCCATCAGGGCCAGTTGCTTTACTGGAATCTAGGTTTTTTATTAGCTTGGCGACCTCATGCACGGATATTTGTATGTTACCTAGCTTGTTCTGTGTTATAGGAGGAAATATGGGGAGTTGATGGCCTTCGTCGCATAGGGTAGAATTAGCTGCAAAGTTCTTTGCAAATAGTTTGGCCTTGTCTGATGCTGACGAGATAACCTCTGGTCCATTGATAATGGTTGGGATAGAACGCACACTTCTGTTCAAGATCCTATTTGTTATTTGCCAAAACTGGTGGGAACCAAGCCGCTGATCAGCTACCTTGGATTTAACAGACTGGGCATATAGCTCTCTTGCATTTTTTATTACTCTTTTACAGTGGTTGCTGGCAGTCCTGAAAGCAGCTTTAGTCTCAGTGCATCTATTACGTTGGTAGTTATGGAAAAAGTGATTTCTGTGCGCGATAGCAGCAGCACATTCTGGGGAGAACCATGGCTGGCTGTTAGGTTTTTGTTGGAATTTAAGATGAATTGGTCATGTTATTCTTAGTTATATGTACTCTGAACTATGCTGTTTATGAATAATTACTTTTATATATGAGCATGTCTATATTGATAATTATTGCTCACATCTAACAAAATTGTACAATGACTTAAATGCAAAATACCTTAGTATATTGATTCATATATATGCAAAAGAATTTCTCATGAATTCCAAGACTGACGGGTGCATTCTATTGTTATGTTAATATTGTTTGCAATATTTTACTTTTTAGTAGTAATTAAAAAAACAGTTTTTAAGCATTTACACAGAAGAACCAAAATAAGCCGAACCAGGAATTAACTACAAAATTATTACAAAGTTACACAAATATTGAACTCAGAGCTTAGAGATGAGACAGATGCCGGTAAATTGAAATAATTGTTATTTATGGTGTTATTGGAGTTCATCCTTTTAGGTTAGAGATCTAAGGTAATAATAGATTTGTCCTTTTCAAAACTCTTTCTCAGCAGAAATCTCATTTTCTACCGACACTGCACAGAACACGCTTTCTTACGCAAGCGGACATCGTCCTACTCAATTATGCACACACTGTGTTCTTTTTAATTTTACACTGAAATAAATACAGATCACATTACAATTCGGTAAATAAAAACAACGCACAAAAACTAATAAATCGGGCTTCGTGCAAGAATAAAACCCCCAAAACTCATGGATAACAAATGTATCTTGCAACACGGCATTTGTTTAATGTGTTGCGATTGTTCTTCTTTATTTGTTCATTCGCTTCTTAATGCGCTACTTAGACGAATAGCAGACAACCTGTTAGTTCTGTTGATTAAAAAAAGGGGTATTTTCTGTGTTACTCCCTAGTCTGTTCGGGGTTGAGCGGAGGGAGACACCTTTACAATCCCCACGGGAGATGCCAAAAATCTGTTCAAAATTGCTCTACTTGCCTTTTTTATATACCATTAGGTGAATGCTAAGGTGAATTCCCCAACCAATCAACTGTCTCTACGTCACCCCATCATCAGACGCGATTGGTCCCGCGTTCAATCACACTACATATAGATAATTCGTTACACAGACTTAAGTTCCACATGTAAATTTGGGGTGTCATCGGCTCAACACACAATATTTAACGGATATGTAATCTTTTTGCAGACAAAACAGCTATGCCGTTCTATCTGTGTTATCGGAATTTTAACTGACCACAATCTTTTTTAAAGAAATAAATTAGAAGAAAAAGTTATTGTCTGGTGTCTCTTGAACAACACCAAGTCTGACTTGCTATAAAACAATATATTATGCCACAGGAATCCGCTCGTGAAACAGGCAACGGCGAGAACATTTCGTTTTAGTACAATAACAGCATTGTTTTCAAGTCTAATATCAATAAATATCCGTCATGTTAATTTGTGAAGAGTTATCTTTGATGTTACCATGTGGATCGTGTACTTTATTATATCTCGGGATGTTAAGGTAGGTGATAAGATAAAAAATACTAGAAAGTTACACTAAACCTAATGTAACATTGTCAAGCCTTTATCAAACGCTAATTACCAGTTCGCATACGTCGTTTCCAACAAACGCGTAGGGTATATTAATAATAAAAGATTAAACAAATATATATCTATAAAGACATTGAATACTTGTTCGTTTCTAAGGGTTTCATTTCCAAAAAAAGGGTTATTTAAATAAAGGAGAACCCGATTTAATTTTTATTACTTCTTAACTCATTTTTCTAGCACAGGGTTTTAGAACTCAGACGCTAACATTTAGATTCTCTCAAAATTGCTTTCCGAATGCGAATTACTAGAAACTTAGTTCTGTTTTCGTACCAGTGACGTAATCTCTATGCCATATAATCCGACACCTGCATTCTAACGCGCTTTGCTAAACGAGCTAATCTTTGAACATTTGCTTCAATTTCGCCAGCTGCAGGTGAGTCTATTTCTGTGTGTACTAGGTTATCTTGACCTGTACTATGTAATACTCGGCGAAATTTATACTAGTTAACATAATCTCTACTTACTGGATCGATGTGCAAATTGCGTTACTAAATTCATCCTCCGAAACCTGAACATGTGAATTTTATTAGAAAACAATACACATTGCACTAAATAAGTTTTTATGCAGCCCAATGTCTTCGATCGAGAGAGCTTGTGAAGACAATTCAGTAATTAAGAGTACAAAGACAGAGAATCAGACAGTAAATGAGATAGAGAAAAATATAGCATATCAAAATGACCGGCCTAAAGTTTAGTTATTATTTGATGAAGTCTGAAGACAGAAATAATTGAGAGGGTTGTTGCCACATGATCAGCTATCTGAGGATGGAAAGTAGTTTTTTTTTGTTTGTTTTTACATTGGAATAACCACTTATCAGTTGCCGAAAGCCATTAGAGGATAAGAGTTCATAAGGGAACAGTAGTTACTGAGACAACAGCGTAGTAAATGTTAGTGGTGGAAATAAGGTGGAACTGGATTATTTAGAACTTGTTTATATTGCACTTAACGATGACCATGTTGTAGTTAGCTGGAAATCAGGCTAGGGGAACGGAGTTCCACAGACGGGCAGTGCTAGATAAGAGGCTTTGTTCATGAAATTTGCGTTTTGATTTTAATATGGATAAGGAATGGGGGAAACTATTGAGGATTGTTTTAGTGTCAAGAAATAATTTCATTTTAAAAACGTTTTATGCTGCTCTATACACAGTGTGTGACCGTTTGTTTGTTGGTCAAACCAAATTTTAGAATTGAATTTAAAGTACATCCTTGTTTCTCGATACGAAGCCTGTGTGTCAATTTGTCCGTCGCTTTTAAGTATAAAATTTTCATTGCATCGACATTGATTGGATGCATATTGAGACTGTGAGTTCATGTTTGTGTTTAATTTAGAACAGAATGTAGAGGTAAGTATGAGTCCGGCGAAAGAGATGAAAACAGTCGATATCTTGTTTAATCTGAAAAAGCAACAAAGGCAAAGGTCGTCCATAAATATGGAAATTAATGATGAGAAGAAAACATTGTTTAGAGTTACAAAGAAAAATAGAATAGTTTATAAAATAATGATAAAGCAGAAACAAGAGATATTGGGTTATGCAGATCTTGATGTTGTGTAAAAACAGATTTTTGAAGGAAACAGAAATGCAAATCATTGCTATAAATATTGCGAACATAAAACAATAAACCTTTATCCTATCAGGTTTATGATGTCATGTAAATAGTGAAAAAAACTGAAGCCTTCTCAACCTAAAAATAAAACACCTGGTTTTCATTTGATGCTTCTATCTATCTATCCATATATCTATCTATCTATCTATCTATCTATCGCGCTCTCTCTCTCTCTCTCTATATATATATATATATATAGATAGATAGATAGGTACATTTTTGATCCATCTGCCTTTGTCCTTCTCGCCATATATATATATATATATATATGTTGTGGTTGCAAGGTTGAACAATAATTAGTAAGGAAATACAATGAAGACGCAAACAACAAGATAACGCAATAATAAGTGTATTAAAGAAAATGTATATTTACAATATGTACAAATGACGGTGTCGAGTCAGAGAGTCTTGGTGGGAGGACATGTACGCTCTTCGGCGTCACTTCCGGTGGCATTTGAGTAAGACACACCAAGGCCAACCTAGGCTTGCCATTTATAGTGTTATGTTATTCGAATATGCAAATAAGTGGTTTCCACCACAACAATATATATATATATATATATATATATATATATATATATATATATATATATATATATATATATTTACTGTTTTGGGGAAAGAATTCTACCAAAGTTCCCTTTGCGGGGAAAGCCACACTTGATGATCTGAAAGGTACCCCGTGTAATTTATGCATAATAACATACACACTAGACACTTTCGGAACGTGTGAACCAAATCTCATTTCTGCTATACTAATAAAGATATGCTCAGCTGAACCAATCCCCGTTCTTTTTAAAATTTACAACAAATATCTTACTAAATCATGCTTCTCTAGCATGAAAAATCTTTGTGACAGAACTTAATTATTGTCGATTAGGTGTTCCTTCTCTTCGCATAAATATTCAAGCCAAGTGCTAGTCAACTATATCATGAATGCTAAAGTTCGTTTTGGCTGATGGAATAGGTTTTATGCAAACCCATTTTACTATGGATACTCTAATGATCATCACTGATTGAATATACTCGACAAGGCAGTTGAAGCTAAGACGGTAACTCCTAACATATCCAAAGTATTTGATGTAATCTTGCGTGATGATTTTTCATGATAATTAAATCATAGGGTATTGTTAGGTGAATAGTTAATATAAACCTGTCCTTAGGTTTATTTCAGTGGCCGTTCATCCGAACAAAATAACATTAATTCACGTATACCCCAGTAATCGGTCCTTGGATATTTATTGCTTTTGATATTTGTAAACGACCTCCCTAATAAATTTCTGCCTAGGATTAATATTTTTGCACGTATCTAATGCACTGTCTATATTCTAATAAAACCCTCTTTAGTGGAAGGGGGACATAAAAAGTGGATCATTTAATGCTACTAAGACAAACTTCCTTTTATTTAGTTACAGAGAAGATTTCCACTCGCCGATTATGACGTATAATAATATTCAAGTTCATAGTTCATCATTCAATCTCATCGATATAACATTCAGAGATAACATGAATCCGAACAAATATAGAAGGCTTTGCTAAGACTGCTGCAAAAAAGGGGAACTTCATTTAACGCGCTAGAAAAATATTCACACCTGACACCATTCGCAAACGCATTAAGTAATGTTACCATTGTCAACCAAGCTCCGACTCATGTCACATCGTCGCAATGATTCATCTGTGTGCTTGTTTGATAAATGCATAATTGAAATATTCTCCAACAACGTTGTAACACTTGATGTAAATACCTCCGATTTACCCGACTAGCAGTAAAGTTACATGTTTTCATTCTAGAGGGTTTCGAGTGTCTGCCTTTTCTTCCCTCGAACTCATAGATATTAAAATTTCCTAAAAAGCATTTGTTATCAAGTCTTGATTTTGGGTAGCCATTTGCAAAAGCTGTGGTCAAAGTAGGTGACGCTTTTTTAACGCATTTTTTGCATATTACATATATATATATATATATATATATATATATATATATATATATCAAATATCTTGATAAAGAAACAAAGAACAACCAATAACAAACAATATGTAACATTATAGATGCGTTTGAAAGTAGAAATCGCTAAAAACGGCCATAAGCAAAGAAAAGCTGTTCTATTTTACTAAGTCAACAGACCGTGTCACAGGCCAATCATAACGATTTCAAAACCGCATTAATTGCACGTCCAACTTCTTTCACACAAACCCCATTCTTCAGATCTGCGCGACTGATTGCTGGTTGCTCGCAGACATAAAAAGAATCTTCCAAAGAAAAAATATTGGACGCAATTTACGTGTTATCGGAAATTGAAAACCATTAACAAGTCGTTCTATCAAAAGGCACCGAATTGTTAGAGTTGTGTTGGAATCAGCTTATCGACTTAACAGAGAGTTATGTAGGTTGATACAATTTACACCTGCCTAAAAAGTGGTGTTTTAATAGTTAAGTTCAGGAATTATTGACCGATACTCTCTCTCTTTCTCTCTCTCTCTCTCTCTCACTATATATATATATATATATATATATACTAGCAGCTCAGCCTGTTTTTTTTCGGGCCCTATGTACTCTTTATAACATTATGTGCATATGTATAGATATATATTAAAAGTTTGACTCATGGACAGAAAACCTACATCTAAAGTTTCAAGTAAGTCAAAATTGGCAGAGAGATTTGGTAGAGTCTACAAAGGTCAATCTTTTAACTTTGACCTCTTGGCAGCCACGTTTTCGCCCCAAAACTGATTAAAATGTTTGCTTGTCTAAATACCCTTTATGTAACATTTCAAATGTTTAGACCCAAAAGTAGCTGAATAGGTTGAATAGTTTGCTGGAGATCGCAAGGTAAAATCTTTTGAAATTGACTCCTTGGCAGTCAAATTTCCGGTCAAAACGTGATTATAAAGCTGGATGTATGTCTGAATACACTTTATGTAAAATTTCAAATGATTAGACCAAAAATTGGCTGAGTAATTTGGTAGAGATCGCAGATGTCTATTTTTTTTAACATTGGCCCTAATTTTATATCCCTTAACATATATTGTTTTGGGCTCAAATCAGATCAACAAGGTTGATCATTGTCCTAGTAACCTACATTTAAAATGTAAAGTATTTAGACCCAGAATTGGCCGAGAATTTGGTAGATTTTTAAAGGTCAAATCGTTGAAGTTCGAACTCTTGACAGCAAAATTTCTGGCCAAAATCCGATTAAAAAGATTTACCAAATCTCAATACCCCTTATGTAAAAACCTCGAGTCTGTAGACTGAAAATTGACCGAGTAGTTTGGAAGAGAAATTTACACACACACACAGATACACACATACAGAAAATGTCACTATATATATAAAGGCACGGTAAAGAATGTAACCGTAGAATAAAAATTCTAAAGAATAATATTTATAATAATATTTATATATACGAACATGTACAAGCTAGGCTACACTAACATGACAATGTTTCGATCCGTTGTAACAATCTGAATCATGGAACTTACAACGCCTTCTTTCCTTTCTGAAACCTTTTTAATGTACTCCGAGACGCAAGGTCGCAAAGCGGCAGGAGGCGGATCAGATAATTGCAATGTTTGTGGATTGTTCCATTATGGGTATTAATCTGGTAAAAATAGCTGCAAATGAGTCAAAATTTACAAAAAAAAATTGTAACTTGGCATGTGTAAGGCGACTTAAAAGCGCTTTTTTTACGCATGCGCAAATATATGTTTCTGTGTTAAAATTCATTCATTTTTAACTATTTTCATTCGTCTAATGACAGTTCAAACCGGTGCATTAAATGTTTTGGTTTCGAGTCTAGCTGAAGTCACCCAACTCACATGTTTTCTTTTTACTTTTGAAATTTCTATTATGTATTGTTTACAATATAATCTATAAAGGATTGGCTATGTAATAATAAATACAAAATATGCTTACGTTAAAATGTAATAGCGAAGCGTATTTTACGACCGGGCAACGTCAAGAGCCCTACAAGTTAATAAATAGGATTTCGTTAGTAGAAAATAAGTTTTTTCATTCATGTGTTTATATTATAAAAAGTACAATAAATAGTATATTTTTTCAATATGAAATATTTTCATGTCAGTGTACTAAAATATGTCGGCATATATATATATATATATATATATATATATATATATATATATATGTATATGTATATATATATATATATATTAGTTGAGATGGTAATTAATAAAAACTGAAGAAAGTGCTCAATACTGTTGTAGAGCAAATATGCGTTCTATTTTTTATTACCGTATCTTTCTGTTAAGTTACATTATTGTTTCGGCTACACCGCCGTTTTTCTTTTGGTCGTCTGTAGCGTTTCTGTAAAAGTCTGAGGACGCTACAGACGGCCAAAAAAACGGCCGTGTCGCCGAAACTATAATGTAACTTAACTGAAAGATACGGCAATAAAAAAACGTATATATATATATATATATATATATATATATATATATATATATATATATATATATATATATATATTCGTCAGGTCATGTCTTATGCTACTGGTACCATGTAACCCAGTACTACCTGCCTCATAGTCGTGTCACTGGCGACTAAACTGGTTCCCCCACCAGACTTGTTTGGTGAGGAGGGTAGCTAGTCTCCCTGAAGGATTAAAAACAAGATCTTCCAAAGGGCGAATGGACTCTTTTTCGGGGTCAACGGCCAACTAGTACCGTGTGTGTTTGTGTGTATTTATGAGTGTGTTAGGGTGGAGAGGGCTCCCGTAAGGCGTCGAGTCGGCAACCTTTCTAAGAGAAAAAAAT
This sequence comes from Euprymna scolopes, assembly GCF_053919585.1. Lineage (NCBI taxonomy): Eukaryota > Metazoa > Mollusca > Cephalopoda > Sepiida > Sepiolidae > Euprymna > Euprymna scolopes. The sequence continues at coordinate 12,926,922 of NC_136486.1, forward strand.
CTGATTTAAAAAACCATAAAGCGGGAGACCTGTACCCGTATTAAGCTGTTCTGCGGTTTTATTTGCTGCTGGCTATCTTGCTCTTGCTTGTTGCTGGATCTCAACATTTTGAATCGAGAGAGAGAAACTTAGCTGTCGTACAAAGCTAAGAGTTTGTAACATCATCTGTGTATAGATACTCCCTCATGCATTTGTCTTTTAAATGGTCCTGTGGCGATGGAAGTTATTTTTGGGCTAATAGACTTTAAGTGTTTGAGAGAGTAGCACTCGTCTGACAAGAGGTTGCAATCATATATATATATATATATATATATATATATATATATATATATATATATATATATATATATATTGGAATTTATGTTATAGACCTCTGTCACTTATTTGCATATACTCTACAGTTAAATCAAGCTTCATAGATTAAAGGTTTGGTGTAAATATAGTTGAAATCTAATTGAATAACCATATTTTGACAAAAACATATATATATATATATATATATATATATATATATATATATATATATATATATATATATATATTATAAAGCTCAAATTGTCTTGCTTCGGCGTTGAAACCGTACATCCGCTTCCACTTCACAAGTTTCGGTTTACGACTTCCGCTTTCCAAAATTCTGCGACTGCATAAATACATTTTATAACTAGCTATAATTTTTTTGGGGGGGGGATCCACAATATCTATTTTATTTTGTTTATTTTTAAATTGATTTATATATTTTTCTATAGCCTTAACAATATAAATAAATAAAACCAAAAATATTTTTTTAAAATGGTTCAGGTTACAAATTGTTAATCGGGGAAGATTGGAGATTAATGGAAAAATACTATCGATCTGTACATAGCATAAAAAGGGACAAAAAGTCTCCTAAACATCGGTATTTTAGTAATTAACACTTTTAAAGAAGTAGAATTTCTTTTACAAAAATAAACATGATTTTGAGAACTTTTTTTTAAGTAACAAAAACTTTTTATTTATTTTAATCAATATATACATACAATTTATTTTTAATTTAAAACAATATAAATAGAACTTTGATAACATTTTCCTTTAAACTGACGACTTTTATAAGTTTTCGGGTGTGCTGAAAACTAGTATTGCATTGAAATTTTCCGTAAATTAATACTGGTCTTAAGCAATGTAATTCCTTGTAAAAAGTTGTTGCTATTGTTGTACGTGCAAGCGCATATATATATATATATATATATATATATATATATATATATATATATATATATGTGACAGAAAATTAAAGTTGAACTTTACAATCAAAAGTTATTGTTCGTCTGAATACTCCAAAAAAACAATTTACAAAGTCCTTATTCACGGAGTTTCAAAGAAAGCTATTCTTGTTATTCTTTCTATCAGAGGACATGAAGAAATCAGCAAATTATATTTGTAGTAATGCTATAATTTTCTATTTAAGGCATTAAGTGCAACCGTACTTTATTGTAGTTATAAATTGCAAAAAAAAAATTGAAAAATGTTGGATATGTAAAAAAATATATATATATAAAAACAAACCGCACATAATATTTCAGCTTGAATGAAAATCCTCTCAAGTTTATCCGAAATGCGAAAATAGTTCTTTAGAGAGAATTGAGTCCAAAATATGTCCAGCGTGACGAAGCATATAATCCGATTGGAAAACTTTCAAAACAGCTGGGAAAATGAAAATTATTTTTTTCTAGGAATTGCAGTGGCCCAAAGAGAAGTCGATCTCCAGTCGAATGGGACTGAACAATAAAACGAGGAGAAAACCAGTACATATAATATATACATATACATACATACATACATATATATATATATATATATATATATATATATTATATATATATGTATATGTGCTTGAGGCAGTTGCCTGTCTAGCCGCACTGATGAGCTGTGAAACAGCGAAACTGTACTGTATGTGGATGACTATATATATATATGTGTGTGTGTGTGTCTGTGTGTGTGTCTGTGTGTCTGTGTGTGTCTGTGTGTGTGTGCTGAGAAAGAGAGATAGAGAGAGAGAGATTAGTGGCGAAACAGATTTTATACATATTTCCTGATTCTGATTCTGAGGCAATTACTGATTTTGTTCTAAATTTCCCAATTATCGATACAATTATCGATTTCCATTCTCATAAGTTTTTTTAATATAGTATTTTTGTTGTTTTGGGGGTCGGATCATTTTGAAAACAAATTTAATATGTGCATATACTTATCAAAGCTACTTATACACTCGTGTGAGTGATCTATAAATTTTAGTTTAAAATCAATACATATTGATTATTTTATCGTTAATACGAGTTATGGAATATTTAGTTTAAACCCTTGGGCTACGATAGTATTTTCACACCACATAAAATCAAGTCTAGGATCTTTGAAAAAGAATGTTTTATCAAAAAATAATAAAAACATTCAAACATAGGTTTCAAGCATTGGTTTCATTCATTGCTAATGCAGTTTGGACCAAGAAGAATTCCATAGTCATTGAAGACACTATTGTTACAGTTGTTTGTAATAGTAAACGCTAGGTGTTAAAAAATTAGGCGTAAGGGTTAAACAAAAAACAAGCAAGTTGAAGCAATTAAAAGGGTCGTTTGTAATATTGAAAATATAGGACAGGTATTTCAAAATTCATAAATAACTTGAATTTAAAAAGTTAACAGTAAAGTCATAGATGTAAGTACAGTAAAACTAACACTGACTATAGTTTTCTACTTTGGAGTCACCACATATCAAGGACTGAATGTCACTCAAGGATAAGGGTAAATGAATGTACTGTGATAGTGTAGTAATCGTTAATAGTGTAAATTAGGAAAAATATAGTTATTTATGGGGACGACTCAACAATAGCTTGTTTACATTGGATTTGAAGGCTACTATGCTGTATTCAACATGGATGCCGGCCAGCGGAACAGTGTTCGACGAGCAGGCTGTTTTGGAAAAGAAGCTAAGAAACTTTGTTCATAGATTCAGCGTTACGATTTTTTAGAGTTTGAAATTGGGGGAAATCGTCTATAGTGGTTGTAGCTAGTTGAGTGTTTTGTGAATGTTTTGCAAGGGTGAACAATAGATTGGAGTTCAGTCGAGAAACGTGCCATGTAAATAACGTCTACTCTCTGAGAAAGATGTTTCAAAGAAGGGAAAAGGGGATTAATGTCTAAATTACGAAGCCAGTTTTGAACTCTATCAAAGCGAAATAAGACGGGCCGAGCAGCTCCTGCCCAAATGAAGCAAATGTACTTTATTTAAGGGCGTATCTGGCTCTTATACTGATAAGGAATTGCATCAGCAGTGAGATACCTACTGAAGCGATAGAGTGATTCAACCATTTTTCCATAGATCTTGGCAATAGATTCGATGTGTGTATTCAATTTAAGATCAGGAGTTAAGGCTAGTCCCAGAAACTTCTTAAGATGGCTAACGAATTTCAGTTATATATATATATATATATATATATATATATATATATATATATATATATATATATATATATTACAATAGATACAAGGTAAAAGACTAATTTTAAAACTGGAGAAGAAAAGGACAAAATATTCTAGTAAAAAATAAATTTATAACTTAAAATATTGCAGCATTAAGAATTTTTAAATTTCAATTCATAACATTATATAATCAATTCTTAGTGCTACAATATTTTAAGTTATAAATTTATTATATTTTTACTAGAATATCTTGTAGTTTCTTTTCCAGTTTTTACAACTAGTTCTTTATTTTTCTATGTTTAAGCTTAATCATATTACTTTTCATGATCGCATTTCCAGGCCTCCTATAAATCCACTTGTTTTTTGTTTAATTTCAGTCTTATTTTGCCCTCATAAATACATGTAATGTACAGCTGTATCTGTTTCATGCTTTTATTAGTGAATTAGTAGCAAAATTAGTCGCTGAAGCGACGTGGTGTCTATGGAAACCACTCATAAATAACGTCGCTCACCTCCTTATATTTTTTTACTATTTTGAACATCAGAAAGTCCATCATAACTTTTGTTTTACTAAACGAAAATCGAATTTTCTTCACAATATAGCTGAGAAGTGATCAATAAACTGTAATTATTGTTTTAAGTTTGGTCGAAAAATGAGTGAGCAGTTCTAAATGTCTAAAACTACCACTTAACAATATATTAAAATACTACCGTGTTTTAAAGTATATAAATATTTGTTATATATATATATATAAATATATATATATATATATATATATATATATATATATATATATATATATGCAACATATTGTTAAGAGTACATTCGTTCAGAATTTAGCGACAGAAAAACATTCATTTTTATACTAAAGTCAATTATGAAATTATACCTTTTTTCAACGTATTTAATGTGGTAATTTATGTTGGTGTGTCTCTCTTTCTTTAAAGGTGTTTGGAGATAACTCTGTTCATGAGAAACAAAGGAATTTTAAACAGTGAACTGTCGTTAATATGCTTCTTCCGTTTTTGTAATGTATTTATCAATTTATTGAATTTTCAAATTTGTTTCCCGGTGTTTTTTTATTCTAATTATTTATTGTACACGCTTAAAATTTATGTCAGATGCAAATATCATTTTTTTGTTTCATCTTTGTATTTGTATTATTTTAGCGGCTATAATTACCTGACAAGCTCGACATCGCTTAACTTCGGTAATCTCATGAAAATCTTTGTATCAACATGATTGTGTCATACACAAGCAAGGCTGAGCGTGACAAATATTAAAATGGATGACCATTCGGTAGTACCAAGTGCTGTATGTGCTTAAAAAGAAACCAGATTATTTTTGCTGAAGACAAACTGCATTAAATAATAACATTATGACGGAGGGTCATCAGTCATCTAATTACATCCTGTTACCTGAGTTGGGGGCGTAAAAAGTAAGTACTCTTTTCAAGTATGGTCCAAAGGAACTTTTAAGATTTATTCTTTATTAGCTATTACATCAAAGTGTTAGCGAGGTTGCTATTTGTTTTTCATGATTATTCCACTTACTTATAACCTTCACTCTTTTATTGTTATAATCTGAGACCTTACGCTAACAAGTAAGAAATGTACTTAACTAGTACAAATTTTGATGAGGGATACATCGGTACAAATCAAAGGAAAACATACCCAGCTACAGATGGTGTCATTGAAGTTGGCAAGCAGGGTTAATGTGTAGCTCGCTAGACAAAACGCTCTAGAAATGCAGGGGAACTATAGATTGAGGAACACGTGTTCGAAAGGCTAACAGAGAGTTGCGGCAGCCTCTCGTTAAAGTTTAGCGAACGGAACGCGGAATTAATGTAGACAATCTGAGTGAATCTTGCCTCGAGATTCTGTCCGTGCGGTCGTCATTTTTATGACTAAGTGAAAAAAAATTAAGGAAGTAAAGTATTAATTCGTTGATTAGTTATATTGGTATTTTCATATAATGAGCAAACTTTCTCATTTTAAATAAAGTTTTGAAATCTTGAAAGCATGGTGCTATTGTGTTTACTATGCACGAGTTTTTTTTTTTTTTGCTTTAATTTTAACGATAAACCAACAGCTTCTGAACGACTCAACTCTACAGGAAACCGACACTCATAAACAATAACAAGCAGCAGCTATGAAGGAAAGACCAGCACTTATAAACACTCTGTGTAACATATGCACGGAAAGACGTTTTGTATTCATTTGATTTGGTTAATGAATCGTTTATTTGTGAGAATGCATATGCGCAAAGTTACACTGTTACAAAAACAGTCATGCGTGAAGTTGTGTTCAATGTAAAACGTTGCATTATTAGCTACCACATTGAGTTGTTGAGAAATTAAATCATTTACTTATTGCCATCATTTTAAAATGCTGATTGTTTAACAAGGGGGCACCAAGTACCAGTTTTCAGTCTTTCATATTACTCGACCGAATACTGAACCTGACCTTTTCGTCTCTTAGCAAACATTCTTAACACTATGCGAAAAAAAAATTTATAGGCATAGTTAGCATTGTTCCTTTTTGCTCCACTTAAGATTTTCTTTTATTTTTTAAATATATATTCGATTAAGAGTAAGTAACCTTACGATTTCCTGTTTATTATAAATGACAAAATATAAGAATGAAGTTAATTTAATTATATTCTATCGGCTCTTTGCATTTTTACTATTTGAGAATCTTAATGTGTCGTTTTTTTCTTAATACAAAAACTAAAACAGGCTCCCATCTATGGAATGAATTACTTATTGGAAGATTATATATGCAAGCCATGATTGGCTATCAACTTAGCAGGAAAACTCCAGTTCCAAATTCCTGTAGGTGAAGTTCATCAGCCCTGATAGGCAATCTTATCTTAAGAACAACAATCCTGAAATAAAATACGGAGTGGAATTAATAGAATAGTTACTTTGACAAAACTCTGCTAAGTTCTTGCAAGTCTTGCACATGGAAAAATGTCCAGCCGTCCCATTAGATGCAATTTTTCTCAAGTGAGTTAGTTTGAACTACGTTGCTAAGGTCTCTTAATTGTTGTCATACCACACTGATCAACAAATCTGCTCTAAAAATAATCAATCTGCGTGAGGTAAAAAACAGATTCTGACAAAAACTAGAAACCCTATTGACTAGAGTGCCTAAATGAGACAAGTTATTCATTCTTGGTGAATTCAGTGGAAAGGTTAGCGTGGACTACAAAACCGGAGAATAAGCTAGATGTAGAAATGGTGCAGGCAAGTGTAACAGTAACGGATTGCTATTCCTAAAATCCTGCATCGGCTATGATTTCTTGATCAATAATATTGTGTTTTCTGAATCAAACAGGAATAAATCCACCTGGATGCATTTAAGATCAATAACAGACAGGATGTTTTGATTACCACTGCTATGTGTGATTTGGAGTGTTGGGCAGAACATACACGTGCATTATAGCAAAGCTTAATGGAAATAACATGTGTAAACTCATTAACGTCCCACAACTAATAATGGAAGCAAATGCAACTCTCTTTGTGAATAATGTCAAAGGAAGATTAACTGAACTATAGTTTGGTCATTCTGATATACATAATCACTGTAAGTGTTTTGATAGTCCCGAAGGAAACATTAGAATTGGATTGTTAAGAATGACGAGCAGATATAGAAACTATTCGGAGAAAATTACAAGTGACACAACGCACTTCAACAGGATGCAGGTTCGCTTACAAAAATAAAAGTTTGTACAAAATCCGCAGTACTGTTCAAGCGAAACTGCGATAAATACAAGGTGCATGGTTCAACGATAAATCTCTGCTAATACAGAAATACGCAGATATGCACGAGTCAAATTAATATGTTGCTTTATAAAAAGTGTATGGGCCACCGACTTACAATACATGTCCTCTGCTAAATGGCAATGAGATAAAGCTGACAGATAACACAGCTTGCTAATATTTTAGATAAGCAGAGCACTTACGCTCTGTTCTCTTAAGGCGATTGAACATTCACAACTCGAAACTAACAAAACCATTGATGAGCTGTTCACTGTTCAGCTTTCTTGTGACAAGACCCCAGACTTTGATGCTATACTCTCAGAGACATATAAGACAGGTAGTCACATATTGGCAAAAAGGTTATATAGGTTTTTCTTTCATTCTGGGAGAAAAACCTGCTTCCCAAGTAATTTAAATATGCATCCGTAGTACATATACAAGAGAAATGGAAACACACAGAGGTGCAACAACCCTAACGGAATCTCTCTTCTCGGTACAACTAGTACAATTCTTGCAATTCAATCATTTTAATAAGCACCTAGAAGATGGCCTCCTTCCGGGAAGTCAATGTAGCTTTCTTATGGGGCGTAGTACAGGTGAAATAGTATATGCTGGTCATTTACTCCAGGAAAGTGTCAGGAATAATACCAGGACCTCTCGAAACATATGTTGATCTGACCAAAAGTATCCGGAACAATACCAGGACCTCTCGAAACATTTGTTGATCTGACACTGTAAACTGGGCAAGTCTGTGGAAGATGATGGTCAAATTTAGATGTCCTAGGAAATTCATCTCAAACGTCAGACAATTTTATGATGGGATGATGGTCCCTGTCGTAGATGAGGGAGATGCTTCCAATGACTTCTCAATCAACGGCAATGTTAAACAGTGATTCGTAATTACCCCCACCGCTCTACAAGATGATGTTCTTAGCGGTGCTGATAGATGTTTTCGACGCAGAAGATCTCAGAGTAACCAGCAATTATCAGACAAACGGAAAATCGTTCAACCAAAAACGACTTAGCCCTTTCACTAAAAGTAAGAGCACGATTATACAATACCTTCTATTTACTGATAATTGAGCATAGAGGAATTCGGCTACTGACCAATTTAGCCGAATTTCTTTGTGCGCTCACATGCATGTTTCGGAGACGACCAAAGTCAGTGCTGACCTTCACTATCCAGCACTCGACTTCCTCGTTTATATGTACTTCCCTTGATATGGTAGTGCCCAAGTAAAGGAATAATTCCACAGCTTTTGTTCCATGAATTGAGATCTGTACACAATGACCAGAGCATGCTGGTAGATTACCTGGTTCAGACCGAAAGTGTCGCACACATCAATAAAAATTGTCGCACACATCAATAAAATAAAATAAACTACTATGTTGAATGCTTGACTTTGTGTTGGCATTGAGGGCACAATTACAATTTTTACGGTAATCAAGAATAAATAACAAATTTATAGTTAAATATTTAGAAATGTATAAAGAATCAGAATCGGTAATTGTTTTTTTTTAATCTATTTTCACCCCAAACAAGGCACAATGCCACTTTGATGTAGGGGGCTACTATCTAAAGAGATTCGAAATCAGGACCCCATGATAAGAAGCCTAAACCTCTACCACGGGACTACTGAATGTATCGCGTTTTTATGTGAATCCAATTATTTATACGAAAGTGCATTTTTACCTAAATGCGAGTTTGGAATAATTTTCCCTTTGACCAATTTGGTACCTCCTAATGGAGAGCGGCATATATATGTTATTTTTAATACATAATTATCCACTGACACGTGTTTCGGCGTCTACGACTCGTCAGAGTGGCTGAATCTAGCGTGATTCGAAATCAGGACCCCATGATAAGAAGCCTAAACCTCTACCACGGGATCACCTCGCTCGACTACTGAATGTATCGCGTTTTTATGTAGATGAACCAGCTCGCCCATCTCGCGTGACTGTTCGGATTATCGCGATTTACTTAGATGTTATTTGTTTTTGTTTCTGCGATATGTTTTTAATGAATTCAATTATTTACGAAAGTGCATATTTACTTAAATGCGAGTTGGTAATAACTTTCCCTTTAATCAATTTTGTACCTCCATATTGGGAGCGGCATATATATTGTTTCTAAAATATAATTATCCACTGACACGTGTTTCGTCGTCTACGACTTATCAGAGAGGCTGCATCTAGCGAGTTTCGAAATCGAACCCCCATCGTAATGAGCCTAACCCGCTCGTTCATCTCGCTAGACTGCTTGGATACATCGCGATTTACTTAGATGTAATTTGTTTTTGTTTTTGCGATACGTTTGGAATGAATTCAATTATTTCGGAAAGTGCATTTTTACCGAAATGCGAGTTGGGAATAATTTTCCTTTTAACAATAATATATATATATATATATATATATATATATATATATATATATATATAACTACTTCATCTACTCACACAAATTTAATATACGAAAGTATAGATTTATGCGTAAACTTTAAGTATTTAATTCAAAAGTGCTCAATACGTAGGTAGAGCTAGTTAGTAATTTATAAAATAAGCCTGACGAATCCTACTGTGGATGAAACGCAGAATATTCAGTGTAGCTTAATCGCCATATATATTTTATAAATTACTAATATATATATATATATATATATATATTATATATATAATACATATGTGTGTGTATTTATATATATATATATATATATATATATATATATATATATATATATATAAGAGAAGTGTATAATATATAATAGAAGTGTTGGTGCTGGTATCGTTTGTTACTACAGAGAATTGTCACAATGTTTATACAAGGATGGAAAGACGTAGGGTTTGGTGAGGTTCGCTTTAATTGCACTTAAATGTTCGCCGGGAAAGCGTATTGCCAGGCAAAAGGAGGAAATCAATGCTAAACATCTGTTGCTGGAACGAAGGCCATTTGAGACATTTATCGAAAGGATCAAAGATTACTAGAAATATGGATAGATTGTGATGCAGATAGCAGGTAACACTAGCTGTTTTTTTATTGCCCACACACAAAAACGCCAATAATAATAACAAGAAGAAGACTAATAATAATAATAATAATAATAATAATAATGATGATGATGATAGGAACAATGCGGGAGTATGCTGTAGCTGAAAGTTTGCAGAATAAAATAGAATATAAGTTTAAGCAAACCTAAAAAAAACGAATTGGAATGCTCCTGATGGTGTTCAGGGATCAGGGATTAAAAACCTTACCAACTTGCTTGAAAGGATGCATCTCAAATTGACGGGTGTTTGAATGGAGGACACAATGGCGAACAGTGAATTACCATCAACGGGCGCTGCGGTCGATAACTATCGGCCCTCACCTGCCTAACATGTATGAGGACACTTCTGACAAACATTATATATATATATATATATATATATACATACATATTATATATATGTATATATATATTATATATATGTATATATATTATATATATATTGCATATATATATAAATTATATATATACATTATATATATACATTATATATATATGTGTATACATCAATAATATATATATAAAATATATTATATATATACATTATATATATATGTGTATACATCAATAATATATATATAAAATATATTATTTTTTTTTAACAAATGATAAAAAGTAATTTTTTGTATAGTTTCACATGTTAAAAACTTCAAAGACTATATATATATATACATATTATATATATGTATATATATATATTATATATATGTATATATATATTATATATATTGCATATATATATATAAATTATATATATACATTATATATGTATATACATTATATATATGTATACATCAATAATATATATAAAATATATATATACATTATATATATATGTATCCATCAATATAATATTCACGTATATGTCTGACACATATCGTAAGATTTTTCTTTTTCCACCGACTCTGCAAAGTATCTAGTGCATTTATTTGCCTCTCAAGTGACTTATTTTTCGCTTCTTCTTCATTTTTCTTAAATTTATTGCTCCCAAACAGTTCGCGCGCTTGACAATTTATAAATTTTCACACAACCTTTATGAGCTTTCCCTTACGGCTTGAGACGTTAAGCCACGGGTGATTTTTTTTTTTTTACACATCGTCCAACAGATTTTAGTCGTCGTTCATCCTCTTTTCTTTTCACATATATCGTCATCATTCTTAGCGTAAAAACCCTATTTATTTTCATTGTCTCCTTTTCTCTTTTCAATTGAATAATACCCGCCCAATACCGAAATATAATTACTGCCTGTGTTTACTGCGGATATTTTGTTTTACCATTCAATCCTGTCATAAGCATAGTTTCTTTTTGATTTATTTTCCTGTTATTTCATCCGCTTCTTTTTTTAATCTAATTTCATAATTCTTAAGTAGGAGTATCCTTCCTCTCCCATGTATCTTTTATCATTTCCGCATGCAAAACCTTTATTTCCTTACTTTCGACAGTTTCCCTTTTAAATTTTAAGGCACTACACTTTTTCCTGCCAAAGTTAATACCTATGTTATTACTAGGACTATGACAACAGCATATTCTTTTGGTTTAAAATAGTGTTTTCATCAGACTTTAGTTTAGAATAAAATGCTATTACTAAACGCGAAAATTAAACTATTGTTTTTTTAATAATATGTCGGATAAGATAAATTCCATTGAAATGTTGATTTGTATTTAATTCTTGGTGAGGTTCTGTAGCAAATTATTTCTGGTTAGTTGTACTTTATATACATTATAGATTCACGATGTATGTTAACTCCTTTTAAAGTGATAAAATCCTATGGAAAATCAGTAGTCTTGAATTCTTAATTTTATATTTAAAGTGAAAAGGAAAAATAAACATAAATATACATTTAATTTCGCATTAAAAATGTTTATTTAAATTTTTTCACCTTTTGTGAGGAAAACTTATAAAACGTGGTTTATGTTTTTATATAAAATGAGGCATGCGTTTACATGTGTTCTCCAATATTCTCAGACTTTTTCGAAAGAGTACTTTTATTTTATTATGTAGTTTTTTCTGGGTTTGGGGAATAACTAAACAAACTCCTCGCAAATCGTCAGCATCTTCAGTTCATCGCGAATACTTGTGTGTAGAGTTCGCACTCTGACATCAATCTATGCACTTAGTGTCTCTATAGACACACAACGGTCCTTATCCATGTAATTATTTATTTGACTAATAAAATTTAGTGTTCTAATATCCTTACTTCTACCACATCTCTCATACTCCCTCACAGACACCCTGACTTTCTTAAATCTCTTATGCCACTCAAAAACTAATGCTTGATTCATGCAACATGGCCCAAAAGCAGGCTAAACTATTCCATATGTTCCTCCAGGCATATTATCCGAATTGTATTGCATGTAGTTCTTCTAAATTGTCCTCACGTCCAGACTGCATTTTTGAAAATCATTAGCTTGATAATTAGTCTTTATTAGGGTGTATTCCAATTTCTGCTGTAGCTGTACATTTAAACCTGAACTTATAAAAATTGTTCCATCATCTCGTAAGATGTATAGCAATAAGATACTGAATTTTCTAGAATATGCGATAATTTTAAATGCTTGTACAAAAAAGGCCTCGAAACGTATTGAAGGCACCTCGTGATTAACTAGTCATTATGAGTTTAGGAACACATATGTTAGGCCTTTAGAAGTCATTCGATCCATATTTAGTTTTACTCTATCAAACACAAAAGTCTCCTGTGTTGATTTTGTCTTTTACATCTGGAGCTATCCCATTTAACTTTATGTGCATAAATAAAGGTGTTGCCGTCATCCGAATTGTGTCCATTTTTATAGAGATTCTGTATATAAAAAAGACATGTTCTCATGAAGCATAATTGTAAATGGGGGAACAATTTACCCTCAGGGGTGAATCTTGGATTCTCAGGATGTGAATTTTCAACCCATTTATAGTTTTAATTTTTTCTTGTTTTTATTTACACAATTCGGATCCCATCATGAGTATGAAAAAAAGAACATATGATAATTCATATATTGAACATGGATTCAAATCCATCATCAAAAATAAAGAAGAAATGCCCCTCTGTGTTATTTGTAGTAATTTCTTGACAAATGATTCTATGAAACCAACAAAGATGAAACCATATTTTCAAACTTTTCACCCTCTTCACAAAGACAAGAACAAAAATTTTGGAACACCATGGGAATGGTCTCAATATATGAAGCCGTTTTCAGCATAAGATTTTAAAGAAGAAAAGCAAAAATTTTCTGACTTTTAATATGTTGAAATATCAAAGCAGAAAAAACATACAATTATGAAAAAATTAGAAAAAAATACACAAACAATTGGGAAAAAATCTTCTTAAGTCTATCGCTCTTAAAATGGTTGACATTATGTTGGGAAATGAAAGCAAGAAGACATTGCAGTGTTTCCATTAGCAAACATAGTTAAATCCAAGCTCTACTAGACTGTAGTACAACCTGCTGCTTTGTACAGCCCAGAGTGCTAATCATCAACGAAGGAGTGCGATAGGAGTATCAGTCATGGAAACAAAGATGTCGCATTCGACTTCAGGTTTGGCAAGACTCAACTAAAACTGTCATGTTGATATGCCAATTGCAGACAAAATAGGAGAAAATTGTTTGCACTTGGAGGATAAGTGATATGGCCACTGACATGAAGGATCAAGTTGTACAGGAGATCAGGTTGTAAGCATTTAGCTTATTTGCAATTCAACTTGATGAATCAACTGATGTTGCATCATGTTCCCAGTTGATGGTATTTTCAAGGTATGTTTACTCAAATTCGTTTGAAGATGAGTTTCTCTTTTGTTTTCCTCTTTAACTAACTACCAAGACCTTGGATATTCTGGAGAAGATTTCATCTTTTTTTTACTCGGAGAATTTTTTGTGGAACCATATCAATAGATTTTGTACAGAAGGTGTACCAACTATGTTAGGGACAAAATCAGGATTGCAAGTACGTGCGAAAAAGCGAGTTTTAAAAGGGAAAGGCATTTGCTGTAATATACATCGTTAGGCATAAACCCCAAGAACCATTCCACTTCTGCTAGAAAAGTTTTTTGATCAAACTAATCAAATTGTGAAGTTTATCGAAGCAAGTACATTCAACTCACGACTGTTTCAGCAGTAATGTACTGATATGGTTTAAACCTATACTTCGCTTCCTTTTTACACAAATTTTTGTTGACTGGCAAGAGAATATGTAGCTGTGCGAGTATTTGAGCTAAGAAATTTGTTCAATATTTTTTTAAGTACAAGGTAAAATAATATTTTAGTTATGAGGAATTGATCATACGTCTTGCCTATTTGGTTGATATATTCTAGCAACTGAATAAACTAAATCTTCAGATGCAAGGAAGGAATACAAACATTATTAAATTCGTAAATGCTTTGATTTTTTTATGAGCAAGCTTAAAAATTAACAGAACAGATTCAATACAGAAAATGTCGCAATGTATTAGAAAGTGTCATCTATTCTGGATGTTTGTGGTGAAGACAAGGTGCTTCCACAATTTGCAAAAAATGGAAATTTGCATCCTTTGACTTTATCTGAAAATAAATTTAGACGATATTTCACTGAAATTAGTGACGATGAATTAGATTTAGCCAGAAACACATTCAGATTGTTAGTTAAAAATATTCCTCATTATTATCAAAATGAGTTTTTGCTTCCGTTGGTGTCGACATATTTTTGTGGGTCAGGCTTTTCAACTCTGTTGCAAATTAAAATGAAGCAGCGCAGTAGATTAAAAGTAGAAAATGACCTTCGTTATGCCCTTTCAAGCACTCATCCGCGTATCCCAGGATTGGCTAAGAAAAATAATCACAGGTTTTGTCAATCGATAAAATCTTATCTTCTGAATGATGTAATTACATATTTATATTTTGTTGCCCAATGAAACTTTTTTATTGCATTATATTAGTTTGGCTTGTAATGTAGTTTATCATAAATAAATAAAATAGCATATTTTTTAAGTTTTATATATCAATCAATATTTTCAATTTGCATATAATTTCGAAAATTCCATTATAAAAATTATCCATGTAAAGTTTAAATGTAACATCTATTTAAAAAATAAAAAGATTTTTAGTAATATTTGCATATTATTTACAGTGCACTATTTGAGAAAGGCAATTTTGGAAAGGACGAAAAATATGGGTATGACATTGTTATAAATGATGAACGAGGTGCATGGACCAATGATGGTTAGAACTCCAGTCTTAAAAGGAAGTTTTCTAAACAGTTTATCCTTATTAATATGTGGCCTTCATTGCGAAAACTTAAATTGCAAAGTAATTTTAAAACTGCGATTCTAATATTCAAAAGATTGTCTCAGATCTGGTAGGTCTCGCACTTTAGGCCAAGCACCAAGCTCTGTCCCATCACAAAAAATATCGCATCCCTGTGCCTGTTTTACAAGTACTTTAATTGGATGTGCTCTGGTTAAATAGCACATGTGGCCCTCTCGATGCATGTATCATCCACTTCACCTTCCAAACAGCAAAATCCCAGAGTTTTCTATTTAAATCATAGGGTGCCTAAAAGTCTTCTACTCTAATATTTTTCTCCGAATCCTGGACTTTGGAATTCCCTTTTTGTTCCTTTCTTCTCTGATTGTATTAACCTACTTCACTTTAAAGGTAATGTGCGCAGACATATCTCTGCTCAACTCCTCTGTACACTGTTAGACACGATCTCAAATAGTCACTATATACGGTTTAAGTGCATGCCTTGATTAGGGTGAAAAAGGGTAACAAAATGAGTGGGAATATATTGATAGAGAAAATGTCAAAAATAAAACTTTTAAAATATATTCATTTACTGTTATGGCTTGCAATAAGCCACGAAGAAAACAGAACAACGGAATAGAGTTTAAACAATGTATTACTTGAACAACAACGTAAAAAGGTTACAACTTAAAAGAGTAGTAAATGTCACCGAGCAGGCGACGGTAGCTCTGGTGCTTAATCCACACCTGGGATCAAAAGGTCTATGGTTTATATAATGGATAGAACAGTCCATTTGGAGGGTGATTCTCCCACAACACCCTCCTCCCAAGCTGATTTCTTCGGTTGTGAAAATCAGTATTTCTTCCTTTTGAGGAACACCCCCCAAGGGGTCTGTGCGCTTCCACTTTCTGCCGGAGCGTCTCGGTTCTGACATCCCTTTTGGGGGGTCTATGTCAAAACAGTCATACACAGTTTCAATCGCCTCACTGCCGTCCTGCGGTGGTTCTTCTTGATCCTTGTAGAAGCGTTTCCTGATTTAGTTCAGGTGCCTCTTATGTTGGAGGTTTGAGCCGTGAATGATGTATGTAACATGGCCGATTCTTCGTAGGATCCTGTCATGTTCCCAAAAAGAAACGTTATTACTAAAATGTCTAAAATACACGTTATCTCCACCGTTAAAGAGTTTTGTTGGCATTGTAGATGTTCTGTTGTGTACTATGTGTTTGGGTAACAGTTTATCAAATACGGATTTTATTTTCTGTCCAAACATGATTTCTGCTGAGGATCCCGAATCTGGTTTGTTCGTGATTCTGTAAACCTGCAGAAATTGCTGAAGGGCCTTTTCTATCGGTGTAACGGACGCCTTTTTAAGCGTATCGACGAAGCGTTCGGTCTGGCCGTTGCTTCTGGCGTGGTACTGGGGTGTCGGAATATGTTTGACTTGATACGTCTTGCAGAATTCTCTGAACTCTGTTGAGGTGAACTGTGTAGCGTTGTTGCTAACCAGACAGTCTACAACCCCAAACCGAGCAAACAATTCTAATAAAAAATTTGTCGTTGTTGCCGTAGTCGGTATTTTGCATTTTAGTACCTCTGGCCATTTAAAGTAAGAGTCAACTACTATCAGGTAGTACAAGTCCTCCACAGGTCCCGCATAATCGATGTGGATACTCGACAATGGTTGTTAAGCCTTAGGCCAAGGTTTATATGTTATCGGTGGTGCTTTTGCAGCCAAAGCACAGCCTTTGCATCTGTTCACCATGTCGGTAATATCTTGGTCCATAGCTGGCCAATAAACAAAACTTCTCATTAGGCTTTTCATTCTGTTTATTCCTGGATGCCCCATGTGAAAATCCCTGAGAATTATTTTTTGAAGGGTTTTGGGATGACAACCCTTTCACCGTATAACAGTATTTCGTCGCAACCAGAAAAAATGTCTGAACTGGTGTCACCCAGTGCTAATTTCTGCTTCGTGGTTTGAGTGAAATTGTCATTTAAGGATTCTGACTTAATTTCCTGAAGTGTGACCGGTAGTTCACGGATAATATTTTTATCGTGGTTTTTGCATCAGTATTAATACGTAGTGCTGCGATTACTGAATCTTCAAGAGGTTCCATTTTTGGCATGAAACAGTCTCGATAGACCGTCTGCATGGGCTAGTTGTTTTGAGGGGAAAAATTGAATTGTAAAATTATAGTTCAGCAGAATAGTTCCCCCATCTAAATAGTCGGATCACAGTGAATGTTGGAAGTCTTTTTTTATCCCAAAATCGATATCAACGGCTTATGGTCGGTTTGTAGAAAAATAATGCCTTCCGTACAAGAACCGGTGGAATTTTGAAACTGCAAATATAATTTCTAGGGCCTCTTCATCGATCTTAGAATAATTCTTTTCCGCTGGCAAGAGAGTCCGTGATGAGAAAGCAATAGGCTGTTTCGAGCCATCCGGCATTCGATGTAGCATGCACGCCCCGACGCCATATTGACTAGCGTCGCTAGCTACTATAATGTCTAACTGCGGGTTAAAATGCGCTAGGAATATGTTTGAAGTCAGGATTCTTTTTATTTCTTGGAATGATGTCTAGCAATCTCCTGTCCACTCCCAAGCCTTATCCTTTTTTCGCAATTCATTAAGTGGTGCGCGCAATTTGTGAATATTTAGGATGAACCCCTGGTATTAATTTACCAAACCTAAGAAAATCTGCAATTGAGTTATGTTTACTGCTGCCGGCATTTCTTTAATAGCGGTTGCCCTATCTGGGTCTGGGAATCTGCCATCTTTATCGATTATTTGACCCAGGTATTTAATTGTTTGTAAAAAGAACTCGCATTTATCTGCTTTGATCTTAAATCCATAATCCTGTATTCGACTAAATAGTTGTCTGATATGTTTTTCATGTTCCTACCTGCTTTTGCTCGCTATGATAATGTCATCAAGATATGCGATTGTGGTGTCCAAGCCGGACAGCATAGTATTCATTGCTTGCTGGAATATTGCGGGTGCCACCTTGATACCAAACGCGAGTCTTTCGTATCTGTACAACCCCCGTTTAGTGTTAATACAGAGGAGGTTAGCGCTTTTGTCGTTTATCGGAATCTGTAGGTAAGCGTCGCATAGGTCGATCTTAGAAAAACACTTGCCGCCATTTAATTTCGTGAACACTTCTTCTGGACTAGGTAATGGATAGTGAAAATGTTCTAAGGACCCGTTGAGTCCGGTCGCGAAGTCGGCGCAAACGCGAATTTCCCCGGACAATTTCTTCACGAAAACTGCCGGAGCAGCCCACTCACTATATTACATTTAAGCCAGTATACCGATGATTTCTAATCTGTCTAGTTCCTTATTTATTCTGTTCAGGGAAGTGAACGGGGCATTACGTTTCTTTTTAAACACCGGTTGTGTGCCAGGTTTCAACTTAAAATCTGCGGCAATTTTTTGTACATCTCCCCAGGCGAGGAGTAAATACGTTTGTGAATTCTCTTTTAAAACAAGCTATAAGTTTCTCCGTTTCTGCTGGGCGGGTATCTATTTTCTTGCAGAATGTGGATATAGGAAGATCCTAGAGATGTAACGCCTCGTTCGAGTAGGTGGCTAGTACTCTTATTTCACTGGATCTCGGCACGTGGTCGTTTAGGCTCCTCAGAGATTATTACATAATCTGGTATGCTGAAAGCGAATATCGAAGCCGAAGGCGGGAAGAAAGACAACGATTGTAGTTTATCTACAAAAGCTTAATTCTCATAAAATTATGTACAAATGTGTTTACAATTCTCATTCAGATTTTGTAAGTTCTTTTCAAAATCTCAACCCTCTTCACAGACAGCGACCGACGGATGGATGATTTGGGGAGGGGTCACGTTTCTTCTCTACTCTGATCTGAACTCTGTTCGACTCAACTCTTCTTGCTCTTCTCCTGATTAATTTTCGCACGACAGTCGTATTTATAGTAAGGTAAGTGGATAGGGTAGTACTTCTCCCTAGCCAATAAGATTTCGCCACGAAATCTCCACGAAATCCTAAGCCCCAGGGTCTTTCGTGGGTACAATTCCCACACTGAGGTCTAAGTATGACTTTCAAGGACAAATGTCAATTCTGACTTTCCGACCTTGGGTTCATCTAAGGCCAGACAAGTTTCCTGTCGTCAACTTTTAGCCGTAAAAATACATTTCTCTGATTTTAAAACAATATCTATTTTGACATGAAATAAAATATGTATATTTATCTTCTCTATCTTAAATCCTTGGGTTATCTGGCGTCACCCGGAAATACAAAGCTACCTCAGAGTAGTTCTAACGCTTCTTAATGGAGGATTACGTTACAGAGACAACACTCCTCCATGCTGTCAGAACCAAACAAGTTCTCATTATCTTTTAGCACATAAAATCTTAGTGTTTTCTTTTGTTTTCCCCCGTAAAGTGACGTTTGTAATTAATTCACCTTCAAAATTAATTTTTGTACCATCAACGCCGGCGCCGTTCTGTTAGTTTTTAACATAGTCGGTTTTCGTAATATTTTGCACGTTTTGAGATTTATTATTGAAAGATCCGATCCACTGTCTAATTGGAATTTAATAACCTTGCCGAAAATGTTAACCGTTACATATTTGCGTAGATTTTCATCTACGACGTCCTAAGTTCTGGTTTGACGTACACGGCTTCTATTCTGAATTTTGCTGCAGTGCGAACTTTTATGATCTATCCTATTGCATAAATGACATCTTTTTGATAAAAATGGGCAATCCCTTACCCAATGTATTCCACCACATCTGAAACAAACTTTCGGTGCTTTTAGTTTTTCTGAGTTTCGGTGGTTAGTGTTTGTGTGCCATTTCGACGTTTTTTTTTTCTTAGTTACATTTTTTATATTCGCGATGCCTGCTTCGATATTTCTTGCTTCATTTCTTTATAAATTCTACTTTTTGACAATCCTCAGTCAATTTTTGAAGTGTTAAGTTCGGTTCATTTTCTAATTTTGTAAGGACTCTGCGCCTGATTTCCGCATCTTTTCCCGAGGTTAACCCTTGCGCAAACACAAGACATTTAAAATTGTCTGCTGTTAGTTCAGACAACTTAAAGCCATCACAGTGTTTGTTCACTACAGCTGAGTAGGTGGCAAGATCGTCATTATCGGCTTTTACCACATTCAAACATCTCCAACGCTTATGGAAAAGAGACGTTTTCAGCGAGAAAAGTTCTGTTAACAAATTAACCGTCTCATTGAATGATAAATCTGCTGTTTTCTGAGGCAAGATGTAATCCACGAATTTATCATGCTCAGCGGTTTCCAATTTTCGTAGTAGAAGTCTGGTCTTCTTTTGATCAGACGAGTTGCTGCAGTCAATATTTAAATAATCTTCATAGCGCCGAAAATACGCTGCGAATGATTTTCCTCTTCCTCGTATTTAAAATTGTCTATCGCGGTCCATATTGTATTCTGAGAAAATGTTGAATTGCTTTCCGTGTTCGCATTATTCTTAACAATTTCTGTAAGCAATTTCTCTGTTCGTAATTCTTTTAAAACTTCTAATTGACGTTCGGCTAACTGTTTTTGGACTTCCTTTTACTGTTCCTCGTTTCGTATTTGACATTCCGCTAACTGTTTTTGCAATACCTTTTACTGTTTCTCCAATCGTATTTGCCGTTCAGTCCAGTATTTTTCGGATTGTGACTGACGCTTTGCGGCATCGATATGCAACATAGTCAAATGTTCCAACGCTACTGTACATTCGTCCATTTTGCTTTGTCAGCATTAGCAATTTTAAAACGTTCGCTGAATTTTACAAAACCGTTTTATTCTTTCTTATTTCTTCCTCCAGACAATAAAACAAAAACAGAAAAAAACATAAATACATAAAAAGTTCATTGTCTAAAGAAAAAAGAGCAAGTGTATATTTTTCTCCAGAGAAAAACAATCACGCCCGACTTTAGCAGTGAAAACCGCAAGTGACGAATTCTTTTTCCAAAAGTATAAAAATTTACCTTTCTAAGTCGCGACGAACCTTTTTCTTTTTGCAAAAGTAAAGCGCTATCTTTGAAAGTCGTGACAAACTTTTTTCTTCTCAACTCTTTTTTCCGTAATGATCTGCTTTTTTTTTAGTTACCGTGAATCTTTTAGTTGCAGGTGTTATGTTAGACACTTCCTTAGGCTTGATAACATTTGAGTCCGACGTCGTTAGTATTTTTAGAATACTATTTCAACGCGAGTATTTTTTTCAATCTCGTTACTCGTTTAGATTTTAGCATGCTCCTGAATCCAATGTGGTCAGTGTTTAGTTTTTAGAACACTGTTTTTAAACGTGAGTACTTTCTCCGAATCCAATGTCGCCAGTGTTATGGCTTGCAATAAGCCACAAAGAAAACAGAACAAGGGAATAGAGTTTAAACAATGTATTACTGGAACAATAACGTAAAAAGGTTACAACTGAAAAGAGTAGTAAACGTCACCACTCTGTGTTTAATCCACACTTGGGATCAAAAGGTCTATGGTTTATATAATGGATAGAACAGTCAATTTGGAGGGTGTTTCCCCACAACATTTACAAAAGTATTTCCTTTGTGAATAGGAATCAAAAATGTTATTTTATTTTATTATATTTTAGAAAAGCAATAGATCACAAAAGCAACACTAATTCTTAACTTTTATATGTGTGACGTGAATTGTATGAAATCAACATAATAAAATCAATTGCCCATGATTAAAATGTGATCGCTTGCATCATGTAAAATCAATTCTTATGTATTTTTCAATGCGTATTCAGAAATACAAGTTTATGTAACGAAAATTAATTCATATATCCTTGTGGTACACTTGTAATTTTAAAAATAAGATTTTTTAACCCATATTCATCCGACAATTGAAATAGATAAAGTAGAGAAAAGAACTTTGCTTTTTTTCCCTCTATTTGGAGCGTAAGCTGCGGTTTTGATAAATAATTTTTAGTGTATTGACCGCACTACTCTTCCCCGTTAGAATATGTATTGTTTGAGTGTATCTTAATTGGCTAGACTGAAAAAAAGAGATACAAAAGTATTGCGGACCGACTTGCTAATGGAATCACTTTATACATAATAGATATAATCTAGCATTTTCTTTTTTCACTCATGTTCACCCTTTACAAAGCATATCGCCTCTTGGACGTAAGGGGCTACTATTTGGGCCCAGGTCTAGGAAGGATTAACAGGGTATTTGTTTATGTTACATTTAAACTTCTGCATATCAGTACAGCTAGAGAAGAAGGCAGCCGGTAGGGAATTCCAAAGTCTTGCTGTTCGAGTGAAGAAACTATTAAAATAAAAAGCTTCCTGGCATTTAAGGACAACAACAGGGAAGAGGTGAGATCTTATTGCTAAGCGGGTTTGTCGGGGATATGTACGTTGAGGGGGTACAAGTGAAACGAGTTCATCAGAACACATTCCATTAAAATATTTGTAAAAATGACACAGTGATGCAACATCATGACAATGGGACAGAGGTTGGAGCTTAGTTTAGAGCTTAGTTAATAAATAGGATCGATTAGATTGACAACTCTTCTTTGGACTCTATCTAAGAGGAAGAGACTAGTGGTAGATGCATCAACCCAGATGTGGCAACAATACTCCATGCATGGGCAAATGGGGTCCTTGTAGAGGTACAGGATATACAGGTGTGAGCAGTCTTCTAGCCCGATAGAGGGAACCTACCTTATTTGCAGCAGTTTTTTGAAATGTTGTCTATGTATTTGTTCCAGTTCATATTGCCCGCAAATGTTATGCTGGGGAGTTTGAAGGTAGAATTCTAAGGTATGGTGCTATTTGTCATGGATATAGGCGGTTATCTTATTGTACGCGTGCATATGATAACTGTTAAATATTTACATTGATAAAGAATTACTTTTATTAGATAGGTTATCAATTATTATTATTATTATGATATAAAAATATATTGATCATGCTTATATAGTTGCCACGGATAGTGGAACATTTTATAATTCGATAACTACAAATGATCAAATATCATAGTTAAATAATTGTTATAAGTAAATTGGTTTTGTATAATGTTTGATAGCATGAACCAAACTAATAGAATATTAGGCATGATGGGATTAATAGATTTTCAGTTCAATGATAAAGAGGTTTGAGAATATTATTAATAAAGAACATGAATGTCAAGTATTTGTTATCTTCGGAATGTATAACAATTATCATTTTAATCGGCAAGAAAATAACTTCGTGAATTTCTGGAAAAAAACAATGCTCATAGACATTCTGTCTGTTACAGAACGAAAAAGGGACAAGTTTTATAGTTGTGATAGAAGTCGAGTCATAATTGTTAGTGTATGATAAATAGAAATCCGAAGACGCAGTTTCCGTTAAAATATGGATATAGTAAGGAAAGAGAAATACCGAGCCGTGAGCGAAGTGACGTCACGGTAAGGAAAAATAAGACTACAAAATTGCAAAAGCTCATTCGAGAAAACTATTACGTTGGAGATGTAGATGACATTCGAGAGTGCGTTCGAGAAAACATTCACATGAGAGACGCCACAACCGTACCTAGAAATCACGCGTGGCGGGAGATTAAGGAAATAAATGTCGTTATTACATAAGAAAATGAGTTGAAGTTTTTTTCTTATTTTTGTGTACTTTGCGGCTGAGCTACAACGTGTCGGTTCCCAGACAACGCTTAAAATAGAAGATATCTCCACTGGAATGAACCTGACTTTTATCAAAGTAGAGGATTGCATTAGAAGACAGGGGTAGTATGCTACAACAATTATTCCAGCAACTTTTCACAACACATTCACACGAGAATTTTTACAGAGCTATTCGTTTCTTCAAGGAGACAACCGTTAATTTTCACGTTGAAAACAACTGTACGAGCATCCTTTGGTTTTAGAGCTGGTAAATTTAATACGCAATTCGCTTTTTATTCTCGTTCTCTATCTAAAGTACCAATTTAATTTTTAAAAAATTTCATAGACAATTACGTTGTCGACACAGAAGTAAGAAATTATCCTTCTATATTTCCATCATCAACGCTCGGACACATGTCTAAAATCAATTGAAATGACGTGCTCTAGTCTTGGGGAGGCTTCATGTTTTGACAAGCTTCTGGGTCTGACGTTTACTTCTAATCTTAAATAGAATACGTACATCAAATCCCTTTTAAAGGCTGCTGGAAAATGGTGAGATTGTTCTACCGTTCCAGAACATATCTCACTGCCGAAGCAATTCTTTACTTGTATAAGAGCCAAGGAGCACTGTTGCCACATCTCGGTAGGAGCTGCTAGAAGCATTTTAACCTACTTTAACGGAGTTAAAAATAGACTTCGCAGCCTAGTAGGTAATGCTCTTTTCTCTTCCCTGAAACATCTTTCCCAGAGAAGAGATATTGCGAGCCTAGCTCTGCTCTGTCGTTATTTTCATAGCAAGTGTTCATCAGAGCTCATTACAAATTTCTCACAAAAAAAAACACTCGTATAGCTGAAACTACTATCAATTATTTCCCCCACTCTTTTTCTGTGTCTAAACCTAAACGTGGATTCCATGAACAAAGTTTCTTTCTTAGACCTGCATGTCTGTGGAACACTCTTCCGTTTGCCTACTTTCCAGCTGACTATAATATGGTCGTCTTCAAATCTAATGTAAAGAAGTTCTTGCTAAACCGTCACCTTCAATAATCCAATTTATCAAATTTCCTTCTGTCTTTCCATCATCAACGCTACGATATTGTCCCAGTCCTTATTATCGAGTGATCTGCAGACCTTGATACATTTGAACGTTTATACTATCTGTTTTAAGTCCTGTCCATGAATTGTTTGGAACTTGTACATTAACGTTCTAGAGACATGTTTTTGTTTTCATTTTGAACATTTGGAAAATCACTGAACAAGGGGGAGAAAATTAAATTTCAGAACGGAACATTCCAACCATGATATCAATTCACAAGATAAAGCAAGATAAAATGAAATGAACGAAATTTTTCAGTATATGCAATTCAGTTTTTTTTTTTGGGGGGGAAACGAACTTTTGAATTTATTACATAATATAAACTTTCGTAACAAAGTAAAACTTCTGAAATAGAATATTTTCACATGAAAATGTTTGACTTCTAAATTTCTAAATTTTTTGGAACAGTGATTAGAATATGTGTGATATTTTTGTTTTGTTTTAATATAAGAATTAAAACAATAAAAAATTTGAGACAAAATAAAACATTTATCATGTGAACATTAAGAAAACGAATGAAAGTTGTTAGTATATTAAATCTACTTTCTTCTTTTGAGAAAACGAATTTTTTTTTACAAAATATAAATGTTTGTAACAAAACCAAAATTCTTAAATAAATTCGTTTTCTCAAAATAAAAAAACTTAATTTCTTATAATTACAACTTCATTTATTTTTAATGTTCCGATCATTAATCTTTTATTTTGTGCTACTAGAATTGTCGTAATGTTATTTTAATTTAATAAATGTTTAGATGATTAATGTTTTATTTCGTGCTATTGAATTCTTGCTGAAATTTTTTGTTCTTTTAAATGTAATTGTCTCCCCTTGTTCTCAGAACTGAAATGATCAAGTGCCAAAAGATTTGATGGTTGCGAAGACGTTGTTCTTTAGCTAACAAATTTATGAAGCAACCGTGTGAGTCAAACTCTACGACAAGCTACTAATATATCGAGAAGCATTATCCTGTAAAAGATATAGATTCTATTCGAAATTACGTCAGTACGTCAGCAGCTTATCTCACAAGACGAAATCCATATTGCTTGTGTATTAGTATATTGCTTTTGGTGGCGTGATTGAAAATATCTATATTTATCACGGATGAAAACAACTTTCTCTTGACGCCCAGGAGAATTACTGATCTGTACTGACATATAGGAGACTAATATATCTAAAGACTGAACATACCAAGAGATATGTTAAGGAAATTAAAATCTTCTCTTGTTCTTCAACGATTGAATATTTGTTTGGTAAAACAGCGACATCGGAAGGTGTCAGCCGGGTCTATTCGAGCACATTTTTTTCCAACGTGTGGTAAACGTGTAGAACCAGCTGCTGGAAGAATTGCTATCTGCAAGGTCAGCCAGTACGTAAACAGCCAGACTAAACAAACGCCATCTGCTTCGATTTGATTGCAAATCTAGAGAACGTGTATTAAGAGACTGTAATAGGCTTGTGTACTACTCACTGTATATTGCAGTGTATTGAATTGTATTGAATTGTATTGAAGTGTAAGAGCGTTATAATGGTAGGAACAAGTCATAATAGCAGATTCTTAAGAACGATGGACCAGTTACAATTTACACCATTTTCAGATGTTTAGCAAATATTGTTTCTTAGAACAACGAATGAACTCATCAACGACTAATAAATACGAACCAATGGCTGTTGCTACGAGTGAGTGGCTAATTGAGGCAAAAATAGTGCGATCAACACGGGTTACCAATGTACAGAATTTTCTACTAATCTAATATTCGTCTTCATATCCGTGTCCGTGTTGTTTTTAACAAATGGCGAACGAGGGGTCGAGAAATCACGAGAGAAATAAAATACTTCAGTATTCAAACGTAGCAAACGAATCTTCAAAACACAGTGTTTAACAGACTATTACACCGGAAAAGCTTCAAGACAGTAACTCGAATATACAACTAAAAAGTCCTTCCTTGTTGCTATAACCAATGTATGTCGTTGTTATTCGACCCCCATTTACGATAAAATAATATGTTTAAAAAAGGTTTTGTAACGGTGCAAGAATATTAGGAAGAAGGAAGTTTTCTTACTTCCCTACTGTTATCAAAAAAGACTTGGTTTAAAACAAGTGGTCGTCGCGTTAAACGGGCTTTGTACTCGTTAACTAGTTATTTTCAAAAGACTGTTTAATATTAGTAGGTCCTATGAATTAAAATTTTATAGAATCGCTCCCGTCTCTAATTGAGTGGTCCTGTGAATCATGTTTACATTAAAAAAAAAACACCATAAATAACTAGCTTAGTGTATATATTATATAATGTAAAGGTAGGTATTCTATCAAAACACTAAAATATACGTAAAACTGTTATACGTCTGTATATGTTTCAAGTTCCTACGTTTAACATTATCCATTAAAAAAAACAATGATGGGGCTCAATTTTCTGAAAGTCGAACGTATTGAAAATTATATATATGTGTGTGTATGTATGTATGTATGTATGTATGAAATAGTAGAGAATGAATGTATATATATATATATATATATATATATATATATATATATATATATATATATATATATATATATCAGAGAGGCAGTAGCACTCTCTATATAGGGATGGCCCGTACACGCCTATATACGCCTACAAAACAAAACTATCCAAATCTTAACTAAAATCAACTTATAAGTTTCAAAAAGCACATATTCTTACAGAGAAGCGTCTTACGAATCCAGCGAGTGTCAGAACGTCGGTTAAAATGTCAAAGGAGAGCAAAATAAAAAGGGTACAAAAATGGCCAATTGTTCTTCTTTCTTCTTCTTTCTTCTTTCTTTTGAGACGATGTATCTCGGTGTACGAACGGACTCTAACAACAGTTCAAGCATCAATCCACTGCTCTTTACACGGAGAAGTGCAGTGACCCATCGCTTTTTAGCTAACTCCATAATTAAATAAGATTACGTGTAATAACAAGTGTTAAACACTATATACCCAATGTAGACAGACCACTTCGAACACGGAACTTCTCTCAATAGGGACAGCTCCAAATAATACACCGGATGCTCACAGACGTTCCAGTTTGCCAGTGGCCTATATTTCTTGGACGCTGAATATTTGAGGTGAACGTTAAGGTTTTTTCTTCAAACAGTAACCCGCCAGCGTTAATGAAACCACGAAATCTTTATCTCAGTTGATCAAAATTGTTATAAGAGTAACCTATCAGCAAGTACGACGTCAAAAAAACAATATTATAAAAACAAATAATTCTTCAGATTTTGGACCGTAAAACATGTACAAAATGACAATGCTGTGACCAGGATTCGAACCTAGGTTAGCACGGCCACAACGTGGGGTCCTAACCTCTAGACGATCACGGCTAACACTGACGTCTGTCGCTCTTGGCAGAAAGACACATCACTACTGTTAAACTATTGAAAAATAAGGAGGAAACTTGAAATTCTCACGCATGCGCAAAAATACACTATAGCAACCATTGTTAAATGCAGCTGAATCTCTTTGCTCGCTAAGGAAAGTAGATCAGACCAGTTCTTCTAAGAACTCACCAAACGCCAAAGGAAATAAGTTAAATTAACCGCAAAAGAAACTGCAAGAAAGTCATCTTCTAAGAACTCACTGGAAGCTGACCCAAAAGAATCAAAATCCAAGCCCTAGCCACAAAAATAACTAGATATTGTGGCTACTATACACAATCTACTAATAAAAACAAGTAAGTTTTCTAAAATAAACTACAATAAATTAACCAAGTAACCTCACACTGTCATTGATTAGGACTTCATATAAAGATAACAACTACACTATTGGTGTATATACCGTTCCACACTTTAACTATTAATGACGGGGCAGTATCTCAATTCTACGAGAGTTGTCTTGCTATAAGATAAGTGATATTATAGTAAGATACACATAAGTGTTATATGTTTACATTTAATAAAAAATGCCAAAGTCAGCACGTAGTAAAAAAGCTCAGAGAAATATAGACTATGAAAAAAACAAAGTCAAGGTATTATCTGAGCAAAAAGAATACTATCAGAAAAATGCTGAAATAATAAAAATTAAGTATCATGCAAATCCTGAGGCAAAGAAGGCTGCCTTACGTGCTGACTCAAAAGCACGGTATAACCGGGATCCCGAGGGGAAAAAACTGCCTCACGTGCTCTTTGTAACAAAGAACCAGAAAAAACGAAGGCTGCCTCACGTGCTGACTCAAAAGCACGGTATAACAGGGATTCCGAGGGAAAGAAAGCTGCCTCACGTGCTCTTTATAACAAAGAACCAGAAAAAAAGAAGGCTGCCTCACGTGCTGACTCAAAAGCATGGTATAACAGGGATCCCAAGGGGAAAAAAGCTGCCTCGTGCACAAACTATTATAAATATAAATATCAAAAACTGCCAAATCTTTGCCAAAACGCCAAAGAATGAACCAAGAAAAATTTAATAGTGAAGGTATGAACATTTTAGAACTTTATAATACTCTAACTGTTTTATCAGAGAGGCGGTAGCACTCTCTATGTAATATAGAACCGATGGAGGACCAAGAGGCAACTCCTAAGGCCCAAAGCCCAAAGACCTAAAACCAAGCAGGAAGCGACCTTCTACTAATAGAGGCGGCAATGAGCCGCCTCCTAAAAAAGACAATACTATTATGAATGTAAGTTTAAAAATAAGACTGTTAGTAAAAATACTAATTAACAAGAATAAAAAAGCATTGGAAATGCAAACGGCTATAGGGATGGTATGCCAAAAAGTATACAAACAAGATAGCTATGAATGGCTAGGCACATGGAAATAGAATTGCATCCAAAGTATAGCCTTATAGCTTTTTACAACCGTAATGATGGCACGGAATGAAGATTGGAGAAAAGCTATAGGGCTATACTTTGGATGCAATTCTATTTCCATGTGCCTAGCCATTCATAGCTTTCTTGTTTGTATACTTTTTGGCATACCATCCCTATATCCTTTTGCATTTCCAATGCTTTTTTATTCTTGTATATATATATATATATATATATATATATATATATATATATATATATATATATATATATATATATATATCTGATGGGCGGGCCGTTAATGTAATCATCAATAACATTTTAGGATTCTAGTTATTTTTTCTGTTTTTTTGTAATTTTCAAACTCCGCGAAATTAATGGTGGAATCAGTCATTTTTAATGTGTTCGGTTTGCTTGACCCCAAGGCGAGGTTTTATCATCCTCTCTCTTCGAACTTCAACAAACTGAAGAATGCGCACCTGCCAACGGCGTACATTTGCCGATTTCATAGTACGATTCATTAATTTATCATCCAGAGTTCATTTAATGTAATCAATTTCGTCCGTTGCTGTTTTTTGCTCGCGCTAAATCAGCCAAATCCAAAAAGATGTTTGTACTTCAAGATAATATAATAAACACGTTTAATGTATACATTGTACGTTGTTTTACATAACATTATATTTTTTAAATATGTCATATTTTTTAGTTTGTAATCATTTACTTTACATTTGAAAAAAAAACAATATTCATATTATTTGAATTTTCGAACTACTTTTTTATATTCAGTGTTCTTATCACCTCGTTTCGGTATAACAAACGAACTTTTTCGGGTGTATATTGTCGAACTCGGTGATCAGCACAAAATTGCGAACAGAAACCTTTATTAAATTCTCGGGTGTAGGTTGCTCTCCTCTCCTCACTCATGATTGAGTTGAAGTCTTAATTGAAGTCTTAAATAATGCAAAAGGAACCGTGGCGTAGTGGATAAATTACTTGGTAAAATCCAGTTGCCAGAGTTACATGCTTTTGAATTTTAAGGTTTAATCGCCAGTGAATGCGACACTCCAACTAAAACTGCGAGTTAGACGGAAAGATTCCCGAATTCGAGAAAGATTTCCGTGTTCGACAAGATACACACGAAGAAGATCGGAGGTTCTATCGACTAAAATGTGAAGATAACAAATAATGCGTATAATCAATCCCATCTTAAAAATCCAGAATGGTAATCATCATCATCATCATCATCATCATTAGGAGCGAGATCTGAAGAAATTCCACAGTGGCATCTTTCATATGTAATATATTGCTGCTGGGTATTCTGTGGACGTTTGGCGTGAATGTAGACCTCGCGATATTATATTAGCCATTTT
Source organism: Euprymna scolopes (assembly GCF_053919585.1). Taxonomy (NCBI): domain Eukaryota; kingdom Metazoa; phylum Mollusca; class Cephalopoda; order Sepiida; family Sepiolidae; genus Euprymna; species Euprymna scolopes. The sequence goes on from NC_136486.1 coordinate 12,958,232, forward strand.
GTTAAAACTGTAAAAGTATTTATTTAAGAAATATGATTAATGTAGTGTCAGAATATATTTGGTTAATACGATTTATTCCCAATATCCTTATTGGAGTCTATAGCATATTCCCATTGTATTGAACCCTGCCGCGAATGGAAACCCCGCGATATCATCATACCATCTTTGGGCAATGCAGATATTACTCTTGCATCCCATTCAGAAGACCAAGGAGGCATATTTTAGTTTAACGTATAGCCCAAAATGAAATCCCTTTTTAATTGATTTTTGCGTTTCTGTGATCAGGAGATCCTATTCATTAAAAAGGAAAATAAAAGATGATAGCATACTACGAACAATAAATTAGTGTCTCTACATACTAATTTAATGGTTGTAGTATCAACTTCTATCCTTTTCTTTTAATAAATAGGATCGTCCGATCGAATAATTCATACGCTGGAAACCGTGACACATAAATGAACGTGTGTTAAAGGTACTACGGTATTAATATATAGATCTTTATCTTACACACAATGACAAAAATGCCTGTATATTTTATATCTAACATGGTGTGGCTCGGAACCGTATAAGACAACAGAAAACATTTTGAACCTACCTGTTATATTTAGGATAGAGGAATTTTTTATGTCTATGTACCATTCGTTATCTTGAGCATAAAAAATTTACCTCACCTAGAACGGGTATTGCACAACACATGTATGAACTAATTGTACCTTCCCTAGGACAGGAAATGTACAGCACTTATATGGAAAAAATTTCCTTACCCAGGGCGGTTAATGTACAATACATATTTAAAATAATTACATAATTTTCTGTTGTGCTAACTTTTCTGTATGTCAAAGGTAAGACTTTGTTTTTACATCAGAGTGCTATAGTGAAGAAACACTTTATTTCTTATATAAATCTCATACTACTCGAATATATTATATAATTTTTGCTATTGATAACTAGTGTACGTCACAAGTAAGATATACTTTGTTTTTCATGTGGGTACTATACTGTACAAGTACCTTAGTTCCTGGGTAGGATACTGTACAAGTAATTTTTTTCCTAATTTTAAATAAAAGAACTGGATGCTTTTAAGAAAATGCCTGTCGTGCTGAATTTTCTGCGCGTCTAGAGTAAGAATTCGTTTTTTGGGGGTTTTCTTTGTGTTGCGGGTACATATTGGGAAAACTTATAACGGGGACTCAGAACAAATAACGATAATAATTACATATATCTAGATTACACACACGACGACGACGACGACGACGACGACGACGACGACGACGACGACGACTGTAACGATGCTGGGGACTTCATAATATTAATACGGATCTGTGACATTTATACAGTTCTTGTTAACACAGAGGAAGGGACACATTACTTGATGAGGGAGTTATACAAATTTACTTAAGATGATGATAAAAACACATTTACCTTTCAGTTGGGGGAATGGTGACACGAGACAAACAGTTACAAAATTATTGATGGTGATTTCTTTATTCATCTGTCAGCCGATTGATGATGTCAGGAATTCAAACTTGTATAGTTGCATGGTCTCTCTTCTACTCTTCGCTTCTGAGGGAATCAGCTCCGCTCAGTCGTTATCGACTCTATCACTGTGACAGTGATTTGGATCTTTTATGACTCACCCTAACTTCGAATCCTCGATTCAATATATTGAGAAAGTATTTTGTTTATGACGTCAGAGACCTACTATCAACCAACGTGACTATATCACGCTGTCTACACATGTCCGTCTAAACACACTTTTGGCAAACAAAGAATTTTTAATTTTAATTGTTCAATATTTAACTTATTTTTAATTTATAAAGTCGCATTGTTAATTCTTTTAACTGATATATTTAATATCCAGTTGTTCTAAAAGAATAGACAATCGCTTTTTCCCGACATAAATAATATTTAGTTATTTCTAAAATAATTAACAATGGACTGCATTCCTAGTATTTCAATTATCCACTTGCCTACAGGGTTCGATTCTTACCTTTTCCTAATATTATTCTACCTTATTTAGTCTGCCTTGTTATTTTCATGAGAATCTGACAGCCCTTAGTAAAGAAGCACCTTATTTCTTATGTAAATGTTATACTACTATATATTATCACCTGTTATCACGGTATCCATTTACTCTTATCCTTAAATGGCCTGCGGACCTTAGTAAGCGGTGATTACATGGTAAAAATGATTTATTATAATATTGAAGAAATAATGTGTATCAATAACAAAGCCACATACCTTAGTTGCAGTATGATTATGTAGAGTTATTTAGCAAAACAAACAACAGTTTTGTTTTTATAAATCTTCCCATGAGAGTTATTCGAATCTAAATTAGAAAATAAAGCAGAAACAACGCCAACAATTTTTAAAATAAATCAATAAAGTTCTTTTCGCATCTTTATGATATCGATTTCTTATCTTTAGTTTTATTACTTCTACAGAAGATTACGTTGGTCAAGTGGTTAACAGCAAGGACTGACAACAAAAATCACTTTCATTTAGGATACTGGTAACCTTCAACGGGTCTCTCCCGTAAATATCCAATTGCTTTCTAGAAACAATTCTGACTAAATAAATATCGGAGAAACCAATAACAATAATAGAATTTTCGGATTCATCAGATATCATGATTATTTATTCCACGGGCGGAAATATAGTTAAACAAGTGATATAATTTAAGATAGTGCCTAATAACACTTGATTGCTTTATTGTAACATTCAATGTAAGTTTTTTTCAATTCCCACACAGGGTTGAACCGCATATTTCATCCTATCGGAGAAACCTTTACTGATAGAGACAACGAAAGAAAAGTTACTGATCATATAGGTGGCCCACAGAAAATGTCAGTATTCGATTCCGCAATTTATTTATGAATAAACTTAGCAATGATACCCTCTACAAAACCGTTCTTAATGAGTATATGTATTATCTTTTTTAGTTCGGCTTCTAATTTGCTGGTCGTGCAAATCAGTGAACCAACGTTTTAATCAAGCTGGGTTTCCTACTCATAAGGGCAAAGGAATCCCAACTAATATACAGGCACGTGAAAGTCAGTTTCCTGTATATTGTATATTTCCCAACTCGGCATTACTCCGTATATCTTGTTTAAAGCCATTATTAACTATTTTACAAAAACAATCGTTATATATATATATATATATATATATATATGTATTCGTATTCCTCTCTGTTTGTTCGTTCACAATTTGATTAATATATATTAAAAGGTTCCTTACTTTACTATCTCATTTATTTCTATATATAGTATGGTTCTTGCAAACTACATACAATAAAGAGATCATCTCATTTGCATATTACATTAAGAAAAATCGATATTATTAAATAGCGGTATCTTAGATAATGTTTCTAGCGAGAGAATTTTTATAAGTGTTCTATTTAAAAATCGTTATTTAATAAATTTTAAACAATAATTATATTGATAACATATTTAATTAAATTTATTTAGAATTATTATTCCAACATCGATTTTTTTTAATCTTTGTTTTAGAGTTATTTGCCCCTTCGGAACGTGAAAAAAAAACTATCATCTATTAAATAACTTGGCAATCTCAATAAATTTCTAGCTTGAAAAAATAATTACGAGTAGATTGAAAAATGTTTGGCCTTTCATGTTTATTTTTAGATATTAAAAAAAAAAAACTTACAAAAACCCGAAGAAAAGATTTCACGTGTTTGTTTTATTATTCTATAAACGGATATAAATTTTTACGAGGTGACCTAAAAAAATAAACACCTACTTTTTTGCCTTAAAAAGTTTAAATATCTTTTATAAATAATATGAAGGATTTTGAAAAGACAGAAAGTGAAAATTTTAGAGGCGGGGGTCACTTTTCCGTATTAATTTAACATAAAATAAGTACCCACATTTTGGCCACCAAGCATTCAACGAGACATGTCACCTCTAGCATGGTTTCAAGTTTGGCTATCGAGCGGGTGGGGGGCAAAACATGACAAATGCATTTTTTGTTGTTTTTTTTGTGGTTGGGGCGGAAATTGCATTTAAAACATAAAATAACGATAAATTTAATTAATTTTTATGAGACTACTCTGTACTTTCACCTAACAATTTCATAAAAAAACGAACCCCAAAATATGACAAATTACATAGGGAGGGGGCATTACAGTGACCAAAAATTTCATTTAATAGGTTTGGGAATTATTTTTTGGTTGATCATCATTTTTGCAGGGGTTCTGCCTAGTTGGCTAATTTTTGTTTTCTTTTTTTTGCGATTGCACGGGAATTCGCTGCTATTTTTATTGAAACAAAAGTTGTAATGATTTATTTTTAATTATTTATTGGGGGGGGGACTTTTCTTTCCAGTGCTCAATATCCGGAGAATAGTTTGTTTTTTTTGTAATCCTTCTGTCGTAATATCTTGTGGAGAGGATATCACATACTTCTTTTTGGGGGCGATTATTTTTAAAGCCTATAGTAAAAACATTTTGTTTAACAATTTCCATGCCTTGGATGAAAAGCTTTTCTAACTTTATATATATATATATATATATATATATATATATATATATATATATATATATATATATATATATATATATATATATATATATATATATATATATATATATTAGAACATTGCCTCTTATCATCATTTCTTCTTGTGAAACTTAACCTCGTCATATATTTTAATGCGATTCTTTTAAGCCTGGACTTTTAATTTATCTTTTTATATTTGATTTTCCCCTTATTTTATGAACTCTTTGCACAGAATTTATTTGAAATGCATCACTTTTGGTAATGACAATTTCGTAATTTTGAAAATAGCGTTAATCGCGTTTTGCTGTCCAACTTTTAATATATATTTTTTTAAAAACAGCCAAAATGATTAGAACATCAAATCAGATGAAAGCATAAACTACAAACTACATAAACTACAGGGAATGATGAGTATGTTGCGCTAATGTTTCCCAAGAGAAGTTAGTTGTGCTTATTATAAACATAAAGATTTCATTTTTAATAAGGTTTAGTAATATTTGAAAATCCTCGCCCAATACGGCCATGACCCAGGCGTTTGCATTCCTCGCTACGATCAGATCTAGCAATTATAAATGACATTTCAAACGTGGCATTAATCATATCTAATAAAATAATTGCCTCTTCGTTTGCCTTCTGAGTTTGTAATTCCATCGTCGATAATTCGCTTTCAAAAAAAGACTCGTCTTCCAGCCTAAGAAAGTCACGTTGAAAAGAGATAAATAATACCAAGCGTTAATTGAACCATCCTGTCAATCTCGTTTCCGTTCAAATGAAGAAATATGGCCGAGTCTAATTTACGCTAACCTAGAAGTTTTACATCATATATGACTTGTCATATTTACTCGGTGTACCTGAGTTTACCTTAGAAGCTAACTCTTGCAATGGAAAATATTTTTAGTAAAATATTGGGCAGTAAGGAATTTTGCAAAGCACCATAAACTTCAAATATGCCTACGCAATTTGCTCGTTTAGTGATGTTTCAAACATTAACTTGCTAGACCAATAGACAGACCTTCTTACACGTGTTACAAATACTAAATCAGTACTATATGATTATAATTATGCAACCTTTTCGCGTATGTACGTGAGTTTATATTTCCACCACATAGTTTTTATATTATTACTTTTATTAGTTAGTAATTGTCTATTTGTAGAAAGAAAAAAAAAAAAAAAAAAAAAAAAAACAGTGTAAAAGAAAACGATATTAGAAAAATCTATATATCTAAAAAAAGAGAGAGAACGTGTGTGCGTGTGTAAGGACACTTCTCAACTTATATACTCAATGAACGTTTGATCTACAAACATAAAATTTGGTATATAGGATATTCAGCTATGTGGAAAACGTTTTGATTCGTTTGCATACAGAAAAATGGCGGCTAAAGGGCCAAAATTGAAAAGTTGGTTTGTAGGAGTCATAGAATTGTTTTAATGTTTTCTGTTTCACAAATGCGCATGCGTGAATAGACCACATCCCTTATGTTAAGAGTAAGTTATGTCAAAAGTTCAGAAGTTTTGATAGTGAGAACATTTTCAAAATAACATCTAAGATTACAATATTAGAACGAATAATATAAGTAATAGAGACTAGCGGGGTGTGGGGACTGGTTTTGCTCGGGCGTAAAATACGCTTAAATATGATATTTTAATTTGTCCAGATTTCATATATAGAAATAGAGTTGTGATTTCAAAAGTTTAAAAAAAAAAGTGTTTGTGTGCCACTAGCTAGAAACGAAACCCAGACTGTAGCTGGTGACATTACCACTGTACCAACCTGACACACACATGAACTGATTAAAATTAAACATTTAAAAAAAAACTAAGATGAATGAACAAAAATGTATGTTTTTTTAATTCTGATCCATTTTCTGAACCCTTACAAATTATTTTAACTGGTTACAGACAAATAAAAGAACGGTTGGTAAACAAAAACAATTATCTGAAGCCACTAGCGCCGCTCTGTAGCGTTTAGCATCGAAGAAGGTATAGGAACTGCTAAAAACAGCCTATCCTGATTAGCCAATCCTGATATAGGAGCTGCTAAAAACAGCCTATCCTGCCTTGACAGAGTACAAAATAGACTTCGTGGCTTAGTGGGGGATGTCCTTTTCTCTACCCTGCAACCTCTCTCCCACAGAAGAGACGTTGCGAGCCTATCCTTGTTTTATCGTTATTTCCATGGCAGGTGCTCGTCTGAACTCCAATCTCTGATCCCCCCTCGCCAATCTTTCACGAAAAACACCTGTCTAGCTGAATCCACTGTGAAAAATTTTCCCCCCTCTTTATCTGTGCCTTAATCAAAACGTGGATTCCATGAACAAAGCTTCTTTCTTAGAACTGCACGCCTGTGGAACTCTGTTCCGTCTGCCTGCTTCCCACCTGACTACAACTTGAATGTCTTCAATTCCAACGTTAACAAATTCCTTATGAACCGCCCCCTTAAGTAAACACTTCATCAAATCTCCACACTAACGTACTGTACTTGCAATAACCCTTATCCCTGAGTGGCTTCCGGGCCTTGATAAGTGGGGACCACCGTGTAAAAAAAAAGTTTGAAAATATGGAGACAGACAGGCAAACATATTACGTTTGATATATTAGATTACACATCAGTCTGCGAAAGTCCTAAACTGGGGTTAATCTTCAATTCACTTAAAACCAGCCGAGCAGGCAGGGATCCTCCTCCACGAGTCAAAGATTTATTTTCACTGTGACCAATGTTTGTGCAACATTTCAAAAACATTCAAGGCCAGGTTATTGTGAAAAGTGCGAACAAACGAACGGACGAACAGACAAACGGAGGTGAATTACTAGGGTCAATCCCTCCTTTTTCGTGGAACCAATAAATTAAAAACTAAAAAACAGCCGTATTATAAATAGAAGATTTAAAGTAAGATGAGCTCAGAAAGTATTGAGTGGTAGGAGGTGTAATAATTGAACAATAATTTCGTAGATAATAAATTATTCATTAATAAGATACTATTCATTATACTTTAAAAAGTAAATAAAGCGCTTGTTTGTTCGTTTTCAACGGATGAGTTAATGCGATAATTGATCAGATGTTTTTTTTTAATTAATACATACTTAATTTTATTAATAAAATAATTTGATGGGGTACATATTTACGACTTGATAATTTAAAATTAGATCGGTTTATTACGTAGATCGTGGACCTTTCCTAAAAAATAATACATCCAAACACTTTCTGGACACTGGAGAATCCTTTTTCAGACAAGATTGCATTAATTTTCCGAAGATTTATGCATTTCTCTTCCGCCTCTTTTCAACATGATTGCCTTAACTTATACTTTTTAAGCACAACTTTTCATTATTTTAATTTTATAATATGGTACTGTATTTTGGTCTTTATCATGCACAGTCAAATTTTATCTACCTCCTCTCTCTCTCTCTCTTTCTCTTTATCTATCTATCTACATCTATCTATTTATCTATTTATCTTGTTAATAAAATAGGAGCCACAAATATCTTCTTCAATTTATTTGCAAGTTAGTGAATTCGATCCCAATAAAAAAAAGATGTGTACAGCTTCCATTTATGTAAATACTCGTTGTAGCCGATTGTTTCCTTGCAATGGTTCCACTTGTTCCGTTTAATAACTGAAGTTCCCTTGCGATGTAGTACAGGTCCGCACACTAAATGTAGCTACTTACTAAAACTTTTCTTCAACAGTATACAAGGAGTTCGTGCAAATGGTCGGAGAGTACTGTCGATAACCGTAAATAACCGTAGATATCATTCAGTCATGTAAAACGATATATTGAAAAGGGCTATATCTATCAGCCAATTATTTTAGTTAATCGGTAAAGATCCTATCAAATTTAATTAGAGTCTTACTTGTGTGTCGATCAAGAATGTGAAAATTTCATCTGCAAACCTTTGGAACACTGGCTTATTATTAGAAGTATGATTTTTAGAGATCTGTTCTCTACCCTAAACCATTTTCCAGTTCTATACGAAGGGATTTAATTATGGTTTCTCATATAAACTGCTCCAAATAACTGCAGTAGGAGATATCTAACCGAACCTTAAATAAGTTATAAATATTCTAGCGACGATGTACCGACTGGCCTGACATATAAGCGAAAATACGATTATGTCCGGGCAGTCAACTCTGAGCATTTATACCACCATCTGCCGGTCACTGAGGTGTGACCGACAGACGTGTTATAGTGACCGACAGACGTGTTATAGTAAATGTCTTAAAGCGGTCTTGGGAAGATATGAAGATGGCCGCCATTAGGGTCTATAAGAAGAAAAGAATACCTGAGATGTTAGATGTGCTGTGTAACTCCTTCTCCCAGTAAACGTCTTGACCTCTTCACCCTTGGTGGAATTCTGACTGGAATTTTCTTTCTTCATTTTTTGAACCGCCACGTTGTTCAATGTAGGCATTTATGGCAGACACAAGAAAAACAACACGCGACACAATTGTAATATATATGGAACATAACTATTTTATTTTACATTAGAGATACAATATATGACAAAAAACTTTTACAATTTAAAACTGGAAAATAAGCTTTTCAAAGTTAACTAATCTACCCTAACTAGTTTTGAGGGAGGGGGTGCCCCCCTCTCCTTGTTTACGGAAAGACAAAAATTATGGTGCTTACCTCATGACGGCCTGAACAGAAAGAGAAAAAGCTCTAGGAAAGGGAATTATGGGAAGGTGTTTCTTTGTATCTATACGCACATGACCAAATCACCACCCGCCCATGCTGTAGAGGGTGTTAGAAACAGTGACATTAAGAAATAGTGCCACACCTTCATTTCCAACAAGAAATGCAGTCTGCGACCGACAAATTTATATCTACATTACTAATGATTATTATATTGTCCAATTTCTACTGTACACTCTTTAACCCTTATCCTTGAGTGGCCTCTTGGCCTTGATAATGAGTTGATACATATGAAAAAAAAAAGAAAAAGTCCAATGTGAACAAGTTTTAATTGAATCGTCCCCCTAAGTAATCCAAGTTACAAAATTCCCACTGTTTACTATACTAGAATCACAATGACTAATGTATACCTATTAACCCTTATCCTCGAGTGGCCTCTGGGCCTTGATAAGTGGTGACACCCTCGTAAAAAAAAAATCTAGTCCCGTGGAAGGTAGAAATCTATACCATATTGCATATAAATGCTTTATTGATAGAATCATATAACAACCGGTTTCAGATACATTGGATGCGTTATTACTGAATTTCATTGTAAAGCTATTTCAAAAAGTGTCTGGTTTGGATAAAGGATCAATCATGGAATACTTGTTGTATATGAATACTTTTCCCCCTATACGTGTATTGCAAGTTATAGTGTATCTTACTAAACAAGTTGAAAAATTATTATTTATAGACGCATAATGATGTCGATACATTAAAACTGTGTAGACGAGTGCTATACGCTGGCTGGATGTTACTACTTCATACCATATAAAAGGTATTTAAGAAAAAGCGTCACTTTTTTGGCAAAATACCCCTTATTTGTTGTAGTGAATTGTGTATATGTGATCGCTGGATGCATATATGTCACCTAAAATGGTAAATTCTGTTAATACTCTAATTTTGTTGATAATTTATGCAAAACTGGGGAAATCCCTGAGTATTAATTGCACACGCACACACACACACAAACACACACACACACACACACACACACACACACACACTTGTGCACGATGTCTTTGTTATTTCCGTAGACTTTTATTATCGTCGCACAAGAATCACAAAGTAAATAATAAGTGGCTGAAATACAGTCCAAATATTATGTTGTTGAATCTTATTTTTTTAAATAAGTTTTTGTAAATGTGTAACAATGAATATTATATTGAAAAATGTCGCAACATTTATTATGATTTGTTGAATGTGAATGGTTTCATAGTTAACAATCATTTATACATCTATAAAAGTGAGAATGTGTGTGAGGACACTTCTCAACAAATATGCGCAACGAACTGTTGATTTACAGATTTGAAATTTGGTATATAGAGTATTTAGACATGGCGAAAACATTTTAATCGGTTTTCATCCGTAAATAATGGCTGCTAAGGATTCAAAATTTTAAGAAATGATACGTAGAGGTCATCGGATTTTTATCTTTTTGTCAATAGTTTCAGGAATGCGCATGCGTGAATTGTTCAGATGACAGATTACTTATGTTAATTAAGTAGATTTGAAAAAAAATGACTCATGCGTTTTAAAGTTTGGTTTCTATATCAGCTTGATTATTTCTTTACGCACAAGTAGTGAAAAAACATAACCGCATGCACATGTCTCAGTTTCTTTCCGTTATTTTTACTTCATTTTTGTAAAAAAAATCTAATGTTACGTTTCATACCTACGGTATTTCTATTTATAATAAATATGAATTCTAAATTAACTAAAATCTCATATTTATGCGTATTTTACGATCGGGCAACACCGGGCGACATGCTAGTATTCAATAAAGCTTATGATACACACACACACACACACACACACACACACACACACACACATATATATATATATATATATATATATATATATATATATATATATGTATATATATATATGAGTTTCTGGCATCTGGCATACGTTAAAAACAGAGGCAGGAATGCCAGTAAAACGTAACTACATGATTCGATCACCTGTTGCACTACCTTGACTCGATACAGGAGCTCTCAATTAATTTCACACAACAAATTAAATCTACAAACACAAGAACGCCAAACACATTCTTAAGCAATATTAGAATTTTATATATGATGATTGCAACGTCTTATCAGACGAGTACCACTCCCTCAGACACTGAAAGTCCATGAGCCCGAAGATGATTTTTTTTAGTCCGGCAAATTCATACGCTGAAGCAGACATTATACTGAAGACGGCCATTGGTATACATATATATATATATATATATATATATATATATAAATATATATATACGCATACATATATATATACCTATACATACACACATACATATCTATAAATATACACACATATATACACACATAAATGCACCATATATAATACACATATATACGCATACATACATGCATACATACATGTACATACACACATGCATACATACACATATATGTACATATATACACACATATACAAATACAAAAACATATATACATACATATACACATACAAATACGTACACATATATGTACATATATATACATACACAGACATTTACCTACATATACATACACATACATATATATGCATTTATACACGTACATATATATCCATATATACACATACATATACATATGCATATATACACATACATATACATACATACACACACAAACATATATAATATATACATACAAACACGCATAAACATATATACACACATACATATATACATACATATACACATATATATACGTACATATACGTACACATGTATATATATACACATATATACACATATAAATACACTCATACATATACATACACATGTATATATATACGCATGCATACACATATACATATATACGCACATACATACATATAATGATGGCAGATCAATTAATACATGCTTCCATCATTTCAGGCCTACACGCGTCACAACTTTTCCATCGCCACATGACTAATTTTTTTTTTTTTTTTAGATAAATGCCTGAGAGGGTATCTACACAAAGATGATATTACGGAGTTTTAGCTTTGTATGACAGCTAAATCTGTCTCTCAGTTCAAGATGTTGAGATCCAGTCACAAGCAAGTGCAAGATAGCCAGCAGCAAGTCAAACTGCAGACAAACTTAATGCAGGCACTGGTCTTCCGCTTTAAGGTTTTTTAAATAAGAGATTTGTTTTTCCTAGAGGGGTTGCCTTGACCACGGCTTACGGGAGCCCTCTCTACCCCACATACACATGGAAATAAACACCTGCAGGCACACATACATGCATACATACAGATGTACGCAAATATATATATGCATGTACACACACATGCAAACATACACACATCGACGCACACATGTACGCATATACATATATATGCATATACACACGTACACATACATTTGTATGTAAAATACACATGAAGGACCGTTCCAAAAGTCATAAATCCTTAATGATCAGGACGACGATGATGCTAATGGGTACGATTAAATGAGTTTGACATCAATAAAAAACAATCTAATACAAACAATTTGTAGAAGAGACAGTCACTCGTTGAAGTGTTTGTGCAACTTTATAAATGAATGGACGTCGACATCAGACGAAAATAAAATCCAAACGATCAGCGTTTAAAGCGGCTGTAATTTTTCTTTTTTTTTAATAAAAAGTTTGTTTATAAGACTCACATTTCTGCTGTAGATGATGATGATGATGATGATGATGATGATGACAAAATTTCACACATTATTTTACAAATAAATGGACGTAGCAATTTTATATATACATGTATATGTACATTCATATATATATATATATATATAAATTTTGATACTTAAACTTGGATAATTATATATATATATATATATATATATATATATATATATATATATATAATTATCCAAGTTAAAGTATCAAAATTTTTCAGTTGCTCGTTTATTAGTTTTCAAAAGGTAACCAATATTATATTGTTTTGTTTGTAATTTACAAGTCTGTAAAAGTATTATTTTCTGCATTTTTAGTCGCTTACTCATCAGATGTTCACCTTAAAACATAGGAAAACACATTTTTGAACAACTTACACGATTCTGTCATTTTCCTCGTTTAGAAGATTGCGATCATCATAAGGTGAACCTCTAAATGACGGTGGGAAGGCATGTTAAGCTTCCTTCTGGTGCACCAAGATGGGTCTCTAACTAGAGTAGGCAATCGATTTGATTGTATATTTAAATTATTTTAAATGATAATAAAGTATGTGAGTTTGAAACATTCGTTGATCCTAATTCAATCTCGGGCAATTTCGGGTCTCCATGTAAGTTCTCCAATAAAATTAGTTTAATTGTCAGTCACATTGGAGGCTGACCTTAGTGTTTAGTTTGATTCTAATTTTTCTTTTCTTTTTTTTATCAAGTTTGTCATAATTTTGACAATTTTTATACCGATAGGTGCGGTATTTTTCCTAGTGTAATTCTCCGTATTGATTATATAGCCTCGTGGTAATTACTTATGCTTAGTATTGTCCACTTGTTTTCTAACATGCGGGAAGCTATTTACCTTTTTTTAGAGGAGTAATTATTCGATTTATATTGAGAATATGGTTGGAAGTATTTTTAGAAGAGTAATTTTCAGACGCATACTTGACTTTTCTGACGCATGCTATACTGATTTCTCTGTGATTTTAAAATCGCTTCTCACGTTTATAATTCTTTGGAAACCTTGGCAACTTCACCATTTTCAAATGAAATACTATCTTCTTCACAGAGAATGCTACTCAGTTGTCTGTTAGCCTCGATGTTGTACTAGTATAATTTTTTTCCATTTTTGTTTGTTGTTCGAAACAGATTTTGTTGTTGGTGGTATTTTTTTGTTTGTTTCTAGCTTTGTTGTGTTGTAGATATCTTATTTATTAATTCGAGTTTATCTTTGCTAAGTTGTTGTGCGTGTCCTTTTTATGAATTTTAGTTCCACTTCGCTAAGTTGGTGTGGCCTGGAAAGAGCATTACGGAAAACACGGACGCTGATATTGATTAGAAAAATCTATTTGTATTAAGTATAAAGCAGAAAATACAGGGAACATCAGTCGTAGTACTTAACGTTAAGAGTGTACTACGAAGTAGTTGTTGCCTCTCTTTTATGTCGGAAAGTGGAATGAATGAGCTCTCCTTAGAAGTGATACTCCGGCCCTGCAAAAATAAGTCCAAGTTGTCGCGTCGGCATTCCCCGTTGATGGCGCCCCAAAAAAACAAAACTTGTTTCACCTGAAAGCCGGAAGGCAAGACCTGGGAAGGTGAATCTCCTAGTGCTGCACTCAATATTTTCATCAGTTCTACAGCTAAAAGCCCACCAAAATGGCCTAATGTCTGTTAGACTGATTATTGAGAGCGAAATCTCGACTGGCGTCATAAGGAGTACACAGACACCATTTTGCGTGTGTGTTCCTCTCAGGAAATTTATGCAATTCGAAAAAGTTCACACATTGTGGATTGGTGAATCGATGCAACAATATTAAAAGTAACTGTTTAACTAAATTAAATGAATTCGTTAGTTAAAGTAATTTTTGCCCTTTGATAAATGTAATCTTTTACGAAATATAATACAAGCATAATATTTTTACGCATTAATATTCATGTAGATTTATGGATAAGCGAGTAGTACCGACTATATTTTGCTAACAATCCGTTAAGCTTATTTCCACTATTTTTCTTTTCTACGTTACTTGTCACTTGGTCAAGTTTTTTTTTATGTGTATTTGTACTACAACCACTTCGTCCTGTAATGGTAGATGTTTTTTTTTTCACTCTAAATAGGGTCCGAGTTTTTTCATCTCTCCTCGTATCAGTGTTTTCAATGTTCTTCTAATCGTACTTTTAGTGGAGGACATGTCTCACCTTTGTATAGTTTTTCACATTTACATAGAAAATATACACACCTAGTTGACTACTACTTTGTCCTTGATAGAACTACTAATATATTATTCATTGTGGATTATATTGAGGTG
The DNA here is from genome assembly GCF_053919585.1 of Euprymna scolopes. Taxonomy (NCBI): domain Eukaryota; kingdom Metazoa; phylum Mollusca; class Cephalopoda; order Sepiida; family Sepiolidae; genus Euprymna; species Euprymna scolopes. Next base: position 12,973,383 of record NC_136486.1, read on the forward strand.
GCATAGACGGGTGATAAAAGGCTAGCAAATGATAATAAATTATAGCGCGTTAATTATCATATTTATGATAAAGTCGCTTATGTTCCCTATTAACGGTTTGGTTAAATTCATAATAAAGATGCTCAAAATTCTGGGAATCCTGCATCATTTTTTATTTTGTTGTGTTTTTAAGGGGCATGAAAAACCAAATAGTTGTCCAGGGCTAAAAAGCTTAATTTTGATAAATCACAATGGCCAAGACAGAATTGGAAATAAAGTGAGCCATGTGACATGATCGAGTAAATTTATGCGGATTTTAATTTGACAACATTAAAACGAAACAGGAAACATCTGTTTAGAAAGATGCGATAGTGTGGATTAGCGTCTTTCCTTTGGATCTCTTCCTCACTCTATCTGGCGATGTTTAAATATGTAACAAAAAATAACTTCGATCGAAGTTTTTATATAGCATTTTCATCCCACACATGGTACATTGCTACTTTGACGTATGAGGGGGAGGGATGTTAACTGGAACACAATTTTCAGGGCAAGAATACTATGTAGGGAGTTGAGTAGCAAGATGTCCGTTTATATTACACTTGAACTTACAGTTACATTTACGTACAGTTAGGGAAGCAGGAACCCGAAAGGAAATTCCAAAGTCTAGCAGTCCTAGGGAAGGAACAATTAGACTAGAATGCTTTCTGGCATCTGGGGATCTCTACTGTGTGTGGGTGAGATTTTGCTGCTTGATGGATAGTCGGGTTTTTTTTACGTTGAGAGCTTGTTATTCGTGGGAGCACTCTTTATTAAAATACGTGTAGACAAGTAGAGGGATGGAACATCTCGTCAATGGGACAAAGGTTGAAGCCTAGCTGACAGTTCGAAACCTATTAGGTTGGCGACTCTTTTTGCATCTTATCCAGGAGTACGAGACTAGTAGCATATGCACCAGCCCAAGTCTGACAACAATACTCCATACATTAGCAAATTGTGGCCTTGTAGAGGTATAGAATACTCTCAAGCGTAAGTAAATTTCTAGCACAGTAGAGAGCGCATCCTTTGCGCAGCAGCCCAAGCAATGTCCACGCTGCATCTGTTCCGATTAATGTTCTCTGTGAAGGTTAGTAATTAATAATAATAAGCTAATAATAATAAAGTAATAATAATAAACTATGACAAAACATGAAGAACACAGCGGCAAAAAGTTATCTTCAGTTCAACGGAAAACAATCGCGGTTATATATCCCCGGATCCTTTAGTCATTTTGGCGTCTATATAACAATAATGTAAGTTTTTTTTTTTTTGCAAAACGGCATATGATTTTCATAAGGGCGAGTTTGTGGTTGGTTCCGTACGAATTGCAATTACTTAACACAAATGCATGATATTCAAACTAAGTAGTTCATTTTATTGTAATTTATATTAGTTAAAGCCTAATGAATATGTATGAAGAAAACTATAGTTCAAGTGTTAATTTAAGGAACATTAAACAAATTCTTTATCCATCGCCTTAATCACGCTGTCAATGACTTCCGCTTCTCTTATTTTATCCATGTTTCCCATGTATATTAAAGTTGCATACTTAACTTTTTTTAAAATTATTTATTTATTACCTTTCCACCTCAAACAAGGCACATTGCCACTTTGATGTAGGGGGCTACTATCTGGGACATAAGCTACAGGAGTACTATGTAGGGAATTGTGTAGCAAGATGTCGGTTCACGTTACTATTGAACTTCTGCATGTCAGCAAAGTTGAGGAAGCATGAACACGGAAGGGAATTCCAAAGTCTAGCGGTTCTAGAGAAGAAACTACTGGAGTAGAAGGCTCTCTTACATCTAGGGATCGCAACTGCTAAAGGGTGGGATTTTGCTGCTTGTCGGATGTGTCGGGGATATTTACGTCGAGGGGTACAATGCTTGCAATTCGTCGGAGCAGTCAGCGTTAAAGTACTTGTAGAAGAGGCAGAGGGATGTTATATTTCGCCGATGGGACAGAGGCTTAAGCTTAGATGACAGCTCAGGACCTATTAGATTGGCGACTCTCTTTTGAACCTTATCTAGGAGTGAGAGACTAGTAGCAGATGCACCAGTTCAAATATGACAACAATACTCCATACATTGGCGAATGGTGGCCTTATAGAGGTACAAGATACTTTCGAGTGTTAGTAGCTTTCTAGCACGGTAGAGAGAACCTACCTTTTTGCAGCGGTCCTGGCAATGGTCTAAATGTAATTTTTCCAACTCATGTTTCCGGTGAACGTTAGGCCGAGGAGTTTAAAAGATGTACTTTCAGATAAAGAGTATTTGACCATTGCTATTGGTGGTAGAGACGGTTTATTGTAGTTGTTGAAGGAAACAAGTTTAGTCTTTGCAGCATTGAATGTGACCATCCGTTTTTGTCCCCATTCCACTACAGATTGGAGATCGCCTTCTAGTGTTTTTGCCATTTCTCTAGATATGTGTCCATTTGCTTTCCTTCCGTGTCTCTTATAGAGCATGGTGCCATCAGTATATATACCTATCTCATAGACAATTTTGTCAGGTAGGTAATTTATGAATATCAGGAATAATAGAGCCCCAAGGATAGACCCCTGGGGCACTCCCGCATTTATATCATATTGTTTAGATGTACGACCATCGAGAACAACCTGAATTTTTCTCTTATCTAAGAAGGATTTAATTATGTAAAATATTCTTCCAGTGATACGGTATGATCTGATTTTCGTAAAAAGACCTTCATGCAATACTATGTCAAAAGCCTTAGATATATCTGGAGCTACCGCTCTGCCCTCCCCTGAATTGTCAAGTGAATACTACTATATACGCTCAAAGATTACAGTTAAGATGTCTGCGTGAAACGGGCTTGTCTAAATCAATATTGTTGGTCGGTCAGAAGTTTAGCATCTGTAAGGTGATGGATTAGAGCTTGGTTAATTATGGACTCAAATATTTTGGCGAAAAGTAGGAGGAGGCTAATGGGGCGATAATTTACTGGGTCAGTTCTTTCTCCAGAATTCTTGAAAAATGGTATCACAGAAGCAGTTTTTCAGCAGGCAGGAAAACAAGATTCAGTAAGACATTTGTTGAAAAGTTTGAGGAGAACCAGAGCTACTTCGGCGGAGCACTTTTTAATAACACAGCCGGGATTAGATCAGGTCCACATGCTTTTGAAATGTCAATATTTTTTATGATAGCATGCACCTGAGAAGGGGTGATTTTCAGATCGTCTAGTGTGGCGTCTGTCCGCAAAGGAAAGTCAGGGAGGGGGTGTTTAGCAGTGTACAGTGTGGAGTTGGAGGCAAACCGACTGGTAAGCATGTTAGCTTTCTCAGTTCTTGAGCAAACAACCTCATGATTGTTGGATAGTGGGGGAAGTGTTGATTGCCCATTATTTACTACACTGTTGTAGATTTTTCAGAAATCACGGGTTCCTAATTTCTAGTTATTTGATGCGTATTTTTGTGGGTTCGCTATTTCTTTCTTACAGCTATTTCTCGTTTGTATATACTTCTGTCTGTTTGAACTGGACTTATGTCGGTTAAATCTGCGATACGCATGCTGCCTTTGCGCGATAGCAGTTGCACAAATAGAAGTAAACTATTGGGGGAGTGGGCTTGCTACTAAACTTCCGCGTGCGACCATGTGCTTCAATTGCTGTTTTAACCACTCAGTGGGCTCATTTGCGCACTGTTCAGCAGGAAGTGAAAATATATTTCGCCATGGGGCGTCTCTGATGAGATCCCTGATGGCTTCCCAATATGCCTTTTTATAATATCTCGTTGTTTTGAGCAATGGCTCTTCCATTTTGGCTCGAAAGTTTAGGGCGATTTCAACTATTATCACTACATGATCAGCATTCCCAAGTGGGTTGTGGGCATTCGTAACACAACTATCGGGAACTGTGGTCAGAAACAGATCTAAAATTGATGCGTGTGTTTCTTGCTGGTCAGGGAAACAGGTTGGAAACGTAACCATCTGTGATAGGGAATCTGATATAGAGAAGCTATGTGTTGTGCTGCCAGTTGCGTCTGTGTAAGTAGAAAATCCAAGCCAGTTGTCACCAAATACATGCACTTGTACGCTAGTGTCGAGGGAAAGTGCTGTATCTATGCTGAAAAGTCTCTTTGTTTATTAGAGTACAGTCCTGGGTCGAGGTAGAGAAAATAAAAGTAACTAATATTATGTTGCATGTTATGTCTAAAGCACATAAAGCCTTGACCGTCCGATTCTAGTTTTGTTTCTCTAGTCAATCAGAGAGTGTTTCGAATATAGACTCGAAGCCCGTGCATATGTCTGTAGGATCCTTACGGCAGAGTGGGACATATAGTTATCTACTCCTTAAGTGCCAATCTACTTCTTAAACAACCCGTGGTTTATCTGTCCCCTCAAGACAAAGCAATCTCAGTATCTAACACCTCACTTATCATCACAACGAAATGGCGACGACGCACATCTATCATCATCATATTTACAACAAAGCGAGAAAATGAAAATCAGATGATGTATTATCAGTAACAAAGTTGCATTGTGAAGTTATTTAAAATATTTCTTTCAAATGCATTTACGTGGCTTCGTGTTAGATTTTTTTTTAAATTAAAGCCAGATGTAAAAGACTGTTATATGGAAAGTTAACACTTGCAAAAGAATTTCTTAAGACGATAAAAAAAATCTTTAAAAAGTAAACTTGTGAGAATTACGTAAGTGGTTTTGTATTTACATGTCCTTTATGTTTCTTATGTGTTTCTTTTTCTTTGAAATGTTTTCAATTTTTATCACATTTGAAATATCTTTTAGAAAAATGACACAAGTTAAGTGGTTATAATTTAATATACTCGATGTTTTTTACTTGTATGAATTCATAAATGTTCAAGGCGTAAAATATGAGCGACAAATGTTTGATAGTTTGTCGCAACATGTCAGTTTTTTTTTTAATAAAACGGTAAAAGCCTACTTAGTCTGCACAATGTCTTGGGTGTTTGTCATGAATTATGACCAGTTATGGGGTTGTTGATTTGTTCAAGCGGTGTCGTACGCTTACGCAAAAAAGGCACGTTCTGAACTTCAAACGAGCAACACAAAAGGATAACATAAAATATAGAACAAATTCTTTTTAAACGTGTAGACATTACGGTCAGAAACACTTATGCACGGAACTCAGTGTCAATCAATAGATGCAATAGAGTTGTTAGCAGTGTCAGAAATCGTCATAAAGTATTCGTGGTAAACACTGGAATATTTTCTCTTACTGTCTTTCAAAGCTTATAACTTCTTGAAAAATGTAATTCAAACCGTATTTTTTAATTAAAGGAGCAAAGACCAAATTTAAAAACAATAACAGATTTAATCGCAAATTATGCAATAATACTTTATTTAAATCTGTTTTCTTTAAAAAAAAGATTTAAAGAGAATCAACGAAATTTTACTTATTTCGATTATAAAATATATATATATAAATTCCAAAAAATCACATGCCTATAAAAATATTATTCAATGTGTACGTCCATTGTTCCTTGTTAAGAATTTATCCATATTTATACATATATTCCATGTTTTTTTATATAAAATACTTTTTTAAACAAGGATTAAAAAAAAGCGAACTCAGATATTTTGACTGTTCAAATAAAGGGAGACAAATGTCTTGTTTTTTTCGCGTTTATCTTCCTGTGACGTATAAACGTCACAATTAATATGTTTTTCTATAGCATGCTGTTAACCAAAATTAGTATTTGGGGCCTCCGTAGGTGAAAAATGCACACATTCACTTATAAGTTTTGCCGTCAAGCAAAAAAACCCAGTCGACCGATTTTCTTATTCTTTTATTGAAATACACGAGATTTTGATTAATATATTTTATTTCTACTTTATTAAGTGATTTTTTTTTATATCTAAAAAAGAGAAACAATTGAATGAAATAGAAAAAATTGTCGTCAGTGTCTGATATTTACTTGACAATATAAGCATAACATGAGCATTCATTAAAAAAATCAACGTGTTTTTTTTAAATGAAAAGGTTTTACACTTTGGACATTACAGGTAAATTTACAAAAAACACTTCTTTTTTGTTTTAAGTTAGAATTTTTGATTTATTGATCTTTTATCTTCAATTTGTAATATATAAAACTTTAGTGAGTAAATTAATTATTTAAATTGTAATAGATATTTCAAAATGGGGGGTTGAATTTTTAAAAGAACGTTTGTTTAAAATATCACATTCGGTTTATTAGAAAGAGTATAAAATTCGACATTGACCCTGAAAATAACGTAAAAATTTAACAAATAGAAAAATTTTGATAGATTTTGAAAGTTGAAAAATTGAAAAATATTTAACTTAATTCAATTAGTTAGGTAAAAAAATATCTGCATGAAATGGCTGGATTTGTGGGAAGATTTATTTAAATAGTAGTTGGAGTTCAAGCAAAGGTCATTGGGACTGCTGGCGGTGGTGAAGTGTTAGGGTCATGAGAGGGGGAGGAAAGGGTGCCGGTTCTAGGGTCACTAGCAGGAATAAGTTGAGTGTGGAGGAGGGAGAGTTTATGCGAGGCATATATATGTATATATATGCATATTATAAAATATATTTTAGTCATCGACATACAGACCTGTTTCGTTGTTTCACAACTCATCAGTGCCGCTAGACTAACACCTCTCCCAAGCCGAGGATCGAACCTAGAACCGTCGTGATGACAGTCGGCAGTCCTACCCCTTGACTACGGAATCGGTGGCCGAAATTAACCTGTCCGAACGATTATTTAAATAAACATCGGTCCGCTACTCGTAGAGGGCTCAAACGTTTGTTTGTAAACAAATCGCGAGCTTCGCATTATTTCAGCTAAATTAAGTAGCGAGTAAGATAATTTTCGAGAGTGCTCTACCAAAGAGGGGAGCTTTATAAAATATATTTTAGTCATCGACATACAGACCTGTTTCGTTGTTTCACAACTCATCAGTGCCGCTAGACTAACACCTCTCCCAAGCCGAGGATCGAACCTAGAACCATCGTGATGACAGTCGGCAGTCCTACCCCTTGACTACGGAATCGTTGGCCGAAATTAACCTGGTATTAACTTACCTCAACATAGCTTAACTTCGGTGATCTGACGAGAATAGGTTTGTCAATGCGATTATTCCGCATATATATATATATATTATATAAATATGTTTTATTTTTATTAACGTTTTATCTGTTTGGCTACATGTGTTTCAAATGTCGGACCATGTTTACGGTCTGACAGCCTCGTCAGGCCCTACAGAAGTGGTCCTTACAGAACCACTTCTGTAAGACCTGACGAGGCTCTTAAACCGTAAACATGGTTCAACATCTGAAACTTAAGAACCACTTCTACAAGGCCTGACGAGGCTGTTAGATCGTAAACATGGTCCAACATCTGAAACATATGTTGCCAAACAGATAAAACGGTAATAAAAAAATAAAACACATATTTGCTCTGCAATAGTATTGAGCACTCTCTTCGGGTTTTTGCTCTCTTTCTTCCGACCACATGCTGGGCATAGCCGGCCTATTCTCATATTCGCTTTCATGCCTGCTCCTTCGGCGCCGACTTTGTTTCTCCTCGAACACGTGGTGCATTTTTCTTTTTCCCTTTTTTTCTCGCGTACACTTCCGTATATGCCTTTGTCCTTTTTTCGGTTAAAGCTGCTGATGCTAATTCCACGCTGCCGCTGATACTTTCGAACGTGATCATATGCACTATGTTCCAGGAAGGCACGAAACTGCACAACTTAAAGTGAACATCTATATATGATGATATCTCTAAATATGTAGGCGCAATTATTATGAAAAAAAGTAAAAGACCTGAGAAATTCATTCACTCTTCTGCAATACTAGAATAATAGACTCAAATAACATTACCAGGCTACAATATTTGCGAAAGAAAACCCGAATAACAAGAAATATTACGTAGGTATGACTTCCTTAGATTTCAAAACCCGACACTATGACCACAAAAGTACATTCAAAAATAAAAAACACTGTATGAAAACAACACTAGCGAATAAATACTGGGAACTCAAAGAAAGCGGACATTCGCCAGTAGTCGAATGAAAAATAATAAGACAAGCTATCACGTGTAGGGACCTAGACGACCCATGTAGATTATGCTCTCATGAAAAATTTGCTATCCTGTACTTTAAAGAACCCCCAAATCTATTAAACTGTAGAAGAGAAATACCAAATAACTGTGTTCACAAGATAAAATTTACTCTAGGATAGCGATACAAAATAGTTTTAAAACTAACAAAAATAATAGAAAATAAACAAATAAATAAATTAAATAAACATGAATATACATAAACGATCACACATATATGTATATATATATATGTGTATATATATGTGCATATATCTATGTACACATATATATATATATATTTATATATAAACTAACATTAAAAAAACTAACCTAGTTTTAAAACAGATCAAGAAACTAAATAGAGCACACACAAAAGAACAGGTCAACCGGAGGCCAAATAGGCCTTTGTCCGATAAATGCATGCTCATTGGCCGATAGGAAGGGCGCGGTGGATACGAGAAAGCTGATTGGCTAACTAAAATCTCAATAGAAGAGGAGCATATAAAAACGATAAACAACCACAGAATTCGCGCATAAGCCTGAAGAGTCCTAGAGTGGATGAAACGCGGAATATTCAGTGTAGCTTAATCGCCATATATATTTTATAAATTACTAACTAGCTCTACCTACGTATTGAGCACTTTTGAAGTGAATACTTAAAGTTTACGCATAAATCTATACTTTCGTATATTAATTTTATGTGAGTAAACTAAGTAGTTATATATATATATAAATATATATATATATATATATATTGAAGCTGATCAACCCGCCAAAATTTGATCAGAAGCGTTCAGTTAGTAGTTCTCTTCGTCGTTGACCTGTCAAGCTTTAGTTTTAGAGAAAAGATTTCTATCGATAAACAGGCATATACACATCTTAATTTAAGTTTGAAACAATATTTTTAGATGCGTCAAACCTTTAATATAAAAGCATCTGTCCGTCGATATGTCACATTTAACTTGGAGATTATATTTTCTTTAGTCTCTCATGTTTAGCTTCAAACTGCATTTATTTATTTTTTTTTTTTTTTTTTTTTGGTTTGCGACGCTTAAGTTTGAAAAAATCATTTTCTTAGGTCCATCACGTTTAAGCTTAAAAATTCCATTTTATTTGTTATACGTTTTTTTTTATTTTATTTATACGTTTAAGTTAAAATTGCATTTTGTGTGATCTGAAACATTTAAGTAAAAATCCTTTTTTTCTCTTGTTACGTTTTAGAAAAAAAAATCCCTTTTTTGTGTGTGTCACGTTAAAAGTAAAATTGTCTTTTCTTTGTAAAGTTTAAGGTAAAATTGCGTTTCTTTGGTCTGTCACGTTTTAATATTAAAAATTATAATTTCTTCCGTTTGTCACGTATAAGTTTCAACTTGGAATTTTCGTCGCTATCCACACTGATTGAATGGACGCATGTTAGAAATATCCAACCCTTTGCTTTTTTGGCCTCTGGTGGAAGTTTCACTTAGAGAATAAAAGATGAATTGTTGGAGCCAGCAATTAGCCGTGTTGTAAATTAATTAGATCAACTGAGAATATCGGTTGCAACACATGGAATCATCTTGATTATGTCCGTTCCATAACGTCAGATGTAATTGATCGTGTTCATTAGTTTCGCTGGAATAACATTTTTTTTAAAAAATAGCTAATCAGCAAAAAGCGTTAGATTTTTTCATCACGCAAAAATGTTTTTTCGGCAGTAGAATGTTGCATCTAGAGAGGAATGGACGTTTTTAAATTATACAGGGTGACCCAAAAAAAACAAAAGCTAAATGGAGGCTATCTAGAACATATGCTGTAGAACGGAGAAAAAAGGCAAAAGATCCTAATGTTTTGATGTGATGTTTTGAATATAATAAACTAGTTATGACCAAAGTTTCATTTCATTCGGACAAAACACTAAGCGACGGGGCCTAATTAGAGTTGGTGCCCGTTTTTTCTGTGTCACCCTATATAAAGAGTAACAAAAGTCATTGTATTTTTGTATGATAGTTTTTTTGTTGATTTTTTTGTTGTTTTTTTTGTTTTGTTTTGTTTTTTGGGTTTTTTGTTTTCAAATATGTCCTCACAACTTTCTTAAAGGCTTTGCCCATCGATTTCTAACGCAGGACAATCCGAATTGCAGGCGACTTGAAGTCAGCAGTAAACAGTGCTAGATAAAAAAAAAATTACTTTATTATTTTTTACATAAAAATAGATATAATGTTATTATTACAAGTTTAGTATTATAAAAATATATTATTTTATAAATATTTAATGTTTTCTTTTAATTAAAAAAAGCGTTGTTTCTTTTTTCAATCCATGTCATAATTCGAACATTTGCTACTGCTGGTGCTGCTGGTTGAGTATCTTTTATGATGATTTTGTTGGCATTCGTTTCCATGAAATATTTGTATTAAGAATGATTTCTAGAAGAACGTCCCTAAGTGAAAGTGTTTCTGTGGAAGAAACTGAATTCGAACTTAGCACATCAAGGTTGTCATACCGTTTTTATAACAACAGAGCAACCATCCCCACCATGTTACTGTTGTAGAACAAACTGGATTCGGACTTTGAACAGCCAGGTTTTTATCCCATGCCGTTAATTACATAGGTAACGTCAGACCATATTGCTGCTGTTATGCCTGCTGTTAAGAAATCTAGATTTCATCTCGGAACCTATGAGCATCTTGTGTTTTCTAGTTCATGTGAAATAAATAATTGGGATCTGACGCAGATTACAAAATTTTAAAAAGTGGCAAATATTAAAAAATATTTTTTCTAAAGAATGCATTTTGCATTTCAACAATAGCGACATATATAAAGATTAGAGTTTTACTCTTGTTTCTGTCTGTCACTGTTTTTAAACGTGACGCTATAGTTTAGGTAAGTTCTATGTAGGAATAAAATAAGCTATGAAAACTTTGTAGACTAAAATGGATTCATCAGGTTTCAAACACTGCATAGTTTACGAAGTGAGTCACCGAATTGAACTATTAGATTGATGTATTCTGCGAGTAAAGAAATTAATGACATTAACACCTGTGTCAGCTAAGTAGGTCCTAGTCGCACTGTGATACTATGTGTTTTTTTTACATGGGGGTCACCACTTATCAAGGCCCGAAGGCCACTCAGGGATAAGGGTTATTGCGTGTACAGTAATCAATGAGAGAATATTGTAGTAATCATTAGAATTAGGGCTTTTGATAGAGTGTCTTACTTAAGGGGGGGGGTTGTCAGGAGTTTGTTTATGTTGGACTTGTAGATGACCCGGGTCACTGAGTGTTGAGAGGGGATAAACGACAAGTAGGAAATGACTAAAAATGAACAAAGAAGAGGAAAAGCAAACAATGACCCTGTAGATATTTTTGTAGATACGACATAATCACGTTGAAACGCCGGTTCATGTCAGATTACCGAAGTTAAGCAACGTTGAGCCTGGTTATTACTAAAATAGGTGACCAGTTTGGGAATTCCAGGCGCTGTATGCAGGAGGACGTCAATGCCTCCCTACAAGAGTTGCAAAACCTAACGTCGTCATCTTCCATAACAGGGATATATATGTCACTGGGGACCGCTTGTGAATTTCATACTCCCATGTAACTTCCTCCTTTGGAAGAAAACAAGTTAAACCCGAATAGGGCTAGTGCCGACCGACACAGATGTTTTTGCATCGAGCTTTTAGATTTGACAAATGACAATAGAAACCTGTAGAACGGATAACAAACAACGAGACTTGACAGGGGGGGTAAATGAAATGCTTAGAGAGGAAAGGGCACCTTCTGGTTAGTCGGGGTGGGTGGTTGGTTTCAGATTGTGAAGAGCGGTTGACGATGCATGGGCAGTTTTTAGAGCTGACGACGAAACAGAGACCGAGGTGAACTGACGACTGACAGACGAATGTAACATCCATAGAACGCTGAAAAGATACACACACTCACAAGTCAAACCGTGAAACACTTGCGTTGTGCTTTCGCTTCTTTTTTCGCGAATATTTTACTCCCATTTTGTGGCTCGTGTGCGTTCCGTCGGAAGCTGCTAGTGTGAAAAAAAGATGATGACACGGCCACCGAGAACGATGGAGAGATGAAGGTAGTAAACCACGGAACACAGCGTTTTTGGATCGGCGGCTTGTCGAAGGGGCCGCGTGCTGTCACAACATAACGGTGAGTAACCTTAATATGAAATAATCCGGAATTCATGAGGGACAAAATTTGATTCGGAATTTAATTTGTTAATTGAAATATATAATGCACAATTTAGAAGACTACTTGGACAAATATGCATGAAAATATATAGACATGGCTACGGAAAGGGTACGTGAACAGAGGAGCGAAATCGACACTGATAGGGGCAGTAAAAATGCGATCAGATCGAACTATGTAAAAGATGAGATGACAGACAAGAGACAGGAAACAGTATTCAATTTCTTTTTACAACGTAACAGAAGGGTAAAATGCAGCCAACTTTAATTCACATCGAATTATATTATATTAACAAACGATAAACACAAGAACATTTGCCCGGAGCTTAGTTTTTGAGGTGTCTGGTAGAAATTATTGTTTATTTCGCCAGACAAAGAAACACGATTTGCTGCATCCATCCAAAAGATAACGTCGAGCAAACTTAATAAGTAAAGCATGGAACCTAAACTCAGTCTAAATTCTCAGAAGTCATAATCATCAACCAGTAAAAATATGCTTTGTTTAAAGAACCGTACGTTTCACGTTTATATAAATTCTAAATACTTTTATAGGGAATCTTTTTTCGGTTTTCGATGCATTCGTTCTTGTTTTATTTTTAATGTATGTTTCATTCTCCAGAACAAGGCCTGGTCAACACAACATGGGGGGGCAAATGAAGAAAATAGGCACCATCTTCTTCCTTTGAAGGAACAAAAACTTAATGTTATTGCCCGGGGGGATTACCAAGAAAAACACAGAAACGAATATGGGCTAGAAAGATCAATTATATTGTAACAAAACAGACTAAACTATGAGCAACAGTCGTAGCACGTACCGCCAAGATGGGGTACTGCAGAGTTCACAGACCACACCGAGAGTTTTGCCTCTTGATCTTTTTGTACAGTTCGGAAAATTCATCTATTTAGCATGAATGAATCCACAACACTTAGTTAATGATGGTGTCTAGGGAAAACGGCATAAGTGTCCAACTCCACGTCGATCCTTACCAGAAGGAGACGCTCGGGACAGAAGTAAGACGCGATTGGGCGTAAGTATTTCATCATTGTTTCTTTTGACGAACCGAGATCCTAAATTTACATGCTCGATTTATAAGACTGGCTAAATGAATATACAAAAAACAACTGCATGTGGCAAAAGGACAGTTGAACAGACAAACAAAATCGACAATGACAGAAGCAGCAAACAACGCGATTGGATCGGACTATATGAAAGCCACCAAAGAAAACACACTAGAAAATAATGAGTGTAAAGTATGTGCAGAAAGTCACAAATGTAAAACCACATCATAAATGAAGGCTGAAAATAAGCCTGAAAAGAATTTAAAACAGGGATAACCAGATCAGCAATATGGACCACTCAGATCTGTACAAATGAATGTGCTTTAAAAATTCACACAAATGGTGCAAACACAAATCAGCCATAATATTATATAATCAAAGCCTTGACATTTACTGGAACACACTCATCCAAGCTAGAAAACCAGACATCGATAAAAAAGGGTGAAAATCTGTAAAATGATAGATTGAACTGTCTCAGCGAAACATTGGATAAACATCGCAGATGTCGAAATCAGTTAGAATATTAACATTTCCAGCGAGTAGATGGAAATATACAATATGAAAACAATTAGAGTAATTACGTAAAAAGTGGCATATAATTGTAAGAAAACTCAGAACAGTTGCGAAAATCTGGAAAAATACTAAGAGAAATTAAAATCAAACGGTGCATTATCATCATACAAAACCCGACACTGATAGAAATAAGTAAAATATAAAGTATAACCTTTGCGTGCGGAAACCAACCTACGTAACTTCTTTGATGGTGAGCAGCCATTGGTAAAATAAAAGCAGAATAAACACAATTAATATATACGAATTACACGGAGCCAAATTAATTGAAACTGTCAGGTAGATTTTTTTAGAAACAAATGTATCATCTGACGACATCACATAACAAAAGAACAAAACCATTCTGTTATCAAAATTAGATTGAAGTGAGAAAAATGGTCATGAACAGTCGAGGAGAATAAAAAATACGTAGAAAAATAACAGCATAGTTAAAATAGCCAGAAGACAAGTAGAATTTTTAGGATGCTTAGTGTCACTCAAGTTTCAATGAAAGCCAACAGTCGTTATAAACTAGGAATTAGCAGTAAAGGGCTGTTGCAAGGATACTAATCGATTTAAAGCGGTTGTTTATGCAAAGGAAGAGGGCTGGAAATGAGAGGTGACTTTTGTCACTCAGACTCTAGGAAAATACCACCTGTTATTATTTTCAGTAAGCTGTCACACGATCTCTGAAAACACATAAACAATAAATATTAATACAGTTATAGATACTGCTTAAATGATAGAATCTTCTTATATATTAATACGATAGCGCGTGTGTGTGTTATTTTGTGTGTCATACTTACATTTTTTTCATTTGAATGACTGTCGTATGATTGTTATCACACTCCATTACTCATAACAAATAGTTTTACTAAGAATTATCCATAAATTTTGGTTTCGGTTTCGATTCAAGCTGATGCGCCCAAGTCATATAGGTATATATGTTTATTTTTGAAATCACAACTTTGCAAAATATAAGAATCGATAGAAAATTGACTCTATAATAATATATACGGAATCTGCATGAATTAAAATATCATATTTAAGCATATTTTACGACCGGGCTACGCCAGGCGTTCTTCCTCGCTTGGATAAATACTTTTGCAGCGTTAACAAAAGAACTACAATAATATGGTCTGCATTTACGCTGAACTCTCACAGAATGCCAACATATATGTATTACATATGAAAGAGTCCGCCGTGGAATTTCCACATCCCCCGCTAGTAATGAATAACTGCTATAAAACCTGATATTACATCGCCCCTTTATTTTAGTTGTTACTGCCCTCGCTATCTTTAACGTGTTTTCATCAAGCGATCATTTCTCCTCATAATCGATTGCTTCAACTATCGGTAAATTTTGTAAATAATTAATGAATGATATCTTGCATTAGATAATTGAAATGTAATGACTCATATAAACATTAGACGTGATGCGAATGCAGTTCTATTTCAAAGTAATGAACGAAAACCTGTGCAAATATCAGCTCCAAGTTTAATTACCACAATGTTGGTCTATGGATTTTATTGTTTCCTCATAAAAATACGAACATCTCAATGAGAAGATGAAGAGGAAAAGAAGAAACGCTCGAAATAAATTTACGTTTTATGGCAATCTCCGCGCTGTAACTACATTGTTTTTATATTGTCCATCGGGCTTTATAATTCCGCCTGCGATCGCTGAAAGTGTCTCCAGCAGATGAACCAATATTTGACAGATTGAATTACGGCAATTAACGTCAGCATTCACGTTATTCCTAGCGACTGCGATTTCCAACGTGTTCTTGCTTGCATTGTTGTTTTTGTTTTTTTTAATGAAAAATCGTTTAAAAATCTTCAGATCTGGTTATCACGGTTCAATGTCGAATAAAAGACATGGCTTTTATCAATATAAAACATTCACAGTAAGACCTCGGCTTATTACAACAAACATAAAAAACGTTCCGTAAGTTTGTTACCACGAGACAATACACGAGTTAGATACACGAACATAGACGGATCCATGTTATACAGAACGAATATTACGGATTCGTTCCCGCGCTATTATACTCCCTTTCCAGTAATGTTTCATATTCGTTCTGGAGCATTAATATAGAGCCCCTCGACAATACAACCGCATATCAAGTGGTCTTTGTCCAAAAGCACCTATAATTAATTAAACGCATTTCATACAATTGACCAGTGTTAGTACTTCCGTAATGTTCCCATCTTTCGGCTGACAATCATTTCTGTCTCCTTATGTCTTATCCACGGATGTGTATTAGTTAAAAACTGTATCCATTACCTTTATCATAGATCGTTTTTTAACGCTAGGATAAATGCATTTTTTGCCAAATAGCTTTAAAATATTACGTATTTCCATTATGCAATAAAAATATTTACAACATAGAATAAACATTTGAAATCAAATTGTATTCCAAAATATAAACATACCATATATTAATATATAAGATATTATAATTATATGCTTTTAGAATTGAATAAGCTATGTAATATAAGTTAATTGTCGATTTAAGTCAAATTTGCAATTTATTATTGTTACATACAGGTTTCTTAAAGTTGATTGAAAGCTACATGCAAGAGGTTTTAGATTAATTTAAGGCATTTCTTACCGCTATCCTCAGATACTGATGCATAATCATTGTTTATGAAAATCGCTCCAGGCACGCCATGATGCCACTTGTGTAAACCGTATCAAAAGTGCGTCCAAGGCTGGTATTTTATATTTGAGGATTAATATTAATCTTAATTTTTAATAACTATATTGTGGTATTTATTTAAAGTGTCTATATGCTTTGAATTAGCGTTTTGTGGGAGTTAATCAGGGGCATTTTTTGTGTCCTAATTAATATAATTTCATACTCATACATACGTGATTACTAACACACTTTTTTTAAAGATGGGATATCGGTGAATTGGCAATGCAAATAGAGAGCTTATTTTTAATTTATGTGGTGTTGATATTGTAACGAACCTGAAACCCGAAGTTCAATAAGGTTTTTAGGTCCTGAGGCTATAAATAAAGTGTAGTATGTTTGTCCAATAATAGAAAAATCATAGTGTTGGGCCTTTATATGCGCTGGAATTTCATTAAATTGAAATATCAAAACCTCGATTAAGGTTTTGCAGAGAGTGTTATGGCTGGTTTTGCGTGTTATTGTAATAATAAACTCAGAAATAAGCAGAGGACAATGTATAAATAACCTTTAGCAGATTCATTCAACAACTTACAGATTACATTGTAAAGTAGAAACCGCTACATGTGTAATAATTAAAGTATATGATGTTTATTCCTCAAAATGTAGTGGCGGACGTATTTTGTCTATATTTGTTATGTTGTACCTTATGGAAAAACCTTTTACGAGATATATTCTGACATTACTTCGATTAGTAGATTGCAATTTTAAAAAGGTGGTGCAACAATAGTATGTCACCTTCTTTCGCCTTGCACGCACATACATAGAACTGAACTATTTTAAACGCATCAGTACTGTAAAACAGATGAAGTGAAATCAGAGCGAAATATTTTTTATAGATTCTTAATGTGTGATGTGTTTTTCGTAATTCGACAGTCGATGGTTCTTTGTATTTGAATTATAGGGTTTGGAAATTAAGCTGATTAAACATAGTATGTTGTACAGCTGTGGCATTTAGTAGTTATAATATTTTGTCTTTACATGTGTCAATGTTAGCAATTTCTTCGTCTTCTCTTTAATCGGAGCGAAATATTTTTATAAATTCTTAAGAAGTTTTATGTTTCACATGTGTGGTGTGTTTTTCGTAATTTGACAGTCGATGGATCCGTGTATCTGAATTATAGGGTTTGGAAATTAAGCTGATTAAACATAGTATGGTGGAATTCGTTTGATTTTGTGATATGATTAAGAACTATATTATACGTTAGTTAATAAATCATGAAATAACTCGTAAGTACATGAACTAGAAGGTAAGTACGTCGGTTATAATGAATTTAACTTCGAGGTTTTGATTTCAACCGCTGACGCTTGTTTAATTCTTGTTTGCTTTAAAAAAAATGCATTTTTCAATAAACCGTATGAAGTTACTGTTATATAGACCGGATTTATAGATGGCAATCTTTTTGAGAAGTTGGGAAATATTTGGTCACAATCCTTTTTTAATTTCTGCATCTTGGTAAGATTACCGAACGAGGGAGTAGCGAAGTAATTCTAAGCGTCAGCATTTAAAGAAAAAAGAACTGTTGCATAGTAGGAAGTCTTACGGCATCATAAGATCTTTACAAATTAAATGCAGAATCTTTAGTACAAGTTTGGATACAGGATATCTTACATACGTGAACTGAGTGCAGTTTATACAGATAGATTATATCTGTTTTTTATTTATTTCCATAAGGTGCAAGCAAAAAAACGATATCCATTTGAAGAAAGCAATATTTTAAAACGGTTGAAACGTTGATAAGACATCAACACACAATATTAAGTAAACACTCAGAATTTTAAACACAGCCAAACTAATTTAGTTATATGCGCTATTACTTAGTGTTTACCTTCAAAAGAACCCTACCATATATATTTATCTTCGATCCCTAGATTCAGAAATCGAATAGTTTAACATCTGATAAATCAATAGCATTGATTATCATATTTTGCTTTGATTATAGAGTTATTCTCGGTTTTTTGTTTCTTCCGCGTTTCTCTATTCACAACAAAAACGTTTGGCTTCCTACATTTATCACATGTTTCTGTCCATTTATCAACTTGTAACGAAAATAGCAAAACGTCGCTACGATTCCTCCTAGGGATATAAATCTTGCAACGAGCAAAAAGGTGAACTTAATAAAGCTAAGAATATTTATTTGATACATTGGAGTTTGCCATACTTTCATTGCAAATAAAACAGAAAGGAAAAGAAAAATTCTTCAAGATAAACGTGTTCTTATCAAAAATTGTCAAGAGAAAGAAAGGTCATCCACCACTTAATAACAAGACTATCGTCGAAAGTCAACATTATCGAGACCAAGATTCTACTTACAAACCATAAATCACCGATGAAGGCAATTTTCCGTACTAATGTTTAGCATCAGATGCCAAAACACTGGAAAGTAATCGAACTTATTGATACACCTGAATCGATAATGCCATCGATATTTTACAGAAAATATATCTACAAGATTTATTATACCGAAAATCCTGAATTAGCTTGTCACGATGTCACCGTCTCAAATTTTAACGTAATGATATGATACTAAAGTTAGCCTACAAATATGTGAACAAAGAGGATATAGACGAGATGCGTACGTTATTTGAAGACACATTTTAATATCTAATTAAACAAATAGGGGTCGGTCTTATAAACTTGGTAATGTCGACTTATTCTTAACCGTGGCTCCTCCTCCTAAATGGGACTTTTTCATGAGTCAATAGTAAAGTAAGTGTGACTTAATCCCTAACTGCACTTCCTCCTTCTGGATCTCACTTCTTGATGAGTTAATTATGGCCAAGTGTTGCTTATTCCACTTCCTCATTTTATAAACCAAACTATTTTATGAGTCAATAGTGAAGTAAGTGTTGCTTAATTACTAACCTCACTTCACCCTTTCTGAACTTAATTGTTTGATTAATACATAGTGGCACATGTGTTGCTTAATCTCTGACTGCACTACTCCATCTGAACCTTACTGCTTGGTTTTCTGGAAAGGAACTCTTTGAAGGTTAACAATTGCAATTGGGATTTGAAATTTTTTATGCAATTGATTTGGGGGGTTTTGTTGCTTTTTTTAAAATTTATTTTTTGTTTATTTTAAATAATTCCGTTTTGGAAACTTGCAGGAATATTATGGATACAAGCAGTGTAGAATATACAAGATTCCATACCGAACTAAGAATTTTATTTATTTATTTATTTTTTTTTTGGCACCACTCTACTGTTTTGTGTTTTCCTTGGATTATTTTATTCAATGCAAAATCGGGCAAAAGAAAAAAAAGAAAAAGGATTAGAGGGCAGAGCTAAACCACAAAATAATTTCAAACATTTAGAGAAAATTAATAAGAAACAAAAAATAGCATTATTTATATGTTTTATACACACACACACATGTCAGGAGAACACATTTAAGGAAGGTTTGTTACGTTAATCTACTTTTATATATATATATATATATATATATATATATATACATATATATATATACATATATATATATATATATATATATATACACACCAATCAGTCATTCACAGACTGTTTTGCTGTATCACAGCCCGTTGATATAGCTAGGATAGCACCCGTCCCAGACGGATTGAACTTATGACCATCATTGTTGGGCAAGTATATGCTTAATCATAAAGAGTAAAATCCTCTTCTCAAACTGGCTACTTTATAACTCAATATTGAAGCAAGTGTATCCTAATTCCTAACAGCATCTACTATCTGAAATTCACTGCTAAATGAGTATATACTTAAGCAAGTGCTGTCTCATTCCTAACCGCACCTCTCCTTTATAACCGGATCTGTTTGATGAATAAATACTAAAGCATGTGTTGTTTTATTCATAACGGCATATCCTCCTTTTTGGATGTCAATACTTGATGAGTCAATCGTAAACAAGTGGTCCTTGATTCTTTATTGCACCTTTCCTTTCGGAAACTACTGCTTGATAAGTGTGTAGTTAAGCACCTTTGCTTAATCGCTTCCTTAATAAATAAAAATTCTGCATCAATTAAAATATAATATTTATGTATATTTTGCAACCGGGAAACGCCGGGCGGCCTGCTAGTATATATATATATATACCGTACTTTGGGGTAATTTCGCTTAATCCTAGGGTAATTGCGCTTTAAAAAAAGTGCTCTTTATATGCGTGGCTGCCAAAAGAGCACTTTTAACTAATTGGCGCAATTACCCCGGACTTGATGCAATTACCCCAAAATACGGTATATATATATATATATATATATATATATATATATATATATATGTATGTATGTATATGTATATATGTATGTATGTATGTATATGTATATATGTATGTATGTATGTATATGTATATATATATGTATGTATATGTATATATATATGTATGTATATGTATATATATGTATATATATGTATATATATATATATATATATATATATATATATATATATTTAGTCGGAATTTACAAACTTATCATTAACAAGGATCGGTCTTGTAATGTAAGTTGTGGCAATGTGTATTGGCACGCCACCCTCGTAGTTTTGATGTTCTTGGAAATATAGAATGTCTCCCGTCACTTTGACAAATTGGCGACAGGTATGAATAAAAAAAACAACTTTTGTAAGTTTGCTTGGTGGTTGAAGAATGCCACTGACAGACATAGCGATCATTATCAACAACATTCGCGCTACATTCTTGAACGCCTGATTGAAATGTGATCTAATTTCAAGATTTCCAGCCTGTCTTTTTTTACATTCGATAAAAGGGAAGCGGAATAGAATAATGTCGGACAGCATTACACCTGTCGATTATGATTACGGAAACATGTGTAAATGGTCTCATGGGCGTGAGAGCGGCGCATAGCAAGAGCGGGTAAATTGATACGGTCTGGGACTAAGGAAACGGAAAGCTGAGTACAAACCCCATCGGACTCAGTAGGTTTAATTCGTCTTCAGTAAATTGATCGCAGCAGCAGAAACTCTCTGTCTATTTCTCCCTCAGTTTCTCTCTCTCTCTCTCTCTCTTACACACTCTATATATAAACTATCTTTGTGTGCGTGTGTGTGCATGTGTGCGTGTGTGTGCGTATGTGTGTGCACGTGAAAAATATATATATATATATCAGTTTACATCATAAGTTATAGTTATAACACTTTATTATAATATGTTTTTATTTACAAAGTAGCACTACATATCAAGCCCTAGGGCCATTCGAGGATAAGAGTTTATGTGTGTACCATAATAATTGGGACATTAGTGTAGTAATTATTTGTTGCAAAAATTTGGTATAATTAGATTATTTTTAAGGACGGTTCAACCAAAACTTATTTTTCGTTGGACTTGATTTCGACACTATTGTAGTTAACTAGAAAGCAGACCAGCGTAACAGAGTTCTATAGGTGGGCAGTTCTAGGAAAGAAGCTTTTTTCATAGATCAACAGAAAGTGGGGAAATATTTTCTAGAGGTTTTTAGATATGCGAGTGTTTTTTGTGAAAGATTTACGAAAGGGGTTATAGATTGAAACGGGCATAGCCTACTAGATTACGAAGTCGGTTTTGAACACTGTCGAGGCAGGATAAGAGGCTTCGATCAACTCGATCCTAGTACATACATGGGTTTTATACAGGTAGATAATGGCTTCAGCAATGAGATATCTAGTAGAGCAGTCGAATTATCCAACCATTGTCCAGCGACCTTGGCAACGGATTTGAAGCATGTGCTCCAATTCAGATGAAGAGAGAAGGTCAGACCAAGAAGCTTGTCTTAACATGGAGCTTCCTTAAGACGAGTGCCGTTCATTTGAATATGGTTTAGATGTGGAACAGAACGTTGATGACAGAAAGAGGGAAGCATATCTATCTATATCTATAAAAGTGATAATATGTGTGTGAGGACAATTCTACAACTATATACTACACGAATTTTTCTCTACAGACTTGAACTTTGGTATTATGCTATGCAGACATGTGGAAAACATTTTAATCCGTTTTCATTCGGAAAAATGGTCTTAAATCTTTTTCTACTTTTCCTAAATAGTACGTGGGGTGTTTATCGGATTTTTATCTGTTTGTCAACTGTTTCACGAATGCGCATGCCTTAATGCTTCACATGACAGAATAAGTAGTATTGAAACATATTTTAAAGAGCGTGAAAAGGTTGCCGTTCTTGACTGACTGTCTCTAGGTTTTGAATTCGATCTCAGTGGAAGTAGTTTTACTTGCAAGTGAACTGTTTAGAAAAAAAAAACATAATACTCGTATTCACTTGTCTCAGTTCCGTATATTTACTCCATTTTTAAGGAATTTAACGTTACGTTCAATGCCGAGAAACGCCGAGTACATCTACTAGCAATAAATATAAATAACATAAAAAGTATAGCACTTCTAATAGGCCATGTTTGACGCACAGAGAACCGTCTATGGCCGTGGAGTAAAAAAGTACATTTCGAAATGATTTTTTTTAAGTTACCGAGTTCTACAAAATTCGAAATGATGAGCCTGAAGAATATATATATATATATATGGAAAGAGAGAGATAGAGAGAGAGAGAGATCAATAAACGACAAAAATATATTCCAAAATTCATGATGTTGGCCATCTTATAATTTATTCCTTTAATTCAATTCACATTTACAATTCTTGACTGTATCTATTTCGCATCGCAAAATAAATCACTTAATTATTATACCAATCAGTGTATCTATTTTGCCCTTAATTCCTCAGAAGAAATAGCAACAATCAATTCGTCCAAAGGAAATAGAGTGTGATTTGACATGATTAAAATCCAAAAATTGGAAGAGAAGCTGCACATACCTTTAATGTGTTTTCAATTCCGCCATGGGATAGGTATATATTATGAGAAAATATATTCCTACAGAAATATATACATATATATATATATATATATATGCGTGTGTGTGTGTGTGTGTATAAAATATGAGTGTGTGCGTGTGTGTTTTTCTACTTGTGGGGTTGTGCGTGTGTAATTGACATTAACCATCATTATACCAAGCAGCACTGTCCTAAAATCCATAATGATCAGTTAATTAATTTAAGAGTAAGTCTTAAAATACAAACATATAAGATATACAAACACTTAACTCTTAATAAATATAAGAGTACCTATCGCAAGACAGATAATATTATTTCCATTAATTATTAAACGTAATACATATGAATTGATGTCTAATACAGGGTGCCCCCCAAAAAAACGAGCCCAAACTCTAATTAGGCCCCGTTTCTTAGTGTTTTATCCCAATCAAATGAAATTTTGGTCATAACTAGTTAATTATATTCAAAACATCACATCAAAACACTATGTTCGTTGATCTTTTTTCTCCGTTCTAACGCATATGTTCTAGATGGCCTCCATTTAGCTTTTGTTTTGTTTTGTTTTTTTTGTTGTTTTTTTGGGGTTTTTTTTTTGGTCACTCTGTGCTCATTTTTTATATGCTTAAAAATCTAAGGTCCTGGATATAACCTAAAACTATATCCAATGGTGAGGCCCCACCTTGCGGGCCTTGGGGAGTGTGGAGCCACCCTTTAATTGCCATTGCTCCCAGGTCCACTCTGACCCGGAGTGGTAGTACCTGTTAGGGTCCCAACTATGTGTTAAATAGAATACGACTTAAAAAAAACAAATATACTCCATTAAAAATCGTTCCTCAAAATAACTAGATTCGGCATTAAATAACCTGAAGAATGTTGATATGCCGTAAAACAAAAACAACCAACCAACCAAAAATCTAAGATATGATTATATTCAAAAATAGGCTTCACTTTCCCTTCTATCTGTCGTCTTTTATGAAATAAAAAAACTCCTATCTTTTAACTAAATAAGCTGAAGACTTACGAACACAGGAGTGGTAGGATTCAAATAAACGACATTTTGTGCCCAGAATATATTTTCTACATCGTCGTCACTGAATTTTTGCCAGGAATTTATGGTTGCATATCTCTTCTGACGCACATACACTACAGGGGACGTTTTCTTAGGGTCTCAGCCCGTCAATATCTGCAACAGAGATATGGAACTTTCAGGTATTAAATGTATAAGTTAAATCATCATAACGTTGAAATTTGCAATCGTATCAGACCTATTTGAGCGGAAAAAATTGGAGGCAATACTTTCGAAATGCCCCTCGTAGCTAATTGTGCGCAACTACAAATGAAAATTTAACGAATAGAACGTTTTACATCAGGGGTTCCCTTCTGTGAAACACGGTTCCACGGGACTGCTTCATCGGAGATTACAGCTTAGTTGTCTTAAAACCCAATAGCAGCTAATTCTTTTCGAGAATCATCCCTACAAATATTCTGATTTTCGTACAATTATTCCATTTAATTACTCTTTTTCCTCGATTGGCATTTAGCCTTGATAATTCGTAACTCGATTTAGTAAAACACTAGCTGGCAGTGCGGCGTTTTCCGGCCGTACGATACGTTTAAACATGATATTTTTATATATGCACATTGCGTCTGAATTATTATAGGATAAATCCTCTATTGATTATTATATATTACAAAAAATATTTTGCACGGTTAGCTAATTCGCAAAAGAAAATTCTAATAAAATAATAATGATAATGTCGTTCATCAAATTCCGTCTGTGTTTGTTTACATTATAATGTCAGCTGATATTTATTCTTGACGATGAATGCCCTAGAAGAGTCCACATCTGATTAATGTTTAGTTTTAAAATATGCGAACGAAGAAATGGTTTGCAGCGATTTTAAATGGTCCTTATCTGCTATCGTAAATTGAAGTCATGAACAAGAAAAAATTAAAATAAAATAGCGAGGTACATCCGGGCTTGAACACGGGATCATTCGATCTGTAGACGAATGCTGTACTGTAACACATACCTTACGTCGGAAATGGACAAACAAATAAACAATGGCTTTGCTGTCATAAATTGAACTAGTAGAGAGCATGGGTTGTACAGCGGCGCATCTCCGATCTAGCTCGTTGTGTCATTGTGTCACTTTTAGACATGATAGAAGACTGCTATCGCCCTTGCGATTTGTACACCACTGGCCAACTACTAGATGGTTTGCAACAAAAAAAAGAGAACCGGTTTTCGTCATTTTATCGTTTTATCCTATACTTGTCCGACGATTCTACTAGCAAAAAAAATCGTATTCCCATGTGGTAATGTATAAATTGAATAGATGAAGCTGAAGTATAAATATATCATTATTTCATTTATTCTTTACAAATGATTTGCTATTTGATCGACGACATTGTTTCCTCTGATCCTCACGGGAATGGCTACATAATAAGAAAAAAGCGAAGGTTTACATTCTTAAAATAAGATAAAATAAGGTGCTTTAATAGAAACATTGGCTCTCTTATTTCCTGTAAAATCCTGGAGTCTCTACAACTAACCAGATTGATAAAAATAATGAGATTCATTAGATACTGAAGAATTAAAGGATTATTCGAATAAAAAAAAAAAAACAAATATATATAAAGATTATAAAACTTGAGGAATAATAAGTTTACTCATGTTTGCCAATTTTATTACGTTCGTTTTATGAGATATTTTTTCATATATTAACTTTATATTACGGGCAATGAATGAATGTAGTTTGCGGGGGAAAAAACGTGTATAAAATAGTGGAAGAAAAAAGAACAAAAAAGAATTCTTTATAATTAACCATTTGTGTTGAACGGTCCAAAAGCTGAATTTGAATGATTCGTTCATTTCTATTCGAAAATCCATTTCAAAATGCCAACGAAATAAAAAAAAAACGTTGAATAAAGAATCCATTGTATTGTTGGGAATTAAAGGTTACTGCTACGATAAACGATTTACTTGCTTGACATCTATTATTCCTGCGAAAGCTTGAGAAGGGACAAAAATTGAATTGTTTATCGAGCACCATACCATTACAAATGTAGTTAAATGAACTCTTACTTGTTATGTTTATTCACACACACACACACACACACTCACATATATATATATATATATATATATATATATATATATATATATATATATATATATATATATATATATACATAATGGTCCATAAGTCACTTTACAGTTTGAAAATGAAACAACTTTTTATTAAATAGTTATATTAAATTAATTCTGGTTTTATAACATAGATTAAAGTGTCGAAATTTATTCTGACTAAAGGACATAAAATAATGTCTCTTAAGTAGCTTCCATTCTCTGCTTCGCAAGTTGACCACTTTTTAAGCTATTCTCCATGACAGTTCTTAAAATCAAAGTCAAAATAATTGATTAATCAGAAGTCATATAGCAAGGGAATTATTTTGACTTTGATTTTCCATGTCTCACTGACTTTAGCAAATAGGGTACATACCTTTATAAATATTTGCTAATATTTTCTCCTTTGAAGAGATGGTAGACATCGAAACCCTATAGGTTAAGGAGATTAAATTTCTAATGTATTCTTTGTCTTGCTTAGAATAATAAAATCTTTGATATGAAACTCAAACATTTCACCTAAAAAAAGTTTTTTTGAAATTTATTAAATCACTATAATTTAAATATATATATATATATATATATATATATATATATATATATATATATTAGATGATGCAGAATCATTTCTCCTAGCAAACTCCCCGGATATATTAACACTAAGTGAAAAAAATTTGCACTTTTCCACCCCATCTAACATCATAACATGTCTGGTGTCTTCCACTTTGTCATAAGAACTCTGACAGGCACATGCACGGAACTGGAGTCTATATTCGTAACACCCTCCCCATGTCTAGGGAATGTTAACTAGAATCAGGTGACCAGCCTTTCGTGTGCTTTAAACTAACTTTACAACATAGCGTTAGCTACCTCTTGTCTTTATCGCTCTCCATCAACCCAGGACTGTACTATAATAAAGCATGTCCCTGACAGCATAGATGTAGCACTCTCCCTTGACACTAGCGCCCAAATACATGTATTTGATGACTTTAACGCCCATCACAGAAATTGGCTTGGCTTCTCTTACTACACTGACACAGCTTGTAGCGACATCCATAACTTTGCTATATCCCGTTCCCTGATACAGACAGTAACATTCCCGATTCATCTCCCAGATCGCCAGGACAGCAAGTCTCACTTTTGGATCTATTCCTGAAAACTGTTCCTGATGATTGTGTAACAAATGCTCATTGCCCACTCGGGAATGCTGATCACACTGTGGTAATGATAGACATTACTCTAAACTCCCGACCCCTAGTTGAAGAACCGTTGCGAAAAACGACAAGGTACTACAATAAGGCTGACTGGAATGAGAGACGCCCCATGGGAAAATATATTTTCTCTTTTAGCAGAACAGTGCGCAAATGAAACTACTAAATGGTTCAAAGCAGCAATTGAAGCACATGTTCCTACACGGAAGATCTACAGTAAATCCCACTCTACCCAATGGTTTTCTTCTACATGCGCAACTGCCATTGCTCAGAGACAACATGCTTACCGTAGATTTATCCGGCATAAGTCCTCTACATACAGACAAAAGTATATAGAAGCTAGAAATAATTACAAGAAAGAAGTTGCAACAGCTAAGAGTAAATATACTTAAATCACCAGGAAAGGCATTGAAGCGCAGAAATTAGGAACTCGTGATTTCTGGAAAATCTACAATAGTGTAGTAAATAATAGGATAATAAACAATACCCCCTCGAACCAACGGAGAAAGCTAACATGCTTGCCTGTCAGTTTACATCAAACTCTGCCTTGGACCCAGCAAGAAGAACAGCATACCTGAGATGTTGGATGTGCTGCGTGGCTCCTTCTTCTCCCAAGATGACTTCTTCACCCTGGTGGCGTTCTGGTTGGAATTTTCTTTCTTCATCCTCCGGACCGCTCCGTTGTTTTAATGAAGGCATTTATGGCAAACATAACAAACGACACGCGACACAATTGTATTATATTTGAAACAAAACTAACTATTTTATTTTACATTATGGATATAATATATATTACAAAAAACTTTTACAATTTACATTATATCTTCAAAACTAAACTAACTAGCCTAACTAATATTGAGGGAGGAGGTGCCCCCCTCCATTTACGGAGAGACATAATTATGCGTGTTCACCTCATGATGGTCCGTGCAGAAAGAGACAGAGCTAGAAAGGGAATTATGGGAATGCATTTCTTTGTATCTCTACGCCCATGACCAAACCCCTACTCGGCCATGCTGTAGAGTGTGTTAGAAACCATGACTTTCCTAATAAAATTGTCTCTGAGATGAGTATATTTGCCCACGACACTACGCTCTATAGCAGGCACGTGGGAAAAACTAACGAGCACATATCTAAAGTAATGGCTGAAACCCTAGAGGAAGACCTTCAGTCTGTAGTGGAATGGGGTAAAAATGGATGGTAATCTTCACGCTGCCAAGACAACGCTCGTTTCCCTTAATAATTACATGAAACATTACCAGCTACTAATGGCTATGTCTAGAGATACTTTACCTGAAAGCACTTCGTTCGTATGGCGATTGCCGGGAGCTGGTGTCTTGTTGAAGTAGGAAGTGGGAAATACAGAAATAAAGA
This sequence comes from Euprymna scolopes, assembly GCF_053919585.1. NCBI lineage: Eukaryota > Metazoa > Mollusca > Cephalopoda > Sepiida > Sepiolidae > Euprymna > Euprymna scolopes. Next base: position 13,002,465 of record NC_136486.1, read on the forward strand.
TTGCTGAACTCACACAAGAATTGGAGAAAATTATGTATATTAAATTGAAAATATTACAAAGAAAAGGTTCTTGCAAAACTAATTGTGTTTGCGGCTTTAGAAGTCCAATAAAAAGTTCTTTATCGTCCAAAAGTCTTGGACGGCTCCCTGAAAAAGTTCAATCAAAATTCGGCGGCAAATTTAGGAGAGATTTTCCATAGTTGTCTACAGGCCGACGATTGATTCAAAAAGAGAGCGAATCTGTTTTCCCAGAATTCTGCTTATATTAAATGTTTGTTGATTGGCCAAGGAGCTTCATCCTAGCCAATCAAAATAGGGCTTTCAGAAAGGAGAAGTGGTCGATATAATTAGTTTGAACAAAGGGAGGTAACTACTTTTTTATATACTCTCCCACTAACAACAAATAATGCGACGATTGAAATCGTTGCATGCTATATAACGGCAATCAGTTACAATATTTGTGATTGCTACGTAAAGTGTTTAAATTAAATTGTACAGAATATTCTGTTTAATAGAAATATTTAACAGGTAGAATATACCTTAATGTGTTAGATGGCCCATTTACAATGCAAATTTTCTTTTTTTTTAATAATAAATGTAATGTATAAATTAAATTGTACAGAATATTCTGTTTAATAGAAATATTTAACAGGTAGAATATACCTTAATGTGTTGGGCATTATTATGGCCCATTTACAATGGAATTTTTTTTTTTTAATAATAAATGTATTCAGGATTAGATGTGGATTTCTTGATCCTTTTAGGCCTGTAATTGGCCATTTCTTCTGAAGGTTCCGATGGGTCCTAGATTCTTCTATAGGGTGGGATGCAAATTCATCAGATTCCTCATCTGCTGGGGTGTCAGGAAAGTGGTTATGAGTGAGTGATAACTCCAACGGATATAAATGTTTGAGGCCATGTGTTTCCACTGCACCATCACCTCTTTTTATTCGAGCAGAACGAACCTTGCCATCGTTGCCACTAAATAGCTCAATAACTCTGCCCAGCTTTCAGAAGGGCCTGGACTTGGCCGGATTCTTGACGAATATTACGTCGTTGATATTTACTTTATTGTGAAATTCGATTTCGTGTAAATCCTTGCAACTCTCCCTCAGACTTAGCAAATATTCATCGTGCCACATCTCTTTGAATTTAGATATTAATTCCTCTCTGCTTTCCAAGGTACTCACAAGGAGAGACCTAGTTATTGGTTCTGTCTCAACCAAACTGGGTGTGTCAGATTGGAAGGAGAGCTCACAGTTTATATTTGGATGAGTGAAGCAGTTGGGTGTTAAGGGAAGCAGATCAATATCGGTAGAGCATCTGTAGGTCAGAGGTCGAGAGTTCACGGCTCTTTTGATGTCTGATAGAAGGGTTAGAAGGTTAAAATAACTGATTTTAGATCGGCCAAGTGTTTTGAATAGCCATGACTTTATCACTCTGATCATTCTTTCCGAAGTACTTCCAACCCAAGGGGAGTATAAGGGTATTTTTATGTGTTTAATGCCAGCGCTTGAATATGAGTTACAGAACTCATTACTGTTTATGTGATGTTTAATTACATCACCACCTAAGGCTGCATTAAAGGAACGTGCATTATCACTGTATATGTGACTGGGAACTCCATAGGTATTTGAAAACCGAATCAAGGCTTGAATGAAGGCTTGTGTGCTCATATCAGGTACAAGTTCAATGTGAACAGCCCTCACGTTCATACATGTGAAAATTAATAAATACATTTTATGAGACTTTCCATCTCTTTGTACCCAGATGTGACCTGTGTAGTGTATGCCTGTGTGTTGGAAAGAATTGATTAATCTAACGCGGTGTTTTGGCAAATTTGTCAATTTGGGGTATTTGAAGGCTAGGCTGTTGAATTTCCTACAGGTATTGCAGTTAGAAATCACAGTCTTCACAGAGTGTCTTGCCTGTGGGACCCAGTATCCGGATAACCGCAATTTGGTCACTGTCGTACCAATACCCAAATGCCTGCATCGATTATGGCTATCCATAATCAGTAATTTTGTAAGAGAGTGATGTTTTGCAAGCAATATTGGATAGATTAAATTGTAGTCATATCTTGTCGAATTGGCAATTCTACCATCCACTCTCAAAATCCCATCAGAATCGATGAAAACGTTAAGATTCTTCACCAGCACTGGGATTCCCCTGTCAAGAGGATTCTTCAAATAAGCAATTTCCTTTTCAAACGATTGCAATTGCATCATCTTTATCAGGTAATTCGTGGCTGTCTGTTTTGGATCTGAATGTTCCTTCACTTTTCTGCATCGATGCACAAACTTGAATACGAAAGCAGTTGATCGACACAACTTGTTGAAGTCCGAGAACCTGTCAAATGGAATCAGTGGTTCCCTAACAGCTTCACTCAATGTATTATGGAAAACACTTTCCACGTGACACTTATTTTCCGGGCTCAGACAGCTCAAAGTACTCGTAGGCCACTTCTCAGGTTGCTCAACAAGCCACGCAGGTCCGCATGTCCAGTAGTCCAATCCCTGATTAAACTTTTCCAGAGTGATACCACGAGAAAGAAGGTCAGCCGGGTTGTCGGCAGAAGGAACATATTTGTAATGAATGCCCAACCCAAATTCCTTACTCAACTTCTCCTTCATTTCTCGAATATCTTTAATTCTGTTTCTGGTATACAGACTCTTTGCCTTTATATTCTCGGTGGGCAACCATGACAAAACAACTTGCGCATCCACAGAAACAAAAACGTCCTCTATGTTGACACCAGAGAAGGATCTCAGTATCATAGTTAAAGCCTTGAATGCAATATATACTGCAAGCAACTCCATCATAGGTAATGTCTTTGTCCTCATCGGGGCCACTTTAACCTTGGAAAATATTATGTGAGACTTCCCATTTTGCACGCCATATATGACAAATCCATAAGCCTGTGGTGACGCATCACAGAACAAATATAATTTCAGTTGGCTACCAGTGTCTATAGCATGTCTTGTAAAAAATAGACCACCTAGACCAGAAAGGTCTTCGGCCAAATTCGACCAGGTAGTCATTATGTCAGTAGGAACCTTTTCATCCCAACCCAACTTGAGCAACCACAATCTTCGGAGAAGTATTTTTTCCCTAATTGTAACCGGGGCACATAGTGACAGTGGGTCAAATATTTTTGCTGTCTGGGACAAAATATCCCTTTTTGAGAGTATGTTTCTCTGAACCATAGTGTTAACAATGCTAATAGTATCCAATTCAAGGTGATATTTATATCCGAAGACCTTTTCGTACTCGCAACTATGCTGCACGATTCTGTCATCCTCCGTTATAATGTCTCGAAGAGGCTCATAGTTGGAGTTACACGATCTCAACTGGAAATTTCCCGTCTGCAGACGAGGCACGGCACTCTTATAGAGACTGATTATTTCCTCAGAAGAATTGCTGGTCATACATAAATTGTCGACATAAAATCGATTTTTCAGCATCTCAGTACATGCATCATTCGGAAAACGGCTGACATGGTGTTTGAGAACGTAATTTAAAATGAATGGGCTGGCATTGAAGCCAAATATCAATGTACAATATCGGAAGCAAAGCAAATTGTCTCCATCTTTTACGAAAAAACAAAATCTGTTTTTGTCCTCAACCGACCGGAGTTTGATCATAAGAAATGCCTTTCTTATGTCTCCCAATAATACATATTTGTTAGTAAGAAATAAGAGCAACAGTTCAAGCATGTTATTCATCATGTTCACACCCGGATAAGATGCTTCATTGAGGGAGTAACCACCCCCGGTCTTCAACGAACAGTTAAAAACAGGCCTGATTTAAGTGGTTACCTGTTGATCCGACTTAAAGACCGGTCGATGGGGTATCCAAATGTATTTGCAGAAATCTTGTGGGGCGACTTCAATTCTCTCGATAATCCCTTCGCTCTCTTGCTGAAGAAAAATATCAGTATAGGTCTTATCCAAGTCCCTTTTTTCCAATGAAAGCATTGTTCTGTCAAGCACTTTAAGAGCGACTTGATAGAGGGAACGGAATCGATTTTGTCTTTATGCCAAGGTAGATCCACGAAATAAGAATTGTCCCTGAATTCGATAGACTTCCTGAAGTTTTCAATCCTATTTCTGTCATAATCACCAATTAGTTCTTCGTCATGGGAAGCAGCAGCTGAGTCCACAGCAAACATTTTTTCCAAATTCCGTTCCACGTTGGAATTCTCAAATACATCTGGAAACGGATCCGGGTAGGAAGACTTGGGTTCCAATATGGAATTCAACTGTCGTTCAGGGCAATGGGCATATTTGGATATTGTAGTATGATAATTGACAATTGTTTTGGAAATTCCACATCTCACAGGACTGACTTGATGAGGATACAAAAAGTGTTGTTAATTACCAAATGGGGCAATCCCTTGAGGCAAATCCCAGGCCTGTCCATTCATACATTTAATGATTCTGGAACCCTCCATGAACTGAAATATGTCAACTCCCAGGATACCCTGAATTGTTATGGAATTACCCTGTTTTTCATTTGAAAATGCCAATCTGTGTTTCAACTCATTCAGGTTGGACTTCACTTGGCCAAAGCTGGCGAACTCAAACTGCATACTGAATCCATCATCGATTAAAACAGGAATAGGGAGTTGTTTCCCCTTTCCCTCGGTAACGTTCAAGACAATCTGTTCAAATCGCTTCATAGTCACAAATTCAGGGTCATATTGAGGAGAAGTAGAAATGATCTGCTTGAAGATCTCACTTATTATAAAGGGGACATCCAGGAATTCCTTGGTCAGCAAATCCACCGCTACATCGTAATTACCATCCTCCAAGGTCAGATGGGAAACCAATTGCAAGGCATAGTCACTCAAATACCCTTTCAATAAGGCTAATTTTGCCCTGCCGGAATCAATAGACTCAGTACAGTTTTTGAATTGAGCAATAAAATTTTTATATTCAAATTTGGAAGGATTGATTCCACTAAAGGTTGCACACTGCAACTTGGGGACAGAAAGCAAAGGTACAGCGGTAGGTTCATTTTTCCGTGATGTGTTGGGGTTTTCAATAGAATTTTCAATGTCGGCAAGGCGATCATTAATATTAGCTCGAAAGCCAATTTCCCTCCTTTGCTCCTTAACAAATCCACACTCCCTTAAATCAAGTTCTGCTTTTATACACAGCCCTTTAATTTTATCATTTAAGGAGCGGACCTCAATCTGCAACTCCTTAATTATAGCTTCTTCCTCCTGGAAGTTTTTTTTTCTCAAACCCTCGCGTTCTTCCAACATGTCCGTGTTAAGGGAAATATCTTCCTTTAACACGTTTCTGGAGTCCATGAGCGCCCTAACACCCTTCAAGGTCCGGAAATCATCCATTTTACAGTTGTTTTGTTTTGGGAAAGGATAATGGTTTTAAGTTGTTTTTTTTTTAAACAAGTTAAATTTTGTGGGAGTATTGTTGATAATGTCTGTGGATAGGCCGAGAAGAGTTATGGCCCTTGGACGGAACTTAGCATAAATGGAGTTATGGCCCTTGGACGGAAGTTTGCATAAGTGGAGTTATCGCCCTTATATAAGGAGGCCATGTTTATTTACATTCGTATGTACGACGCCACGCTTTACGCGAACTTCAGTCGGTAGAAAGTTTCAAACTTTTAATAATACAACAGGAAATATTATATTATTTGTTCGTTTTTTTTGGAAACGAAATAAGTTTTTTTTCTTCTTTAAAATGTTCATTGAATTTTAAACCTTTAACAAAGGCAGAAATACTATTTATTCGTTTTTTTGTTGTTTTTTTTGGAAACGAAATAATTTTTTTTTTAAGAGGGACTTCTCAAATTGGTATTCCTTTTTCCATTTTCCTTGCAAATATCCTTAGGAGTTCAAATCTCTTCCCTTTTATTTTTTTTTTCTTCACAACAAGCTGCTAGACGTTATTTAGTTTTGCAAAATATGGCGATTGCCGGGAGCTGGTGTCTTGTTGAAGTAGGAAGTGGGAAATACAGAAATAAAGATTGCTGAACTCACACAAGAATTGGAGAAAATTATGTATATTAAATTGAAAATATTACAAAGAAAAGGTTCTTGCAAAACTAATTGTGTTTGCGGCTTTAGAAGTCCAATAAAAAGTTCTTTATCGTCCAAAAGTCTTGGACGGCTCCCTGAAAAAGTTCAATCAAAATTCGGCGGCAAATTTAGGAGAGATTTTCCATAGTTGTCTACAGGCCGACGATTGATTCAAAAAGAGAGCGAATCTGTTTTCCCAGATATTCTGCTTATATTAAATGTTTGTTGATTGGCCAAGGAGCTTCATCCTAGCCAATCAAAATAGGGCTTTCAGAAAGGAGAAGTGGTCGATATAATTAGTTTGAACAAAGGGAGGTAACTACTTTTTTTATATTCGAGCTTCTTGACTTCACGTTCACAGTAAACATGAATTGGAATAGATACATCGAGATCATTATTAAGGCTGCAAAGAAGGTGGGCTCTCTATACCGTGCTAGAAAGTTACTTATGCCTGAAAGAATCCTTTATATCACAAAACCACCATTCGCCCATGTATGGAGCACTGCTGTCACATTTGGACTGGCGCATCTGCTACTGCTCTTTCGCTCCTGGACAGGGTTCAAAAGAGAGGTCGCCAACCTAATATGTCCCGAACTGTCATCTAAGCTTCAGCCCTTGTCCCATCGACGAAACGTTGCATCTCCTTTCCTGTTTTACAAGTATTTCAATGGTGGATGTTTTGACTAACTTTGTTCTATCATTATTCCCATGGCAAGTGCTCATCTGAGCTCCATTCTCTGGTCCCTCCTCGCCAATCTTTTTCAAAAAACACCCGACTAGCTGAAACCTCCGTCAATAAGTTTCCCCACTCCTTATCTGTGCCTAAATCAAAACGTACATTCCATGAAGAAAGCTTCTTTCTTAGAACTGCACGCCTGTGGAACTCTATTCCGCTTGCCTGTTTCCCTCCCGACTTCAACCTGGATGTCTTCAAGTCCAACACAAACAAATTCCTGATGAACCGCTCCCCTAAGTAATGAAACCTTATCAACTCTCCAATACGATTTCTACACTATCCCATTGAGTACTGTACACACAATAACCCTTATCCCCGAGTAGCGATTGGGCCTTGATAAGTGGTGAACTCCATGTAAAAAAAGGCCTTGTGCCCCCTTGAAGAAAATACTCTCGACAAACCCGACAAGCAGCGAATTCCCACGCCTACCGCCTACACAGTAGAGATCCATAGATGTACGAAAACCTTCTACTCTAATAGCTTCTTCCCAAGAACTGCAGGACTTTGGAATTCACTTCGATTTTCCTGCTTCGCCAACTGTACTGACTTGCAGAAGTTCAAGTGTAATTTGAACAGACATCTTGCTACTAAACTCCCTACATAGTACCCCTGCAGCTTAGGTTTCTAATAGTAGTCCCCTACATAAAAGTGGCAATGTGCCTTGTTTGGGGTGAAAATGTCATTTTAAAAAAACTTGAAATTACTAAACCTTTGTAAGAGGAGGACAACACTTCCCTGCAAAAAGACCTACAAGCTCTTCTGTCATTAAAATTAATTCACCTTAGCGAAATATAACTTCAACCAGGGTCCGCATGTGATTAAATATGTCTCTTTAGGGAAAAGACATCCAAACCCGCCCAGGGTCCGTGCTGCAACAGAACATCAAGATTATAACACTCGTGTATAACAGAAACATTAGCGTTTAAAAAATTGAAAAAGTTATTTGAACACCTTTGGCATTCCGGCATATTTCTCGAGGTATTTCATTATTGCATTTCTCCCCCTGCTTTCTAGACGGTGGTGGCTCATTTGGCGTCACCGGCGAAACATTTTCCAACAAATATTCTAAATGAAGGAATATATAATTCTTAGACGTATTGTTATTATTATTAGTAGTAGTAGTTTCTGTATTATTATAATAAGGAGTTATGCGTAAGAATGATAATTTTTGTAAAAAACACATGTCTATTTTTACGTTAAAAATATGCGCACGCTCGCACGTACAACAATGGCCACCACTTTTAACATAAAGAATTACGTTGCTTTATGTCTGGAAAACTAGATATTTGCATACAAAGTTAAATGCGACATTCGTGTTCAGCACACCCGAAAACCTTTAAAAGTCGTCATTTTAAAGGAAAATGCAAAGGTGGAAACCAAGTAAAAATTTCACAAATAAAGTTAACAATTACAAGAAATAAATATTACATATTTATTAAATAAAAATAAGAATTGTTTACATTGTTCTACATATTTACCAATGTTAATAATAAATATTATAATATTACATATATTTTATAATGTATAAAAGTACTAATTATATTACCGAATAATTTTTAATAATACTAACCATGAATTAATTTAATGAAAACGTGTTAAATAATAATAAACGTGATAATAATACTAATAATTCGTCTACGAATTAGGTAACTTCTTTCAATTCAAATATATTAGAAGATGTTTCGCCGGGGACGCCAAAGCAACTAACACCGTCTAGAAAACAGGGGAAGTGATGCAACAATGAAATACCTCGAAAAATATGCCGGAATGCTACACCATTTTCTCCTCCTACTTGGGAATATAGTTTGGGAGGGATTCAGAGTTTATTTATTTTCCTTTACGTGGAAATATATCTGAACATTCGTTCCGCAAGTCGATGCGATCGATGTTGGCACAGTTAAGACATAGGTTTGTCGATTTAAGAGTAGCGACAGAGATTTCAGTGACAAAGTGCGCTTCGAACTTTTACGACAGAAACATAAAATTAGGATGACAAAAAAAATGAATTGACAATAGTGTTGACTATGTTAAAAAATAATTTTTGGATCACGTCCAATTTTCGAGGTTTTAAAATTAGAGACCTTACTTTGGAAGCGGCCCTCGTATGTTTGTAAGCAAATTTCTTATTAATTTGCTTAGTTCATTTGCGATAATCATATGATTTTTATATTTCAAAAGAAGCCACAAGATTAAATGAGAAAGAAATGAATTATATTTCGTAAAATATTACAATTAACTTTTGTTTGATTTGATTTGAAATGCTCGAGGGTGTTGTTGTATTGAAAAAGTCTTTGCAGATGGTGTTATTCAGAATCTTTAATTACTCTTGAACTGTATAATTTTTAGTTTTTGTTTTCCGTTAAATTGTCAGCAATTTAAGCAAAAGCTACTGGTATGTTGTAAGTTTAGTGAAGGTTTTCAAAAAATTGGATAGGCCTACAAAACTTAATACACTTGGGGTTTTTTTTTTTATCTGTTCATGTACTTTTTTATATTAGAAGGATGATTAACGTGATTCGATTCTTTCTTCAAGTTCTCCAGGACCAGGAACAGAACCTTAAATAACTTTGGCACTTATGCAGAACACGAACCGCACTGGAACAACGGTGTTATGTAGCAATCCGTTCGTTATTGCTGTATCTTCATCGTTAATAATTGCTCGCTCTCTCTCTCTCTCTCTCTCTCAACAGATGACAGTTCTTTTATTTCTTTTTTTACGGCGGCTTCAAATAACCAAAAGTTTTTAGACCAATCGGAAAAAGGTTACTTTTTTTTTAAGGTTAATTATTCTATGTTTCTTTCAAGTTTATTATTACCTACACATAGACACATTTTTATTCCCAATTCACATTTAATAAAAACATCAGTAATACGACACCACAATGTCATAAAACGAACCAGCCATGTACATGTGATATGTTTTCGATAATTAAATCAGACAATAAAAACATTCACATAAAACTGTTTCATTCCTTTTTAATATTTTTCCGGGTTTTTTTTTGGGGGGGGCGGTTGTTTTTTACTTAAATTTCTTTTTTTTTTTTTTCAATATTTGGTGTTTTCTGGCGTCTGGTGGTTACAATTTGGATATTTTAACTCCTTTTCATTCAAAACAAGGTCATACAAACACACACACACACACACACACACACACATATATATATATATATATATATATATATATATATATATATATATATATATATATATATATATATAAACTAGCGGCGAGGGCGCCCAGCTTTACCAGGGCGTAAAATACATTTAATATGATATTTCATTTGTCCAGATTTCTCTCTCATCATAGACTTTTATCCCTCGATATCCGAAGAACTTTTTAAAATTGCCCTAGAATTTGCCGAGGCATACACTGATATATCCTCGGAAGAAATCAACCTCATTAAAAAATGTAGAAAATCAATTCTAATAAATAACAATAACCAATGGATAAAAACTAAAATGAAAATTTCGTTTGATTTGGCGATGGATGCCAGAAATTCTGCAGAGGCATCAGATCTTGTCGGATTATTCATTCTATATACCCTCACAAGCATATTCGATACTACGGATATCGGCCTATATAGAGATGACGGACTATCTATAATAAAAAAAACTCCAACAAAGTCAAGGGAGAAAACTTTAAGAAAATCATACACAAGGAAATAAAAAAATTAGGCCTAAATGCAAACGTATCAGCTAACATAAAAATAACAAACTTCCTGGACATCACGTTAAACTTAGATAAAAACACATATGAACCATACTTAAAAGATAACGCTACTCCAATTTACGTAAACCCTAAGTCCAATCACCCACCACCAATTATAAAGCACATTCCTAACTCGATCGTAAGTAGACTCAGTAATAACTCAAGCGATGAAAATGCATTTAACAGGTCAACCAATATCTATGAAACAGCCCTAAAAAATAGTGGATACAAAAATATCGATATCAAATATAAGCAACAAAACACCAACAACTATAATAAAATTAAAAATAGAAGAAAAAGAACTATAATTTGGTATACGGCCCCATACAATCAAAAAAACAAAACTTGGCAAGAAATTTCTACATCTTATTGAAAAACTCTTTCCCGCAACCAACCCCTTACACAAAATCTTCAATAAAAATACCTTAAAGTTATCCTACAGTTGTTGCGAAAATTTAGAGATGATAATTAAAGCACATAATAACAAAATACTAAATGAAAACAATGTAAACAACAACAAAATAAACAATAAAAATGTAGACACCATGACAAAAATAAAACCAACATTAGCAGAAATAATAATAATAATAATAATAATAATAATAATAATAATAATAATAATAATAATAATAACAAACCAACCCCGGACAAAAACAACCATACCATAAATAAAAATACTAATAACAAACAAGATAAATGCAACTGTAGACACCGCACACTTTGCCCAGTTCAAAATAAATGTCTAACAAAAAGCGTAGTTTATCAAGCAACAATATTTGCGAAAGAAAACCCGAATAACAAGAAATATTACGTAGGCATATCTTCCTTAGATTTCAAAACCCGATGCTATGACCACAAAAGTACATTCAACAATAAAAACACCGTATAAAAAATTCACTAGCGAATAAATACTGGGAACTCAAAGAAAGCGGACATTCGCCAGTAGTCGAATGGAAAATAATAAGACAAGCTACCACGTGTAGGCATTTAGACGACCCATGTAAATTATGCCTTCATGAAAAATTTGCTATCCTGTACTTTAAAGAACCCCAACATCTATTCAACTGTAGAAGAGAAATAGCAAATAACTGTGTTCACAAAATAAAATTTACTCTAGGATAGCGATACAAAATAGTTTTAAAACTAACAAAAACAATAGAAAATAAACAAATAAATAAATTAAATAAACATAAATATACATAAACGATCACATATATATGTATGTATATATATGTATATATATGTGCATATATGTATGTACACATATGTATATTTATATATATAAAAAAGGAGGAAAAGGTCTGCCTTAAACCACTAACCTAGTTCTAAAACAGCTCCTATGTTCGATAAAATGCATGCCCATTGGCTGATAGGAAGGGGCCCGGTGGATACTAGAAAGCTGATTGGCTAACTAAAATCCTCAACAGAAGAGGAACATATAAAAACGAGAAACAACCACAGAATTCGCGCATAAGCCTGACGAATCCTAGAGTGGATGAAACGCCGAATATTCAGTGTAGCTTAATCGCCATATATATTTTATAAATTACTAACTAGCTCTACTTACGTATTGAGCACTTTTGAAGTAAATGCTTAAAGTTTACGCATAAATCTATACTTTCATATATTAATTTTATGTGAGTAAATGAAGTAGTTATATATATATATATATATATTTATATATATATATATATACATACATACATTTAATCAGGCAGAAAAGATTTATATTATAAATTTTGTCTTTATTTTCACCTTCGTTTTATTCTTTTTTTTCGGCACTCCTTACACTTTTCCCTTTTCAGTTCCTCAGATATCTACTTTACGTCCATTTTTCTGTTCGCATCATTTTTATTTTATTTTCTTCCTTTTTTTATTTTCGTTCATTCTCTATTGTTCTATTCCCAACAAGTTAGCCAGTCGTAAATTGAATCAAAGCTCATTTCAACAACCATTAATTTATTTCCTTACCACATGCTGTTATTGCCGTCAAATAAAACATTAAATCACGAGCTCTATGCTGTAATAATATCGAACCGATTTTTAACACGCATTTTCATCAGTTCTATGTCCTCACCCAATTACATTTAACCCCTTTTAAATTGTCTATATATCTCCGGACTATTAAATTGGCAACGTCTATACAAATTTCACTCCAAAATTAACGTTGTTTCGTAGAGACTCCTTTAGTCATCTGAGTTTGTGATCCATATTTTCAAATGATAAGTAATCTTTTCGCTTTGCTTATCATCTAACGCAGATTGTTGGTAGAATTGTTCACGAGTATGATGCTTACGGTGTTATAAAAGACGCCGATGAATTTATGCTCAATCAATTAAATCGAAAGTAGCTGAGCAGATGCTTGATTTTTAAGTATCTTGGTGTATAACCAAAAAACGTATTGAACAGATGTATGCTCTAATGAGGGGCTAGTTTAGGCTATACAATGAGCCGCTTTGCTCGAATTCCGAACTTAAGTCAATTTTTAGTTTCATGTAAGGGCTTTGTTTTATATATATATATATATATATATATATATATATATATATATATATATATATATATATACCCGAAAGAAAATTTTGATCGAATGTTATATATTGTTCTTAGGTAGTTATCACGACTATTAAAATTCCACAAGAACTATCTTTGCATTGAACACGTTTGTGCTTACAAAACTGCGTGTTTCCGTGTTTAACGATTAAAGTGTTCGTAGAGTGGCTCTCTCTTAGGGGTGCTACCTTCAGGGTATATAATCATGCAAACCTTAGTTTTATGTACACACCGTCAATGTTCTCCCTGTCTTTTGGTTGAATTTCAGCTGCTATTTTTCTATGCAAAAACTGTTGAAACAATGAAAGAAATGAAATGAAAGATGTTTATTTATTGTTTTATTTTCACAGAAAAAATAAAAAAGGACACGTTAAACGACATGAAATACATAAGGTGCCCGTGCGTTTTACAATAAACGCGTAATCATGCATTGTTGTGTGTTCACCGGCGTGTGATCAAGAAACAATTCAATTAAATGAGAGTATTTTATACGCGTGTGCGCTCTTTATTTATCTTAGCGTTGCTTTCCACGACCGTTGATCGTCCAGTGGTTAATATTCTGTTAACTAGAGACGAATAAAATTCAAGCACAGAGACACAAGGGGACTAGTGTAAATTTTTAAAGGCTTTATTGTGGAGAGAGATCCATTCATCAGATGAGAGACTGAATATTCCTTATAGAAAACAAAAGTTATTTTTTCTTAATTTCCTCACGTAAGAATTAAAAAATTGGTCGATGAAGATTCACTTACATCTGTATATTGTGTTTGTACATCTTGGCTTTAAACTTCCTCGCCACAAACTGCTGAAAACTATTTTCCCATCTTCAATACGTGATCATATCTTATGATATCATCACTACCTGCTTTTAGTGTTTTGTATAGGAAACTGATCTCTGAACTTTATAGCCTTACTTGCTGGATGCAATGGGTTAATTTTCACCAGCCGCTAGGCTGTCCTAATATGCGTATAATGAAGTACGCGAAATTCACATTAGTTGACATAATCTCTACCTACTGATATAAGGCCCCTAATATATGATACTAGTTGAAAACAATGACCAATGCCTTTAAATACGGATAATAAGCAGATAAAATATTGTAGCCTATAATCATTTTCAATTAAAATGATGAGAATAAATCATCTCACGTCAATGTACTTAATGACTTTCCTTGTAAAAAACAAGAAAATCTTGTGAAACTCTAAAAACAGAAAATGAAAATGGCTACCCAAATTACTATCGAAAATATCTCTAGTCAAAATAGAACTAAATAAATCTCAGCCGAATCTAATTACATTTAAATGATTTAAGTAACGCTGCGTAATATTTTTGCAGTCTGTCTCGTCTACTTAATGTACCTATAAAATTCAAATTAGGTGCATTCGATGTCTAATTCGTTCGCATTAAAGCAATAATTCTGACGCCACTTTAATTGAATTTGATTTATTAACAATTACAAGAAAACACGAGACTTTCATTTGCGATATAATTCCACCATTTTAATCCGTGCCAATGGCAAGGTTGGCAATTTTACACAAGAAAAGTCAATCTTGGTTTTCAAGAATTCAACCATTTTATTATTTTTTAACAGAGGAGTGGATTATTATTATTATTATTATTATTATTATTATTATTATTATTATTATTATTATTATTATTGTTGTTGTTGACAACAACAACAACAACAACAACTTGTCATTTCTTGCGCCAGATATTCTTCTATTCGTTCAAAACTGCTGCAAAGAAGGCAAGTTTGTTTCCATCGAAATAGAAAATTTCTCACAACTGCCTGTATTTTATACTTTTATAAAGCTAGACTTCCCATATGTTTGCACTAATCATTGTTCCCACCTTCTTGGATAGGTACACAGAGCTATCTTTATATTTTATTTTTACTTAAGTGTCATCGCTTATGGAAGGCCGAAGTAGTCATGTATGTTAGGTAAACGAATAGCCAATGCACCGATAATCAGTAACGATAGAATTTCGATAGAGTTGATTATATAAGAGGACAGCTCATCAAGTACTTATTTACATTAGACTTGAAAACAACCTTGCTATAGTCATCTAGGAAGAAGCTCAATTGCATTGTGCTCCAGAAATGGAGAGTTCTAGGAAAGAAACTCTGTATATGGGATTTGCGTTTAGTTTTAGGAACACATAGAGCGTGAGGACAACTGTTGCCAATTGTAGCTAGACGAATATTTGTTCCGAAGGTTTTACGGCGAGGATCATAGATTGACAATGAGGATCATAGATTGACAGGGAGGACCATAGATTGACAGTGAGGATCATAGATTGACAGTGAGGATCATAAATTGACAGTGAGGATCATAGATTGACAGTGAGGACTATAGATTGACAATGAGGATCATAGATTGACAGTGAGGATCATAGATTGACAGTGAGGACTATAGATTGACAATGAGGATCATAGATTGACAGAGGATCATAGATTGACAGTGAGAATCATAGATTGACAGTGAGGATCATAGATTGACAGTGAGGATCATAGATTGACAGTGAGGACTATAGATTGACAATGAGGATCATAGATTGACAGTGAGGATCATAGATTGACAGTGAGGACCATAGATTGAAACTCAGTAGAGCTCCTCCCATAAAAGTAACGATATAACAGATTCCTCCCACATGACTTCAAAATTGGTTTTGTACTCTGTGCATGGAATGAAAGGCTACTCCTTTAGTAGCTCTTTTTTAGATACTTCCTTACTCCCAGTTCTTTTCCGACAAGTTGACCGGAAACCTGAGGTTGGCCATTGTCTACGTTGTAAAGCTGTCTGTACCATGTGTGGTCTTCCAAAGCATCAATCCTAATACGTTCAAGAAAAATGTTGGGCAGTGTCGGCACAGCAGGTAGCCCCGTTTTCACTAATACTATGCAAAGAGGAAGAAAATAAAAAATGAATGATTGTTATCAAACAATATCTGAGATATTTTTAATTTTTGTTAAATCTTAAAAGTTACTGGTTATTAAAGTTACTAAACGATCGTATTTTCTAAAAGTTAAAACAGATTTGTTTTTATAAGGACTTTATATGGTAAGTCCTTTGTCGTAAATTATTTCACTATATATTTATCTATATATCTTTAGAAGTGGGAATGTGTGTGAGGACGATTCTCAACCTATATACTCAACAAATTTAAAATCTACTTGAATCTTTGATCGACTTTTAATTTGGTATATGGGGTATTCAGACACGCGGAAAACTTTACAGCCGTTTTCATTCATAAAACAAGGCTGCTAAGCAGTAAAAATTGAAATAATTCGTCTCATTTGATTTTTATTTCTTTGTCAACTGTTTCACAAGTGCCGATGCACGAATGGTTTATATGACCGATTTCTTTTGCTAAGAATAAGTAAGTTTGAAAACACCTTTAAAAGATCGTGTCAAACTGGTCTTATGGTTATCTTACTTGACTCACTGTCTTTAGCTTCTGGTTTCATCTCAGCTCAACTATATTTTGTTTTATTTATAATTTTTTATTATTATTACATTTTCACCCCAAACAAGGCACATTGCCACTTTGGTGTAGGGGGCTACTATCAGGGGCAGCAACTACTGGGGCACTATGCTGCGATTTGGGCAGCAAGATGTCGTGTCACGTTACACTTGAACTTCTACATGTCAGTACAGTTAGGGAAGCAGGGACCTAGAATGGAATTCCAAAGTCTAGCGGTTCTGGGGAAGAAACTACTGGAGTAGAAAGATATTTTACATCTAGGGATCTCTACTGCGTGGGGGTGGGATTAGCTGCCTGTCGGGTTTGTCGAGAGTGTCTACGTCGTGGGGGCACAAGTGATTGCAGTTCGTCAGAGCATTCACCATTAAAATACTTGTAGAACAGGCAGAGGGATGCAATGTTTCGACGATGGGACAGAGGCTGAAGCTTAGATGCCAGTTCAGGGCCTATCAGATTGGCAACTCTCTTTTGAACCTTGTCTAGGAGCGAGAGACTAGTAGCAGATGCACCAGCCCAAATGTGACAGCAATACTCCATACATGGGCGAATGGTTGCCTTATAGAGGTATAGGATACTTTTGGGTGTCAGTAGTAAGAATTGAACTGTTAAGTAAAAGCATTATACACGTATGCACATGTCTCAGTTTCTTTCTGTGTTTTTTGGGTGTTTTTTTTACTTAATTTTTTTAAGGAATTTAACGTTACCTTTAATACTGGGAAACGCGAGGTGCATCTTCCAGTACATCTATATATATGTGCATATATATGTATTGTTATAAATAACATTGATAAAGGTAAAAACATATACTCTTTTTAGAACAAACTATCAAATATCAAAATTGATATAAAAAAAGAATTCAAAGTTAAATAAAATTTTATTACATCATGAAATTCGATAGAGAAAAAAAAAACTTTTTAGGACCTTGCATTTCGAAACCTATTGCTTATCAAAATAGGAGAAAATATCCAGGTTTATATATATATATATATATATATGTATATATATATATATATATATATATATATATACACAAATATGCGTGTGTCGTACAGACATTAGCTTAGTAATAAAATAAAGATACACGATATGTACATAGAGTTAGAATGGATGCTTATAATAGATAAAAAAAGATAGATTACATGAGGACATAAATAAAAGGATAGGGAATATACATAGGGATTGACATAGAAAATGCGTAATTTTATTTTTTATTTGATTTCCATTCTATTTTTGGTTTTACTTTTTATTCATTCTATTTCCCGTTTATTCCTGTAATCTATCACTGTATTTATATGGATCTTTTTATATTTTCTATGGTAAAGTACCCTCTTCTGAAGGTTGGAGATTGCTGAGCGACAATCAAAATATTACTTAGAGATTCTACCCAGTCATGGCTGGCGGAACGAGAGTATGTATCAAATAAAGTGTTCTATTCGTAATTCTATGCAAATTTCAGAGTTCGACAAAATACATTTGAAGAAAGCTTGAGGTTTCATAAACCGGAACGTTGGGAAATTAGCACTAAAGATGAGCACTACAGATCGAAGAATGTAAATAATAGGAATGAAACGTAATTACTTGCACATCCTGGCTAGAACTTTTGGCTAAGATCAAAGTGTAGTATCTGTTCCGGCAGATACTGCACTTAAGATAATTTGTACCAGTCAATGGAGGGGAAACCCTCTATACTGGGACAATTATTATTTTTGGTAACCAGAGTGCCCCCTTTTTGCCTACTTTAAGGGGAGCTGGTTTTTACCTCACATTAAAAACGGCCTTGTGCCTAATTTGCTCTGTGGGGGAGCAAATAAACACCATCTGTTCCGGCAGATGCTGCACTTAAGATAATTTGTACCAGTCAATGGAGGGGAAACCCTCTATACTGGGACAATTATTATTTTTGGTAACCAGAGTGCCCCCTTTTTGCCTACTTTTAGGGGAGCTGGTTTTTACCTCACATTAAAAATCGGCCTTGTGCCTAATTTGCTCAGTGGGGGAGCAAATAAACACCATCTGTTCCGGCAGATACTGCAAGCTATGACTAGCTATGACTAGCAAAGACCAGATGTGGGGGCAACCCCACATGCCTGACCTTTAACCAGCTCCCATTTCCCACCTCTCGGGAGCTGGTCCCCCCTTTCCCTTCCCCCTCCCTTCACTCCTCACATTAAAAATTGGCCTTGTGCCTAATTTGCTCGGTGGGGGAGCAAATAAATACCATCTGTTCCGGCAGATACTGCACTTAAGATAATTTGTACCAGTCAATGGAGGGGAAACCCTCTATACTGGGACAATTATTATTTTTGGTAACCAGAGTGACCCCTTTTAGGGGAGCTGGTTTTTACCTCACATTCAAAACGGCCTTGTGCCTAATTTGCTCAGTGGGGGAGCAAATAAATACCATCTGTTCCGGCAGATGCTGCAAGCTATGACTAGCAAAGACCAGATGTGGGGGCGACCCCACATGCCTGACAATTAACCAGCTCCCATTTCCCACCTCTCGGGAGCTGGTCCCCTTTTTCCCTTCCCCCTCCCTTCACTCATCACATTAAAAATCGGCCTTGTGCCTAATTTGCTCGGTGGGGGAGCAAATAAATACCATCTGTTCCGGCAGATGCTGCAAGCTATGACTAGCTATGACTAGCAAAGACCAGATGTGGGGGCAACCCCACATGCCTGACCTTTAACCAGCTCCCAGGTCCCACCTCTCGGGAGCTGGTCCCCTTTTCCTTTCCCCCTCCCTTCACTCCTCACATTAAAAATTGGCCTTGTGCCTAATTTGCTCGGTGGGGGAGCAAATAAATACCATCTGTTCCGGCAGATGCTGCAAGCTATGACTAGCTATGACTAGCAAAAACCACATGTGGGGGCAACCCCACATGCCTGACCTTTAACCAGCTCCCATTTCCCACCTCTCGGGAGCTGGTCCCCTTTTTCCCTTCCCCCTCCCTTCACTCCTCACATTAAAAATCGGCCTTGTGCCTAATTTGTTCAGTGGGGGAGCAAATAAATACCATCTGTTCCGGCAGATGCTGCAAGCTATGACTAGCTATGACTAGCAAAAACCACATGTGGGGGCAACCCCACATGCCTGACCTTTAACCAGCTCCCATTTCCCACCTCTCGGGAGCTGGTCCCCTTTTTCCCTTCCCCCTCCCTTCACTCCTCACATTAAAAATCGGCCTTGTGCCTAATTTGCTCGGTGGGGGAGCAAATAAATACCATCTGTTCCGGCAGATGCTGCAAGCTATGACTAGCTATGACTAGCAAAGACCAGATGTAGAGGCAACACCACATGCCTGACCTTTAACCAGCTCCCATTTCCCACCTCTCGGGAGCTGGTCCCCTTTTTCCCTTCCCCCTCCCTTCACTCCTCACATTAAAAATTTGCCTTGTGCCTAATTTGCTCGGTGGGGGAGCAAATAAATACCATCTGTTCCGGCAGATACTGCAAGCTATGACTAGCTATGACTAGCAAAGACCAGATGTGGGGGCAACCCCACATGCCTGACCATTAACCAGCTTCCATTTCCCACCTCTCGGGAGCTGGTCCCTTTTCCCCTTCCCCCTCCCTTCACTCCTCACATTAAAAATCGGCCTTGTGCCTAATTTGCTCGGTGGGGGAGCAAATAAATACCATCTGTTCCGGCAGATGCTGCAAGCTATGACTTGCTATGACTAGCAAAGACCAGATGTGGGGGCAACCCCACATGCCTGACCTTTAACCAGCTCCCATTTCCCACCTCTCGGGAGCTGGTCCCCTTTTTCCCTTCCCCCCTCCCTTCACTCCTCACATTAAAAATCGGCCTTGTGCCTAATTTGCTCGGTGGGGGAGCAAATAAATACCATCTGTTCCAGCAGATACTGCAAGCTATGACTAGCAAAGACCAGATGTGGGGGCAACCCCACATGCCTGACCTTTAACCAGCTCCCATTTCCCACCTCTCGAGAGCTGGTCCCTTTTTTCCCTTCCCCCTCCCTTCACTCCTCACATTAAAAATCAGCCGTGTGCCTAATTTGCTCGGTGGGGGAGCAAATAAATACCATCTGTTCCGACAGATGCTGCAAGCTATGACTAGCTATGACTAGCTATGACTAGCAAAGACCAGATGTGGGGGCAACCCCACATGCCTGACCATTAACCAGCTTCCATTTCCCACCTCTCGGGAGCTGGTCCCCTTTTTCCCTTCCCCCTCCCTTCACTCCTCACATTAAAAATCGACCTTGTGCCTAATTTGCTCGGTGGGGGAGCAAATAAATACCATCTGTTCCGGCAGATACTGCAAGCAAAGACCATATGTGGAGGAAACACCACATATAAGACCTTGGTCAATGTAGGGGCAACCCTTTATACCAATTGTCACTATCCGGCTCCCTTACTCCCGGGGGAGTTGGTCCCCATTTCCCCTTCACTCCTCACATTAAAAATCGGCGTTGTGCCTAATTTGCTCGGTGGGTGAGAAAATAAATACCTCAAAGTGCAGTATCTGTTCTTCAGATGCGGCACTTCCATTTCTCGTTCTCTTTCAGTGGAGGAGAAATCCCTCACGACTGAGACAATTTTTATTTTTGTACGTTTCCTCCACGTTAAAAAACGACCCTGGTGTCTAACTCTTTCCCGTGGGGAGGCATTGTAAATAGGTACATACTTTTACACGTTTATTTACCTTAAACAAAGCATATTGCCATTGAGATAAAGATGGTTGCAACTAGTAAAGGGTAAACTATACATTAGGCATCGTATATGAAGTGTCGTATATCGAGATATTTGTTCATATTACATTAAAATTCCTGCTTACTAGCACAGCTCGGGATACAATGTGAGATTTTTTACAGCAAGCAGGTTGAGGAAAGAAGGAATTTGAATAGATTTTAACTATGTGCGCATATATTATCTTTAACTCTAAGCTTCCATGTTAGCCGTTGTCTATTTTTATTTTTTTATTTATTTTTTTGAGCTTTTTACCAACTGTTTATACCTTCTCTTTAAATTTATTTATTTAATGTATTTTAATTACATATGCGTATAAATTGTCTTTAACTCTTTACTTTCATGCAAGCCGTTTGTAGTTAGAACTCGACTCGATAAACGAATAGCCTAGGTTAGAATACCGAACAGAAGCGAGGATTTATCTTTTTTTTTCTACTATAGAAGACAGAACTATAACCTAAAAAAAAAGTAAAATTATCATACACATGTGCGCTCTCTATAAATAGATACAAAATCCGGGAAAGGAAGTGAAGCTCCCACCTACCCTCTAACCTAGAACATGGTTACGCTCGCTGGCAGACGCGTCAAATGTATGACCTTCACCTTCACCGAGGTGAACGATTTATATTACCTTCACCGAGATGCGCGACTTGACACACAAAAATAAACCGCCTCTTAATAACCTGCTAACGCATACGTCACTGTAACGTCCAATGACAACAACAACAACCCCAACCTTCTCACTCGACCTGCCTTTATACCACTATCTCTATCCCTTCTCTTGCGCATGCGCCTGTAGATTCCTGACAACCTCGAGACATCCGCTTATAAAAACCCAAGTTTTGTTGTCGCGCATGCCTATACAAGGCACAAACACGAGGGCGTTTATTGTGTTGGTAAGTACTACACTCCCCCCTGATCTGATGATAACATAGAGTGCACTCCGGGGGTGGCCTCTTAGTTCGTTGGCTTCTGCGAAGAGTGGTATTTACACTCTCGGATTCAGGTTCTGGTTCTGGTTCTGGTTCTGTGTGAGGTTCTGGTTCTGGTTCTGATCCTGCCTGATCAGACGAATTAAAACTACCACTCTCTTGTTCGGTGACCTCACTCATCAGCAGCTCATCATCTGATGATTCGTCGCTCTCTGTAGTTGTGGGATGTACTTCACTAGCCGGGCGAAGATCGGGCACATGGCGTGGGGTTCCATCAACAAGGACCGACTGCTGGCTGACCACTCCAGATATTCGTCCTCGCTTGAACTTGGTGGTGCACCGGTTTCCAGGGGGTCTAACCCAAACTGGATCCCCTACCTTGTATTTGTTATGACTCTCCTCGTCGATTGGTTGGACAGTATCCTAACATGGTATTTGTGTATGGCATTGGCCGGTGCTGTTATTAGTGTCTTCCCATCCTTTGGTGTGACGTTATACCAATACGTGGCCTCCGTAATGCTGCATTGTTTTCTGGCAGCAATTCTCTTGATGCTGCGATGGCTCCTCTCAGCAATGCCATTCCCTGATGGCACATGGGCACATCGCAGTCGTAGTCGGACACCCCACTCATTCAACAACTGCCGAACTTGGTGGCTACAAAAAGCAGCATCGTTGTCCGTCAATATCTCTTCCGGCGCACCTCGCTCAGAAAAGATAGATGACAGTTGGCGGACAACATTCGCTGAGTCCTGCCTGGTCATTTGCCGCCACACCGCAAAACGAGTGGGTCCACAGTCGATAAGGGTTAGAAAGGGCTTACCACTGTAATGGGTAATATCCATTGCTAATCGTTGCCACACATGCTCAACTTCCAATCGCCCCTTCTGCCATGGCTCAGGTGCAGGATCGATAGACTGGCATGCCTCACAGTGCCTGATGATCTGCCTGACATCTGCCCTTGTCGCTGCCGGGTCTACACGCCTCGCAAAATACAAAGTTCTTTTGATACCTGGATGTCCACTCTGCACATGAATTCTTTGTATTTGGCATGAGCTAATCGCGCCAACTGCGCAAGATCGAGCAGTGAACTCCACGCCTGTCTTCACAGCTTCATACAATTTGTGAAGCACACGGGTTAGTTGGTCTGCACGATTACAGTGTGATGCCACGAGCGTTACACTCACCGACAGGTCATATTCTGATACGAGACTCTTCAGGGTGTTTAGCCTCCGCCGGATTAACATCTCACTGGCTGCCTTAGTACGGACTCTTGTTCGTCCCGAGAGAGTGTCGGAGACCCAATGGTAGACGCAGAGAGAATCCGTGTACAAGTGTAACTTCTTCGACTGCCATTGCAGTGCCAGATTTAAACCCTTCACAACAGCATCCAGTTCCGCCAGGTTGATGTGTTGAGCATCATTCACGGGTCGATGCCAGCATGCGTCTTCAATTACATTTCCACGTTGCTCCAATAACACTCCCAATGCCAAAGAACTAGCGTCAACCCACACATTCACAGTGTCCCCATCGACACACCATTCTCCACGGGCAGGATCCTCCTTGTTAACTCTCTCTAGGGTTTCTGTCGTCATCAGAGTTAGAAGAGCATCATCAGATACATCATCCCAACCTGTAGTTACTAAACTTGCCCTGCGTTTGATGACGCCCACAGCTGCTCGGAGCCAGCCACACGCTGGTAAGTGACCAATAAGTTTCCCACACAAGGAAAAAATAGTCCGCCGCGTAATAACATCAGGGACGGTTGGAATCTCACTGCCACGCCTCCATCGTAAGGTACCGTCTTTCCCGCAAACTTCCAATCCTAATACCCGTGCTCCATCCCTCAGACGTTCGGGATCCTTGCACTCCAACCCGAATTGAGCTAACTTTTCTCTGACGTGCGACGCAGATTGTACGTATTCATTGACATACACATCATCAATATAGGCCGATGTTGCGTCCTCAGTAGTCTTTTCCTGGGACAACACTGCATTTACGATGGTCTTCATGATTTGCGGTGACACATTCAGCCCAAAGCCAAGCCGAGTAAGGCAGTATCTCTGACCCCGGAACCACACTGTCTGGAACGGCCACAATGTCTCATCCACTCGCACCTGCAAATAAGCCTTCCGCAAGTCTACTATAGACACATTGGAGCCCTTCTGGCGCCATTCTCTCAGCTTGCTGGCGCACACGTCAGCATCGGCAGTGTACGTCTCAATGTATCTATTGAGTTAACGATAGTCCAGCACCGAACGAACTTTGGATTTGTTATGCTGGACTACAGCCATTAAGGGAATCAGACCCTTGGGTGGTCCCAGCTTGTTGGGGTAAGTGATCAGCCATCCATCCTGGATCCATGCCTCAAGTTCCTTCTCGTAATCATTACGGGCCTCGTCGGGTATCGAGTACTCTGCAATGCTATTCTTGAGTTCGGTTGGCGCCCTTCCTTCCGTCCACTTCAACGATGCAGTCCATGCTTTTTGGTGAGGGTCGTAGTCCACCTTAAAATCAGGCCGATCAATGTGAACTGCAGCACACACTGGGGTTTCAAAAAATCGCACAGTCCCATCTCTTCCGATAACCACTCCCCCCAGTGCCTTAATAGCATCATATCCCAATAGTACATCGAATCCCAGCAAATCCCCTCGCATCACCAGCACATTAATGTTTGCGGCCACACCAGAGTCTGTGTGGACTTTGACAGTTCCGGCTCCACGGCAAGCTTGCGTATTGCCACCTATTGTGGTTACTTTGATGCTCTGCTTTGTCCAGTTTCGACACAACTTGGCACTCATGATGGTGTGTGAGCAACCGGAGTCGAGAAGAGCTGAACAAAGCACTTGGTCCACGTACACATTTATTGTCGGTTGCGCCTCAATTAAATCTTGTCCGGGGAACAGTGCGGCGCTGACGTCCTGCCCCCTGATGCATTTCCCGCACAATTTTGGGATAAATGTCCATAGCTACCACATTGGAAACAGCGCGGGAGCCCCCGCCCCTTGTTAGTACAATTTCTTGCGATATGGCCTCGCTGGCCACAGCAGAAACATCTCCCATTGGTCGTGGGTCTCAAACTGGGACTCTTTTCAGCATTAGTCTTGGCTGCCTGCGCCATCATTACAACCGGTTCCCTCAGGTCCTCCTCATCTCTGATAATGGCTCGAGCGCGTTCTAACAAATGTTTCATGGGCGTTACAGATATGCTGGTGGAAGCCCTCAACAGTTGCTTAACATGGGTGGGAAGGCCGGTCACAAACGCATACGCCAGTGTTTGCTCTGACACTCTATTGCCAAATAGAACTGCAAGTTTCTTCAGCTCCGCGAAGAAGACGTCCACGGTTTCTCCTGGCATGAGCTTCCTAGTGGTAAATGTTTCGTAGGCCGTACAGGGATCCATGGCAAATGCCTTGTATAAAGCGTTTTTTATACAGGTAATATCAGCCTTCTCCACAGCACTCAGTTGCTGATATACACTTAGGGCGCCTCCAGCCAATCTTAGGGGAATCACGGTATGCACCCCCTTTACTTCACAGAGGTTGCAGGTCAGCTCAACCCTTTCGACCCAGTCGACAACAGAAGTGGATCCGTCGAATTCGGGTATCAGTTT
This sequence comes from Euprymna scolopes, assembly GCF_053919585.1. Lineage (NCBI taxonomy): Eukaryota > Metazoa > Mollusca > Cephalopoda > Sepiida > Sepiolidae > Euprymna > Euprymna scolopes. Next base: position 13,028,252 of record NC_136486.1, read on the forward strand.
TAAATCAAACTTTGCCCCAGCCATAGTTGTCCAGGAAAAGAGACAAAATTAAATAGCCGAAATAACTTATGACCTTCACCTTCACCGAGGTGAACGATTTATATTACCTTCACCGAGGTGCGCGACTTGACACACAAAAATAAACCGCCTCTTAATCACCTACTAACGCATGCGTCACTATAACGTCCAATGACAACAACAACGACCCCAACCTTCTCACTCGACCTGCCTTTATACCACTATCTCTATCCCTTCTCTTGCGCATGCGCCTGTAGATTCCTGACAACCTCGAGACTTCCGCTTGTAAAAACCCAAGTTTTGTTGTCGCGCATGCCTATACAAGGCACAAACACGAGGGCGTTTATTGTGTTGGTAAGTACTACAAAATGTAGATGGCCAAAGAAATTAAGCTAAGTGAAATTAATCAACAAAATGGCAACAGCTTTTTTAAACTTTATTTATTTAATGTATTTTAACTATATGCGCATATATTGTCTTTAACTCTTTGCTTCCATGCGAGCCGTTTTCTATTTTTGTTTTTAGCTTTTTACTGACTGTTTATACCTTCTCTTTAAATTTATTTATTTAATGTATTTTAATTGCATATGCGTATGCATTGTCTTTAACTCTTTGCTTCCATGCAAGCCGTTTGTAGTTAGAACTCGACTCGAAAAACGAATAGCCTAGGCAAGAATACCGAACAGAAGCGAGGATTTATTGTTTTCTACTATAGAAGACAGAACTATAACCTAAAAAAAAGTAAAATTATCATACACATGTGCTCCCTCTATAAATAGATACAAAATTCGGGAAAGGAAGTGAAGCCCCCACCTACCCTCTCACCTAGAACATGGTTACGCTCGCTGGCAGAGGCGTCAAATGTAGATGGCCAAAGAAATTAAGCTAAGTGAAATTAATCAATCCTAATCTTACCAAAATGGCAACTGCTTTTTTAAATTTTATTTATTTAATGTATTTTAACTATATGCGCATATATTGTCTTTAACTCTTTGCTTCCATGCGAGCCGTTTTCTATTTTTATGTTTTTATTTTTTTTAGCTTTTTATCAACTGTTTATACCTTCTCTTTAAATTTATTTATTTAATGTATTTTAATTACATATGCGTATAAATTGTCTATAACTCTTTACTTCCATGCGAGCCGTTTGTAGTTGGAACCCGACTCGAAAAACGAATAGCCTAGGCAATAATACCGAACAGAAGCGAGGATTTATTTTTTCTACTATAGAAGACAGAAGAACTTTATTTAAGTAGTATACTTAATATCTGCAATCACCGTACGCTTGCTTGTATTAAAGTGTCCTCCATGATATCCATACAAAACCACTGAACTTGGCTTATAATTTAAGTATCACTATATTTGTAACTGCAATATACAGTATCTTAGCTGTGATACTAGGGCTAATTTTCTGAGTAGATGCAACACTCTGTGCCTGACCTTAATGACTACAATTCCGAATCCCAATGAAGTAGTTGTTCTTATAACTGGGGGGAAAACCTAATAGCTAGCTGCGAAATCTTAATATATATTTTACCTCCAAGACGATTGCGTTTGTCTTACCTGCATGACTAAAAAAATTTCCCTCTCCTTTCTTCAAACTAAACCTTACCTATAACTCAAAAATCCTAATGGAAATCTATCTGTAAATAAATAACCCCTTTTCTCTTGAACGCTAACAATCTACTCCTTCCCACCTATCCGCCACTAAACTCCCACATTGCACCGCATTTGTAGTGGAATCGCTAACTTCCAGCCCCTAACCCTCACATGCAAACTGTTTTAATAGCCATCACTAAACATCTATACATTTCTACCTCTAAGGCATGCATTACAGCTCATTCCTATCCAGTGAAGGATTTAACAGCCTTAGCACTCAGAGACAGGTATTTAGCAGCCAAAGTACTCAGAAGCAAAGCGATCTGCATTACATAACTGTCTCCTCGAGAGTTTTGTAACGATTCATACGAAATTGAACCGACACTCCTTGTTATGCAAATTGTCCCATGACTCTTACTTGAAAATACCTACAACTTCAACTCTATTCCCACCTACTGAAAACCTGCCCATATATCTATTTACCTAATTACGCATGACTCAAAACTTGCTGTTTTATCCATACTATATTGCACTTAATCTTAACCCTCCTATCATCTAAAATAGTTTGGGCACAACTCGTAGCTCAATTCTTAATGCCTACTCATACTGTAACATTATCCTAGACCTAAGCTAACATAAATAAAATAAATAAAAAGGGTAAGACTCAAACCACATTATCTCCTCCCTAACAAGCTTTCTTATAATCATAGATGCTTACACTGCATGAACTCCACTCACCCCCTTTATCCATTAACAATTAAATAGCAACGTCCCTAAATCAATTTGAGGAGTATAACTAATCAGCAGCGATATAACCCCCACAAACTAACCCAGTAACCCTAACTAACCACGCGGGGTCGTAGAAATACCTGGATTAGAACCTAGGCACGGAGAATACCCTATCAGTGCTGACGGATCCTGTAGGTCTTCCCAGATCATCCGTCTAGGAGAGGGAAAACTCTGAAACTAAACCAAAGGGGAGGAAGGCCTCTTTAGTCTTGGATGACAACCTTCGTAGATCTGGTGACTCAAACAAATTCACCGGTTTGCAAACCTAAACTGCTTTAGGAGAAGATAGGTTCTGTCTATCGCCCGGCTTCCATACTCCTTCTTTGCCTATTAGTCAAGCGCAGAGACACTATCTCAGTGATTCGACAGAAACACCCAGCGGTAGATCTTGTTTCCTGGCTAGGGCAACGAACGCCGTTTTTCCCCAATCCCAGCACACCCCACCCCTAAAACTGGACATTTGGGAGTGCTTCAGTATGATATATGCCTGAGCAATTAGATTGGGTTGACCTTCTTCTAATGGGTTGAGGGTACCGGATTGACAGCTCTTGGCTGCTGTTCCCGACTTGTAGTACAGGAGCCCTAACTATTTGGTAGCGCTTAGAGCCGCTGCTCCATCAACAGTTGAATAACATCGGGTTGTTTGTAGTGCCATCAAGCGCATGGAAAGGGACCCTGCACTCATCCCCGGTGGGCTTTCCTGAAGCCACAATCCTAATTGGAGAAAGGTCAGCTGATGGTCTATTTTGATGCATGCCTGATGCTCTGCGTAACCTCTTGTTTATCTCCCTCTTACCTAAACCGAAACTCTTTAAAAAAAATATGACGACAGTACAATCTAAAAATAAGCTTAAATCAGGCTTAGGGACAAACAAATTCAACTTGCCTCCTCCCTTGTGGCTTGCATTCACAAATATCCGTGGGCTTAGAACTAATTTAGCTGATGTTGAAGCATTTCTCTTAACAAATACCCCGGATATCTTCGCACTAAGTGAGACTAACCTACACTCCTCCATCCCCTCTAACCACTTTAACATGTCTGGATATCTCCCACTCTACCGTAAGGATTCTGACAGACACATGCACGGACTTGGAGTTTACATTCGTAATACCCTCCCCCTGACTAGAGAAACAAACCTAGAAACAGATGATCAAGCCTTTATGTGCTTTAGACTAAACATGCAACACAATATTAGCTACTATTATTTTCTCTACCGCTCTCCCTCGACTCGGGACTGCACCATAATAAACAAAGTCTCTGACAGCATAGACACAGCACTCTCCATCGACATTAGCGCACAAATACATGTATTTGGTGACTTTAATATCCACCACAAAAACTCGCTTGGATTCTCTACTTACACAGATGCAGCGGGAAGCACAACTCATAGCTTCTCTATATCTCACTCCCTATCACAAATTGTTGCGTTTCCAACCCATTTCCCTGAACACGCATCACTTCTAGATCTGTTTTTTACCACAATTCCCGATGACTGCATAACGAAGGCACACAGCCCACTCGGGAACGCTGATCATGCAGTGATAATGGTTGAAATCGCCCTAAACTCTAGAGCCAAAACTGAAGAGCCAGTGCTCAAAACAACGAGATATTATAAAAAGGCTGACTGGGAAGCCATCAGGGAACTAATCAGAGATGCCCCATGGAGAAATATTTTTCTCTCCCTGCTGAACAGTGTGCAAACGAAGCACAAAAACTAGGAACTCGAGACTTCTTTAAAATATACAACAGTGTAGTAAATAATGGGCAATCAACAATTCCCCCACTAACCAACAATCACGAGGTTGTTTGCTCAGCAAACGAAAAGGCTAACATGCTTGCCAGTCGGTTTGCCTCAAACTCCACACTGGACCCTTTCAACCACCCTCTACCTGACTTTCCTATGCGAACAGACGCCACGCTAGACGATCTGAAAACCACCCCTGCTCAGGTGCATGCTATCATAAAAATCCTTGAACTTCAAAAGCATGTGGACCCGATCTTATCCCAGCTGTGCTATTAAAAAAGTGCTCAGCTGACGTAGCTCCAGTTCTCTCCAAACTCTACAGCAAATGCCTTAATGAATCTTGCTTTCCGGGCTGTTGGAAAACTGCTTCTGTTGTACCAGTATTCAAGAATTCTGGCGAAAGGACTGACCCATCAAAGTATCGCCCCATTAGCCTCCTCCAACTTTTTGCCAAAATATTTGAGACCTTAATTAAGCATGCTCTAGTCCATCACCTTACAGATGCTAAACTTCTGACTGACAAACAATATGGATTTAGACAAGCCCGTTCCACAGCAGACATCCTAACTGTAATCTCTGAACGTATATACTATTCACTGGACAGAGTGTGAGGGCAGAGTGGTAGCTCTAGATATATCTAAGGCTTTTGACAAGGTATGGCATGAGGGTCTCCTCAGGAAAATTAGAGCATATGGTATCACTGGTAGAATACTTAACATAATTAAATCCTTCTTAGATAAGAGAAAAATCCAGGTTGTCCTCGACGGTCGTACATCTAAACAATATGATATAAATGCGGGGGTGCCACAGGGTTCCATCCTTGGACATCTATTGTTTCTGATATTCATAAATGACCTCCCCGACAAAATTGCCTCTGAGATGGGTATATATGCTGATGACACTACACTCTATGGCAGGCACGACAGGAAGACGAATGAACACATTTCTAAAGAAATGGCAGAAACACTAGAGGAAGACCTCCAATCTGTGGTGGAATGGGGACAAAAGTGGTTGGTCGCGTTCACTGCTACCAAGACTAAACTAGTTTCATTCAATAATTACAAGAAACCCTCTCTACCACCTATAGCAATGGCCAACGACTCTTTATCTGAGAGTACATCTTTCAAACTCCTTGGCCTAACGTTCACAGGAAATATGAGTTGGAACAATTACATTGAAGGCATTGCCAGGGCCGCTGCAAGAAAGGCGGGCTCTCTCTACCGTGCTAGACAACTACTAACACACGAAAGTATCCTGTACCTCTATAAGGCCACCATTCGCCCATGTATGGAGTATTGCTGTTACATCTGGGCTGGTGCATCTGCTACTAGTCTCTCGCTCCTTGACAAGGTTCAAAAGAGAGTCGCAAACCTGATAGGCCATGAACTGGCACCTAAGCTTCAACCTCTGTCCTATCGACGAAATGTTGCATCCCTCTTTTCTACAAGTATTTTAGTGGTGAATGCTCTGACGAACTGCAATCACTTGTGCCCCTACGACTTGACCACCCTCGACAAACCCGACAGGCTGCTAAATCCCTCCCCCACACTGTAGAGATCCCTAGATGTAAAAGATCTTTTTACTCCAATAGTTTCTTCCCCAGAACCGCTAGAATCTGGAATTTCATTCCAGGTCCCTGCTTCCCCAACATTACTGACGTGCAGAAGTTCAAGATTAACGTGAACCGACATCTTGCTGCCCAAATCCCTACATAGTACCCCAGTAGTTGTTGCCCCTGATAGTAGCCCCCTACACCAAAGTGGCAATTTACCTTGTTTGGGGTGAAAATGTAATTAAAAAAACAACATATTTTTAACTTTTTACCTCATTTGAGGAGTTCTACAAGAACAGATTGACATTTTTATAGACATCCTCGTTGAGAGAGTAAAAGCACTGTAAATTCAGTCTGGTGTATATTACGTAGATTACGTAACATTACGTAGATGTGCCTGTAAAATAAGCACATGGTAACATTTTTTTCATGTTGTCATAACTGTGTACAGACACACGTGTATGTTACGACTGCTCATGTGTTGCAACTATACTCGATGCATAGGTAAATGGTAGGTTTTCTAACGTATGGGATACTGACAGATGTGATGAAGTTTTTAACTCCGTAGAAAGAGGCTTATTTTATTTGGAGCATATTTGCCTGTATGTTCGATACATTTATTGTAAGCCATGTTAACTGTTAATATCTATGCGCTTGTTTGTGCTTTAACCCCAACATAGTAAAACACGCGGCTTATTTATGCCAGCAACAATCACGAATATTATTGTCGTCTTGTTAAGAATTAAATATCAAGAAATATTTTTCCTTTCAAAATAGTTGTTTCACTATCTTTCGTGATTAACTGATGTGTATGTTGTTTATGCGAACAGTCAAGAGTTTGCCCAGGCAGCGAAATAATCGTGCCAAAGAACCACGTAAGATTTGCTTATTTCTTTTATCCTAAAATGTCAAGATTGTTTACGACCTTAAATATCCGCCCCAGGATGGGTTCATTATAAAGATTCAAACTATAAACATAAAAAAGAGATCAGAATCTTAAATAATTCGGAAACAATACAACGGTTGTGAACACGAATATTTTTTAATGAAGTTATCATCTTAACGAGATATTTCCACATAAATATACAACCAAATTCTTTGCGTTAAATTGAAAGTGTTACAGTAGAACCCAGGGATACGGCATTAAAAATTAGTAACACTTTTTTTTTACAAGGTGGTCACCACTTATCTAGGTCCGGAAGCCACTCAGGGATAAGTGTTATTGTAAGTACAATACGTTAGTACGGATATTTAATAAAGTTTCTACTTAAGGGGGCGGTTCATCAGGAATTTGTTTACGTTGGATACAGTACAATATATAATACACATGTATATAATCAAATAACATTATTACTAACATCGTAAGGCGGGGAAAATAACGTAACTACAGGGTGGTCAAAAAGTCAGGTAACATTTTAAAGAAAAACGATATTAGCAATACACGTATATTTAAGTACCATACATTGAAATATAAAATGAAACAAACATGAAATATGTTTATTTTGTTAATTGTCGTCCATTTATCTCTATCAATCGCTGGAAGCGATTAACCACTGATTGTGTAACACTTAAGCCATGAGGCAGCTGATATCCCGCGCAATCTCCTCTTCAATAAATAACTTTAAAGACGCTATTGTATCAGGCTTCTTACCATAAACGCTATCCTTTACATAGCCCCAAAAGCCAGAAAATCAGGAGGGGTAAGATCCGAAGATCTGGCTGGCCATTCAACTGGGCCACGGCGACCAATCCATCGTTGTTTTTTCTACCTTTAACATGTTACCTGACTTTTTGACCACCCTGTAGAAGCCGGAAAAACACCGTATTCCACATCGTAACCTGAAAAAAAACGTATCGTAGAATCACCGTATCTCGATGTTCTACTGTATTGATTGAAGCTCCCTGATGCAGGCAACAACCACATGGCCTTGTCCAACCATCATCACATGGTATAATCATGTTAACGCGTTTTTCTCATTTTACTACACAAGTTAAGTAATGTTTGGTCGATCAATACCAGACGCGTGTATTTGGGAATTACAAGGTCTGTAAGTTGGGAGAAAGGGAGCATTGACGAATCCCTGCAAAATCTTCAAATCTGTTTGGTTTAAGAAGGTTACGAGAACCGGAAGGTCATAACACATGAACGACAGCCAGTCGAAAGAAAAAAGATGTAAAAAAAAATGTAACCGTGACACGCAAAATAACACACAATGGACGTACTAACTCATTAACTTTTTATCCTCGGGCACCCTTTAGGCCTTAATTACTGTTAGGAAAAAGAAGAATATGTAACTCGCTATGTGTACGACAAAATCACGCTAACACACCAGTTCTCGTAAGATTATTGAAGTTAAGCAACGCAGAGCCTCATCAGTACCAGATGGATGGACATATGGGACTAGCTAGGCACAGTAATGTAGGTTGAAGGTCAGTTTTGTCCTATTGCTTTCTAATATGTATAATGGTGGTGTGCGCATCAATTATTAAATGAATTTAATGCGTATGCAATAACGGCATGTATGCCTTTAGTTGGATAAGGGAAGATGCAATTAGGCGAACACAATGTAATGTTACCTTTTAATCGTTTAATTCTTAAGATAAAATGAAATACAAACAATTAAATTAATGCATAATTTAAGGCGATTTTTATAAAATTTTCGTATTAATGAATTAGTGAAAACAAAAAGAAAGTCATTGGTGAAAGGAAAAATTATAAGCTGTAATTACGTTGACAATGAAGAGTAACACGTTGGAATTTATATTAGTCCTCGCGCGAAAGCGCAGGACACAAAATGTTTTAAATAATAATAATAGAATAACAATAACAAAGTCTTTCGCTAGCGAGGACTACTATTGAGCGTAACCAGTTATACACTCCTTTTAAAATTTTCATATCTATATTTTCGTTATCTACTGAATATTTTTGGTGAAACTTATATGAAATATGTTCCTTATTAAATTGTAAAGATTTTCTAGTCTGAAAGAAGTTTTTTAAAAATTAATCTAAAAAGTTATTTTTAAGTTTTTGTTAAAAAAATTCAGATTTTTTTATTATTCAGACATGTATGACAAAGAAAGAGCTGCAAACAAGAGTTGTGGAGTGAGGAGAATTACAAACTGAAACAGAGAGAATATTCAGACCTGTAATAATACAAAGAGGGGGTTGCAAAAATGAGATGTGGTGTGAGGAGAAATACAATCTGAAATAGAGAGTAGGAGAGTTTTTATAAATACATACATAATCACATTTAGCTTTTTTTACATCCAACTTAATAAATTAAATAAAATATAATCGTAAAAAGATAAGATACAAGTTAGAAAAGCATTTCATCCAAGGCATGAAAATTGTTAAACAAAATGTTTTTACTATAGGCTTTAAAAATAAAGGTACAAGATTCAATTTGAAATTTATTTATCTTCAAAGTGCACTTTTATACATTTTACAAAGTACGGTATAAAATTTGCATACCTTACTATGTAAAATTTATAAAAATACACTTTGAAGATAAATAAATTTCAAATTGAATCTTGTACCTTTATTTATAAAGCCTATAGTAAAAACATTTTGTTTAGCAATTTTCATGACTTGGATGAAATGCTTTTCTAACTTGTAATATAGTTTTCTGAACCAATGTCTAGGTTTATGTTTTATATATATATATATATACATATACATATATATATATATATATATATATATATATATATATATGTATGTATAAACAGTCACGTTAATACACTGGTTCCTGTTAGATAATTAAAATAAGGCAAGACTGCGTTTGACCACTACCAGATGGGACACCATTTGGGACCAAAAGGCGGTGTATGTAGGTAGAAGTGCCGGACAGCCCTTCTACCTTCGAATGCGTGTAGTGATGACATACACATACATTCACAGCCATATGAGAAGATTATGAATGATTAGGATGAAGTTTACTGAACTTTATCATATCGACTGCGGCTGCAATGATGATGATTATGATGACTAACTTGACGTGCAGGATGTGTTTAAATAGTTTCAACTTTGTAAAGTCACACACATACACACACACACATATATATATATATATATATATATACATACATATTAATTTTATTTATACAAACATTAATAGCTACATATGTGCATACATGTTTCTGTAATCACCCACGTTGGGGGATTACGTGTTCAGGCCAAGAATTACCGTCGAAAGTGATATTTCCACCAAATATATTTTCCTATTTCGTTTATCAAGTAAGAATGCAACCTGGGTGGGAGTCATAAAAACGGTAAGAGGATGAGTGAGGTCTTTGAAAATAATAAACATCTTTTTCATTTCCCTTTCCCCCCATCCAACCTAACTTTTGGTTTTTATGGCATAAGGTAATGAGAATTTAGTTTTTTTGTCTTGGAGTCTGTAAGTTAAGAACCTTAGCTATGGTCAACTAAGTACTGACCGGTGCCTTTTAATCTACATCCACCCACACATACATGCAACACACATACAACACACACATACACAGACACCGCCACACACACACACACTCACGGTAATACATATATTCAAAAGCGAATCCATGCTGTACGCTTTTATTTTACTCACAACACACGTACTGAAACTAGGCAATAACTCTAAAACTACGCAGGAATAAAGTTAAAATTACATTAATGTAAATAAAAAAAACAAAAAATAAAATTAAATAAAAATAAATAAAAATAAAAACAAATTAAAACAAATAAACAAACAAAATATGAAAAAATATAAAACACGAAAGTTATCTAAACTCCACATGTACCTATATATATTAATATAGCAATATACTTATAAATGCCTACACTTTGCTACACCCGCGCATATATACACACACATACAGACATACAGAGACAAATAATGGCATTTTCTTTACTTCTGTAGCGTGGTAACCCCTTCATATATGCAATATATTTTATGAAAATAAAATATATTGCATATATTACCATATATGAGTGTGCGTACAAATAATATAAATATATATAGTATTTTTTTAAACAATAATCTACGGACACGCGTGTTTCGGACACCTACTCTTCTTAAGCGCAGCTTGACTGTTGTTAGGATTCGAACCTTGGACCTTATGCATGTCAGTCCTGTGCCTTAATCCATTACGCTATGACGCCATAGACATTTATCGTTTATCTATTTACGTGGTTTTGTTGTTTATTTTTTTAACGATATATTAAGGTTAACGTCTCCGCCTCGGAGAACAAGTGTTTTTCTTAGAAAGTCATCCATTGTGGGAGCGACAGAGAGAATTATCGTGGCGTCCATTCGGTTGACAATCAAATCTCTAACTGCAATCTTTTTCCTTCTCTCACTTTTTCCTGTCAATCTTTTCAAAACGCCCACATGACCAGATTCCTTTCTGTTACATTTTTCATAACAATAACAAGGTTGGTTTGTATTTGTGAGAAATATTTAAACAATGCCCGTTTAGCTTGTCAATTTCTGACATTTCATCCGCAGACGCGTGCCACATTTTAATTCATGAACATACATATATGTATATACACCTATACACATATATATATACTAGCATGTCAACCAGGCTTAAACCGGGTCATTCGTGTAATATGAGAACCGGACGGATACTTTCATAGTAAGTTGAAGTGGACAGAGAGTAATAGCAAATTTGTTGTTACATAATATTTTGGAATAAAGTATTCGGACCCTTTTTTAAATATAATTTTCTGGTAGAAAATGCAAAATGTACTCATTAGTTATTTTTTTACATTATTATATACTCTCTAGGGGTAATAAAACAGGCTATCATCAAAGATTACTCTTTGAGAACAACGTGTGGTGTTCTCTGGAGTCTAAGTGATAAATCTGCCCGATTTTCAGTACTCACCACCTATTTTGATAACTTTTACAGATGAATTTGTGTTATCGCAACATCCGCTTAACATCGATTTCTCGTTAGTAGCAACCATTAGTCTACACTGGAATTTGGATAGCAATAAGCATCCCAAAGTTCTCAATCTTTTATACACTCACGAGTGGCGTGCAATAAGTAATGCCTCTGGCCAACTTCCAGTTGTTTGATCCAGCTGAAATTTTGCATGTGCAATTATTTATATCTCTACGGGTTATGTGGCAGATTACAGCTCTGAACTAGTTGTGGTTTCTGTTTTACAGGTGTTTGAACTGTGTCAGGTGTGAAATGGAGCCTGTTGAATGTCGAGCAGTGATCCGGTTTTTGTATTTGAAAGGACGCATACCACAGGAGACTTTTGATGAAATGAAAGAAACTTATGGTGATAATGCCCCATCATATGACCTTGTAAAACGCTGGCATCGTGAATTCAAACATGGCCGGAAGTATGTGGTCGCCCCCCTGCTGTCATTGAGGAGACATCTGTCCGTCAAGTTGAGGCTGCCATTTTGGAAGATCGGCGCATTACTATTCGCCAAATAGCACAAGATGTCAAGATTAGTACATGGTCTGTAGAAACTATCATTCATGACCATTTGCATATGCATAAGGTGTCTGCCAGATGGATTCCCAGGTTGCTCACACCATTCCAGAAGCGAGAATGCGTCGAGTGTTCATGGATGAATTTGGAGATGTGCCAAGAAGAGGAGTCAAAGTTTTTCAAAAGACTGATTACACAGGATGAAACCTGGGTCTATCACTATGACCCAGAGACCAAAGCCCAGCCCATGCAGTGGAAGCACTTGGAATCACAACCTTCAAAGAAGGCAAGGGTACAGCCCTCCGCTGGCAAGGTCGTGCTCACAGTCTTCTGGGACCAGGACGGAGTAGAGATGACAGATTCCCTGGCAAAGGGTACCACAATTACAGGAGCCTATTATGCTTCACTTTTGAGTAAATTAAGGGAAGCTATCAAAATCAAGAGGCGGGGCAAGATCAGAAAAGGTACTCTCCTCCTGCAGGACAACGCTTCAGTCCACAACTCGCATGTCGCCAGATCAGAAGCACGGGCATGTGGTTATGAAATACTCCCACATCCTCCCTACTCTCCTGACCTTGCACCTTCTGACTTTCACCTCTTCCCAGCCATGAAGTTGTTTTTGAAAGGAAAGCGTTTCCCAGATGTGTCAGCCTTGATTTCTGAAGTCGCATCGTGGTTGGACGACTAACCTAGGGTGCGAGAAACTGGTTCGAGGAGGTGCCTGATGAAGTGAGAACAAGTGAGGATTGCAAGGTAGAGGTATAGTGGGAGTCTCAAAAAATTGTCAAATTGTAGATTTCTCAGTAGCCTGGGACAGGAATGTGAGAGAGAAGGAGAACGAGAAAGGGAGAAATTATGCTCCTTTGGCCTTGAAGATAAGGCGTATACACGGGGTTAAAACACAAATAATCCCGGTCGTAGTTAGTACGCTAAGAGTAGTATCAAGTCGTCTGGAAGGACATTTTGAAAAAAACTACGAATCCCCGATGTTTTAGACGGCCTTCAGACCTCTGTTATTGAAAGTACCACCAACATCCTTAGTAAAACCCTTGATCTTTGAAGCTCCTGGTTTGGAGCCGGACTTAAGGGAAATCTTCTGGAAATGAATCCCATCTCTTTTCAGGGTTGATAAACGAAATCAGAATTATTATTATTATTATTATTATTATTATTATTATTATTATTATTTTACTCACTAGGAGTTTTCACACAGGCAATCATCAGAGGTTACTCACTGACAACAATCGTTGAGGTTCCCGGAGGCTGGCTGAAAACACGTTTCCCTATATTTCCAGTATCCTCTACCTCTTTTGAGAACATTTGCAAGTGAATTTGCATTATCGCAACACTCCTTTGCCGTTGATTATTCTATGGCAATGACCATTCATTATTAGTGGATTTTGAATAGCAACAAGCCTCCACAAAGTTACAAATCATTTTCGCATTCATCCAGTCGAGATCTAGTTAACGCTTTATCTCTTCTGTCTTTCTATCTTCTTTGACAATTCCACTATATAATGAATGCCGACATTGTAGTTTTTGTGGGGAGAAATGTAACTTACAATTTTGTTATTTTAATTTCTGAATTCTATTTTGTGTTACTGCATATATATATATATATATATATATATATATATATATATATATATATATATTACTTCTGTTGCATTTTTCATATGCCCCGTGACGGATCCCTTCGAAAAGAGGAAAAGTTTCGTAGCTGGGGGAACATATACTACACTTTGATCTTATCCATTAGGCCGGTTAGCGTTTGTAGCCCATGTTGATTGCTTTTCTGGAGGTTTTAGCTCATTTAAGCATTTTCGTCTGTTGTATAGTCTAAGTCTTCTCTTTTATTTCCATTTCTTTTAGTCTATTTTCAAAGTTAGTTTCGGACTGTTCCTAATGCAATTATATCTATTGTCACATTTTGTGACTGGCTGTTGTCATTGCCAATTTTATACTGATAGGCGGATCATAACAAATAACCATATGCCATCAGCATCTTTTCTCAGTATTTTTCATGGCGGTTTCTAACAACGCAGTCTTTTTAATACTTCAACATTGCAATGGATCCTATTTTTTTACATAGGATTAACCACTCATCAAGGGCCAGTAGTCACTCGATGATAAGTGTTAAAGAATGTACAGTAGTCCATGGGAAAGTTTCATAGAAATCGTTAATAGGGGAAATTTGGTAAATTAGATTACTTAATCGAAACGTCTCATCAAAAATTAGTTTACATTCGACTTGAAGACGACCATATTGTAGTCAGCTGGAAAGCATGTAAGAGAAGAGAGTTCCACAGGTGCGCATTTCCAAGATAAAGCTTTGTTAGTGGAATCTACGTTTAGGTTTAGGCACAGATAAAGAGTGGGTTAAATTATTGATAGTGTTTTCAGCTAGAGGAGTGCATTTATCTAAAGTTTAGCGAAAGGGGGGGACCAAAGACTAGAATTCAGACGAGCACGTGTCATGAAAATAACGATAAAGCAGACACAGACTCACAACGTCTCTTCTGTGGAAAAGAGGTTGCAGGGAACAGAAAAGGGCATAATCCACTAGCTTACGAAGTCTATTTTGAACTCTGTGAAGGCAGTATAAGAATGTGAAACGAAGCCAGTGATAGGGAAATGCGTTGTATGAATGGAAGTGACATCAGAGTGATGTGTGATGTAAGCTTTAAAGAAAAGCAAAGTTTTGATAACTTTAGAGTTAGAGTAAATATAGTCAGTATAGTAAGATGTGTGCAGACTACGCTCATGTGACATTGAATAAATAGATTAGGAGGGTTTTTTTTTCTTTTCTTAAAAGAACAGTTGACGTAGGAGAATCAGTTGGTAAAAGAAGCCAAAGGAAACATTAAAGGGAAAAATATGAAAATAGGCCAGGGTGACATCAAGTTGATCATGATTATAACTATGACTTCGACGAGAAGAAGGAGCACGATGATGATGATGATGACAGCGACGACGGCGACGACGACGACGACGACGACGACGACGACGACGACGACGACGACGACGAGGAAGAGCAAGTTGATAACAACGACGATGATGAAAATTTGGTCATATGTTCTAATTCTTAAACATTATTTGACCTTGATTTTACTGATCGAGGAGAATTTCCAATCATATGTCCACCTCAAAACTTAAACAAAAAACGGTTTCAAAAAAACTAACGCATTTAGTATTCATTAGAATACCTTTGAAACGTGTGTTCTTTACTGATTCCCTTTCAGGATTTCGTCTGTTCTATCAACCTAATTGTGCTGTTTAGAAAATACAACACACAAATGCTACGAGAAACTGCATTCATTAAAGACACTCTTAAAACTTACGCAAAAATAGCGTCTATGGTGTAAACAGATAATTTGCGATTGACAAAACCCGACAACATGAAAGCATCTTCAGAAGATGACAATTAATAATTCAACATTTGCGTTTCTATTGCATTTGGTTCTTTTTTGTTCAATGACCATTAAGATTTTTGGCGCGGATTTATTGGCAGACGGTGGCCATTTTGCTAACAAAGGTATTAAATCATTGGAGAAAGTGTAATTGCCAATTGTATTTAGTCTGGAATATCTCCATTTTTATTGTTTATTCACTAGATGTTCTCACATAATTCATTGAAAATAAACAGCGATGTTTTTTAGAGTCTGACAACAAGTCTCTCTACATTTCCTGCATTTGGCTCTTTTGATAATTATTGCAAATAATTTTGCGTAATCTTAACACCCGGTTATCATTAATTCCTCGCTAGCAACGACTATTGGTATACTTTGGCCTCTCAAGGCCCATAGCATTCTTCGAGTAAAAGTTTGGATAGTACACTCATTCCCCAGTCTTTCCATTCTCTTTGACAATTCATGATTATCACCATGCGTCGTATTAGCTGAGGCTAGACTTATCACATCTTAGAAGGGGGGGGCGACTGTTTATTATTATTATTATTATTATTATTATTATTATTATTATTATTATTATTATTATTATTATTATTATTTGTCTGGCTGTTGTAATTGCCGATTTTCATTCTTGTAAACTATTATGACATCCGGTCTTTTTGCTTAGACGGGGTTTTCTGTTTGTACGCCCATAGAATTTTGTGATTGTCCGTTTCTACTTGTACCAATTTGTTTTGGTGTTGAAGATGCAGTCGTGTGCATAATTCCTAGTGTACTGGCTTACCTACGTGTGATCGTGTCTTGTATTCTTTCAAGGTCAGTTTGCTGCATTTGCCTATTACGTGGTTTATTGTTTCGTATCTGCATTTGCAGTTTTCTTGTGTGTTGCCAATCTTTGCTTTCGTACGTTATCTTCTTCGGCTGTATTAAGGATTCAATTTCTCTGTTTAAGTGACATTTTCTTAGCCATGTCCAAGTCTTTTCATATTTCTAATCTTTTCTAATCTTTATAAGTCGTCCATGTATTTATTTTTCTTCCTATTTTTATTTTTTCGTCTCATGCTTTGCCTCTCTCTTTTCTGTTTTGTTCATTTTCTCGATATATCTAGCCGCGATAATTATATTTTCTGTGTTTTTTGTTACGCATTTTTCTAATTTTGTTGTGTTATTCACGCATTTTTATACATACCAGTCCTATGCCTCCGTCTTTCCTTTCACGTCAGTAACATTCTTTCGGTATATTAAGCTGGTCTGCAGTTTAACTTGTTGCTGGCTATCTCGCTCTTGCTTGTTGCTGGATTTCTCCATTTTCAGCTGAGAGAGTTAGCTGTCATCTAAAGCTAAAATTCTGAAATAATATCTTTGTACATATACTTCCTCATAGAAAACAAAAGTCCTGTGGCGATGGAAAGTTGTGACGCGTGTAGGCTGGTAAAATGTAGTAACTGATTTGCACACAGGCGACAAGAGGTAACGCTTTCGCAACAATACTTAGGCAATTGTGTGCTCTGTCGGGCTTTTTGTGACTGAGCAGCCTTTTCAGGAGAGCATTGCGCATCCAAGAATTTGTGAGAGGACAAGAAAATGCGTCCTAAACAAAGCTGCCTTTGACCTGCATGTCAGCAACGGCTGTCCAGATTACGAGGAACAGAAACAGAAGTTATTGTGCTAAACTCAAGCTCTACTTCTGGGATGTGAGAACACTTATTGAAAATGGTAAAAGACTTGAACGGAAAACTGAAATTTTGGCCAAGGAATTGCAAAGATGAAATGTAGACATTGCTGGACTCTCTGGGACGCGTTTCGCAGGCGGGGATAAGCTACACTGTCTTCTGGTCTGGTAGATTTGAAAAAGAGTGTCGTGACGCTGATGTGGGTTTTGCAGTTAAGAACTCTTTAATTAATAAGATCGAACAGCCAGTTGGCACAAATGACCGTGCAATGAGATTGAGAATTCCCTTTGCTGCTGGTCGTTACGTGAATGTGTTTTTTTCTGTCTATGCGCCGATCTTAATTTGTCTGAAGACGATATTACTTCTTTTTATCATACGCTTCGATCTGTTATCACCGATTTACCAGGTAATGAGGGTTTGGTGATTTTTGATGACTTCAATGCACGGATCGGCACAGTAAAAACACTTTGTCTCCGTTGGGTCCATATGTCATTGGTAAGGTCAATTGAAATGGTCTGCCACTCCTTACGTTCTGCAGTGAACTAAATCTTGTTATCACTAATATTTTTTTCACCAGAAATACAAGGAGACCTGGTTCCATCCCCAGTCTAAGCATGGCCATTTACTTGATTACATACTATGTAGACTTGATGATCTTGAAAGTTTTAGCAACGTCAGAATAATGCGCGCTGCCGACTGTGGTACTGATCATCTAATTGTCAAAGCTAAACTCAACATTTCAATTTGCAAAAAAGCCGTTTCAATGAAGTCAAAGTGAATAAGCGTATTGATGTCTCCAAATCCAGTCGTACAAAGTTCCTTGGGGTCTGTTTTTGACCAGGTTGATTTCTCAGAGTGTGATTGGGAGCCAGTAAGAGATACACTATATCAAAAAGGTCTTTAAAGTTCCCAGACATCGAGACTGGTGGATGATAACTACAATCTATTAAACCTTCAAATTGATAGAAAACGGAAAGCTCATTTGAGATTTCTCAACTCTTCACCTCTGAACAGGCCAGCTCTCACTGCTGAGTTCTCTTTTGTACAGAGTGAGGTTCAGTTTTGTGTGCGCCAAATAAATACCAATAGTAGTATGACCTCCCTCAAAAGAGACAGACTGCCTAGAGTCATAGAGATGTTAGGAAATTTTATGCTTTGCTTCGTCAAGACTATGGACCGAAATCCTCTTCAACTACACTACTGCGAAAACATCAGATGAAATTATGCAGTGATTGCATGTACACTTCCATGATCTCTTTCACAACCTATGTTGCTGATGTTATTCACATGTTGCTGAAAAAGAAATATCCCTCAGTGTTTCTTTCGTCCGGAACTTGATTGTTGAACCAACGCTCGTGCAGACAGTTGGCTGCATAAAGCTGATCAACTCGAGCAAAGCTGTATCGCATTCCCGTTGAACTGCTGAAACATGTACATTGTGCGGTCTACTCTTGATGCCGTCAGTATGGCATGGTGCCCCGGTTTCCCAGGACTGGATAGATGCTATCCTGATTATATTGTACACATGAAGCGGTGCAAGGTCTGATTGTGGAAATCATGGAAGTATCTCGCTGCTGACCGGTTGAAAAATTTATTTGCATGTCTCTTGCTAAACCGATCGGAGAAGTATACTTGACCTGATATCTTTCCGGGGTCCTAGTCTGGTCTTAGCGGTGGACAAGTGACCGTCGAAATGTGTGTTTTCTGCTAGACAGCTTTTAGAAAACTGTATTGAGTAGTGTATGCCTCTGTCAGGTGTTTGTGGTCTTAACCGAAGTGTTTTGCACAGTAAATCGTGAGGTTCTCTGGAAAGTGCTGGAAAAATGTGGCTATGAACCTACTTTTATGGAAAAGTTCAAGCAAATGCATCATAGTATGAAAGGTCGCGTCAACTTTAATTTATAATGGAGTGAAACAGGGTGATATACCTGCACCAACATAGTTTTCGCTCTGACTTCTGTGCTCTGGTATGGTTTCCGTCATTGTGATATGGGTGTTTATATTAGATTCAAGGCGACGGGAAAGATTCCAAACAAAAACACTTGTTAATGATGGATTTGTTAGGGAGCTGTTGTATGCTGATGATGCTGATCTGGTGACACACTTTCCAGTAAATATGCTGATCTGGTGACACACTTTCCAGTAAATATGCAGTTGGTGATGGATTACTTTTACCTGCTTTGGACTGGTAGTTAGCATCAAGAAGACTAAGGTCAAGTACGCTCCCGTTTCAGGTTATTCGTCTATGGAAAGCGCCTTGAAGACGTAAAATATGTTGTCTACTTTGGTAGTACTGTCAAATGATGGTGCTCTTGATGCAGAAATAAAACAGAGAATCAGCAAGGCATCAGAGGCATTTGGAAGGTTACGATAAGAGTCTAGTCTGATGGTGATCATATTCTGACAACTAAAATGTCAGTATATCAAACATCCTTTCTCTGTGCCTCTGAAACATGAATCCCGTACCGGTTGCATGTAGAACAGTTCAGGAGAGTTCATCAATGCCTTAGAAACATTCTTGGTTTAAAGTGGGACTATTTATTTCCTGATACATGTGTATTAAATACGGCCCAAACCATCAGTATTGATGCTATTGTTATTAAGAACCAGAGTCGTTGGGCGGGTTATCTTGTCTGGCTTGACTATCGATTCCCAAAACAATTGTTTTATGGTGAGCAAAAGACCTCGGCACAAGTGCAAAAAATGTTTTCGTGATAGCATCAAAGAGAGTTTGGTGAGCTTTCATATTCCTGTTGCTGGTTGGAAATATTTAGAATACTTATATACAGGGGTGCAGAACACTTTGAGGCAGCCAATATAGACCGAGTGAAGCTCAAGAAAGCATGTAGGAAAACACCAAACCTTGCCACTTAATCTTAGATATAGTTGGATCTGTGAGGTGTGTGACCGGGCTGTTTGCAGTAGTGAAAAAGCGTCTTCGTGCACATGGCTTAGAATCTGATCGACTTTCCTTTGATGTCATCTTCGCAATCCTAGAAGCCGAAGTTCCTTTTCAGAACCACTACAACCTGAAACTCATCCCCTCTCTGTAGCATTAGGTAAAAGTACAAAAGCCCAGTTCATAGAAATAACAATACTAAAATCACCGCACTCCACCCCACGAACAATATAAAGGACAAGAATGAGAAAAACAATAACAATAAAGCCCGGTCCACATATATGTATGTATTGACATATATATATATATATATATATATATATATATATATATATATATATATATACATATATATACATATATATATATATATATATAACTACTTCATTTACTCATAAAATTAATATACGAAAGTATAGATTTATGCGTAAACTTTAAGTATTTACTTCAAAAGTGTTCAATACGTAGGTAGAGCTTGTTAGTAATTTATAAAATATATATGGCGATTAAGCTACACTGAATATTCGGCGTTTCATCCACTCTAGGATTCGTCAGGCTTATGCGCCTGACGAATCCTAGAGTGGATGAAACGCCGAATATTCAGTGTAGCTTAATCGCCATATATATTTTATAAATTACTATATATACATATATATGTACATATATATGTGTGTGTGTGTATGTGTGTGTGTGTGTGTGTGTGTGTGTGTGGAATCCAATACAAGCTGAGCCAAGTTCCATTGTGAATTTATTTTAAAACTCTAAGGGCTTCATCAGACTTATGCACGTCATGTGCATACGTAGGAAGGAAGTGCACGAAGAGGTGAAATAAAAGAGGGCGTCGGGATAATTTGGAGGCCATTTATGATCACTTAAGCAGGAATGAATAGGGAAATAGAGCAATTTATCACATATATATATATATGTGTGTATGTGTGTGAGTATGTGTGTGCGTGTGTGTGTGTAAATGAGAACAAACAGTTAATAAAACATGTTAAAACCACTTTGAAAAAGAGTTAAAAACATATTTAATTTTAAAAGGAAGGAAAGTCTCTCTTCGAAACTCCGCGGATTAAGGACTATCCACTTATTTAGTGTTTCCTTTTAAAAATTTAATATGTTTTTAACTTTTTTCCAAGGTGTTTTTTAACATATTTTATTAACTACTATTATTATTATTATTATTATTATTATTATTATTATTATTATTATAAGCTCTATTTGGTTTTATTGAGCTTTTACATTTGTTTGAGATTATTTTATAAATATTAATTCTTTAATATTTATAATTTACTTTAGCTTTTCCATCTTGGATCATTTTGGTAAACCTTACTGTAACTCGTATATATATATATATATATATATATATATATATATATATATATATATATATATATATATATATATTGTATTAATTAATATAGAGCCAGTGTATCCAATTTATAGTAGCGATTTCAAAATATGACTTGTGTGCCATCGGTTCGAATCGAAATCAAATCATCTTGCTGTTCAGCATTATTCGATAATATCCGAGCCACCAAAAGAACGGTTCGACACGCTTAGAATTAGCCGTGATTAATGTAAAAACGTATATATTTATACATGCATGCCGTCCGGCGTGGCCAGTTCATGAAATACGCTGAAACATGAGATATGCAGATTTATTATTATAGATGTATATTTGCGCATGCGTATAGTAGCCCTTTTTGTTGACTTATGCCTGGTTAAGTTCACTTTTATCAGTATTGACCTTCTATCAACTATTTTACCGGCTAAAACTCAAATCGCATTTGTCCATAGCTCAGAATTCTCTATGCATTATGTTTTAAGTCTGTAGACCAATAATCAACTGACAGAGTGGTTGGGGAGGGGGGCGTTCCTCACACACAAAGACAAACAGACAAACTTACTTGATAGATAGATAGATAGATAGATAGATAGAGTGTGAGAGAGAAGGGGGAAGAGAGAGAGTGCGATAAATATGTACTTCATTTTCTTTCCGTCTTTTCTCTTTCAACTTTCCAGTCGACTGCTGCTGCATACTCATATTGAAAGCTTTGAATTATTTTACTTAGTCGCTTCTTCGATTCTAATATATCGCTTCTTCGATTCTGATTTATTCCTAGCTCGTTCTCGCTTTGAATCGAACCAAATTCCATTCGGGATAACGTGGAAATGACACGCAAATGTCGTCCTAGCATAAACATCGTTCGAAATATGATTATTTTTCGTTTCGATTTCCGCCAATCGAATCCTGAACGTAACACACAATTCGATGACAGATGGATTCCTTGCGAAAATGAAAAAGTTTTTGCCGAAACATGATGATAATGTAAGCAGAATGGCGGCCAATCGAAAGATTTTCGTCAATGTTGAATGCAATGTTATTACGCTCGACAGAAAGTGACATCACTTAATGAACAAATCAGAAAGGGAGAGTAGGAAAAATCGAAGAACTAGAAAGGCAAAACGTTGATACTTAAAACTACGTGATATGCGAACGGAAAAATGTAATCCAGTCAATATTTACATGATCGATATGTATTCATTTTTAAGACATTCTGTTTTAGACATTCTCAGTTCCTGAGTCATCGATATTAAGAAAGTAGGGGATTTTTTATTTCTAAAACGTACCAAGTACCATATCTTACATTTATTTTTCTATCAGAAAGAAGTGCTAAAAGAAAAGTGTTCATTGTATCGAATTACGATAATAAAACGAATACGAAGAAAAACTTTCTTTAACTTTAATTTATAAAATGTCTTTTACATCCCCTCCCCTTTCCCGTCAAACTATTATACATTTAAGCTGAGTAACTGTGTTGCACTGTTTGGACAAATTATTTTCATTGTGAACATTTACTCCCGAAAACAGAAACATTTATATGTGTAGCATACATAAACTTTTTACACACATAAATACACACACCCACACACATACACATACAGACACACACATACAGACACATACAGACACACATACAGACACACACACACACATACACACACACACATACTAGCAGACCGCCCGGCGTTGCTCGGTCGTAAAATACGCATAAATATTAGATTTTAATTCATACAAAAACCGAGATTTGTCCATGCGCGTTATATGGTTTTCCTAAACAGTTCACTTCTAATAATAAAAAATACTCGCGCTAAGATTGAAACGAAAAACTAAAGACAGTGAGTCAAGTATAATACCCATTAGACGCTTGGCACGTTCTTTCAAAAGTTTTTAAAGCCTACTTATTTTTAACTTAAGGAATCTGTCATGTGAACAATTCGCGCATGTGCATTCGTGAAACTGTTTGGAAACTAATGGAAATATGATGACCTCACGTACCATATTTTCAACTCTGACCCCTTAATAACATTATCTACCAGATGATAACCGATTAAAAAGTATTCAACGTATCTGAATAACCTATATACCAAATGTCAAGTCTGTAGATGAAAAATTTGTTGAGTACATATATATTCTCACGTTTTTTCATTCAAGCAAATATTATTAAATGAAACTGAGACACTTTGCTTTTTATAATATAATAATTTAATATAATATATATGCATATATATATATATATATATATTATAATATAATATAATAATTATAATATAATGATATCTATATATTTTAAATTATCGCCGTTTACTGTATATTTTAGTTTTCACTTTTAATTCTCGTTTTCGTTCCTTAGGACTTTTACTTCAAAACCTGATGATGGTTCGTGGACGAATCGAAAGCGCTCGTACCAGCAACTACTATGGAACTTTTATTAATATTTTTGATTTGGATACAAAAATGATTATAGGGAAAATCGAAAAATTAAAAAAAAAAGAATCCGGAAGCAAAGTGTCTCCGTTGCATTTAATAATATTTGGTTGAATATATATATATATATATATATATATATATATATATATATATATATATATATATATATAATAGAAATCTTATTGAAAATTAATTAACATTCTCCAGAAAACATTGAAAACCGGTAAAGAAATATAAAGCATTTTAATTATTCAATAAAGAGTACGGATAAAATTGTAAGACCCGATTCTGCATAATATCGAAAAATACAACACTTCTTATCAAAAGAAAGAAGTTTGCAAAATATACAATACATTTTGTAGATTAATGCGTTAATAGAAACTAAAATGGTAAATTGAATCATGTTTGCATAAAAAGTTCTTTACGTTTAGTGAAAGTTTTTAAAGTTTTATAATGATTATATTAGCAGAAGCAAAGAAAAAAGGTGCAATGTAAAAGGATATGTTAAAATCCATTGAATAAAAAGATTCATTTCTAGGAATATCCATTGAGAATCCAAATTACATGCGTCTAGGGTAAGTTTATAGCTCAAGAAAATACATCGAGGAGAAATAAAATTCAAGGGAAAAATGGAGGTATGTCACAGCAAAATAATTTCAGTCAAGGAGAAAGGGGAAATTAAACTCAGGGAATAGCAATAAACATTACCATTAAGAAAGAGAGAGTAAGACAAAGAAAGGAAAAATGAACAAGAAGAAAGGAAAGGAGGAAGAAAGAATTAGAAGAGCCGAAAACAGATGAGAGAAAAATATAAATAGTGGAGAGAGGAAGCGAGAAAAAGGGGTGAAAGAAGCTGACAGAAAATAACCGCAGTCAATCTGTTCTAGAACAGATAAATCTAGGTCAGGTGAGGTTATTGTGACCTAAACAGACAGATAATTATGTGGATATGATAATCGAATTATTTATTTAAAATTGGGAGGGAAGTTTAAATGAGTAGAAAGATTAACAAATCATAAGTTATAGTTTAATAATTTAATTAATTGTATTTAGTTATCGTTTAATAATTTAATTGCTTTTTCTCTCTTTTTCTCTCTCTCCCTCTCTCTCTCTCTCTCTCTCTCTGTCTTTATATATATATATATATATATATATATATATATATATATATATATATATATATATATAGTGGTGCCAAAAACAAAATTCCGCACTTGTCATTTTTTCAAAAGTCGCAAATTTGAACTAAATTGAATGAAACTATTTAAACAACCTATACTTTGTATAAATTTGAATTATCAGATTACTGTTCTTAGCTTGAGTGTGATTTTCACAACGTTCTGGTCAATGTAACCTCCGACATTCTTCATATCGAATTTGGGAATGTTTCTGTCAAACTCTGGAATTTGGACCGAATTTCGAGTGGAACCCTTTATTTAACTCACGGGGGTACCCTGCTCATGTTCAGTCGGCCATGACTGGATAGAGGTCCTAAGTAATTCGTAATTGTATTTTTCGGTCGTACTTGGAAAAGTCAATTGTAAAAGGTGATATTCTCCTGAAGGTCCGACTGGAATCACATGAAGAAAGTTAGGTGTTACATCGGCCGAAACTTTGTGAAAATAAAAGTCATGATGATAAGAGAAAACGGAAAAAATCCGTATAATACAATATATACAATATAATACAATAAATACAATATAATACAATAAATACAATATAATACAATATAATACAATGCATATAATATAATACAATGTATACAATATAATACAATATAATACAATGCATATAATATAATACAATGTATACAATATAATACAATATAATACAATATAATACAATGCATATAATATAATACAATGTATACAATATAATACAATATAATACAATATAATACAATGCATATAATATAATACAATGTACACAATATAATACAATGTATACAATATAATACAATATAATACAATATAATACACTATATACAATATAATACAATGCATACAATATAATACAATGTATACAATATAATACAATATAATACAATATATACAATATAATACACTATATACAATATAATACAATGTATACAATATAATACAATATAATACAATATAATACAATGCATATAATATAATACAATGTATACAATATAATACAATGTATGCAATATAATACAATATAATACAATATAATACAATGTATACAATATAATACACTATATACAATATAATACAATATATACAATATAATACAATATATACAATATAATACAATAAATACAATATAATACAATATAATACAATGCATATAATATAATACAATGTATACAATATAATACAATGTATACAATATAATACAACGGTGAGGTTATTTTAAAATCACTCTAGGTCATAATAAAAAGTTAACAATGTGTGTTATTTTTTAACACGCTTAATCTAACTGTTTGTTTAACCTGTGTGTCCAATTATTAATATACAATTGTAAACTATCGCACGAATGACCGAAATATTGTCCCATATTGGTATCCTACGTCGGTAAGTAAATATTATGTTAACTAGTATGAATTTCAGGAATGTTTCATTACTTACATAGTAAAACAACCTGACGGCAAACCTTTTATTAGTTTGACGTAAAATTCAATCACAACTAGAGGTATTTAATTTTAAATATTTCTTGCCTCTCTCTCGAGTTAACTGAAACTGAAACGAAACAAATGTTTTTGGTTTCCTCTCTAACTGATGGCACAAAAGTCTTTTTTTAAAAAGACTTTTGAAAACAGTATTATATATATATATACATATATATATATATATGTGTGTGTGTATATATATATATATATAAATCAATAACATATGTATATATATATATATATATATATATATATATATATATATAACTGTTGGGACGATTAATCAGAATTGGAATACGAAATAAGAAAATCGAAACTTTTAGGAGTATCGGAATCGGTATCGGAAAAAAAATGTCCCTATTTCTTATGCCAACAATGATTCTTTTAATATATATGTATATATATTTTCATAGCTTACTTTCTAGCTCTACCAATGTATTGAGCACTGTTGAAGTAAATACTGACAATTCATGAATAAAATTATATGTTCGTATATTACTTTATATGATTAAATGAAGAAATCATATATATATATATATATATATGCATATGCATAGATCATCGTATAACGATTAGATCACTGTGACTGACGTTAAAAACATTTAAAAAATGTTTAACTTCAACGTTAATTCTCGCGGTTAATGGTAGCCGATTGGATACGGTCTTTGCTAATCGAGCCAGAGATGGCCCGTGTTGCCGGGTTCGAATCTATCGATCGGTGTTTATCGTAGCACTCTGCACTGAGGATTCCCGAAGTAATGAAACATTAGTGTCTGTAAGTATTCAGCTATTATAGTAAAAAATAATTAAATATATATATAATATTCAATATAGTAGTGGTTTTGTAATAATCAATACGAGGTCTGCATCAATTAAAATATATTTAAGCGTTTTTTTATGATCCGGCAAGTTTAGGTGCCTACCTGCTTGTATGGAAATATGACGTTACAAACATAGTTTATCATAAAAATATGAATAAAAGATGGATCACTTACATATGTATACTTAATAAAATAACTCACATATGTAGATTTAATAAAAATAACTAACATATGTATATTTAATTAAAATAACTAACATATGTATATTTAATTAAAATAACTAACATGTATATTTAATTAAAATCACTAACATATGTATATTTAATTAAAATCAATAACATATGTATACTTAATTAAAATAACTAAAATGTGTATACTAAATTAAAAAAAAACTAATATGTGTATACTTAATTAAAATAACTAACATATGTATATTTAATTAAAATAACTAACGTATGTATATTAAATTAAAATCACTAATATATGTATACTTAATTAAAATAAGTAACATGTGTATACTTAATTAAAATCACTAACATGTGTATATTTAATTAAGATAACTAACATATGTATATTTAATTAAAAGCACTAACATATGTATACTTAATTAAAATCACTTATTTTTATGTATACTTAATTAAAATAATTAACATATGTATATTTAATTAATACACTAACATATGTATACTTAATTAATACACTAACATATGTACACTTAATTAAAATCACTTATTTATGTATACTTAAGTAAAATCATTAACATATGTATAATTAATTAAAATCATTAAAATATGTATAATTAATTAAAATCAATAACATATGTATATTTGGTTAATATCACTAACATATATATATATTTAATTAAAATAAATAACATGTATATTTAATTAAAATAACTAACATATGTATGTGTAATTAAAATCACTAACATATGTATATATAATTAATATCAGTAATATATGTATATTTAATTAAAATCACTAACATGTGTATATTTAATTGAAATTAATAACATATGTATATTTAATTAAAATTACTAATTTATGTATACTTAATTAAAATTACTAATTTATGTATACTTAATTAATAACCTAACATATGTATACTTTATTAATACACTAACATATGTATACTTTATTAAAATAACTAAATTATGTATACTTAATTAAAATCACTTATTTATGTATACTTAATTAAAATCACTAATTTATGTATACTTAATTAAAATCACTAAATTATGTATACTTTATTAATACACTAACATATGTATACTTAATTAATACACTAACATATGTATACTTAATTATAATAACTTACATATATATACTTAATTAAAATCACTAACATATATATACTTAATTAAAATCACTTATTTATGTATACTTAATTAAAATCATTAACATATGTATATTTAATAAAAATAACGAACATATGCATATTTAATTAAAATCACTAGCATATGTATACTTAATTAAAATACAGTAACATATGATTACTTAATAAAAATAACTAACATATGTATACTTAATAAAACTCACTAACATATGTATATTTAATTAAAATCACTAACACATGTATATTTAATAAAAATAACCAACATATATATACTTAATTAAAATCATTAAAATATGTATACTCAATTAAAATCACTTACATATGTATACTTTATTAAAATAACTAACATAAGTATACTTAATTAAAATCATTAACTTATTTATATTTAATTAAAACCACTAACATATGTATACTTAATTAAAATCACTAACATATGTATACTTAATTAAAATAACTAACATATGTATACTTAATTAAAATAACTAACATATGTATACTTAATTAAAATCATTAACTTATTTATATTTAATTAAAATCACTAACATATGTATATTTAATTAAAATCACTAACATATGTATACTTAATTAAAATAACTAACATATGTATACTTAATTAA